>NC_091505.1:14088046-14688046 GCF_947461875.1 Haliaeetus albicilla
AGGGCAGGTACCTTCCTTTTGGGAGAAGGAGCCGGACGTTTGCCTTTTCGAAAAGAAGCTCTGCAGAGATCGAGCGCCGTGACTTGTCCCGTGCCTGGGCAAGAACATATGCCCAGTGCTGTTGTGCCAGTCGGTAAGCTGTACTGGGACAGTGAAGACCAGCAAGGTCTTTCAGGGCTGGCAGCTTCCTTGTGGGAGAAGGAGCCGGACGTTTGCCTTTTCGGAAACGGGCTCTGCCGAGAACGAGCACCGTGAGATGTGCTGTCTGTGGGGAAGCACAGATCCCCAGTGCTGTTGTGCCAGTGGGTAAGCTGTACTGGGACAGTGAAGACCAGCAAGAGCTTTCAGGGCTGGCAGCTTCCTTGTGGGAGAAGGAGCCGGACGTTTGCCTTTTCGGAAACGGGCTCTGCCGAGAACAAGCACCGTGACGTGTACCGTGCCTGGGCAAGTACAGATGCCCAGTGCTGTTGTGCCAGTGGGTAAGCTGTACTGGGACAGTGAAGACCAGCAAGAGCTTTCAGGGCTGGCAGCTTCCTTGTGGGAGAAGGAGCCGGACGTTTGCCTTTTCGGAAACGGGCTCTGCCGAGAACGAGCACCGTGAGATGTTCTGTCTGTGGGGAAGCACAGATCCCCAGTGCTGTTGTGCCTGCGGATAGGCTGCACGGGGACGGTGAGGACCAGCAAGAGCTTTCAGCGCTGGCAGCTTCCTTGTGAGAGAAGGAACCGGACGTTTGCCTTTTCGAAAAGAAGCTCTGCAGAGATCGAGCGCCGTGACTTGTACCGTGCCTGGGCAAGTACAGAAGCCCAGTGCTGTTGTGCCAGTGGGTAAGCTGTACTGGGACAGTGAAGACCAGCAAGGTCTTTCAGGGCTGGCAGCTTCCTTGTGGGAGATGGAGCCGGACGTATGCCTTTTCGGAAAGGGGCTCTGCCGAGAACGAGCACCGTGAGATGTTCTGTCTGTGGGGAAGCACAGATCCCCAGTGCTGTTGTGCCTGCGGATAGGCTGCACGGGGACGGTGAGGACCAGCAAGAGCTTTCAGTGCTGGCAGCTTCCTTGTGAGAGAAGGAACCGGACGTTTGCCTTTTCGAAAAGAAGCTCTGCAGAGATCGAGCGCCGTGACTTGTACCGTGCCTGGGCAAGTACAGATGCCCAGTGCTGTTGTGCCAGTGGGTAAGCTGTACTGGGACAGTGAAGACCAGCAAGGTCTTTCAGGGCTGGCAGCTTCCTTGTGGGAGATGGAGCCGGACGTATGCCTTTTCGGAAAGGGGCTCTGCCGAGAACGAGCACCGTGAGATGTGCTGAATGTGGGGAAGCACAGATGCCCAGTGCTGTTGTGCCTGTGGATAGGATGCACAGGGACAGTGAAGACCAGCAAGGTCTTTCAGGGCTGGCAGCTTCCTTGTGGGAGAAGGAGCCGGACGGTTGTCTTTTCGGAAACGGGCTCTGCCGAGAACGAGTGCCGCGAGCTGTGTTGTCTGTGGGAAAGCACCGATCCCCAGTGCTGTTGTGCCTGCGGATAGGCTGCACGGGGACAGTGAAGAACAGCAAGAGCTTTCAGGGCAGGTAGCTTCCTTGTGGGAGAAGGAGCCGGACGTATGCCTTTTCGGAAACGGGCTCTGCCGAGAACGAGCGCCGTGAGATGCGCTTTCTGTTCGAAAGCAGAGATGCCCAGTGCTGTTGTGCCTGTGGGTAAGCTGTACTGGGACAGTGAAGACCAGCAAGAGCTTTCAGGGCTGGCATCTTCCTTGTGGGAGAAGGAGCCGGACGTTTGCCTTTTCGGAAACGGGCTCTGCAGAGATCGAGCACCGTGACTTGTACCGTGCCTGGGCAAGTATAGATGCCCAGTGCTGTTGTGCCAGTCGGTAAGCTGTACTGGGACAGTGAGGACGAGCAAGGTCTTTCAGGGCTGGCAGCTTCCTTGTGGGAGAAGGAGCCGGACGTTTGCCTTTTCGGAAACGGGCTCTGCCGAGAACAAGCACCGTGAGATGTGCTGTCTGTGGGGAAGCACAGATGCCCAGTGCTGTTGTGCCTGTGGATAGGCTGCACAGGGACAGTGAAGACCAGCAAGAGCTTTCAGGGCTGGCAGCTTCCTTGTGGGAGAAGGAGCCGGACGTATGCCTTTTCGGAAAGGGGTTCTGCCGAGAACGAGCACCGTGAGATGCGCTTTCTGTTCGAAAGCAGAGATGCCCAGTGCTGTTGTGCCTGCGGATAGGCTGCACGGGGACAGTGAAGAACAGCAAGGTCTTTCAGGGCTGGCAGCTTCCTTGTGGGAGAAGGAGCCGGACGTTTGCCTTTTCGAAAAGAAGCTCTGCAGAGATCGAGCGCCGTGACGTGTACCGTGCCTGGGCAAGTACAGATGCCCAGTGCTGTTGTGCCAGTGGGTAAGCTGTACTGGGACAGTGAAGACGAGCAAGGTCTTTCAGGGCTGGCAGCTTCCTTGTGGGAGAAGGAGCCGGACGTTTTCCTTTTGGAAAAGAAGCTCTGCAGAGATCGAGCGCCGCGAGCTGTGCTGTCTGTGGGAAAGCACCGATCCCCAGTGCTGTTGTGCCTGCGGATAGGCTGCACGGGGACAGTGAAGAACAGCAAGAGCTTTCAGGGCAGGTAGCTTCCTTGTGGGAGAAGGAGCCGGACGTTTGCCTTTTCGAAAAGAAGCTCTGCAGAGATCGAGCGCCGTGACTTGTACCGTGCCTGGGCAAGTACAGATGCCCAGTGCTGTTGTGCCAGTGGGTAAGCTGTACTGGGACAGTGAAGACGAGCAAGGTCTTTCAGGGCTGGCAGCTTCCTTGTGGGAGAAGGAGCCGGACGTTTGCCTTTTCGGAAACGGGCTCTGCCGAGAACAAGCACCGTGACATGTGCTGTCTGTGGGGAAGCACAGATGCCCAGTGCTGTTGTGCCTGTGGATAGGATGCACGGGGAGGGTGAAGACCAGCAAGAGCTTTCAGCGCTGGCAGCTTCCTTGTGGGAGAAGGAGCCAGACGTATGCCTTTTCGGAAAGGGGCTCTGCCGAGAACGAGCACCGTGAGATGCGCTTTCTGTTCGAAAGCAGAGATGCCCAGTGCTGTTGTGCCTGTGGATAGGATGCACGGGGACAGTGAAGACCAGCAAGGTCTTTCAGGGCTGGCAGCTTCCTTGTGGGAGAAGGAGCTGGACGTTTGTCTTTTCGGAAACGGTCTCTGCCGAGAACGAGTGCCGCGAGCTGTGCTGTCTGTGGGAAAGCACCGATCCCCAGCGCTGTTGTGCCTGCGGATAGGCTGCACGGGTACAGTGAAGAACAGCAAGAGCTTTCAGGGCAGGTAGCTTCCTTGTGGGAGAAGGAGCCGGACGTTTGCCTTTTCGAAAAGAAGCTCTGCAGAGATCGAGCGCCGTGACTTGTACCGTGCCTGGGCAAGTACAGATGCCCAGTGCTGTTGTGCCAGTGGGTAAGCTGTACTGGGACAGTGAAGACCAGCAAGGTCTTTCAGGGCTGGCAGCTTCCTTGTGGGAGATGGAGCCGGACGTATGCCTTTTCGGAAAGGGGCTCTGCAGAGATCGAGCGCCGTGAGATGCGCTTTCTGTTCGAAAGCAGAGAGATGCCCAGTGCTGTTGTGCCTGTGGATAGGATGCACAGGGACAGTGAAGACCAGCAAGGTCTTTCAGGGCTGGCAGCTTCCTTGTGGGAGAAGGAGCCGGACGTTTGCCTTTTCGGAAACGGGGTCTGCCGAGAACGTGCACCGTGAGATGTGCTGTCTGTGGGGAAGCACAGATGCCCAGTGCTGTTGTGCCAGTGGGTAAGCTGTACTGGGACGGTGAGGACCAGCAAGAGCTTTCAGGGCTGGCAGCTTCCTTGTGGGAGAAGGAGCCGGACGTTTGCCTTTTCGGAAAGGGGCTCTGCCGAGAACGAGCACCGTGAGATGTGCTGTCTGTGGGGAAGCACAGATGCCCAGTGCTGTTGTGCCTGTGGATAGGATGCACAGGGACAGTGAAGACCAGCAAGAGCTTTCAGGGCTGGCAGCTTCCTTGTGGGAGAAGGAGCCGGACGTTTGCCTTTTCGGAAAGGCGCTATGTCGATAACGAGCACCGTGAGATGTGCTGTCTGTGGGAAAGCACAGACGCCCACTGCTGTTGTGCCTGTGGATAGGCTGCGCGGGGACAGTGAAGACGAGCAAGAGCTTTCAGAGCTGGCAGCTTCCTTGTGAGAGAAGGAGCCGGACGTTTGCCTTTTCGGAAACGGGCTCTGCCGAGATCGAGCACCGTGAGATGCGCTTTCTGTTCGAAAGCAGAGATGCCCAGTGCTGTTGTGCCAGTGGGTAAGCTGTACTGGGACAGTGAAGACCAGCAAGAGCTTTCAGGGCTGGCAGCTTCCTTGTGGGAGAAGGAGCCGGACGTTTGCCTTTTCGGAAACGGGCTCTGCAGAGATCGAGCGCCGTGACTTGTACCGTGCCTGGGCAAGTATAGATGCCCAGTGCTGTTGTGCCAGTCGGTAAGCTGCACGGGGACGGTGAGGACCAGCAAGAGCTTTCAGCGCTGGCAGCTTCCTTGTGGGAGAAGGAGCCGGACGTTTGCCTTTTCGGAAACGGGCTCTGCCGAGAACGAGCACCGTGAGATGTGCTGTCTGTGGGGAAGCACAGATGCCCAGTGCTGTTGTGCCTGCGGATAGGCTGCACGGGGACGGTGAGGACCAGCAAGAGCTTTCAGAGCAGGTACCTTCCTTGTGGGAGAAGGAGCCGGACGTTTGCCTTTTCGAAAAGAAGCTCTGCAGAGATCGAGCGCCGTGACTTGTCCCGTGCCTGGGCAAGAACATATGCCCAGTGCTGTTGTGCCAGTCGGTAAGCTGTACTGGGACAGTGAAGACGAGCAAGGTCTTTCAGGGCTGGCAGCTTCCTTGTGGGAGAAGGAGCCGGACGTTTGCCTTTTCGGAAACGGGCTCTGTCGAGAACAAGCACCGTGAGATGTGCTGTCTGTGGGGAAGCACAGATGCCCAGTGCTGTTGTGCCTGTGGATAGGCTGCACGGGGACAGTGAAGACCAGCAAGAGCTTTCAGCGCTGGCAGCTTCCTTGTGGGAGAAGGAGCCGGACGTATGCCTTTTCGGAAAGGGGCTCTGCAGAGATCGAGCGCCGTGAGATGCGCTTTCTGTTCGAAAGCAGAGATGCCCAGTGCTGTTGTGCCTGTGGATAGGATGCACAGGGACAGTGAAGACGAGCAAGGTCTTTCAGGGCTGGCAGCTTCCTTGTGGGAGAAGGAGCCGGACGTTTGTCTCTTCGGAAAGGGGCTCTGCCGAGAACGAGCACCGTGAGATGTTCTGTCTGTGGGGAAGCACAGATGCCCAGTGCTGTTGTGCCTGCGGATAGGCTGCACGGGGACGGTGAGGACCAGCAAGAGCTTTCAGCGCTGGCAGCTTCCTTGTGGGAGAAGGAGCTGGACGTTTGTCTTTTCGGAAACGGTCTCTGCCGAGAACGAGTGCCGCGAGCTGTGCTGTCTGTGGGAAAGCACCGATCCCCAGCGCTGTTGTGCCTGCGGATAGGCTGCACGGGGACAGTGAAGAACAGCAAGAGCTTTCAGGGCTGGCAGCTTCCTTGTGGGAGAAGGAGCCGGACGTTTGCCTTTTCGGAAACGGGGTCTGCCGAGAACGTGCACCGTGAGATGTGCTGTCTGTGGGGAAGCACAGATGCCCAGTGCTGTTGTGCCAGTGGGTAAGCTGTACTGGGACGGTGAGGACCAGCAAGAGCTTTCAGGGCTGGCAGCTTCCTTGTGGGAGAAGGAGCCGGACGTTTGCCTTTTCGGAAACGGGCTCTGCCGAGATCGAGCACCGTGAGATGCGCTTTCTGTTCGAAAGCAGAGATGCCCAGTGCTGTTGTGCCAGTGGGTAAGCTGTACTGGGACAGTGAAGACCAGCAAGAGCTTTCAGGGCTGGCAGCTTCCTTGTGGGAGAAGGAGCCGGACGTTTGCCTTTTAGGAAACGGGCTCTGCAGAGATCGAGCGCCGTGACTTGTACTGTGCCTGGGCAAGTATAGATGCCCAGTGCTGTTGTGCCAGTCGGTAAGCTGTACTGGGACAGTGAAGACGAGCAAGGTCTTTCAGGGCTGGCAGCTTCCTTGTGGGAGAAGGAGCCGGACGTTTGCCTTTTCGGAAACGGGCTCTGCCGAGAACGAGCACCGTGAGATGTGCTGTCTGTGGGAAAGCACAGATCCCCAGTGCTGGTGTGCCTGCCGATAGGCTGCACGGGGACGGTGAGGACCAGCAAGAGCTTTCAGGGCTGGCAGCTTCCTTGTGGGAGAAGGAGCCGGACGTATGCCTTTTCGGAAACGGGCTCTGCCGAGAACGAGCACCGTGAGATGCGCTTTCTGTTCGAAAGCAGAGATGCCCAGTGCTGTTGTGCCTGTGGATAGGCTGCACGGGGACAGTGAAGACCAGCAAGGTCTTTCAGGGCTGGCAGCTTCCTTGTGGGAGAAGGAGCCGGACGTTTGCCTTTTCGGAAAGGCGCTATGTCGAGAACGAGCACCGTGAGATGTGCTGTCTGTGGGAAAGCACAGACGCCCACTGCTGTTGTGCCTGTGGATAGGCTGCGCGGGGACAGTGAAGACGAGCAAGAGCTTTCAGAGCTGGCAGCTTCCTTGTGAGAGAAGGAGCCGGACGTTTGCCTTTTCGAAAAGAAGCTCTGCAGAGATCGAGCGCCGTGACGTGTACCGTGCCTGGGCAAGTACAGATGCCCAGTGCTGTTGTGCCAGTGGGTAAGCTGTACTGGGACAGTGAAGACGAGCAAGGTCTTTCAGGGCTGGCAGCTTCCTTGTGGGAGAAGGAGCCGGACGTTTGCCTTTTCGGAAACGGGCTCTGCCGAGAACGAGCACCGTGAGATGTGCTGTCTGTGGGGAAGCACAGATCCCCAGTGCTGTTGTGCCAGTGGGTAAGCTGTACTGGGACAGTGAAGACCAGCAAGAGCTTTCAGGGCTGGCAGCTTCCTTGTGGGAGAAGGAGCCGGACGTTTGCCTTTTCGGAAACGGGCTCTGCCGAGAACGAGCACCGTGAGATGTTCTGTCTGTGGGAAAGCACCGATCCCCAGTGCTGTTGTGCCTGCGGATAGGCTGCACGGGTACAGTGAAGAACAGCAAGAGCTTTCAGGGCAGGTAGCTTCCTTGTGGGAGAAGGAGCCGGACGTTTGCCTTTTCGAAAAGAAGCTCTGCAGAGATCGAGCGCCGTGACTTGTACCGTGCCTGGGCAAGTACAGATGCCCAGTGCTGTTGTGCCAGTGGGTAAGCTGTACTGGGACAGTGAAGACCAGCAAGGTCTTTCAGGGCTGGCAGCTTCCTTGTGGGAGATGGAGCCGGACGTATGCCTTTTCGGAAAGGGGCTCTGCAGAGATCGAGCGCCGTGAGATGCGCTTTCTGTTCGAAAGCAGAGAGATGCCCAGTGCTGTTGTGCCTGTGGATAGGATGCACAGGGACAGTGAAGACCAGCAAGGTCTTTCAGGGCTGGCAGCTTCCTTGTGGGAGAAGGAGCCGGACGTTTGCCTTTTCGGAAACGGGCTCTGCCGAGAACAAGCACCGTGACATGTGCTGTCTGTTCGAAAGCACAGATGCCCAGTGCTGTTGTGCCAGTGGGTAAGCTGTACTGGGACGGTGAGGACCAGCAAGAGCTTTCAGGGCTGGCAGCTTCCTTGTGGGAGAAGGAGCCGGACGTTTGCCTTTTCGGAAAGGGGCTCTGCCGAGAACGAGCACCGTGAGATGTGCTGTCTGTGGGGAAGCACAGATGCCCAGTGCTGTTGTGCCTGTGGATAGGATGCACAGGGACAGTGAAGACCAGCAAGAGCTTTCAGGGCTGGCAGCTTCCTTGTGGGAGAAGGAGCCGGACGTTTGCCTTTTCGGAAAGGCGCTATGTCGATAACGAGCACCGTGAGATGTGCTGTCTGTGGGAAAGCACAGACGCCCACTGCTGTTGTGCCTGTGGATAGGCTGCGCGGGGACAGTGAAGACGAGCAAGAGCTTTCAGAGCTGGCAGCTTCCTTGTGAGAGAAGGAGCCGGACGTTTGCCTTTTCGGAAACGGGCTCTGCCGAGATCGAGCACCGTGAGATGCGCTTTCTGTTCGAAAGCAGAGATGCCCAGTGCTGTTGTGCCAGTGGGTAAGCTGTACTGGGACAGTGAAGACCAGCAAGAGCTTTCAGGGCTGGCAGCTTCCTTGTGGGAGAAGGAGCCGGACGTTTGCCTTTTCGGAAACGGGCTCTGCAGAGATCGAGCGCCGTGACTTGTACCGTGCCTGGGCAAGTATAGATGCCCAGTGCTGTTGTGCCAGTCGGTAAGCTGCACGGGGACGGTGAGGACCAGCAAGAGCTTTCAGCGCTGGCAGCTTCCTTGTGGGAGAAGGAGCCGGACGTTTGCCTTTTCGGAAACGGGCTCTGCCGAGAACGAGCACCGTGAGATGTGCTGTCTGTGGGGAAGCACAGATGCCCAGTGCTGTTGTGCCTGCGGATAGGCTGCACGGGGACGGTGAGGACCAGCAAGAGCTTTCAGAGCAGGTACCTTCCTTGTGGGAGAAGGAGCCGGACGTTTGCCTTTTCGAAAAGAAGCTCTGCAGAGATCGAGCGCCGTGACTTGTCCCGTGCCTGGGCAAGAACATATGCCCAGTGCTGTTGTGCCAGTCGGTAAGCTGTACTGGGACAGTGAAGACGAGCAAGGTCTTTCAGGGCTGGCAGCTTCCTTGTGGGAGAAGGAGCCGGACGTTTGCCTTTTCGGAAACGGGCTCTGTCGAGAACAAGCACCGTGAGATGTGCTGTCTGTGGGGAAGCACAGATGCCCAGTGCTGTTGTGCCTGTGGATAGGCTGCACGGGGACAGTGAAGACCAGCAAGAGCTTTCAGCGCTGGCAGCTTCCTTGTGGGAGAAGGAGCCGGACGTATGCCTTTTCGGAAAGGGGCTCTGCAGAGATCGAGCGCCGTGAGATGCGCTTTCTGTTCGAAAGCAGAGATGCCCAGTGCTGTTGTGCCTGTGGATAGGATGCACAGGGACAGTGAAGACGAGCAAGGTCTTTCAGGGCTGGCAGCTTCCTTGTGGGAGAAGGAGCCGGACGTTTGTCTCTTCGGAAAGGGGCTCTGCCGAGAACGAGCACCGTGAGATGTTCTGTCTGTGGGGAAGCACAGATGCCCAGTGCTGTTGTGCCTGCGGATAGGCTGCACGGGGACGGTGAGGACCAGCAAGAGCTTTCAGCGCTGGCAGCTTCCTTGTGGGAGAAGGAGCTGGACGTTTGTCTTTTCGGAAACGGTCTCTGCCGAGAACGAGTGCCGCGAGCTGTGCTGTCTGTGGGAAAGCACCGATCCCCAGCGCTGTTGTGCCTGCGGATAGGCTGCACGGGGACAGTGAAGAACAGCAAGAGCTTTCAGGGCTGGCAGCTTCCTTGTGGGAGAAGGAGCCGGACGTTTGCCTTTTCGGAAACGGGGTCTGCCGAGAACGTGCACCGTGAGATGTGCTGTCTGTGGGGAAGCACAGATGCCCAGTGCTGTTGTGCCAGTGGGTAAGCTGTACTGGGACGGTGAGGACCAGCAAGAGCTTTCAGGGCTGGCAGCTTCCTTGTGGGAGAAGGAGCCGGACGTTTGCCTTTTCGGAAACGGGCTCTGCCGAGATCGAGCACCGTGAGATGCGCTTTCTGTTCGAAAGCAGAGATGCCCAGTGCTGTTGTGCCAGTGGGTAAGCTGTACTGGGACAGTGAAGACCAGCAAGAGCTTTCAGGGCTGGCAGCTTCCTTGTGGGAGAAGGAGCCGGACGTTTGCCTTTTAGGAAACGGGCTCTGCAGAGATCGAGCGCCGTGACTTGTACTGTGCCTGGGCAAGTATAGATGCCCAGTGCTGTTGTGCCAGTCGGTAAGCTGTACTGGGACAGTGAAGACGAGCAAGGTCTTTCAGGGCTGGCAGCTTCCTTGTGGGAGAAGGAGCCGGACGTTTGCCTTTTCGGAAACGGGCTCTGCCGAGAACGAGCACCGTGAGATGTGCTGTCTGTGGGAAAGCACAGATCCCCAGTGCTGGTGTGCCTGCCGATAGGCTGCACGGGGACGGTGAGGACCAGCAAGAGCTTTCAGGGCTGGCAGCTTCCTTGTGGGAGAAGGAGCCGGACGTATGCCTTTTCGGAAACGGGCTCTGCCGAGAACGAGCACCGTGAGATGCGCTTTCTGTTCGAAAGCAGAGATGCCCAGTGCTGTTGTGCCTGTGGATAGGCTGCACGGGGACAGTGAAGACCAGCAAGGTCTTTCAGGGCTGGCAGCTTCCTTGTGGGAGAAGGAGCCGGACGTTTGCCTTTTCGGAAAGGCGCTATGTCGAGAACGAGCACCGTGAGATGTGCTGTCTGTGGGAAAGCACAGACGCCCACTGCTGTTGTGCCTGTGGATAGGCTGCGCGGGGACAGTGAAGACGAGCAAGAGCTTTCAGAGCTGGCAGCTTCCTTGTGAGAGAAGGAGCCGGACGTTTGCCTTTTCGAAAAGAAGCTCTGCAGAGATCGAGCGCCGTGACGTGTACCGTGCCTGGGCAAGTACAGATGCCCAGTGCTGTTGTGCCAGTGGGTAAGCTGTACTGGGACAGTGAAGACGAGCAAGGTCTTTCAGGGCTGGCAGCTTCCTTGTGGGAGAAGGAGCCGGACGTTTGCCTTTTCGGAAACGGGCTCTGCCGAGAACGAGCACCGTGAGATGTGCTGTCTGTGGGGAAGCACAGATCCCCAGTGCTGTTGTGCCAGTGGGTAAGCTGTACTGGGACAGTGAAGACCAGCAAGAGCTTTCAGGGCTGGCAGCTTCCTTGTGGGAGAAGGAGCCGGACGTTTGCCTTTTCGGAAACGGGCTCTGCCGAGAACGAGCACCGTGAGATGTTCTGTCTGTGGGAAAGCACCGATCCCCAGTGCTGTTGTGCCTGCGGATAGGCTGCACGGGGACAGTGAAGAACAGCAAGAGCTTTCAGCGCTGGCAGCTTCCTTGTGGGAGAAGGAGCCGGACGTTTGCCTTTTCGAAAAGAAGCTCTGCAGAGATCGAGCGCCGTGACTTGTACCGTGCCTGGGCAAGTACAGATGCCCAGTGCTGTTGTGCCAGTGGGTAAGCTGTACTGGGACAGTGAAGACGAGCAAGGTCTTTCAGGGCTGGCAGCTTCCTTGTGGGAGAAGGAGCCGGACGTTTGCCTTTTCGGAAATGGGCTCTGCCGAGAACAAGCACCGTGACATGTGCTGTCTGTGGGGAAGCACAGATGCCCAGTGCTGTTGTGCCTGTGGATAGGATGCACGGGGAGGGTGAAGACCAGCAAGGTCTTTCAGGGCTGGCAGCTTCCTTGTGGGAGAAGGAGCCAGACGTATGCCTTTTCGGAAAGGGGCTCTGCCGAGAACGAGCACCATGAGATGCGCTTTCTGTTCGAAAGCAGAGATGCCCCGTGCTGTTGTGCCTGTGGATAGGATGCACGGGGACAGTGAAGACCAGCAAGGTCTTTCAGGGCTGGCAGCTTCCTTGTGGGAGAAGGAGCTGGACGTTTGTCTTTTCGGAAACGGTCTCTGCCGAGAACGAGTGCCGCGAGCTGTGCTGTCTGTGGGAAAGCACCGATCCCCAGCGCTGTTGTGCCTGCGGATAGGCTGCACGGGGACAGTGAAGAACAGCAAGAGCTTTCAGGGCAGGTAGCTTCCTTGTGGGAGAAGGAGCCGGACGTTTGCCTTTTCGGAAATGGGCTCTGCCGAGAACAAGCACCGTGACATGTGCTGTCTGTGGGGAAGCACAGATCCCCAGTGCTGTTGTGCCAGTGGGTAAGCTGTACTGGGACAGTGAAGACGAGCAAGGTCTTTCAGGGCTGGCAGCTTCCTTGTGGGAGATGGAGCCGGACGTATGCCTTTTCGGAAACGGGCTCTGCCGAGAACGAGCACCGTGAGATGTGCTGACTGTGGGGAAGCACAGATGCCCAGTGCTGTTGTGCCTGTGGATAGGATGCACAGGGACAGTGAAGACCAGCAAGGTCTTTCAGGGCTGGCAGCTTCCTTGTGGGAGAAGGAGCCGGACGTTTGCCTTTTCGGAAAGGCGCTATGTCGAGAACGAGCACCGTGAGATGTGCTGTCTGTGGGAAAGCACAGACGCCCACTGCTGTTGTGCCTGCGGATAGGCTGCGCGGGGACAGTGAAGACGAGCAAGGTCTTTCAGGGCTGGCAGCTTCCTTGTGGGAGAAGGAGCCGGACGTTTGCCTTTTCGGAAACGGGCTCTGCCGAGAACGAGCACCGTGAGATGTGCTGTCTGTGGGAAAGCACAGATCCCCAGTGCTGGTGTGCCTGCGGATAGGCTGCACGGGGACGGTGAGGACCAGCAAGAGCTTTCAGGGCTGGCAGCTTCCTTGTGGGAGAAGGAGCCGGACGTTTGCCTTTTCGGAAAGGGGCTCTGCCGAGAACGAGCACCGTGAGATGTGCTGTCTGTGGGGAAGCACAGATGCCCAGTGCTGTTGTGCCTGTGGATAGGATGCACAGGGACAGTGAAGACCAGAAAGAGCTTTCAGGGCTGGCAGCTTCCTTGTGGGAGAAGGAGCCGGACGTTTGCCTTTTCGGAAAGGCGCTATGTCGAGAACGAGCACCGTGAGATGTGCTGTCTGTGGGAAAGCACAGATCCCCAGTGCTGTTGTGCCTGTGGATAGGCTGCGCGGGGACAGTGAAGACGAGCAAGAGCTTTCAGAGCTGGCAGCTTCCTTGTGAGAGAAGGAGCCGGACGTTTGCCTTTTCGGAAACGGGCTCAGCCGAGATCGAGCACCGTGAGATGCGCTTTCTGTTCGAAAGCAGAGATGCCCAGTGCTGTTGTGCCAGTGGGTAAGCTGTACTGGGACAGTTAAGACCAGCAAGAGCTTTCAGGGCTGGCAGCTTCCTTGTGGGAGAAGGAGCCGGACGTTTGCCTTTTCGGAAACGGGCTCTGCAGAGATCGAGCGCCGTGACTTGTACCGTGCCTGGGCAAGTATAGATGCCCAGTGCTGTTGTGCCAGTCGGTAAGCTGTACTGGGACAGTGAAGACGAGCAAGGTCTTTCAGGGCTGGCAGCTTCCTTGTGGGAGAAGGAGCCGGACGTTTGCCTTTTCGGAAACGGGCTCTGCCGAGAACAAGCACCGTGAGATGTGCTGTCTGTGGGGAAGCACAGATGCCCAGTGCTGTTGTGCCTGTGGATAGGCTGCACGGGGACAGTGAAGACCAGCAAGAGCTTTCAGCGCTGGCAGCTTCCTTGTGGGAGAAGGAGCCGGACGTATGCCTTTTCGGAAAGGGGTTCTGCCGAGAACGAGCACCGTGAGATGCGCTTTCTGTTCGAAAGCAGAGATGCCCAGTGCTGTTGTGCCTGTGGATAGGATGCACAGGGACAGTGAAGACCAGCAAGGTCTTTCAGGGCTGGCAGCTTCCTTGTGGGAGAAGGAGCCGGACGTTTGCCTTTTCGGAAACGGGCTCTGCCGAGAACGAGCACCGTGAGATGTGCTGTCTGTGGGAAAGCACAGATCCCCAGTGCTGTTGTGCCTGCGGATAGGCTGCACGGGGACGGTGAGGACCAGCAAGAGCTTTCAGGGCTGGCAGCTTCCTTGTGGGAGAAGGAGCCGGACGTATGCCTTTTCGGAAACGGGCTCTGCCGAGAACGAGCACCGTGAGATGCGCTTTCTGTTCGAAAGCAGAGATGCCCAGTGCTGTTGTGCCTGTGGATAGGCTGCACGGGGACAGTGAAGACCAGCAAGGTCTTTCAGGGCTGGCAGCTTCCTTGTGGGAGAAGGAGCCGGACGTTTGCCTTTTCGGAAAGGCGCTATGTCGAGAACGAGCACCGTGAGATGTGCTGTCTGTGGGAAAGCACAGACGCCCACTGCTGTTGTGCCTGTGGATAGGCTGCGCGGGGACAGTGAAGACGAGCAAGAGCTTTCAGAGCTGGCAGCTTCCTTGTGAGAGAAGGAGCCGGACGTTTGCCTTTTCGAAAAGAAGCTCTGCAGAGATCGAGCGCCGTGACGTGTACCGTGCCTGGGCAAGTACAGATGCCCAGTGCTGTTGTGCCAGTGGGTAAGCTGTACTGGGACAGTGAAGACGAGCAAGGTCTTTCAGGGCTGGCAGCTTCCTTGTGGGAGAAGGAGCCGGACGTTTGCCTTTTCTGAAACGGGCTCTGCCGAGAACGAGCACCGTGAGATGTTCTGTCTGTGGGGAAGCACAGATCCCCAGTGCTGTTGTGCCTGCGGATAGGCTGCACGGGGACGGTGAGGACCAGCAAGAGCTTTCAGCGCTGGCAGCTTCCTTGTGGGAGAAGGAGCCGGACGTTTGCCTTTTCGGAAACGGGCTCTGCCGAGAACGAGCACCGTGAGATGTGCTGTCTGTGGGGAAGCACAGATGCCCAGTGCTGTTGTGCCTGCGGATAGGCTGCACGGGGACGGTGAGGACCAGCAAGAGCTTTCAGGGCAGGTAGCTTCCTTGTGGGAGAAGGAGCCGGACGTTTGCCTTTTCGAAAAGAAGCTCTGCAGAGATCGAGCGCCGTGACTTGTCCCGTGCCTGGGCAAGAACATATGCCCAGTGCTGTTGTGCCAGTCGGTAAGCTGCACTGGGACAGTGAAGACCAGCAAGGTCTTTCAGGGCTGGCAGCTTCCTTGTGGGAGAAGGAGCCGGACGTTTGCCTTTTCGGAAACGGGCTCTGCCGAGAACAAGCACCGTGAGATGTGCTGTCTGTGGGGAAGCACAGATGCCCAGTGCTGTTGTGCCTGTGGATAGGCTGCACGGGGACAGTGAAGACCAGCAAGAGCTTTCAGCGCTGGCAGCTTCCTTGTGGGAGAAGGAGCCGGACGTATGCCTTTTCGGAAAGGGGTTCTGCCGAGAACGAGCACCGTGAGATGCGCTTTCTGTTCGAAAGCAGAGATGCCCAGGGCTGTTGTGCCTGTGGATAGGATGCACAGGGACAGTGAAGACCAGCAAGGTCTTTCAGGGCTGGCAGCTTCCTTGTGGGAGAAGGAGCCGGACGTTTGCCTTTTCGGAAAGGCGCTATGTCGAGAACGAGCACCGTGAGATGTGCTGTCTGTGGGAAAGCACAGACGCCCACTGCTGTTGTGCCTGCGGATAGGCTGCGCGGGGACAGTGAAGACGAGCAAGGTCTTTCAGGGCTGGCAGCTTCCTTGTGGGAGAAGGAGCCGGACGTTTGCCTTTTCGGAAACGGGCTCTGCCGAGAACGAGCACCGTGAGATGTGCTGTCTGTGGGAAAGCACAGATCCCCAGTGCTGGTGTGCCTGCGGATAGGCTGCACGGGGACGGTGAGGACCAGCAAGAGCTTTCAGGGCTGGCAGCTTCCTTGTGGGAGAAGGAGCCGGACGTATGCCTTTTCGGAAACGGGCTCTGCCGAGAACGAGCACCGTGAGATGCGCTTTCTGTTCGAAAGCAGAGATGCCCAGTGCTGTTGTGCCTGTGGATAGGATGCACAGGGACAGTGAAGACCAGCAAGGTCTTTCAGAGCTGGCAGCTTCCTTGTGAGAGAAGGAGCCGGACGTTTGCCTTTTCGAAAAGAAGCTCTGCAGAGATCGAGCGCCGTGACGTGTACCGTGCCTGGGCAAGTACAGATGCCCAGTGCTGTTGTGCCAGTGGGTAAGCTGTACTGGGACAGTGAAGACGAGCAAGGTCTTTCAGGGCTGGCAGCTTCCTTGTGGGAGAAGGAGCCGGACGTTTGCCTTTTCGGAAACGGGCTCTGCCGAGAACGAGCACCGTGAGATGTTCTGTCTGTGGGGAAGCACAGATCCCCAGTGCTGTTGTGCCTGCGGATAGGCTGCACGGGGACGGTGAGGACCAGCAAGAGCTTTCAGCGCTGGCAGCTTCCTTGTGAGAGAAGGAGCCGGACGTTTGCCTTTTCGAAAAGAAGCTCTGCAGAGATCGAGCGCCGTGACTTGTACCGTGCCTGGGCAAGTACAGATGCCCAGTGCTGTTGTGCCAGTCGGTAAGCTGTACTGGGACAGTGAAGACGAGCAAGGTCTTTCAGGGCTGGCAGCTTCCTTGTGGGAGAAGGAGCCGGACGTTTGCCTTTTCGGAAATGGGCTCTGCCGAGAACAAGCACCGTGACATGTGCTGTCTGTGGGGAAGCACAGATGCCCAGTGCTGTTGTGCCTGTGGATAGGATGCACGGGGAGGGTGAAGACCAGCAAGAGCTTTCAGCGCTGGCAGCTTCCTTGTGGGAGAAGGAGCCAGACGTATGCCTTTTCGGAAAGGGGCTCTGCCGAGAACGAGCACCGTGAGATGCGCTTTCTGTTCGAAAGCAGAGATGCCCAGTGCTGTTGTGCCTGTGGATAGGATGCACGGGGACAGTGCAGACCAGCAAGGTCTTTCAGGGCTGGCAGCTTCCTTGTGGGAGAAGGAGCTGGACGTTTGTCTTTTCGGAAACGGTCTCTGCCGAGAACGAGTGCCGCGAGCTGTGCTGTCTGTGGGAAAGCACCGATCCCCAGCGCTGTTGTGCCTGCGGATAGGCTGCACGGGTACAGTGAAGAACAGCAAGAGCTTTCAGGGCAGGTAGCTTCCTTGTGGGAGAAGGAGCCGGACGTTTGCCTTTTCGAAAAGAAGCTCTGCAGAGATCGAGCGCCGTGACTTGTACCGTGCCTGGGCAAGTACAGATGCCCAGTGCTGTTGTGCCAGTGGGTAAGCTGTACTGGGACAGTGAAGACCAGCAAGGTCTTTCAGGGCTGGCAGCTTCCTTGTGGGAGATGGAGCCGGACGTATGCCTTTTCAGAAAGGGGCTCTGCCGAGAACGAGCACCGTGAGATGTGCTGACTGTGGGGAAGCACAGATGCCCAGTGCTGTTGTGCCTGTGGATAGGATGCACAGGGACAGTGAAGACCAGCAAGGTCTTTCAGGGCTGGCAGCTTCCTTGTGGGAGAAGGAGCCGGACGTTTGCCTTTTCGGAAAGGCGCTATGTCGAGAACGAGCACCGTGAGATGTGCTGTCTGTGGGAAAGCACAGACGCCCACTGCTGTTGTGCCTGTGGATAGGCTGCGCGGGGACAGTGAAGACGAGCAAGGTCTTTCAGGGCTGGCAGCTTCCTTGTGGGAGAAGGAGCCGGACGTTTGCCTTTTCGGAAACGGGCTCTGCCGAGAACAAGCACCGTGAGATGTGCTGTCTGTGGGGAAGCACAGATGCCCAGTGCTGTTGTGCCAGTGGGTAAGCTGTACTGGGACAGTGAAGACGAGCAAGAGCTTTCAGGGCTGGCAGCTTCCTTGTGGGTGAAGGAGCCGGACGTTTGCCTTTTCGGAAACGGGCTCTGCCGAGAACAAGCACCGTGACATGTGCTGTCTGTGGGGAAGCACAGATGCCCAGTGCTGTTGTGCCTGTGGATAGGCTGCACGGGGACGGTGAGGACCAGCAAGAGCTTTCAGCGCTGGCAGCTTCCTTGTGGGAGAAGGAGCCGGACGTTTGCCTTTTCGGAAACGGGCTCTGCCGAGAACGAGCACCGTGAGATGTGCTGTCTGTGGGGAAGCACAGATGCCCAGTGCTGTTGTGCCTGCGGATAGGCTGCACGGGGACGGTGAGGACCAGCAAGAGCTTTCAGGGCAGGTAGCTTCCTTGTGGGAGAAGGAGCCGGACGTTTGCCTTTTCGAAAAGAAGCTCTGCAGAGATCGAGCGCCGTGACTTGTCCCGTGCCTGGGCAAGAACATATGCCCAGTGCTGTTGTGCCAGTCGGTAAGCTGTACTGGGACAGTGAAGACCAGCAAGGTCTTTCAGGGCTGGCAGCTTCCTTGTGGGAGAAGGAGCCGGACGTTTGCCTTTTCGGAAACGGGCTCTGCCGAGAACAAGCACCGTGAGATGTGCTGTCTGTGGGGAAGCACAGATGCCCAGTGCTGTTGTGCCTGTGGATAGGCTGCACGGGGACAGTGAAGACCAGCAAGAGCTTTCAGCGCTGGCAGCTTCCTTGTGGGAGAAGGAGCCGGACGTATGCCTTTTCGGAAAGGGGTTCTGCCGAGAACGAGCACCGTGAGATGCGCTTTCTGTTCGAAAGCAGAGATGCCCAGTGCTGTTGTGCCTGTGGATAGGATGCACAGGGACAGTGAAGACCAGCAAGGTCTTTCAGGGCTGGCAGCTTCCTTGTGGGAGAAGGAGCCGGACGTTTGCCTTTTCGGAAAGGCGCTATGTCGAGAACGAGCACCGTGAGATGTGCTGTCTGTGGGAAAGCACAGACGCCCACTGCTGTTGTGCCTGCGGATAGGATGCACGGGGACAGTGAAGACGAGCAAGGTCTTTCAGGGCTGGCAGCTTCCTTGTGGGAGAAGGAGCCGGACGTTTGCCTTTTCGGAAATGGGCTCTGCCGAGAACGAGCACCGTGAGATGTGCTGTCTGTGGGAAAGCACAGATCCCCAGTGCTGGTGTGCCTGCGGATAGGCTGCACGGGGACGGTGAGGACCAGCAAGAGCTTTCAGGGCTGGCAGCTTCCTTGTGGGAGAAGGAGCCAGACGTATGCCTTTTCGGAAACGGGCTCTGCCGAGAACGAGCACCGTGAGATGCGCTTTCTGTTCGAAAGCAGAGATGCCCAGTGCTGTTGTGCCTGTGGATAGGATGCACAGGGACAGTGAAGACCAGCAAGGTCTTTCAGAGCTGGCAGCTTCCTTGTGAGAGAAGGAGCCGGACGTTTGCCTTTTCGAAAAGAAGCTCTGCAGAGATCGAGCGCCGTGACGTGTACCGTGCCTGGGCAAGAACATATGCCCAGTGCTGTTGTGCCAGTGGGTAAGCTGTACTGGGACAGTGAAGACCAGCAAGGTCTTTCAGGGCTGGCAGCTTCCTTGTGGGAGAAGGAGCCGGACGTTTGCCTTTTCGGAAACGGGCTCTGCCGAGAACGAGCACCGTGAGATGTGCTGTCTGTGGGGAAGCACAGATCCCCAGTGCTGTTGTGCCAGTGGGTAAGCTGTACTGGGACAGTGAAGACCAGCAAGAGCTTTCAGGGCTGGCAGCTTCCTTGTGGGAGAAGGAGCCGGACGTTTGCCTTTTCGGAAACGGTCTCTGCCGAGAACGAGCACCGTGAGATGTTCTGTCTGTGGGGAAGCACAGATCCCCAGTGCTGTTGTGCCTGCGGATAGGCTGCACGGGGACGGTGAGGACCAGCAAGAGCTTTCAGCGCTGGCAGCTTCCTTGTGAGAGAAGGAGCCGGACGTTTGCCTTTTCGAAAAGAAGCTCTGCAGAGATCGAGCGCCGTGACTTGTACCGTGCCTGGGCAAGTACAGATGCCCAGTGCTGTTGTGCCAGTGGGTAAGCTGTACTGGGACAGTGAAGACGAGCAAGGTCTTTCAGGGCTGGCAGCTTCCTTGTGGGAGAAGGAGCCGGACGTTTGCCTTTTCGGAAATGGGCTCTGCCGAGAACAAGCACCGTGACATGTGCTGTCTGTGGGGAAGCACAGATGCCCAGTGCTGTTGTGCCTGTGGATAGGATGCACGGGGAGGGTGAAGACCAGCAAGAGCTTTCAGCGCTGGCAGCTTCCTTGTGGGAGAAGGAGCCAGACGTATGCCTTTTCGGAAAGGGGCTCTGCCGAGAACGAGCACCGTGAGATGCGCTTTCTGTTCGAAAGCAGAGATGCCCAGTGCTGTTGTGCCTGTGGATAGGATGCACGGGGACAGTGAAGACCAGCAAGGTCTTTCAGGGCTGGCAGCTTCCTTGTGGGAGAAGGAGCTGGACTTTTGTCTTTTCGGAAACGGTCTCTGCCGAGAACGAGTGCCGCGAGCTGTGCTGTCTGTGGGAAAGCACCGATCCCCAGCGCTGTTGTGCCTGCGGATAGGCTGCACGGGTACAGTGAAGAACAGCAAGAGCTTTCAGGGCAGGTAGCTTCCTTGTGGGAGAAGGAGCCGGACGTTTGCCTTTTCGAAAAGAAGCTCTGCAGAGATCGAGCGCCGTGACTTGTACCGTGCCTGGGCAAGTACAGATGCCCAGTGCTGTTGTGCCAGTGGGTAAGCTGTACTGGGACAGTGAAGACCAGCAAGGTCTTTCAGGGCTGGCAGCTTCCTTGTGGGAGAAGGAGCCGGACGTATGCCTTTTCGGAAAGGGGCTCTGCCGAGAACGAGCACCGTGAGATCTGCTGACTGTGGGGAAGCACAGATGCCCAGTGCTGTTGTGCCTGTGGATAGGATGCACAGGGACAGTGAAGACCAGCAAGGTCTTTCAGGGCTGGCAGCTTCCTTGTGGGAGAAGGAGCCGGACGTTTGTCTTTTCGGAAACGGTCTCTGCCGAGAACGAGTGCCGCGAGCTGTGTTGTCTGTGGGAAAGCACCGATCCCCAGTGCTGTTGTGCCTGCGGATAGGCTGCACGGGGACAGTGAAGAACAGCAAGAGCTTTCAGGGCAGGTAGCTTCCTTGTGGGAGAAGGAGCCGGACGTTTGCCTTTTCGAAAAGAAGCTCTGCAGAGATCGAGCGCCGTGAGATGCGCTTTCTGTTCGAAAGCAGAGATGCCCAGTGCTGTTGTGCCTGTGGATAGGATGCACAGGGACAGTGAAGACCAGCAAGGTCTTTCAGGGCTGGCAGCTTCCTTGTGGGAGAAGGAGCCAGACGTTTGCCTCTTCGGAAAGGGGCTCTGCCGAGAACGAGCACCGTGAGATGTTCTGTCTGTGGGGAAGCACAGATGCCCAGTGCTGTTGTGCCTGCGGATAGGCTGCACGGGGACGGTGAGGACCAGCAAGAGCTTTCAGGGCTGGCAGCTTCCTTGTGGGAGAAGGAGCCGGACGTTTGCCTTTTCGGAAAGGCGCTATGTCGAGAACGAGCACCGTGAGATGTGCTGTCTGTGGGAAAGCACAGACGCCCACTGCTGTTGTGCCTGTGGATAGGCTGCGCGGGGACAGTGAAGACGAGCAAGAGCTTTCAGAGCTGGCAGCTTCCTTGTGAGAGAAGGAGCCGGACGTTTGCCTTTTCGAAAAGAAGCTCTGCAGAGATCGAGCGCCGTGACGTGTACCGTGCCTGGGCAAGTACAGATGCCCAGTGCTGTTGTGCCAGTGGGTAAGCTGTACTGGGACAGTGAAGACGAGCAAGGTCTTTCAGGGCTGGCAGCTTCCTTGTGGGAGAAGGAGCCGGACGTTTGCCTTTTCGGAAACGGGCTCTGCCGAGAACGAGCACCGTGAGATGTTCTGTCTGTGGGGAAGCACAGATCCCCAGTGCTGTTGTGCCTGCGGATAGGCTGCACGGGGACGGTGAGGACCAGCAAGAGCTTTCAGGGCAGGTAGCTTCCTTGTGGGAGAAGGAGCCGGACGTTTGCCTTTTCGAAAAGAAGCTCTGCAGAGATCGAGCGCCGTGACTTGTCCCGTGCCTGGGCAAGAACATATGCCCAGTGCTGTTGTGCCAGTCGGTAAGCTGTACTGGGACAGTGAAGATCAGCAAGAGCTTTCAGGGCTGGCAGCTTCCTTGTGGGAGAAGGAGCCGGACGTATGCCTTTTCGGAAAGGGGCTCTGCCGAGAACGAGCACCGTGAGATGTGCTGTCTGTGGGGAAGCACAGATGCCCAGTGCTGTTGTGCCTGCGGATAGGCTGCACGGGGACGGTGAGGACCAGCAAGAGCTTTCAGGGCAGGTAGCTTCCTTGTGGGAGAAGGAGCCGGACGTTTGCCTTTTCGAAAAGAAGCTCTGCAGAGATCGAGCGCCGTGACTTGTCCCGTGCCTGGGCAAGAACATATGCCCAGTGCTGTTGTGCCAGTCGGTAAGCTGCACTGGGACAGTGAAGACCAGCAAGGTCTTTCAGGGCTGGCAGCTTCCTTGTGGGAGAAGGAGCCGGACGTTTGCCTTTTCGGAAACGGGCTCTGCCGAGAACAAGCACCGTGAGATGTGCTGTCTGTGGGGAAGCACAGATGCCCAGTGCTGTTGTGCCTGTGGATAGGCTGCACGGGGACAGTGAAGACCAGCAAGAGCTTTCAGCGCTGGCAGCTTCCTTGTGGGCGAAGGAGCCGGACGTATGCCTGTTCGGAAAGGGGTTCTGCCGAGAACGAGCACCGTGAGATGCGCTTTCTGTTCGAAAGCAGAGATGCCCAGGGCTGTTGTGCCTGTGGATAGGATGCACAGGGACAGTGAAGACCAGCAAGGTCTTTCAGGGCTGGCAGCTTCCTTGTGGGAGAAGGAGCCGGACGTTTGCCTTTTCGGAAAGGCGCTATGTCGAGAACGAGCACCGTGAGATGTGCTGTCTGTGGGAAAGCACAGACGCCCACTGCTGTTGTGCCTGCGGATAGGCTGCGCGGGGACAGTGAAGACGAGCAAGGTCTTTCAGGGCTGGCAGCTTCCTTGTGGGAGAAGGAGCCGGACGTTTGCCTTTTCGGAAACGGGCTCTGCCGAGAACGAGCACCGTGAGATGTGCTGTCTGTGGGAAAGCACAGATCCCCAGTGCTGGTGTGCCTGCGGATAGGCTGCACGGGGACGGTGAGGACCAGCAAGAGCTTTCAGGGCTGGCAGCTTCCTTGTGGGAGAAGGAGCCGGACGTATGCCTTTTCGGAAACGGGCTCTGCCGAGAACGAGCACCGTGAGATGCGCTTTCTGTTCGAAAGCAGAGATGCCCAGTGCTGTTGTGCCTGTGGATAGGATGCACAGGGACAGTGAAGACCAGCAAGGTCTTTCAGAGCTGGCAGCTTCCTTGTGAGAGAAGGAGCCGGACGTTTGCCTTTTCGAAAAGAAGCTCTGCAGAGATCGAGCGCCGTGACGTGTACCGTGCCTGGGCAAGTACAGATGCCCAGTGCTGTTGTGCCAGTGGGTAAGCTGTACTGGGACAGTGAAGACCAGCAAGGTCTTTCAGGGCTGGCAGCTTCCTTGTGGGAGAAGGAGCCGGACGTTTGCCTTTTCGGAAACGGGCTCTGCCGAGAACGAGCACCGTGAGATGTTCTGTCTGTGGGGAAGCACAGATCCCCAGTGCTGTTGTGCCTGCGGATAGGCTGCACGGGGACGGTGAGGACCAGCAAGAGCTTTCAGCGCTGGCAGCTTCCTTGTGAGAGAAGGAGCCGGACGTTTGCCTTTTCGAAAAGAAGCTCTGCAGAGATCGAGCGCCGTGACTTGTACCGTGCCTGGGCAAGTACAGATGCCCAGTGCTGTTGTGCCAGTGGGTAAGCTGTACTGGGACAGTGAAGACGAGCAAGGTCTTTCAGGGCTGGCAGCTTCCTTGTGGGAGAAGGAGCCGGACGTTTGCCTTTTCGGAAATGGGCTCTGCCGAGAACAAGCACCGTGACATGTGCTGTCTGTGGGAAAGCACAGATGCCCAGTGCTGTTGTGCCTGTGGATAGGATGCACGGGGAGGGTGAAGACCAGCAAGAGCTTTCAGCGCTGGCAGCTTCCTTGTGGGAGAAGGAGCCAGACGTATGCCTTTTCGGAAAGGGGCTCTGCCGAGAACGAGCACCGTGAGATGCGCTTTCTGTTCGAAAGCAGAGATGCCCAGTGCTGTTGTGCCTGTGGATAGGATGCACGGGGACAGTGCAGACCAGCAAGGTCTTTCAGGGCTGGCAGCTTCCTTGTGGGAGAAGGAGCTGGACGTTTGTCTTTTCGGAAACGGTCTCTGCCGAGAACGAGTGCCGCGAGCTGTGCTGTCTGTGGGAAAGCACCGATCCCCAGCGCTGTTGTGCCTGCGGATAGGCTGCACGGGTACAGTGAAGAACAGCAAGAGCTTTCAGGGCAGGTAGCTTCCTTGTGGGAGAAGGAGCCGGACGTTTGCCTTTTCGAAAAGAAGCTCTGCAGAGATCGAGCGCCGTGACTTGTACCGTGCCTGGGCAAGTACAGATGCCCAGTGCTGTTGTGCCAGTGGGTAAGCTGTACTGGGACAGTGAAGACCAGCAAGGTCTTTCAGGGCTGGCAGCTTCCTTGTGGGAGATGGAGCCGGACGTATGCCTTTTCGGAAAGGGGCTCTGCCGAGAACGAGCACCGTGAGATGTGCTGACTGTGGGGAAGCACAGATGCCCAGTGCTGTTGTGCCTGTGGATAGGATGCACAGGGACAGTGAAGACCAGCAAGGTCTTTCAGGGCTGGCAGCTTCCTTGTGGGAGAAGGAGCCGGACGTTTGCCTTTTCGGAAAGGCGCTATGTCGAGAACGAGCACCGTGAGATGTGCTGTCTGTGGGAAAGCACAGACGCCCACTGCTGTTGTGCCTGTGGATAGGCTGCGCGGGGACAGTGAAGACGAGCAAGGTCTTTCAGGGCTGGCAGCTTCCTTGTGGGAGAAGGAGCCGGACGTTTGCCTTTTCGGAAACGGGCTCTGCCGAGAACAAGCACCGTGAGATGTGCTGTCTGTGGGGAAGCACAGATGCCCAGTGCTGTTGTGCCAGTGGGTAAGCTGTACTGGGACAGTGAAGACGAGCAAGAGCTTTCAGGGCTGGCAGCTTCCTTGTGGGTGAAGGAGCCGGACGTTTGCCTTTTCGAAAACGGGCTCTGCCGAGAACAAGCACCGTGACATGTGCTGTCTGTGGGGAAGCACAGATGCCCAGTGCTGTTGTGCCTGTGGATAGGCTGCACGGGGACGGTGAGGACCAGCAAGAGCTTTCAGCGCTGGCAGCTTCCTTGTGGGAGAAGGAGCCGGACGTTTGCCTTTTCGGAAACGGGCTCTGCCGAGAACGAGCACCGTGAGATGTGCTGTCTGTGGGGAAGCACAGATGCCCAGTGCTGTTGTGCCTGCGGATAGGCTGCACGGGGACGGTGAGGACCAGCAAGAGCTTTCAGGGCAGGTACCTTCCTTGTGGGAGAAGGAGCCGGACGTTTGCCTTTTCGAAAAGAAGCTCTGCAGAGATCGAGCGCCGTGACTTGTCCCGTGCCTGGGCAAGAACATATGCCCAGTGCTGTTGTGCCAGTCGGTAAGCTGTACTGGGACAGTGAAGACCAGCAAGGTCTTTCAGGGCTGGCAGCTTCCTTGTGGGAGAAGGAGCCGGACGTTTGCCTTTTCGGAAACGGGCTCTGCCGAGAACAAGCACCATGAGATGTGCTGTCTGTGGGGAAGCACAGATGCCCAGTGCTGTTGTGCCTGTGGATAGGCTGCACGGGGACAGTGAAGACCAGCAAGAGCTTTCAGCGCTGGCAGCTTCCTTGTGGGAGAAGGAGCCGGACGTATGCCTTTTCGGAAAGGGGTTCTGCCGAGAACGAGCACCGTGAGATGCGCTTTCTGTTCGAAAGCAGAGATGCCCAGTGCTGTTGTGCCTGTGGATAGGATGCACAGGGACAGTGAAGACCAGCAAGGTCTTTCAGGGCTGGCAGCTTCCTTGTGGGAGAAGGAGCCGGACGTTTGCCTTTTCGGAAAGGCGCTATGTCGAGAACGAGCACCGTGAGATGTGCTGTCTGTGGGAAAGCACAGACGCCCACTGCTGTTGTGCCTGCGGATAGGATGCACGGGGACAGTGAAGACGAGCAAGGTCTTTCAGGGCTGGCAGCTTCCTTGTGGGAGAAGGAGCCGGACGTTTGCCTTTTCGGAAATGGGCTCTGCCGAGAACGAGCACCGTGAGATGTGCTGTCTGTGGGAAAGCACAGATCCCCAGTGCTGGTGTGCCTGCGGATAGGCTGCACGGGGACGGTGAGGACCAGCAAGAGCTTTCAGGGCTGGCAGCTTCCTTGTGGGAGAAGGAGCCAGACGTATGCCTTTTCGGAAACGGGCTCTGCCGAGAACGAGCACCGTGAGATGCGCTTTCTGTTCGAAAGCAGAGATGCCCAGTGCTGTTGTGCCTGTGGATAGGATGCACAGGGACAGTGAAGACCAGCAAGGTCTTTCAGAGCTGGCAGCTTCCTTGTGAGAGAAGGAGCCGGACGTTTGCCTTTTCGAAAAGAAGCTCTGCAGAGATCGAGCGCCGTGACGTGTACCGTGCCTGGGCAAGAACATATGCCCAGTGCTGTTGTGCCAGTGGGTAAGCTGTACTGGGACAGTGAAGACCAGCAAGGTCTTTCAGGGCTGGCAGCTTCCTTGTGGGAGAAGGAGCCGGACGTTTGCCTTTTCGGAAACGGGCTCTGCCGAGAACGAGCACCGTGAGATGTGCTGTCTGTGGGGAAGCACAGATCCCCAGTGCTGTTGTGCCAGTGGGTAAGCTGTACTGGGACAGTGAAGACCAGCAAGAGCTTTCAGGGCTGGCAGCTTCCTTGTGGGAGAAGGAGCCGGACGTTTGCCTTTTCGGAAACGGTCTCTGCCGAGAACGAGCACCGTGAGATGTTCTGTCTGTGGGGAAGCACAGATCCCCAGTGCTGTTGTGCCTGCGGATAGGCTGCACGGGGACGGTGAGGACCAGCAAGAGCTTTCAGCGCTGGCAGCTTCCTTGTGAGAGAAGGAGCCGGACGTTTGCCTTTTCGAAAAGAAGCTCTGCAGAGATCGAGCGCCGTGACTTGTACCGTGCCTGGGCAAGTACAGATGCCCAGTGCTGTTGTGCCAGTGGGTAAGCTGTACTGGGACAGTGAAGACGAGCAAGGTCTTTCAGGGCTGGCAGCTTCCTTGTGGGAGAAGGAGCCGGACGTTTGCCTTTTCGGAAATGGGCTCTGCCGAGAACGAGCACCGTGACATGTGCTGTCTGTGGGGAAGCACAGATGCCCAGTGCTGTTGTGCCTGTGGATAGGATGCACGGGGAGGGTGAAGACCAGCAAGAGCTTTCAGCGCTGGCAGCTTCCTTGTGGGAGAAGGAGCCAGACGTATGCCTTTTCGGAAAGGGGCTCTGCCGAGAACGAGCACCGTGAGATGCGCTTTCTGTTCGAAAGCAGAGATGCCCAGTGCTGTTGTGCCTGTGGATAGGATGCACGGGGACAGTGAAGACCAGCAAGGTCTTTCAGGGCTGGCAGCTTCCTTGTGGGAGAAGGAGCTGGACTTTTGTCTTTTCGGAAACGGTCTCTGCCGAGAACGAGTGCCGCGAGCTGTGCTGTCTGTGGGAAAGCACCGATCCCCAGCGCTGTTGTGCCTGCGGATAGGCTGCACGGGTACAGTGAAGAACAGCAAGAGCTTTCAGGGCAGGTAGCTTCCTTGTGGGAGAAGGAGCCGGACGTTTGCCTTTTCGAAAAGAAGCTCTGCAGAGATCGAGCGCCGTGACTTGTACCGTGCCTGGGCAAGTACAGATGCCCAGTGCTGTTGTGCCAGTGGGTAAGCTGTACTGGGACAGTGAAGACCAGCAAGGTCTTTCAGGGCTGGCAGCTTCCTTGTGGGAGATGGAGCCGGACGTATGCCTTTTCGGAAAGGGGCTCTGCCGAGAACGAGCACCGTGAGATGTGCTGACTGTGGGGAAGCACAGATGCCCAGTGCTGTTGTGCCTGTGGATAGGATGCACAGGGACAGTGAAGACCAGCAAGGTCTTTCAGGGCTGGCAGCTTCCTTGTGGGAGAAGGAGCCGGACGTTTGTCTTTTCGGAAACGGTCTCTGCCGAGAACGAGTGCCGCGAGCTGTGTTGTCTGTGGGAAAGCACCGATCCCCAGTGCTGTTGTGCCTGCGGATAGGCTGCACGGGGACAGTGAAGAACAGCAAGAGCTTTCAGGGCAGGTAGCTTCCTTGTGGGAGAAGGAGCCGGACGTTTGCCTTTTCGAAAAGAAGCTCTGCAGAGATCGAGCGCCGTGAGATGCGCTTTCTGTTCGAAAGCAGAGATGCCCAGTGCTGTTGTGCCTGTGGATAGGATGCACAGGGACAGTGAAGACCAGCAAGGTCTTTCAGGGCTGGCAGCTTCCTTGTGGGAGAAGGAGCCAGACGTTTGCCTCTTCGGAAAGGGGCTCTGCCGAGAACGAGCACCGTGAGATGTTCTGTCTGTGGGGAAGCACAGATGCCCAGTGCTGTTGTGCCTGCGGATAGGCTGCACGGGGACGGTGAGGACCAGCAAGAGCTTTCAGCGCTGGCAGCTTCCTTGTGGGAGAAGGAGCTGGACGTTTGTCTTTTCGGAAACGGTCTCTGCCGAGAACGAGTGCCGCGAGCTGTGCTGTCTGTGGGAAAGCACCGATCCCCAGTGCTGTTGTGCCTGCGGATAGGTTGCACGGGGACAGTGAAGAACAGCAAGAGCTTTCAGGGCTGGCAGCTTCCTTGTGGGAGAAGGAGCCGGACGTTTGCCTTTTCGGAAACGGGCTCTGCCGAGAACGTGCACCGTGAGATGTGCTGTCTGTGGGGAAGCACAGATGCCCAGTGCTGTTGTGCCAGTGGGTAAGCTGTACTGGGACGGTGAGGACCAGCAAGGTCTTTCAGGGCTGGCAGCTTCCTTGTGGGAGAAGGAGCCGGACGTTTGCCTTTTCGGAAAGGGGCTCTGCCGAGAACGAGCACCGTGAGATGTGCTGTCTGTGGGGAAGCACAGATGCCCAGTGCTGTTGTGCCTGTGGATAGGATGCACAGGGACAGTGAAGACCAGCAAGAGCTTTCAGCGCTGGCAGCTTCCTTGTGGGAGAAGGAGCCGGACGTTTGCCTTTTCGGAAACGGGCTCTGCCGAGATCGAGCACCGTGAGATGCGCTTTCTGTTCGAAAGCAGAGATGCCCAGTGCTGTTGTGCCAGTGGGTAAGCTGTACTGGGACAGTGAAGACCAGCAAGAGCTTTCAGGGCTGGCAGCTTCCTTGTGGGAGAAGGAGCCGGACGTTTGCCTTTTCGGAAACGGGCTCTGCAGAGATCGAGCGCCGTGACTTGTACCGTGCCTGGGCAAGTATAGATGCCCAGTGCTGTTGTGCCAGTCGGTAAGTTGTACTGGGACAGTGAAGACGAGCAAGGTCTTTCAGGGCTGGCAGCTTCCTTGTGGGAGAAGGAGCCGGACGTATGCCTTTTCGGAAAGGGGTTCTGCCGAGAACGAGCACCGTGAGATGCGCTTTCTGTTCGAAAGCAGAGATGCCCAGTGCTGTTGTGCCTGTGGATAGGATGCACAGGGACAGTGAAGACCAGCAAGGTCTTTCAGGGCTGGCAGCTTCCTTGTGGGAGAAGGAGCCGGACGTTTGCCTTTTCGGAAACGGGCTCTGCCGAGAACGAGCACCGTGAGATGTGCTGTCTGTGGGAAAGCACAGATCCCCAGTGCTGGTGTGCCTGCGGATAGGCTGCACGGGGACGGTGAGGAGCAGCAAGAGCTTTCAGGGCTGGCAGCTTCCTTGTGGGAGAAGGAGCCGGACGTATGCCTTTTCGGAAACGGGCTCTGCCGAGAACGAGCACCGTGAGATGCGCTTTCTGTTCGAAAGCAGAGATGCCCAGTGCTGTTGTGCCTGTGGATAGGATGCACAGGGACAGTGAAGACCAGCAAGGTCTTTCAGAGCTGGCAGCTTCCTTGTGAGAGAAGGAGCCGGACGTTTGCCTTTTCGAAAAGAAGCTCTGCAGAGATCGAGCGCCGTGACGTGTACCGTGCCTGGGCAAGTACAGATGCCCAGTGCTGTTGTGCCAGTGGGTAAGCTGTACTGGGACAGTGAAGACCAGCAAGAGCTTTCAGGGCTGGCAGCTTCCTTGTGGGAGAAGGAGCCGGACGTTTGCCTTTTCGGAAACGGGCTCTGCCGAGAACGAGTGCCGCGAGCTGTGCTGTCTGTGGGAAAGCACCGATCCCCAGCGCTGTTGTGCCTGCGGATAGGCTGCACGGGGACGGTGAGGACCAGCAAGAGCTTTCAGGGCAGGTACCTTCCTTGTGGGAGGAGCCGGACGTTTGCCTTTTCGAAAAGAAGCTCTGCAGAGATCGAGCGCCGTGACTTGTACCGTGCCTGGGCAAGTACAGATGCCCAGTGCTGTTGTGCCAGTGGGTAAGCTGTACTGGGACAGTGAAGACGAGCAAGGTCTTTCAGGGCTGGCAGCTTCCTTGTGGGAGAAGGAGCCGGACGTTTGCCTTTTCGGAAATGGGCTCTGCCGAGAACAAGCACCGTGACATGTGCTGTCTGTGGGGAAGCACAGATGCCCAGTGCTGTTGTGCCTGTGGATAGGATGCACGGGGAGGGTGAAGACCAGCAAGAGCTTTCAGCGCTGGCAGCTTCCTTGTGGGAGAAGGAGCCAGACGTATGCCTTTTCGGAAAGGGGCTCTGCCGAGAACGAGCACCGTGAGATGCGCTTTCTGTTCGAAAGCAGAGATGCCCAGTGCTGTTGTGCCTGTGGATAGGATGCACAGGGACAGTGAAGACCAGCAAGGTCTTTCAGGGCTGGCAGCTTCCTTGTGGGAGAAGGAGCCGGACGTTTGTCTTTTCGGAAACGGTCTCTGCCGAGAACGAGTGCCGCGAGCTGTGTTGTCTGTGGGAAAGCACCGATCCCCAGTGCTGTTGTGCCTGCGGATAGGCTGCACGGGGACAGTGAAGAACAGCAAGAGCTTTCAGGGCAGGTAGCTTCCTTGTGGGAGAAGGAGCCGGACGTTTGCCTTTTCGAAAAGAAGCTCTGCAGAGATCGAGCGCCGTGAGATGCGCTTTCTGTTCGAAAGCAGAGATGCCCAGTGCTGTTGTGCCTGTGGATAGGATGCACAGGGACAGTGAAGACCAGCAAGGTCTTTCAGGGCTGGCAGCTTCCTTGTGGGAGAAGGAGCCAGACGTTTGCCTCTTCGGAAAGGGGCTCTGCCGAGAACGAGCACCGTGAGATGTTCTGTCTGTGGGGAAGCACAGATGCCCAGTGCTGTTGTGCCTGCGGATAGGCTGCACGGGGACGGTGAGGACCAGCAAGAGCTTTCAGCGCTGGCAGCTTCCTTGTGGGAGAAGGAGCTGGACGTTTGTCTTTTCGGAAACGGTCTCTGCCGAGAACGAGTGCCGCGAGCTGTGCTGTCTGTGGGAAAGCACCGATCCCCAGTGCTGTTGTGCCTGCGGATAGGTTGCACGGGGACAGTGAAGAACAGCAAGAGCTTTCAGGGCTGGCAGCTTCCTTGTGGGAGAAGGAGCCGGACGTTTGCCTTTTCGGAAACGGGCTCTGCCGAGAACGTGCACCGTGAGATGTGCTGTCTGTGGGGAAGCACAGATGCCCAGTGCTGTTGTGCCAGTGGGTAAGCTGTACTGGGACGGTGAGGACCAGCAAGGTCTTTCAGGGCTGGCAGCTTCCTTGTGGGAGAAGGAGCCGGACGTTTGCCTTTTCGGAAAGGGGCTCTGCCGAGAACGAGCACCGTGAGATGTGCTGTCTGTGGGGAAGCACAGATGCCCAGTGCTGTTGTGCCTGTGGATAGGATGCACAGGGACAGTGAAGACCAGCAAGAGCTTTCAGCGCTGGCAGCTTCCTTGTGGGAGAAGGAGCCGGACGTTTGCCTTTTCGGAAACGGTCTCTGCCGAGATCGAGCACCGTGAGATGCGCTTTCTGTTCGAAAGCAGAGATGCCCAGTGCTGTTGTGCCAGTGGGTAAGCTGTACTGGGACAGTGAAGACCAGCAAGAGCTTTCAGGGCTGGCAGCTTCCTTGTGGGAGAAGGAGCCGGACGTTTGCCTTTTCGGAAACGGGCTCTGCAGAGATCGAGCGCCGTGACTTGTACCGTGCCTGGGCAAGTATAGATGCCCAGTGCTGTTGTGCCAGTCGGTAAGTTGTACTGGGACAGTGAAGACGAGCAAGGTCTTTCAGGGCTGGCAGCTTCCTTGTGGGAGAAGGAGCCGGACGTTTGCCTTTTCGGAAACGGGCTCTGCCGAGAACGAGCACCGTGAGATGTGCTGTCTGTGGGGAAGCACAGATGCCCAGTGCTGTTGTGCCTGTGGATAGGCTGCACGGGGACAGTGAAGACCAGCAAGAGCTTTCAGCGCTGGCAGCTTCCTTGTGGGAGAAGGAGCCGGACGTATGCCTTTTCGGAAAGGGGTTCTGCCGAGAACGAGCACCGTGAGATGCGCTTTCTGTTCGAAAGCAGAGATGCCCAGTGCTGTTGTGCCTGTGGATAGGATGCACAGGGACAGTGAAGACCAGCAAGGTCTTTCAGGGCTGGCAGCTTCCTTGTGGGAGAAGGAGCCGGACGTTTGCCTTTTCGGAAACGGGCTCTGCCGAGAACGAGCACCGTGAGATGTGCTGTCTGTGGGAAAGCACAGATCCCCAGTGCTGGTGTGCCTGCGGATAGGCTGCACGGGGACGGTGAGGAGCAGCAAGAGCTTTCAGGGCTGGCAGCTTCCTTGTGGGAGAAGGAGCCGGACGTATGCCTTTTCGGAAACGGGCTCTGCCGAGAACGAGCACCGTGAGATGCGCTTTCTGTTCGAAAGCAGAGATGCCCAGTGCTGTTGTGCCTGTGGATAGGATGCACAGGGACAGTGAAGACCAGCAAGGTCTTTCAGAGCTGGCAGCTTCCTTGTGAGAGAAGGAGCCGGACGTTTGCCTTTTCGAAAAGAAGCTCTGCAGAGATCGAGCGCCGTGACGTGTACCGTGCCTGGGCAAGTACAGATGCCCAGTGCTGTTGTGCCAGTGGGTAAGCTGTACTGGGACAGTGAAGACGAGCAAGGTCTTTCACGGCTGGCAGCTTCCTTGTGGGAGAAGGAGCCAGACGTTTGCCTTTTCGGAAACGGGCTCTGCCGAGAACGAGTGCCGCGAGCTGTGCTGTCTGTGGGAAAGCACCGATCCCCAGCGCTGTTGTGCCTGCGGATAGGCTGCACGGGGACGGTGAGGACCAGCAAGAGCTTTCAGGGCAGGTACCTTCCTTGTGGGAGAAGGAGCCGGACGTTTGCCTTTTCGAAAAGAAGCTCTGCAGAGATCGAGCGCCGTGACTTGTCCCGTGCCTGGGCAAGAACATATGCCCAGTGCTGTTGTGCCAGTCGGTAAGCTGTACTGGGACAGTGAAGACCAGCAAGGTCTTTCAGGGCTGGCAGCTTCCTTGTGGGAGAAGGAGCCGGACGTTTGCCTTTTCGGAAACGGGCTCTGCCGAGAACAAGCACCGTGAGATGTGCTGTCTGTGGGGAAGCACAGATGCCCAGTGCTGTTGTGCCTGTGGATAGGCTGCACGGGGACAGTGAAGACCAGCAAGAGCTTTCAGCGCTGGCAGCTTCCTTGTGGGAGAAGGAGCCGGACGTATGCCTTTTCGGAAAGGGGTTCTGCCGAGAACGAGCACCGTGAGATGCGCTTTCTGTTCGAAAGCAGAGATGCCCAGTGCTGTTGTGCCTGTGGATAGGATGCACAGGGACAGTGAAGACCAGCAAGGTCTTTCAGGGCTGGCAGCTTCCTTGTGGGAGATGGAGCCGGACGTTTGTCTCTTCGGAAAGGGGCTCTGCCGAGAACGAGCACCGTGAGATGTTCTGTCTGTGGGGAAGCACAGATGCCCAGTGCTGTTGTGCCTGCGGATAGGCTGCACGGGGACGGTGAGGACCAGCAAGAGCTTTCAGCGCTGGCAGCTTCCTTGTGGGAGAAGGAGCTGGACGTTTGTCTTTTCGGAAACGGTCTCTGCCGAGAACGAGTGCCGCGAGCTGTGCTGTCTGTGGGAAAGCACCGATCCCCAGCGCTGTTGTGCCTGCGGATAGGCTGCACGGGGACAGTGAAGAACAGCAAGAGCTTTCAGGACTGGCAGCTTCCTTGTGGGAGAAGGAGCCGGACGTTTGCCTTTTCGGAAACGGGGTCTGCCGAGAACGTGCACCGTGAGATGTGCTGTCTGTGGGGAAGCACAGATGCCCAGTGCTGTTGTGCCAGTGGGTAAGCTGTACTGGGACGGTGAGGACCAGCAAGAGCTTTCAGGGCTGGCAGCTTCCTTGTGGGAGAAGGAGCCGGACGTTTGCCTTTTCGGAAAGGGGCTCTGCCGAGAACGAGCACCGTGAGATGTGCTGTCTGTGGGGAAGCACAGATGCCCAGTGCTGTTGTGCCTGTGGATAGGATACACAGGGACAGTGAAGACCAGCAAGAGCTTTCAGCGCTGGCAGCTTCCTTGTGGGAGAAGGAGCCGGACGTTTGCCTTTTGGGAAAGGGGCTCTGCCGAGAACGAGCACCGTGAGATGTGCTGTCTGTGGGAAAGCACAGACGCCCACTGCTGTTGTGCCTGTGGATAGGCTGCGCGGGGACAGTGAAGACGAGCAAGAGCTTTCAGAGCTGGCAGCTTCCTTGTGAGAGAAGGAGCCGGACGTTTGCCTTTTCGGAAACGGGCTCTGCAGAGATCGAGCGCCGTGACTTGTACCGTGCCTGGGCAAGTATAGATGCCCAGTGCTGTTGTGCCAGTCGGTAAGCTGTACTGGGACAGTGAAGACGAGCAAGGTCTTTCAGGGCTGGCAGCTTCCTTGTGGGAGAAGGAGCCGGACGTTTGCCTTTTCGGAAACGGGCTCTGCCGAGAACAAGCACCGTGAGATGTGCTGTCTGTGGGGAAGCACAGATGCCCAGTGCTGTTGTGCCTGTGGATAGGCTGCACGGGGACAGTGAAGACCAGCAAGAGCTTTCAGCGCTGGCAGCTTCCTTGTGGGAGAAGGAGCCGGACGTATGCCTTTTCGGAAACGGGCTCTGCCGAGAACGAGCACCGTGAGATGCGCTTTCTGTTCGAAAGCAGAGATGCCCAGTGCTGTTGTGCCTGTGGATAGGATGCACAGGGACAGTGAAGACCAGCAAGGTCTTTCAGGGCTGGCAGCTTCCTTGTGGGAGAAGGAGCCGGACGTTTGCCTTTGCGGAAACGGGCTCTGCCAAGAACGAGCACCGTGAGATGTGCTGTCTGTGGGAAAGCACAGATCCCCAGTGCTGGTGTGCCTGCGGATAGGCTGCACGGGGACGGTGAGGAGCAGCAAGAGCTTTCAGGGCTGGCAGCTTCCTTGTGGGAGAAGGAGCCGGACGTATGCCTTTTCGGAAACGGGCTCTGCCGAGAACGAGCACCGTGAGATGCGCTTTCTGTTCGAAAGCAGAGATGCCCAGTGCTGTTGTGCCTGTGGATAGGCTGCACGGGGACAGTGAAGACCAGCAAGGTCTTTCAGGGCTGGCAGCTTCCTTGTGGGAGAAGGAGCCGGACGTTTGCCTTTTCGGAAAGGCGCTATGTCGAGAACGAGCACCGTGAGATGTGCTGTCTGTGGGAAAGCACAGACGCCCACTGCTGTTGTGCCTGTGGATAGGCTGCGCGGGGACAGTGAAGACGAGCAAGAGCTTTCAGAGCTGGCAGCTTCCTTGTGAGAGAAGGAGCCGGACGTTTGCCTTTTCGAAAAGAAGCTCTGCAGAGATCGAGCGCCGTGACGTGTACCGTGCCTGGGCAAGTACAGATGCCCAGTGCTGTTGTGCCAGTGGGTAAGCTGTACTGGGACAGTGAAGACGAGCAAGGTCTTTCAGGGCTGGCAGCTTCCTTGTGGGAGAAGGAGCCGGACGTTTGCCTTTTCGGAAACGGGCTCTGCCGAGAACGAGCACCGTGAGATGTGCTGTCTGTGGGGAAGCACAGATCCCCAGTGCTGTTGTGCCAGTGGGTAAGCTGTACTGGGACAGTGAAGACCAGCAAGAGCTTTCAGGGCTGGCAGCTTCCTTGTGGGAGAAGGAGCCGGACGTTTGCCTTTTCGGAAACGGGCTCTGCCGAGAACGAGCACCGTGAGATGTTCTGTCTGTGGGAAAGCACCGATCCCCAGTGCTGTTGTGCCTGCGGATAGGCTGCACGGGGACAGTGAAGAACAGCAGGAGCTTTCAGCGCTGGCAGCTTCCTTGTGGGAGAAGGAGCCGGACGTTTGCCTTTTCGAAAAGAAGCTCTGCAGAGATCGAGCGCCGTGACTTGTACCGTGCCTGGGCAAGTACAGATGCCCAGTGCTGTTGTGCCAGTGGGTAAGCTGTACTGGGACAGTGAAGACGAGCAAGGTCTTTCAGGGCTGGCAGCTTCCTTGTGGGAGAAGGAGCCGGACGTTTGCCTTTTCGGAAATGGGCTCTGCCGAGAACAAGCACCGTGACATGTGCTGTCTGTGGGGAAGCACAGATGCCCAGTGCTGTTGTGCCTGTGGATAGGATGCACGGGGAGGGTGAAGACCAGCAAGGTCTTTCAGGGCTGGCAGCTTCCTTGTGGGAGAAGGAGCCAGACGTATGCCTTTTCGGAAAGGGGCTCTGCCGAGAACGAGCACCATGAGATGCGCTTTCTGTTCGAAAGCAGAGATGCCCCGTGCTGTTGTGCCTGTGGATAGGATGCACGGGGACAGTGAAGACCAGCAAGGTCTTTCAGGGCTGGCAGCTTCCTTGTGGGAGAAGGAGCTGGACGTTTGTCTTTTCGGAAACGGTCTCTGCCGAGAACGAGTGCCGCGAGCTGTGCTGTCTGTGGGAAAGCACCGATCCCCAGCGCTGTTGTGCCTGCGGATAGGCTGCACGGGGACAGTGAAGAACAGCAAGAGCTTTCAGGGCAGGTAGCTTCCTTGTGGGAGAAGGAGCCGGACGTTTGCCTTTTCGAAAAGAAGCTCTGCAGAGATCGAGCGCCGTGACTTGTACCGTGCCTGGGCAAGTACAGATGCCCAGTGCTGTTGTGCCAGTGGGTAAGCTGTACTGGGACAGTGAAGACCAGCAAGGTCTTTCAGGGCTGGCAGCTTCCTTGTGGGAGATGGAGCCGGACGTATGCCTTTTCGGAAAGGGGCTCTGCCGAGAACGAGCACCGTGAGATGTGCTGTCTGTGGGGAAGCACAGATGCCCAGTGCTGTTGTGCCTGTGGATAGCATGCACAGGGACAGTGAAGACCAGCAAGGTCTTTCAGGGTTGGCAGCTTCCTTGTGGGAGAAGGAGCCGGACATTTGCCTTTTCGGAAACGGGCTCTGCCGAGAACGAGCACCGTGAGATGTGCTGTCTGTGGGAAAGCACAGACGCCCACTGCTGTTGTGCCTGTGGATAGGCTGCGCGGGGACAGTGAAGACGAGCAAGGTCTTTCAGGGCTGGCAGCTTCCTTGTGGGAGAAGGAGCCGGACGTTTGCCTTTTCGGAAACGGGCTCTGCCGAGAACAAGCACCGTGAGATGTGCTGTCTGTGGGGAAGCACAGATGCCCAGTGCTGTTGTGCCAGTGGGTAAGCTGTACTATGACAGTGAAGACGAGCAAGAGCTTTCAGGGCTGGCAGCTTCCTTGTGGGTGAAGGAGCCGGACGTTTGCCTTTTCGGAAACGGGCTCTGCCGAGAACAAGCACCGTGACATGTGCTGTCTGTGGGGAAGCACAGATGCCCAGTGCTGTTGTGCCTGTGGATAGGCTGCACGGGGACAGTGAGGACCAGCAAGAGCTTTCAGCGCTGGCAGCTTCCTTGTGGGAGAAGGAGCCGGACGTTTGCCTTTTCGGAAACGGGCTCTGCCGAGAACGAGCACCGTGAGATGTGCTGTCTGTGGGGAAGCACAGATGCCCAGTGCTGTTGTGCCTGCGGATAGGCTGCACGGGGACGGTGAGGACCAGCAAGAGCTTTCAGGGCTGGCAGCTTCCTTGTGGGAGAAGGAGCTGGACGTTTGTCTTTTCGGAAACGGTCTCTGCCGAGAACGAGTGCCGCGAGCTGTGCTGTCTGTGGGAAAGCACCGATCCCCAGTGCTGTTGTGCCTGCGGATAGGTTGCACGGGGACAGTGAAGAACAGCAAGAGCTTTCAGGGCTGGCAGCTTCCTTGTGGGAGAAGGAGCCGGACGTTTGCCTTTTCGGAAACGGGCTCTGCCGAGAACGAGCACCGTGAGATGTGCTGTCTGTGGGGAAGCACAGATGCCCAGTGCTGTTGTGCCAGTGGGTAAGCTGTACTGGGACGGTGAGGACCAGCAAGAGCTTTCAGGGCTGGCAGCTTCCTTGTGGGAGAAGGAGCCGGATGTTTGCCTTTTCGAAAAGAAGCTCTGCAGAGATCGAGCGCCGTGACTTGTACCGTGCCTGGGCAAGTACAGATGCTCAGTGCTGTTGTGCCAGTGGGTAAGCTGTACTGGGACAGTGAAGACGAGCAAGGTCTTTCAGGGCTGGCAGCTTCCTTGTGGGAGAAGGAGCCGGACGTTTGCCTTTTCGGAAATGGGCTCTGCCGAGAACAAGCACCGTGACATGTGCTGTCTGTGGGGAAGCACAGATGCCCAGTGCTGTTGTGCCTGTGGATAGGATGCACGGGGAGGGTGAAGACCAGCAAGAGCTTTCAGCGCTGGCAGCTTCCTTGTGGGAGAAGGAGCCAGACGTATGCCTTTTCGGAAAGGGGCTCTGCCGAGAACGAGCACCGTGAGATGCACTTTCTGTTCGAAAGCAGAGATGCCCAGTGCTGTTGTGCCTGTGGATAGGATGCACGGGGACAGTGAAGACCAGCAAGGTCTTTCAGGGCTGGCAGCTTCCTTGTGGGAGAAGGAGCTGGACTTTTGTCTTTTCGGAAACGGTCTCTGCCGAGAACGAGTGCCGCGAGCTGTGCTGTCTGTGGGAAAGCACCGATCCCCAGCGCTGTTGTGCCTGCGGATAGGCTGCACGGGTACAGTGAAGAACAGCAAGAGCTTTCAGGGCAGGTAGCTTCCTTGTGGGAGAAGGAGCCGGACGTTTGCCTTTTCGAAAAGAAGCTCTGCAGAGATCGAGCGCCGTGACTTGTACCGTGCCTGGGCAAGTACAGATGCCCAGTGCTGTTGTGCCAGTGGGTAAGCTGTACTGGGACAGTGAAGACCAGCAAGGTCTTTCAGGGCTGGCAGCTTCCTTGTGGGAGATGGAGCCGGACGTATGCCTTTTCGGAAACGGTCTCTGCCGAGAACGAGTGCCGCGAGCTGTGTTGTCTGTGGGAAAGCACCGATCCCCAGTGCTGTTCTGCCTGCGGATAGGCTGCACGGGGACAGTGAAGAACAGCAAGAGCTTTCAGGGCAGGTAGCTTCCTTGTGGGAGAAGGAGCCGGACGTTTGCCTTTTCGAAAAGAAGCTCTGCAGAGATCGAGCGCCGTGAGATGCGCTTTCTGTTCGAAAGCAGAGATGCCCAGTGCTGTTGTGCCTGTGGATAGGATGCACAGGGACAGTGAAGACCAGCAAGGTCTTTCAGGGCTGGCAGCTTCCTTGTGGGAGAAGGAGCCGGACGTTTGCCTTTTCGGAAACGGGCTCTGCCGAGAACGTGCACCATGAGATGTGCTGTCTGTGGGGAAGCACAGATGCCCAGTGCTGTTGTGCCAGTGGGTAAGCTGTACTGGGACGGTGAGGACCAGCAAGGTCTTTCAGGGCTGGCAGCTTCCTTGTGGGAGAAGGAGCCGGACGTTTGCCTTTTCGGAAAGGGGCTCTGCCGAGAACGAGCACCGTGAGATGTGCTGTCTGTGGGGAAGCACAGATGCCCAGTGCTGTTGTGCCTGTGGATAGGATACACAGGGACAGTGAAGACCAGCAAGAGCTTTCAGCGCTGGCAGCTTCCTTGTGGGAGAAGGAGCCGGACGTTTGCCTTTTGGGAAAGGGGCTCTGCCGAGAACGAGCACCGTGAGATGTGCTGTCTGTGGGAAAGCACAGACGCCCACTGCTGTTGTGCCTGTGGATAGGCTGCGCGGGGACAGTGAAGACGAGCAAGAGCTTTCAGAGCTGGCAGCTTCCTTGTGAGAGAAGGAGCCGGACGTTTGCCTTTTCGGAAACGGGCTCTGCCGAGATCGAGCACCGTGAGATGCGCTTTCTGTTCGAAAGCAGAGATGCCCAGTGCTGTTGTGCCAGTGGGTAAGCTGTACTGGGACAGTGAAGACCAGCAAGAGCTTTCAGGGCTGGCAGCTTCCTTGTGGGAGAAGGAGCCGGACGTTTGCCTTTTCGGAAACGGGCTCTGCAGAGATCGAGCGCCGTGACTTGTACCGTGCCTGGGCAAGTATAGATGCCCAGTGCTGTTGTGCCAGTCGGTAAGCTGTACTGGGACAGTGAAGACGAGCAAGGTCTTTCAGGGCTGGCAGCTTCCTTGTGGGAGAAGGAGCCGGACGTTTGCCTTTTCGGAAACGGGCTCTGCCGAGAACGAGCACCGTGAGATGTGCTGTCTGTGGGGAAGCACAGATGCCCAGTGCTGTTGTGCCTGTGGATAGGCTGCACGGGGACAGTGAAGACCAGCAAGAGCTTTCAGCGCTGGCAGCTTCCTTGTGGGAGAAGGAGCCGGACGTATGCCTTTTCGGAAAGGGGTTCTGCCGAGAACGAGCACCGTGAGATGCGCTTTCTGTTCGAAAGCAGAGATGCCCAGTGCTGTTGTGCCTGTGGATAGGATGCACAGGGACAGTGAAGACCAGCAAGGTCTTTCAGGGCTGGCAGCTTCCTTGTGGGAGAAGGAGCCGGACGTTTGCCTTTTCGGAAACGGGCTCTGCTGAGAACGAGCACCGTGAGATGTGCTGTCTGTGGTAAAGCACAGATCCCCAGTGCTGGTGTGCCTGCGGATAGGCTGCACGGGGACGGTGAGGAGCAGCAAGAGCTTTCAGGGCTGGCAGCTTCCTTGTGGGAGAAGGAGCCGGACGTATGCCTTTTCGGAAACGGGCTCTGCCGAGAACGAGCACCGTGAGATGCGCTTTCTGTTCGAAAGCAGAGATGCCCAGTGCTGTTGTGCCTGTGGATAGGATGCACATGGACAGTGAAGACCAGCAAGGTCTTTCAGAGCTGGCAGCTTCCTTGTGAGAGAAGGAGCCGGACGTTTGCCTTTTCGAAAAGAAGCTCTGCAGAGATCGAGCGCCGTGACGTGTACCGTGCCTGGGCAAGTACAGATGCCCAGTGCTGTTGTGCCAGTGGGTAAGCTGTACTGGGACAGTGAAGACGAGCAAGGTCTTTCAGGGCTGGCAGCTTCCTTGTGGGAGAAGGAGCCGGACGTTTGCCTTTTCGGAAACGGGCTCTGCCGAGAACGAGCACCGTGAGATGTGCTGTCTGTGGGGAAGCACAGATCCCCAGTGCTGGTGTGCCTGCGGATAGGCTGCACGGGGACGGTGAAGACCAGCAAGAGCTTTCAGGGCTGGCAGCTTCCTTGTGGGAGAAGGAGCCGGACGTTTGCCTTTTCGGAAACGGGCTCTGCCGACAACGAGCACCGTGAGATGTTCTGTCTGTGGGGAAGCACAGATCCCCAGTGCTGTTGTGCCTGCGGATAGGCTACACGGGGACTGTGAGGACCAGCAAGAGCTTTCAGCGCTGGCAGCTTCCTTGTGAGAGAAGGAGCCGGACGTTTGCCTTTTCGAAAAGAAGCTCTGCAGAGATCGAGCGCCGTGACTTGTACCGTGCCTGGGCAAGTACAGATGCCCAGTGCTGTTGTGCCAGTGGGTAAGCTGCACTGGGACAGTGAAGACCAGCAAGGTCTTTCAGGGCTGGCAGCTTCCTTGTGGGAGAAGGAGCCGGACGTTTGCCTTTTCGGAAACGGGCTCTGCCGAGAACAAGCACCGTGAGATGTGCTGTCTGTGGGGAAGCACAGATGCCCAGTGCTGTTGTGCCTGTGGATAGGCTGCACGGGGACAGTGAAGACCAGCAAGAGCTTTCAGCGCTGGCAGCTTCCTTGTGGGAGAAGGAGCCGGACGTATGCCTTTTCGGAAAGGGGTTCTGCCGAGAACGAGCACCGTGAGATGCGCTTTCTGTTCGAAAGCAGAGATGCCCAGGGCTGTTGTGCCTGTGGATAGGATGCACAGGGACAGTGAAGACCAGCAAGGTCTTTCAGGGCTGGCAGCTTCCTTGTGGGAGAAGGAGCCGGACGTTTGCCTTTTCGAAATGAAGCTCTGCAGAGATCGAGCGCCGTGACGTGTACCGTGCCTGGGCAAGTACAGATGCCCAGTGCTGTTGTGCCAGTGGGTAAGCTGTACTGGGACAGTGAAGACCAGCAAGGTCTTTCAGGGCTGGCAGCTTCCTTGTGGGAGAAGGAGCCGGACGTTTGTCTTTTCGGAAACGGTCTCTGCCGAGAACGAGTGCCGCGAGCTGTGTTGTCTGTGGGAAAGCACCGATCCCCAGTGCTGTTGTGCCTGCGGATAGGCTGCACGGGGACAGTGAAGAACAGCAAGAGCTTTCAGGGCAGGTAGCTTCCTTGTGGGAGAAGGAGCCGGACGTTTGCCTTTTCGAAAAGAAGCTCTGCAGAGATCGAGCGCCGTGAGATGCGCTTTCTGTTCGAAAGCAGAGATGCCCAGTGCTGTTGTGCCTGTGGATAGGATGCACAGGGACAGTGAAGACCAGCAAGGTCTTTCAGGGCTGGCAGCTTCCTTGTGGGAGAAGGAGCCGGACGTTTGCCTCTTCGGAAAGGGGCTCTGCCGAGAACGAGCACCGTGAGATGTTCTGTCTGTGGGGAAGCACAGATGCCCAGTGCTGTTGTGCCTGCGGATAGGCTGCACGGGGACGGTGAGGACCAGCAAGAGCTTTCAGCGCTGGCAGCTTCCTTGTGGGAGAAGGAGCTGGACGTTTGTCTTTTCGGAAACGGTCTCTGCCGAGAACGAGTGCCGCGAGCTGTGCTGTCTGTGGGAAAGCACCGATCCCCAGTGCTGTTGTGCCTGCGGATAGGTTGCACGGGGACAGTGAAGAACAGCAAGAGCTTTCAGGGCTGGCAGCTTCCTTGTGGGAGAAGGAGCCGGACGTTTGCCTTTTCGGAAACGGGCTCTGCCGAGAACAAGCACCGTGAGATGTGCTGTCTGTGGGGAAGCACAGATGCCCAGTGCTGTTGTGCCAGTGGGTAAGCTGTACTGGGACGGTGAGGACCAGCAAGAGCTTTCAGGGCTGGCAGCTTCCTTGTGGGAGAAGGAGCCGGACGTTTGCCTTTTCGGAAAGGGGCTCTGCCGAGAACGAGCACCGTGAGATGTGCTGTCTGTGGGGAAGCACAGATGCCCAGTGCTGTTGTGCCTGTGGATAGGATGCACAGGGACAGTGAAGACCAGCAAGAGCTTTCAGGGCTGGCAGCTTCCTTGTGGGAGAAGGAGCCGGACGTTTGCCTTTTCGGAAAGGCGCTATGTCGAGAACGAGCACCGTGAGATGTGCTGTCTGTGGGAAAGCACAGACGCCCACTGCTGTTGTGCCTGTGGATAGGCTGCGCGGGGACAGTGAAGACGAGCAAGAGCTTTCAGAGCTGGCAGCTTCCTTGTGAGAGAAGGAGCCGGACGTTTGCCTTTTCGGAAACGGGCTCTGCCGAGATCGAGCACCGTGAGATGCGCTTTCTGTTCGAAAGCAGAGATGCCCAGTGCTGTTGTGCCAGTGGGTAAGCTGTACTGGGACAGTGAAGACCAGCAAGAGCTTTCAGGGCTGGCAGCTTCCTTGTGGGAGAAGGAGCCGGACGTTTGCCTTTTCGGAAACGGGCTCTGCCGAGAACGAGCACCGTGAGATGTGCTGTCTGTGGGGAAGCACAGATCCCCAGTGCTGTTGTGCCTGCGGATAGGCTGCACGGGGACGGTGAGGACCAGCAAGAGCTTTCAGCGCTGGCAGCTTCCTTGTGAGAGAAGGAGCCGGACGTTTGCCTTTTCGAAAAGAAGCTCTGCAGAGATCGAGCGCCGTGACTTGTACCGTGCCTGGGCAAGAACACATGCCCAGTGCTGTTTTGCCAGTCGGTAAGCTGTACTGGGACAGTGAAGACGAGCAAGGTCTTTCAGGGCTGGCAGCTTCCTTGTGGGAGAAGGAGCCGGACGTTTGCCTTTTCGGAAACGGGCTCTGCCGAGAACGAGCACCGTGACATGTGCTGTCTGTGGGGAAGCACAGATGCCCAGTGCTGATGTGCCTGTGGATAGGCTGCACGGGGAGGGTGAAGACCAGCAAGAGCTTTCAGCGCTGGCAGCTTCCTTGTGGGAGAAGGAGCCGGACGTTTGCCTTTTCGGAAACGGGCTCTGCCGAGAACGAGCACCGTGAGATGTGCTGTCTGTGGGGAAGCACAGATGCCCAGTGCTGTTGTGCCTGCGGATAGGCTGCACGGGGACAGTGAAGACCAGCAAGAGCTTTCAGGGCTGGCAGCTTCCTTGTGGGAGAAGGAGCCGGACGTTTGCCATTTCGGAAACGGGCTCTGCCGAGAACGAGCACCGTGAGATGCGCTTTCTGTTCGAAAGCAGAGATGCCCAGTGCTGTTGTGCCTGTGGATAGGATGCACAGGGACAGTGAAGACCAGCAAGGTCTTTCAGGGCTGGCAGCTTCCTTGTGGGAGAAGGAGCCGGACGTTTGCCTTTTCGGAAAGGCGCTATGTCGAGAACGAGCACCGTGAGATGTGCTGTCTGTGGGAAAGCACAGACGCCCAGTGCTGTTGTGCCTGCGGATAGGCTGCGCGGGGACAGTGAAGACCAGCAAGGTCTTTCAGGGCTGGCAGCTTCCTTGTGGGAGAAGGAGCCGGACGTTTGCCTTTTCGGAAACGGGCTCTGCCGAGAACGAGCACCGTGAGATGTGCTGTCTGTGGGAAAGCACAGATCCCCAGTGCTGGTGTGCCTGCGGATAGGCTGCACGGGGACGGTGAGGAGCAGCAAGAGCTTTCAGGGCTGGCAGCTTCCTTGTGGGAGAAGGAGCCGGACGTATGCCTTTTCGGAAACGGGCTCTGCGGAGAACGAGCACCGTGAGATGCGCTTTCTGTTCGAAAGCAGAGATGCCCAGTGCTGTTGTGCCTGTGGATAGGATGCACAGGGACAGTGAAGACCAGCAAGGTCTTTCAGAGCTGGCAGCTTCCTTGTGAGAGAAGGAGCCGGACGTTTGCCTTTTCGAAAAGAAGCTCTGCAGAGATCGAGCGCCGTGACGTGTACCGTGCCTGGGCAAGTACAGATGCCCAGTGCTGTTGTGCCAGTGGGTAAGCTGTACTGGGACAGTGAAGACGAGCAAGGTCTTTCAGGGCTGGCAGCTTCCTTGTGGGAGAAGGAGCCGGACGTTTGCCTTTTCGGAAACGGGCTCTGCCGAGAACGAGCACCGTGAGATGTGCTGTCTGTGGGGAAGCACAGATCCCCAGTGCTGTTGTGCCAGTGGGTAAGCTGTACTGGGACAGTGAAGACCAGCAAGGTCTTTCAGGGCTGGCAGCTTCCTTGTGGGAGAAGGAGCCGGACGTTTGCCTTTTCGGAAACGGGCTCTGCCGAGAACAAGCACCGTGACATGTGCTGTCTGTTCGAAAGCACAGATGCCCAGTGCTGTTGTGCCAGTGGGTAAGCTGTACTGGGACAGTGAAGACCAGCAAGGTCTTTCAGGGCTGGCAGCTTCCTTGTGGGAGAAGGAGCCGGACGTTTGCCTTTTCGGAAACGGGCTCTGCCGAGAACGAGCACCGTGAGATGTTCTGTCTGTGGGGAAGCACAGATGCCCAGTGCTGTTGTGCCTGCGGATAGGCTGCACGGGGACGGTGAGGACCAGCAAGAGCTTTCAGCGCTGGCAGCTTCCTTGTGGGAGAAGGAGCTGGACGTTTGTCTTTTCGGAAACGGTCTCTGCCGAGAACGAGTGCCGCGAGCTGTGCTGTCTGTGGGAAAGCACCGATCCCCAGTGCTGTTGTGCCTGCGGATAGGTTGCACGGGGACAGTGAAGAACAGCAAGAGCTTTCAGGGCTGGCAGCTTCCTTGTGGGAGAAGGAGCCGGACGTATGCCTTTTCGGAAACGGGCTCTGCCGAGAACGTGCACCGTGAGATGTGCTGTCTGTGGGGAAGCACACATGCCCAGTGCTGTTGTGCCAGTGGGTAAGCTGTACTGGGACGGTGAGGACCAGCAAGAGCTTTCAGGGCTGGCAGCTTCCTTGTGGGAGAAGGAGCCGGACGTTTGCCTTTTCGGAAAGGGGCTCTGCCGAGAACGAGCACCGTGAGATGTGCTGTCTGTGGGGAAGCACAGATGCCCAGTGCTGTTGTGCCTGTGGATAGGATGCACAGGGACAGTGAAGACCAGAAAAAGCTTTCAGGGCTGGCAGCTTCCTTGTGGGAGAAGGAGCCGGACGTTTGCCTTTTCGGAAAGGCGCTATGTCGAGAACGAGCACCGTGAGATGTGCTGTCTGTGGGAAAGCACAGACGCCCACTGCTGTTGTGCCTGTGGATAGGCTGCGCGGGGACAGTGAAGACGAGCAAGAGCTTTCAGAGCTGGCAGCTTCCTTGTGAGAGAAGGAGCCGGACGTTTGCCTTTTCGGAAACGGGCTCTGCCGAGATCGAGCACCGTGAGATGCGCTTTCTGTTCGAAAGCAGAGATGCCCAGTGCTGTTGTGCCAGTGGGTAAGCTGTACTGGGACAGTGAAGACCAGCAAGAGCTTTCAGGGCTGGCAGCTTCCTTGTGGGAGAAGGAGCCGGACGTTTGCCTTTTCGGAAACGGGCTCTGCCGAGAACGAGCACCGTGAGATGTTCTGTCTGTGGGGAAGCACAGATCCCCAGTGCTGTTGTGCCTGCGGATAGGCTGCACGGGGACGGTGAGGACAAGCAAGAGCTTTCAGCGCTGGCAGCTTCCTTGTGAGAGAAGGAGCCGGACGTTTGCCTTTTCGAAAAGAAGCTCTGCAGAGATCGAGCGCCGTGACTTGTACCGTGCCTGGGCAAGAACACATGCCCAGTGCTGTTTTGCCAGTCGGTAAGCTGTACTGGGACAGTGAAGACGAGCAAGGTCTTTCAGGGCTGGCAGCTTCCTTGTGGGAGAAGGAGCCGGACGTTTGCCTTTTCGGAAACGGGCTCTGCCGAGAACGAGCACCGTGACATGTGCTGTCTGTGGGGAAGCACAGATGCCCAGTGCTGATGTGCCTGTGGATAGGCTGCACGGGGACAGTGAAGACCAGCAAGAGCTTTCAGCGCTGGCAGCTTCCTTGTGGGAGAAGGAGCCGGACGTTTGCCTTTTGGGAAAGGGGCTCTGCCGAGAACGAGCACCGTGAGATGCGCTTTCTGTTCGAAAGCAGAGATGCCCAGTGCTGTTGTGCCTGTGGATAGGATGCACAGGGACAGTGAAGACGAGCAAGGTCTTTCAGGGCTGGCAGCTTCCTTGTGGGAGAAGGAGCCGGACGTTTGCCTTTTCGGAAACGGGCTCTGCCGAGAACAAGCACCGTGAGATGTGCTGTCTGTGGGGAAGCACAGATGCCCAGTGCTGTTGTGCCAGTGGGTAAGCTGTACTGGGACAGTGAAGACCAGCAAGAGCTTTCAGGGCTGGCAGCTTCCTTGTGGGTGAAGGAGCCGGACGTTTGCCTTTTCGGAAACGGGCTCTGCCGAGAACAAGCACCGTGACATGTGCTGTCTGTGGGGAAGCACAGATGCCCAGTGCTGTTGTGCCTGTGGATAGGCTGCACGGGGACGGTGAGGACCAGCAAGAGCTTTCAGGGCAGGTACCTTCCTTGTGGGAGAAGGAGCCGGACGTTTGCCTTTTCGAAAAGAAGCTCTGCAGAGATCGAGCGCCGTGACTTGTCCCGTGCCTGGGCAAGAACACATGCCCAGTGCTGTTGTGCCAGTCGGTAAGCTGTACTGGGACAGTGAAGACCAGCAAGGTCTTTCAGGGCTGGCAGCTTCCTTGTGGGAGAAGGAGCCGGACGTTTGCCTTTTCGGAAACGGGCTCTGCCGAGAACAAGCACCGTGAGATGTGCTGTCTGTGGGGAAGCACAGATGCCCAGTGCTGTTGTGCCTGTGGATAGGCTGCACGGGGACAGTGAAGACCAGCAAGAGCTTTCAGCGCTGGCAGCTTCCTTGTGGGAGAAGGAGCCGGACGTATGCCTTTTCGGAAAGGGGTTCTGCCGAGAACGACCACTGTGAGATGCGCTTTCTGTTCGAAAGCAGAGATGCCCAGTGCTGTTGTGCCTGTGGATAGGATGCACAGGGACAGTGAAGACCAGCAAGGTCTTTCAGGGCTGGCAGCTTCCTTGTGGGAGAAGGAGCCGGACGTTTGCCTTTTCGGAAAGGCGCTATGTCGAGAACGAGCACCGTGAGATGTGCTGTCTGTGGGAAAGCACAGACGCCCACTGCTGTTGTGCCTGCGGATAGGCTGCGCGGGGACAGTGAAGACCAGCAAGGTCTTTCAGGGCTGGCAGCTTCCTTGTGGGAGAAGGAGCCGGACGTTTGCCTTTTCGGAAACGGGCTCTGCCGAGAACGAGCACCGTGAGATGTGCTGTCTGTGGGGAAGCACCGATCCCCAGTGCTGTTGTGCCTGCGGATAGGATGCACAGGGACAGTGAAGACCAGCAAGAGCTTTCAGCGCTGGCAGCTTCCTTGTGGGAGAAGGAGCTGGACGTTTGTCTTTTCGGAAACGGTCTCTGCCGAGAACGAGTGCCGCGAGCTGTGCTGTCTGTGGGAAAGCACCGATCCCCAGTGCTGTTGTGCCTGCGGATAGGCTGCACGGGGACAGTGAAGAACAGCAAGAGCTTTCAGGGCAGGTAGCTTCCTTGTGGGAGAAGGAGCCGGACGTTTGCCTTTTCGAAAAGAAGCTCTGCAGAGATCGAGCGCCGTGACTTGTACCGTGCCTGGGCAAGTACAGATGCCCAGTGCTGTTGTGCCAGTCGGTAAGCTGTACTGGGACAGTGAAGACGAGCAAGGTCTTTCAGGGCTGGCAGCTTCCTTGTGGGAGAAGGAGCCGGACGTTTGCCTTTTCGGAAACGGGCTCTGCCGAGAACGAGCACCGTGAGATGTGCTGTCTGTGGGGAAGCACAGATCCCCAGTGCTGTTGTGCCAGTGGGTAAGCTGTACTGGGACAGTGAAGACCAGCAAGGTCTTTCAGGGCTGGCAGCTTCCTTGTGGGAGAAGGAGCCGGACGTTTGCCTTTTCGGAAACGGGCTCTGCCGAGAACAAGCACCGTGACATGTGCTGTCTGTTCGAAAGCACAGATGCCCAGTGCTGTTGTGCCAGTGGGTAAGCTGTACTGGGACAGTGAAGACCAGCAAGGTCTTTCAGGGCTGGCAGCTTCCTTGTGGGAGAAGGAGCCGGACGTTTGCCTTTTCGGAAACGGGCTCTGCCGAGAACGAGCACCGTGAGATGTTCTGTCTGTGGGGAAGCACAGATGCCCAGTGCTGTTGTGCCTGCGGATAGGATGCACAGGGACAGTGAAGACCAGCAAAAGCTTTCAGGGCTGGCAGCTTCCTTGTGGGAGAAGGAGCCGGACGTTTGCCTTTTCGGAAAGGCGCTATGTCGAGAACGAGCACCGTGAGATGTGCTGTCTGTGGGAAAGCACAGACGCCCACTGCTGTTGTGCCTGTGGATAGGCTGCGCGGGGACAGTGAAGACGAGCAAGAGCTTTCAGAGCTGGCAGCTTCCTTGTGAGAGAAGGAGCCGGACGTTTGCCTTTTCGGAAACGGGCTCTGCCGAGATCGAGCACCGTGAGATGCGCTTTCTGTTCGAAAGCAGAGATGCCCAGTGCTGTTGTGCCAGTGGGTAAGCTGTACTGGGACAGTGAAGACCAGCAAGAGCTTTCAGGGCTGGCAGCTTCCTTGTGGGAGAAGGAGCCGGACGTTTGCCTTTTCGGAAACGGGCTCTGCCGAGAACGAGCACCGTGAGATGTTCTGTCTGTGGGGAAGCACAGATCCCCAGTGCTGTTGTGCCTGCGGATAGGCTGCACGGGGACGGTGAGGACAAGCAAGAGCTTTCAGCGCTGGCAGCTTCCTTGTGGGAGAAGGAGCCGGACGTTTGCCTTTTCGAAAAGAAGCTCTGCAGAGATCGAGCGCCGTGACTTGTACCGTGCCTGGGCAAGTACAGATGCCCAGTGCTGTTGTGCCAGTGGGTAAGCTGTACTGGGACAGTGAAGACCAGCAAGGTCTTTCAGGGCTGGCAGCTTCCTTGTGGGAGAAGGAGCCGGACGTTTGCCTTTTCGGAAATGGGCTCTGCCGAGAACAAGCACCGTGAGATGTGCTGTCTGTGGGGAAGCACAGATGCCCAGTGCTGTTGTGCCTGTGGATAGGATGCACGGGGACGGTGAGGACCAGCAAGAGCTTTCAGCGCTGGCAGCTTCCTTGTGGGAGAAGGAGCCGGACGTTTGCCTTTTCGGAAACGGGCTCTGCCGAGAACGAGCACCGTGAGATGTGCTGTCTGTGGGGAAGCACAGATGCCCAGTGCTGTTGTGCCTGCGGATAGGCTGCACGGGGACGGTGAGGACCAGCAAGAGCTTTCAGGGCAGGTACCTTCCTTGTGGGAGAAGGAGCCGGACGTTTGCCTTTTCGAAAAGAAGCTCTGCAGAGATTGAGCGCCGTGACTTGTCCCGTGCCTGGGCAAGAACATATGCCCAGTGCTGTTGTGCCAGTCGGTAAGCTGTACTGGGACAGTGAAGACCAGCAAGGTCTTTCAGGGCTGGCAGCTTCCTTGTGGGAGAAGGAGCCGGACGTTTGCCTTTTCGGAAACGGGCTCTGCCGAGAACAAGCACCGTGAGATGTGCTGTCTGTGGGGAAGCACAGATGCCCAGTGCTGTTGTGCCTGTGGATAGGCTGCACGGGGACAGTGAAGACCAGCAAGAGCTTTCAGCGCTGGCAGCTTCCTTGTGGGAGAAGGAGCCGGACGTATGCCTTTTCGGAAAGGGGCTCTGCAGAGATCAAGCGCCGTGAGATGCGCTTTCTGTTCGAAAGCAGAGATGCCCAGTGCTGTTGTGCCTGTGGATAGGATGCACAGGGACAGTGAAGACCAGCAAGGTCTTTCAGGGCTGGCAGCTTCCTTGTGGGAGAAGGAGCCGGACGTTTGTCTCTTCGGAAAGGGGCTCTGCCGAGAACGAGCACCGTGAGATGTTCTGTCTGTGGGGAAGCACAGATGCCCAGTGCTGTTGTGCCTGCGGATAGGCTGCACGGGGACGGTGAGGACCAGCAAGAGCTTTCAGCGCTGGCAGCTTCCTTGTGGGAGAAGGAGCCGGACGTTTGCCTTTTCGGAAACGGTCTCTGCCGAGAACGAGTGCCGCGAGCTGTGCTGTCTGTGGGAAAGCACCGATCCCCAGCGCTGTTGTGCCTGCGGATAGGCTGCACGGGGACAGTGAAGAACAGCAAGAGCTTTCAGGGCTGGCAGCTTCCTTGTGGGAGAAGGAGCCGGACGTTTGCCTTTTCGGAAACGGGGTCTGCCGAGAACGTGCACCGTGAGATGTGCTGTCTGTGGGGAAGCACAGATGCCCAGTGCTGTTGTGCCAGTGGGTAAGCTGTACTGGGACGGTGAGGACCAGCAAGAGCTTTCAGGGCTGGCAGCTTCCTTGTGGGAGAAGGAGCCGGACGTTTGCCTTTTCGGAAAGGGGCTCTGCCGAGAACGAGCACCGTGAGATGTGCTGTCTGTGGGGAAGCACAGATGCCCAGTGCTGTTGTGCCTGTGGATAGGATGCACAGGGACAGTGAAGACCAGCAAGAGCTTTCAGGGCTGGCAGCTTCCTTGTGGGAGAAGGAGCCGGACGTTTGCCTTTTCGGAAAGGCGCTATGTCGAGAACGAGCACCGTGAGATGTGCTGTCTGTGGGAAAGCACAGACGCCCAGTGCTGTTGTGCCTGTGGATAGGCTGCGCGGGGACAGTGAAGACGAGCAAGAGCTTTCAGAGCTGGCAGCTTCCTTGTGAGAGAAGGAGCCGGACGTTTGCCTTTTCGGAAACGGGCTCTGCCGAGATCGAGCACCGTGAGATGCGCTTTCTGTTCGAAAGCAGAGATGCCCAGTGCTGTTGTGCCAGTGGGTAAGCTGTACTGGGACAGTGAAGACCAGCAAGAGCTTTCAGGGCTGGCAGCTTCCTTGTGGGAGAAGGAGCCGGACATTTGCCTTTTCGGAAACGGGCTCTGCAGAGATCGAGCGCCGTGACGTGTACCGTGCCTGGGCAAGTATAGATGCCCAGTGCTGTTGTGCCAGTCGGTAAGCTGTACTGGGACAGTGAAGACGAGCAAGGTCTTTCAGGGCTGGCAGCTTCCTTGTGGGAGAAGGAGCCGGACGTTTGCCTTTTCGGAAACGGGCTCTGCCGAGAACAAGCACCGTGAGATGTGCTGTCTGTGGGGAAGCACAGATCCCCAGTGCTGTTGTGCCAGTGGGTAAGCTGTACTGGGACAGTGAAGACCAGCAAGGTCTTTCAGGGCTGGCAGCTTCCTTGTGGGAGAAGGAGCCGGACGTTTGCCTTTTCGGAAACGGGCTCTGCCGAGAACGAGCACCGTGAGATGTTCTGTCTGTGGGAAAGCACCGATCCCCAGTGCTGTTGTGCCTGCGGATAGGCTGCACGGGGACGGTGAAGACCAGCAAGGTCTTTCAGGGCTGGCAGCTTCCTTGTGGGAGAAGGAGCCAGACGTATGCCTTTTCGGAAAGGGGCTCTGCCGAGAACGAGCACCGTGAGATGCGCTTTCTGTTCGAAAGCAGAGATGCCCAGTGCTGTTGTGCCTGTGGATAGGATGCACGGGGACAGTGAAGACCAGCAAGGTCTTTCAGGGCTGGCAGCTTCCTTGTGGGAGAAGGAGCTGGACGTTTGTCTTTTCGGAAACGGTCTCTGCCGAGAACGAGTGCCGCGAGCTGTGCTGTCTGTGGGAAAGCACCGATCCCCAGCGCTGTTGTGCCTGCGGATAGGCTGCACGGGTACAGTGAAGAACAGCAAGAGCTTTCAGGGCAGGTAGCTTCCTTGTGGGAGATGGAGCCGGACGTATGCCTTTTCGGAAAGGGGCTCTGCCGAGAACGAGCACCGTGAGATGTGCTGACTGTGGGGAAGCACAGATGCCCAGTGCTGTTGTGCCTGTGGATAGGATGCACAGGGACAGTGAAGACCAGCAAGGTCTTTCAGGGCTGGCAGCTTCCTTGTGGGAGAAGGAGCCGGACGTTTGCCTTTTCGGAAAGGCGCTATGTCGAGAACGAGCACCGTGAGATGTGCTGTCTGTGGGGAAGCACAGATGCCCAGTGCTGTTGTGCCAGTGGGTAAGCTGTACTGGGACAGTGAAGACCAGCAAGAGCTTTCAGGGCTGGCAGCTTCCTTGTGGGAGAAGGAGCCGGACGTTTGCCTTTTCGGAAACGGGCTCTGCCGAGAACAAGCACCGTGAGATGTGCTGTCTGTGGGGAAGCAGAGATGCCCAGTGCTGTTGTGCCTGTGGATAGGCTGCACGGGGACGGTGAGGACCAGCAAGAGCTTTCAGGGCAGGTACCTTCCTTGTGGGAGAAGGAGCCGGACGTTTGCCTTTTCGAAAAGAAGCTCTGCAGAGATCGAGCGCCGTGACTTGTCCCGTGCCTGGGCAAGAACATATGCCCAGTGCTGTTGTGCCAGTCGGTAAGCTGTACTGGGACAGTGAAGACCAGCAAGGTCTTTCAGGGCTGGCAGCTTCCTTGTGGGAGAAGGAGCCGGACGTTTGCCTTTTCGGAAATGGGCTCTGCCGAGAACGAGCACCGTGAGATGTGCTGTCTGTGGGAAAGCACAGATCCCCAGTGCTGGTGTGCCTGCGGATAGGCTGCACGGGGACGGTGAGGACCAGCAAGAGCTTTCAGGGCTGGCAGCTTCCTTGTGGGAGAAGGAGCCGGACGTATGCCTTTTCGGAAACGGGCTCTGCCGAGAACGAGCACCGTGAGATGCGCTTTCTGTTCGAAAGCAGAGATGCCCAGTGCTGTTGTGCCTGTGGATAGGATGCACAGGGACAGTGAAGACCAGCAAGGTCTTTCAGAGCTGGCAGCTTCCTTGTGAGAGAAGGAGCCGGACGTTTGCCTTTTCGAAAAGAAGCTCTGCAGAGATCGAGCGCCGTGACTTGTACCGTGCCTGGGCAAGTACAGATGCCCAGTGCTGTTGTGCCAGTGGGTAAGCTGTACTGGGACAGTGAAGACGAGCAAGGTCTTTCAGGGCTGGCAGCTTCCTTGTGGGAGAAGGAGCCGGACGTTTGCCTTTTCAGAAACGGGCTCTGCCGAGAACGAGCACCGTGAGATGTGCTGTCTGTGGGGAAGCACAGATGCCCAGTGCTGTTGTGCCAGTGGGTAAGCTGTACTGGGACAGTGAAGACCAGCAAGAGCTTTCAGGGCTGGCAGCTTCCTTGTGGGAGAAGGAGCCGGACGTTTGCCTTTTCGGAAACGGGCTCTGCCGAGAACGAGCACCGTGAGATGTGCTGACTGTGGGGAAGCACAGATGCCCAGTGCTGTTGTGCCTGTGGATAGGATGCACAGGGACAGTGAAGACCAGCAAGGTCTTTCAGGGCTGGCAGCTTCCTTGTGGGAGAAGGAGCCGGACGTTTGCCTTTTCGGAAAGGCGCTATGTCGAGAACGAGCACCGTGAGATGTGCTGTCTGTGGGAAAGCACCGATCCCCAGTGCTGTTGTGCCTGTGGATAGGCTGCGCGGGGACAGTGAAGACGAGCAAGGTCTTTCAGGGCTGGCAGCTTCCTTGTGGGAGAAGGAGCCGGACGTTTGCCTTTTCGGAAACGGGCTCTGCCGAGAACAAGCACCGTGAGATGTGCTGTCTGTGGGGAAGCACAGATGCCCAGTGCTGTTGTGCCAGTGGGTAAGCTGTACTGGGACAGTGAAGACCAGCAAGAGCTTTCAGCGCTGGCAGCTTCCTTGTGGGAGAAGGAGCCGGACGTTTGCCTTTTCGGAAACGGGCTCTGCCGAGAACAAGCACCGTGACATGTGCTGTCTGTGGGGAAGCACAGATGCCCAGTGCTGTTGTGCCTGTGGATAGGCTGCACGGGGACGGTGAGGACCAGCAAGAGCTTTCAGCGCTGGCAGCTTCCTTGTGGGAGAAGGAGCCGGACGTTTGCCTTTTCGGAAACGGGCTCTGCCGAGAACGAGCACCGTGAGATGTGCTGTCTGTGGGGAAGCACAGATGCCCAGTGCTGTTGTGCCTGCGGATAGGCTGCACGGGTACAGTGAAGAACAGCAAGAGCTTTCAGGGCAGGTAGCTTCCTTGTGGGAGAAGGAGCCGGACGTTTGCCTTTTCGAAAAGAAGCTCTGCAGAGATCGAGCGCCGTGACTTGTACCGTGCCTGGGCAAGTACAGATGCCCAGTGCTGTTGTGCCAGTCGGTAAGCTGTACTGGGACAGTGAAGACGAGCAAGGTCTTTCAGGGCTGGCAGCTTCCTTGTGGGAGATGGAGCCGGACGTATGCCTTTTCGGAAAGGGGCTCTGCCGAGAACGAGCACCGTGAGATGTGCTGTCTGTGGGGAAGCACAGATGCCCAGTGCTGTTGTGCCTGTGGATAGGATGCACAGGGACAGTGAAGACCAGCAAGAGCTTTCAGGGCTGGCAGCTTCCTTGTGGGAGAAGGAGCCGGACGTTTGCCTTTTGGGAAAGGGGCTCTGCCGAGAACGAGCACCGTGAGATGTGCTGTCTGTGGGAAAGCACAGACGCCCACTGCTGTTGTGCCTGTGGATAGGCTGCGCGGGGACAGTGAAGACGAGCAAGAGCTTTCAGAGCTGGCAGCTTCCTTGTGAGAGAAGGAGCCGGACGTTTGCCTTTTCGGAAACGGGCTCTGCCGAGATCGAGCACCGTGAGATGCGCTTTCTGTTCGAAAGCAGAGATGCCCAGTGCTGTTGTGCCAGTGGGTAAGCTGTACTGGGACAGTGAAGACCAGCAAGAGCTTTCAGGGCTGGCAGCTTCCTTGTGGGAGAAGGAGCCGGACGTTTGCCTTTTCGGAAACGGGCTCTGCAGAGATCGAGCGCCGTGACTTGTACCGTGCCTGGGCAAGTATAGATGCCCAGTGCTGTTGTGCCAGTCGGTAAGCTGTACTGGGACAGTGAAGACCAGCAAGGTCTTTCAGGGCTGGCAGCTTCCTTGTGGGAGAAGGAGCCGGACGTTTGCCTTTTCGGAAACGGGCTCTGCCGAGAACGAGCACCGTGAGATGTGCTGTCTGTGGGAAAGCACAGATCCCCAGTGCTGGTGTGCCTGCGGATAGGCTGCACGGGGACGGTGAGGACCAGCAAGAGCTTTCAGGGCTGGCAGCTTCCTTGTGGGAGAAGGAGCCGGACGTATGCCTTTTCGGAAACGGGCTCTGCCGAGAACGAGCACCGTGAGATGCGCTTTCTGTTCGAAAGCAGAGATGCCCAGTGCTGTTGTGCCTCTGGATAGGATGCACAGGGACAGTGAAGACCAGCAAGGTCTTTCAGAGCTGGCAGCTTCCTTGTGAGAGAAGGAGCCGGACGTTTGCCTTTTCGAAAAGAAGCTCTGCAGAGATCGAGCGCCGTGACGTGTACCGTGCCTGGGCAAGTACAGATGCCCAGTGCTGTTGTGCCAGTGGGTAAGCTGTACTGGGACAGTGAAGACGAGCAAGGTCTTTCAGGGCTGGCAGCTTCCTTGTGGGAGAAGGAGCCGGACGTTTGCCTTTTCGGAAACGGGCTCTGCCGAGAACGAGCACCGTGAGATGTGCTGTCTGTGGGGAAGCACAGATGCCCAGTGCTGTTGTGCCAGTGGGTAAGCTGTACTGGGACAGTGAAGACCAGCAAGAGCTTTCAGGGCTGGCAGCTTCCTTGTGGGAGAAGGAGCCGGACGTTTGCCTTTTCGGAAACGGGCTCTGCCGAGAACGAGCACCGTGAGATGTTCTGTCTGTGGGGAAGCACAGATGCCCAGTGCTGTTGTGCCTGTGGATAGGATGCACAGGGACAGTGAAGACCAGCAAGGTCTTTCAGGGCTGGCAGCTTCCTTGTGGGAGAAGGAGCCGGACGTTTGCCTTTTCGGAAAGGCGCTATGTCGAGAACGAGCACCGTGAGATGTGCTGTCTGTGGGAAAGCACCGATCCCCAGTGCTGTTGTGCCTGTGGATAGGCTGCGCGGGGACAGTGAAGACGAGCAAGGTCTTTCAGGGCTGGCAGCTTCCTTGTGGGAGAAGGAGCCGGACGTTTGCCTTTTCGGAAACGGGCTCTGCCGAGAACAAGCACCGTGAGATGTGCTGTCTGTGGGGAAGCACAGATGCCCAGTGCTGTTGTGCCAGTGGGTAAGCTGTACTGGGACAGTGAAGACCAGCAAGAGCTTTCAGGGCTGGCAGCTTCCTTGTGGGAGAAGGAGCCGGACGTTTGCCTTTTCGGAAACGGGCTCTGCCGAGAACGAGCACCGTGAGATGTGCTGTCTGTGGGAAAGCACAGATGCCCAGTGCTGGTGTGCCTGCGGATAGGCTGCACGGGGACGGTGAGGACCAGCAAGAGCTTTCAGCGCTGGCAGCTTCCTTGTGGGAGAAGGAGCCGGACGTTTGCCTTTTCGGAAACGGGCTCTGCCGAGAACGAGCACCGTGAGATGTGCTGTCTGTGGGGAAGCACAGATGCCCAGTGCTGTTGTGCCTGCGGATAGGCTGCACGGGTACAGTGAAGAACAGCAAGAGCTTTCAGGGCAGGTAGCTTCCTTGTGGGAGAAGGAGCCGGATGTTTGCCTTTTCGAAAAGAAGCTCTGCAGAGATCGAGCGCCGTGACTTGTACCGTGCCTGGGCAAGTACAGATGCCCAGTGCTGTTGTGCCAGTCGGTAAGCTGTACTGGGACAGTGAAGACGAGCAAGGTCTTTCAGGGCTGGCAGCTTCCTTGTGGGAGAAGGAGCCGGACGTATGCCTTTTCGGAAAGGGGCTCTGCCGAGAACGAGCACCGTGAGATGTGCTGTCTGTGGGGAAGCACAGATGCCCAGTGCTGTTGTGCCTGTGGATAGGATGCACAGGGACAGTGAAGACCAGCAAGAGCTTTCAGGGCTGGCAGCTTCCTTGTGGGAGAAGGAGCCGGACGTTTGCCTTTTGGGAAAGGGGCTCTGCCGAGAACGAGCACCGTGAGATGTGCTGTCTGTGGGAAAGCACAGACGCCCACTGCTGTTGTGCCTGTGGATAGGCTGCGCGGGGACAGTGAAGACGAGCAAGAGCTTTCAGAGCTGGCAGCTTCCTTGTGAGAGAAGGAGCCGGACGTTTGCCTTTTCGGAAACGGGCTCTGCCGAGATCGAGCACCGTGAGATGCGCTTTCTGTTCGGAAGCAGAGATGCCCAGTGCTGTTGTGCCAGTGGGTAAGCTGTACTGGGACAGTGAAGACCAGCAAGAGCTTTCAGGGCTGGCAGCTTCCTTGTGGGAGAAGGAGCCGGACGTTTGCCTTTTCGGAAACGGGCTCTGCAGAGATCGAGCGCCGTGACTTGTACCGTGCCTGGGCAAGTATAGATGCCCAGTGCTGTTGTGCCAGTCGGTAAGCTGTACTGGGACAGTGAAGACCAGCAAGGTCTTTCAGGGCTGGCAGCTTCCTTGTGGGAGAAGGAGCCGGACGTTTGCCTTTTCGGAAACGGGCTCTGCCGAGAACGAGCACCGTGAGATGTGCTGTCTGTGGGAAAGCACAGATCCCCAGTGCTGGTGTGCCTGCGGATAGGCTGCACGGGGACGGTGAGGACCAGCAAGAGCTTTCAGGGCTGGCAGCTTCCTTGTGGGAGAAGGAGCCGGACGTATGCCTTTTCGGAAACGGGCTCTGCCGAGAACGAGCACCGTGAGATGCGCTTTCTGTTCGAAAGCAGAGATGCCCAGTGCTGTTGTGCCTGTGGATAGGATGCACAGGGACAGTGAAGACCAGCAAGGTCTTTCAGAGCTGGCAGCTTCCTTGTGAGAGAAGGAGCCGGACGTTTGCCTTTTCGAAAAGAAGCTCTGCAGAGATCGAGCGCCGTGACGTGTACCGTGCCTGGGCAAGTACAGATGCCCAGTGCTGTTGTGCCAGTGGGTAAGCTGTACTGGGACAGTGAAGACGAGCAAGGTCTTTCAGGGCTGGCAGCTTCCTTGTGGGAGAAGGAGCCGGACGTTTGCCTTTTCGGAAACGGGCTCTGCCGAGAACGAGCACCGTGAGATGTGCTGTCTGTGGGGAAGCACAGATGCCCAGTGCTGTTGTGCCAGTGGGTAAGCTGTACTGGGACAGTGAAGACCAGCAAGAGCTTTCAGGGCTGGCAGCTTCCTTGTGGGAGAAGGAGCCGGACGTTTGCCTTTTCGGAAACGGGCTCTGCCGAGAACGAGCACCGTGAGATGTTCTGTCTGTGGGGAAGCACAGATCCCCAGTGCTGTTGTGCCTGCGGATAGGCTGCACGGGGACGGTGAGGACCAGCAAGAGCTTTCAGCGCTGGCAGCTTCCTTGTGAGAGAAGGAGCCGGACGTTTGCCTTTTCGAAAAGAAGCTCTGCAGAGATCGAGCGCCGTGACTTGTACCGTGCCTGGGCAAGTACATATGCCCAGTGCTGTTGTGCCAGTGGGTAAGCTGTACTGGGACAGTGAAGACCAGCAAGGTCTTTCAGGGCTGGCAGCTTCCTTGTGGGAGAAGGAGCCGGACGTTTGCCTTTTCGGAAACGGGCTCTGCCGAGAACGAGCACCGTGAGATGTGCTGTCTGTGGGGAAGCACAGATGCCCAGTGCTGTTGTGCCTGCGGATAGGCTGCACGGGGACAGTGAAGAACAGCAAGAGCTTTCAGGGCTGGCAGCTTCCTTGTGGGAGAAGGAGCCGGACGTTTGCCTTTTCGGAAAGGGGCTCTGCCGAGAACGAGCGCCGTGAGATGTGCTGTCTGTGGGGAAGCACAGATGCCCAGTGCTGTTGTGCCTGTGGATAGGCTGCACGGGGACGGTGAGGACCAGCAAGAGCTTTCAGGGCTGGCAGCTTCCTTGTGGGAGAAGGAGCTGGACGTTTGCCTTTTCGGAAAGGGGCTCTGCCGAGAACGAGCACCGTGAGATGCGCTTTCTATTCGAAAGCAGAGATGCCCAGTGCTGTTGTGCCTGTGGATAGGATGCACAGGGACAGTGAAGACGAGCAAGGTCTTTCAGGGCTGGCAGCTTCCTTGTGGGAGAAGGAGCCGGACGTTTGCCTTTTCGGAAACGGGCTCTGCCGAGAACAAGCACCGTGAGATGTGCTGTCTGTGGGGAAGCACAGATGCCCAGTGCTGTTGTGCCAGTGGGTAAGCTGTACTGGGACAGTGAAGACCAGCAAGAGCTTTCAGGGCTGGCAGCTTCCTTGTGGGAGAAGGAGCCGGACGTTTGCCTTTTCGGAAACGGGCTCTGCCGAGAACAAGCACCGTGAGATGTGCTGTCTGTGGGGAAGCACAGATGCCCAGTGCTGTTGTGCCTGTGGATAGGCTGCACGGGGACGGTGAGGACCAGCAAGAGCTTTCAGGGCAGGTACCTTCCTTGTGGGAGAAGGAGCCGGACGTTTGCCTTTTCGAAAAGAAGCTCTGCAGAGATCGAGCGCCGTGACTTGTCCCGTGCCTGGGCAAGAACATATGCCCAGTGCTGTTGTGCCAGTCGGTAAGCTGTACTGGGACAGTGAAGACCAGCAAGGTCTTTCAGGGCTGGCAGCTTCCTTGTGGGAGAAGGAGCCGGACGTTTGCCTTTTCGGAAACGGGCTCTGCCGAGAACGAGCACCGTGAGATGTGCTGTCTGTGGGAAAGCACAGATCCCCAGTGCTGGTGTGCCTGCGGATAGGCTGCACGGGGACGGTGAGGACCAGCAAGAGCTTTCAGGGCTGGCAGCTTCCTTGTGGGAGAAGGAGCCGGACGTATGCCTTTTCGGAAACGGGCTCTGCCGAGAACGAGCACCGTGAGATGCGCTTTCTGTTCGAAAGCAGAGATGCCCAGTGCTGTTGTGCCTGTGGATAGGATGCACAGGGACAGTGAAGACCAGCAAGGTCTTTCAGAGCTGGCAGCTTCCTTGTGAGAGAAGGAGCCGGACGTTTGCCTTTTCGAAAAGAAGCTCTGCAGAGATCGAGCGCCGTGACTTGTACCGTGCCTGGGCAAGTACAGATGCCCAGTGCTGTTGTGCCAGTGGGTAAGCTGTACTGGGACAGTGAAGACCAGCAAGGTCTTTCAGGGCTGGCAGCTTCCTTGTGGGAGAAGGAGCCGGACGTTTGCCTTTTCGGAAACGGGCTCTGCCGAGAACGAGCACCGTGAGATGTGCTGTCTGTGGGGAAGCACAGATGCCCAGTGCTGTTGTGCCAGTGGGTAAGCTGTACTGGGACAGTGAAGACCAGCAAGAGCTTTCAGGGCTGGCAGCTTCCTTGTGGGAGAAGGAGCCGGACGTTTGCCTTTTCGGAAACGGGCTCTGCCGAGAACGAGCACCGTGAGATGTTCTGTCTGTGGGGAAGCACAGATCCCCAGTGCTGTTGTGCCTGCGGATAGGCTGCACGGGGACGGTGAGGACCAGCAAGAGCTTTCAGCGCTGGCAGCTTCCTTGTGAGAGAAGGAGCCGGACGTTTGCCTTTTCGAAAAGAAGCTCTGCAGAGATCGAGCGCCGTGACTTGTACCGTGCCTGGGCAAGTACATATGCCCAGTGCTGTTGTGCCAGTCGGTAAGCTGTACTGGGACAGTGAAGACCAGCAAGGTCTTTCAGGGCTGGCAGCTTCCTTGTGGGAGAAGGAGCCGGACGTTTGCCTTTTCGGAAACGGGCTCTGCCGAGAACGAGCACCGTGAGATGTGCTGTCTGTGGGGAAGCACAGATGCCCAGTGCTGTTGTGCCTGCGGATAGGCTGCACGGGGACAGTGAAGAACAGCAAGAGCTTTCAGGGCTGGCAGCTTCCTTGTGGGAGAAGGAGCCGGACGTTTGCCTTTTCGGAAAGGGGCTCTGCCGAGAACGAGCGCCGTGAGATGTGCTGTCTGTGGGGAAGCACAGATGCCCAGTGCTGTTGTGCCTGCGGATAGGCTGCACGGGGACGGTGAGGACCAGCAAGAGCTTTCAGGGCTGGCAGCTTCCTTGTGGGAGAAGGAGCTGGACGTTTGCCTTTTCGGAAAGGGGCTCTGCCGAGAACGAGCACCGTGAGATGCGCTTTCTGTTCGAAAGCAGAGATGCCCAGTGCTGTTGTGCCTGTGGATAGGATGCACAGGGACAGTGAAGACGAGCAAGGTCTTTCAGGGCTGGCAGCTTCCTTGTGGGAGAAGGAGCCGGACGTTTGCCTTTTCGGAAACGGGCTCTGCCGAGAACAAGCACCGTGAGATGTGCTGTCTGTGGGGAAGCACAGATGCCCAGTGCTGTTGTGCCAGTGGGTAAGCTGTACTGGGACAGTGAAGACGAGCAAGGTCTTTCAGGGCTGGCAGCTTCCTTGTGGGAGAAGGAGCCGGACGTTTGCCTTTTCGGAAACGGGCTCTGCCGAGAACAAGCACCGTGAGATGTGCTGTCTGTGGGGAAGCACAGATGCCCAGTGCTGTTGTGCCTGTGGATAGGCTGCACGGGGACGGTGAGGACCAGCAAGAGCTTTCAGGGCAGGTACCTTCCTTGTGGGAGAAGGAGCCGGACGTTTGCCTTTTCGAAAAGAAGCTCTGCAGAGATCGAGCGCCGTGACTTGTCCCGTGCCTGGGCAAGAACATATGCCCAGTGCTGTTGTGCCAGTCGGTAAGCTGTACTGGGACAGTGAAGACCAGCAAGGTCTTTCAGGGCTGGCAGCTTCCTTGTGGGAGAAGGAGCCGGACGTTTGCCTTTTCGGAAACGGGCTCTGCCGAGAACAAGCACCGTGAGATGTGCTGTCTGTGGGGAAGCACAGATGCCCAGTGCTGTTGTGCCTGTGGATAGGCTGCACGGGGACAGTGAAGACCAGCAAGAGCTTTCAGCGCTGGCAGCTTCCTTGTGGGAGATGGAGCCGGACGTATGCCTTTTCGGAAAGGGGTTCTGCCGAGAACGAGCACCGTGAGATGCGCTTTCTGTTCGAAAGCAGAGATGCCCAGTGCTGTTGTGCCTGTGGATAGGATGCACAGGGACAGTGAAGACCAGCAAGGTCTTTCAGGGCTGGCAGCTTCCTTGTGGGAGAAGGAGCCGGACGTTTGCCTTTTCGGAAAGGCGCTATGTCGAGAACGAGCACCGTGAGATGTGCTGTCTGTGGGAAAGCACAGACGCCCACTGCTGTTGTGCCTGCGGATAGGCTGCGCGGTGACAGTGAAGACCAGCAAGGTCTTTCAGGGCTGGCAGCTTCCTTGTGGGAGAAGGAGCCGGACGTTTGCCTTTTCGGAAACGGGCTCTGCCGAGAACGAGCAGCGTGAGATGTGCTGTCTGTGGGAAAGCACAGATCCCCAGTGCTGGTGTGCCTGCGGATAGGCTGCACGGGGACGGTGAGGACCAGCAAGAGCTTTCAGGGCTGGCAGCTTCCTTGTGGGAGAAGGAGCCGGACGTATGCCTTTTCGGAAACGGGCTCTGCCGAGAACGAGCACCGTGAGATGCGCTTTCTGTTCGAAAGCAGAGATGCCCAGTGCTGTTGTGCCTGTGGATAGGATGCACAGGGACAGTGAAGACCAGCAAGGTCTTTCAGAGCTGGCAGCTTCCTTGTGAGAGAAGGAGCCGGACGTTTGCCTTTTCGAAAAGAAGCTCTGCAGAGATCGAGCGCCGTGACGTGTACCGTGCCTGGGCAAGTACAGATGCCCAGTGCTGTTGTGCCAGTGGGTAAGCTGTACTGGGACAGTGAAGACGAGCAAGGTCTTTCAGGGCTGGCAGCTTCCTTGTGGGAGAAGGAGCCGGACGTTTGCCTTTTCGGAAACGGGCTCTGCCGAGAACGAGCACCGTGAGATGTTCTGTCTGTGGGGAAGCACAGATCCCCAGTGCTGTTGTGCCTGCGGATAGGCTACACGGGGACGGTGAGGACCAGCAAGAGCTTTCAGCGCTGGCAGCTTCCTTGTGAGAGAAGGAGCCGGACGTTTGCCTTTTCGAAAAGAAGCTCTGCAGAGATCGAGCGCCGTGACTTGTACCGTGCCTGGGCAAGTACAGATGCCCAGTGCTGTTGTGCCAGTGGGTAAGCTGTACTGGGACAGTGAAGACCAGCAAGGTCTTTCAGGGCTGGCAGCTTCCTTGTGGGAGAAGGAGCCGGACGTTTGCCTTTTCGGAAACGGGCTCTGCCGAGAACGAGCACCGTGAGATGTGCTGTCTGTGGGAAAGCACCGATCCCCAGTGCTGTTGTGCCTGTGGATAGGCTGCACGGGGACGGTGAGGACCAGCAAGAGCTTTCAGAGCTGGCAGCTTCCTTGTGGGAGAAGGAGCCGGACGTTTGCCTTTTCGGAAAGGCGCTATGTCGAGAACGAGCACCGTGAGATGTGCTGTCTGTGGGAAAGCACAGACGCCCACTGCTGTTGTGCCTGTGGATAGGCTGCGCGGGGACAGTGAAGACGAGCAAGAGCTTTCAGAGCTGGCAGCTTCCTTGTGAGAGAAGGAGCCGGACGTTTGCCTTTTCGAAAAGAAGCTCTGCAGAGATCGAGCGCCGTGACGTGTACCGTGCCTGGGCAAGTACAGATGCCCAGTGCTGTTGTGCCAGTGGGTAAGCTGTACTGGGACAGTGAAGACCAGCAAGGTCTTTCAGGGCTGGCAGCTTCCTTGTGGGAGAAGGAGCCGGACGTTTGTCTTTTCGGAAACGGTCTCTGCCGAGAACGAGTGCCGCGAGCTTTGTTGTCTGTGGGAAAGCACCGATCCCCAGTGCTGTTGTGCCTGCGGATAGGCTGCACGGGGACAGTGAAGAACAGCAAGAGCTTTCAGGGCAGGTACCTTCCTTGTGGGAGAAGGAGCCGGACGTTTGCCTTTTCGAAAAGAAGCTCTGCCGAGATCGAGCACCGTGAGATGCGCTTTCTGTTCGAAAGCAGAGATGCCCAGTGCTGTTGTGCCTGCGGATAGGCTGCACGGGGACAGTGAAGACCAGCAAGGTCTTTCAGGGCTGGCAGCTTCCTTGTGGGAGAAGGAGCCGGACGTTTGCCTCTTCGGAAAGGGGCTCTGCCGAGAACGAGCACCGTGAGATGTGCTGTCTGTGGGGAAGCACAGATGCCCAGTGCTGTTGTGCCTGCGGATAGGCTGCACGGGGACGGTGAGGACCAGCAAGAGCTTTCAGCGCTGGCAGCTTCCTTGTGGGAGAAGGAGCTGGACGTTTGTCTTTTCGGAAACGGTCTCTGCCGAGAACGAGTGCCGCGAGCTGTGCTGTCTGTGGGAAAGCACCGATCCCCAGTGCTGTTGTGCCTGCGGATAGGTTGCACGGGGACAGTGAAGAACAGCAAGAGCTTTCAGGGCTGGCAGCTTCCTTGTGGGAGAAGGAGCCGGACGTTTGCCTTTTCGGAAACGGGCTCTGCCGAGAACGTGCACCGTGAGATGTGCTGTCTGTGGGGAAGCACAGATGCCCAGTGCTGTTGTGCCAGTGGGTAAGCTGTACTGGGACGGTGAGGACCAGCAAGAGCTTTCAGCGCTGGCAGCTTCCTTGTGGGAGAAGGAGCCGGACGTTTGCCTTTTCGGAAACGGGCTCTGCCGAGAACAAGCACCGTGACATGTGCTGTCTGTGGGGAAGCACAGATGCCCAGTGCTGTTGTGCCTGTGGATAGGCTGCACGGGGACGGTGAGGACCAGCAAGAGCTTTCAGCGCTGGCAGCTTCCTTGTGGGAGAAGGAGCCGGACGTTTGCCTTTTCGGAAACGGGCTCTGCCGAGAACGAGCACCGTGAGATGTGCTGTCTGTGGGGAAGCACAGATGCCCAGTGCTGTTGTGCCTGCGGATAGGCTGCACGGGTACAGTGAAGAACAGCAAGAGCTTTCAGGGCAGGTAGCTTCCTTGTGGGAGAAGGAGCCGGACGTTTGCCTTTTCGAAAAGAAGCTCTGCAGAGATCGAGCGCCGTGACTTGTACCGTGCCTGGGCAAGTACAGATGCCCAGTGCTGTTGTGCCAGTCGGTAAGCTGTACTGGGACAGTGAAGACCAGCAAGGTCTTTCAGGGCTGGCAGCTTCCTTGTGGGAGATGGAGCCGGACGTATGCCTTTTCGGAAAGGGGCTCTGCCGAGAACGAGCACCGTGAGATGTGCTGTCTGTGGGGAAGCACAGATGCCCAGTGCTGTTGTGCCTGTGGATAGGATGCACAGGGACAGTGAAGACCAGCAAGAGCTTTCAGGGCTGGCAGCTTCCTTGTGGGAGAAGGAGCCGGACGTTTGCCTTTTGGGAAAGGGGCTCTGCCGAGAACGAGCACCGTGAGATGTGCTGTCTGTGGGAAAGCACAGACGCCCAGTGCTGTTGTGCCTGTGGATAGGCTGCGCGGGGACAGTGAAGACGAGCAAGAGCTTTCAGGGCTGGCAGCTTCCTTGTGAGAGAAGGAGCCGGACGTTTGCCTTTTCGGAAACGGGCTCTGCCGAGATCGAGCACCGTGAGATGCGCTTTCTGTTCGAAAGCAGAGATGCCCAGTGCTGTTGTGCCAGTGGGTAAGCTGTACTGGGACAGTGAAGACCAGCAAGAGCTTTCAGGGCTGGCAGCTTCCTTGTGGGAGAAGGAGCCGGACGTTTGCCTTTTCGGAAACGGGCTCTGCAGAGATCGAGCGCCGTGACTTGTACCGTGCCTGGGCAAGTATAGATGCCCAGTGCTGTTGTGCCAGTCGGTAAGCTGTACTGGGACAGTGAAGACCAGCAAGGTCTTTCAGGGCTGGCAGCTTCCTTGTGGGAGAAGGAGCCGGACGTTTGCCTTTTCGGAAACGGGCTCTGCCGAGAACGAGCACCGTGAGATGTGCTGTCTGTGGGAAAGCACAGATCCCCAGTGCTGGTGTGCCTGCGGATAGGCTGCACGGGGACGGTGAGGACCAGCAAGAGCTTTCAGGGCTGGCAGCTTCCTTGTGGGAGAAGGAGCCGGACGTATGCCTTTTCGGAAACGGGCTCTGCCGAGAACGAGCACCGTGAGATGCGCTTTCTGTTCGAAAGCAGAGATGCCCAGTGCTGTTGTGCCTGTGGATAGGATGCACAGGGACAGTGAAGACCAGCAAGGTCTTTCAGAGCTGGCAGCTTCCTTGTGAGAGAAGGAGCCGGACGTTTGCCTTTTCGAAAAGAAGCTCTGCAGAGATCGAGCGCCGTGACGTGTACCGTGCCTGGGCAAGTACAGATGCCCAGTGCTGTTGTGCCAGTGGGTAAGCTGTACTGGGACAGTGAAGACGAGCAAGGTCTTTCAGGGCTGGCAGCTTCCTTGTGGGAGAAGGAGCCGGACGTTTGCCTTTTCGGAAACGGGCTCTGCCGAGAACGAGCACCGTGAGATGTGCTGTCTGTGGGGAAGCACAGATGCCCAGTGCTGTTGTGCCAGTGGGTAAGCTGTACTGGGACAGTGAAGACCAGCAAGAGCTTTCAGGGCTGGCAGCTTCCTTGTGGGAGAAGGAGCCGGACGTTTGCCTTTTCGAAAAGAAGCTCTGCAGAGATCGAGCGCCGTGACTTGTACCGTGCCTGGGCAAGTACATATGCCCAGTGCTGTTGTGCCAGTGGGTAAGCTGTACTGGGACAGTGAAGACGAGCAAGGTCTTTCAGGGCTGGCAGCTTCCTTGTGGGAGAAGGAGCCGGACGTTTGCCTTTTCGGAAACGGGCTCTGCCGAGAACGAGCACCGTGAGATGTGCTGTCTGTGGGGAAGCACAGATGCCCAGTGCTGTTGTGCCTGCGGATAGGCTGCACGGGGACAGTGAAGAACAGCAAGAGCTTTCAGGGCTGGCAGCTTCCTTGTGGGAGAAGGAGCCGGACGTTTGCCTTTTCGGAAAGGGGCTCTGCCGAGAACGAGCGCCGTGAGATGTGCTGTCTGTGGGGAAGCACAGATGCCCAGTGCTGTTGTGCCTGCGGATAGGCTGCACGGGGACTGTGAGGACCAGCAAGAGCTTTCAGGGCTGGCAGCTTCCTTGTGGGAGAAGGAGCTGGACGTTTGCCTTTTCGGAAAGGGGCTCTGCCGAGAACGAGCACCGTGAGATGCGCTTTCTGTTCGAAAGCAGAGATGCCCAGTGCTGTTGTGCCAGTGGGTAAGCTGTACTGGGACAGTGAAGACCAGCAAGAGCTTTCAGGGCTGGCAGCTTCCTTGTGGGAGAAGGAGCCGGACGTTTGCCTTTTCGGAAACGGGCTCTGCCGAGAACAAGCACCGTGAGATGTGCTGTCTGTGGGGAAGCACAGATGCCCAGTGCTGTTGTGCCTGTGGATAGGCTGCACGGGGACGGTGAGGACCAGCAAGAGCTTTCAGGGCAGGTACCTTCCTTGTGGGAGAAGGAGCCGGACGTTTGCCTTTTCGAAAAGAAGCTCTGCAGAGATCGAGCGCCGTGACTTGTCCCGTGCCTGGGCAAGAACATATGCCCAGTGCTGTTGTGCCAGTCGGTAAGCTGTACTGGGACAGTGAAGACCAGCAAGGTCTTTCAGGGCTGGCAGCTTCCTTGTGGGAGAAGGAGCCGGACGTTTGCCTTTTCGGAAACGGGCTCTGCCGAGAACGAGCACCGTGAGATGTGCTGTCTGTGGGAAAGCACAGATCCCCAGTGCTGGTGTGCCTGCGGATAGGCTGCACGGGGACGGTGAGGACCAGCAAGAGCTTTCAGGGCTGGCAGCTTCCTTGTGGGAGAAGGAGCCGGACGTATGCCTTTTCGGAAACGGGCTCTGCCGAGAACGAGCACCGTGAGATGCGCTTTCTGTTCGAAAGCAGAGATGCCCAGTGCTGTTGTGCCTGTGGATAGGATGCACAGGGACAGTGAAGACCAGCAAGGTCTTTCAGAGCTGGCAGCTTCCTTGTGAGAGAAGGAGCCGGACGTTTGCCTTTTCGAAAAGAAGCTCTGCAGAGATCGAGCGCCGTGACTTGTACCGTGCCTGGGCAAGTACAGATGCCCAGTGCTGTTGTGCCAGTGGGTAAGCTGTACTGGGACAGTGAAGACGAGCAAGGTCTTTCAGGGCTGGCAGCTTCCTTGTGGGAGAAGGAGCCGGACGTTTGCCTTTTCAGAAACGGGCTCTGCCGAGAACGAGCACCGTGAGATGTGCTGTCTGTGGGGAAGCACAGATGCCCAGTGCTGTTGTGCCAGTGGGTAAGCTGTACTGGGACAGTGAAGACCAGCAAGAGCTTTCAGGGCTGGCAGCTTCCTTGTGGGAGAAGGAGCCGGACGTTTGCCTTTTCGGAAACGGGCTCTGCCGAGAACGAGCACCGTGAGATGTTCTGTCTGTGGGGAAGCACAGATCCCCAGTGCTGTTGTGCCTGCGGATAGGCTGCACGGGGACGGTGAGGACCAGCAAGAGCTTTCAGCGCTGGCAGCTTCCTTGTGAGAGAAGGAGCCGGACGTTTGCCTTTTCGAAAAGAAGCTCTGCAGAGATCGAGCGCCGTGACTTGTACCGTGCCTGGGCAAGTACATATGCCCAGTGCTGTTGTGCCAGTCGGTAAGCTGTACTGGGACAGTGAAGACCAGCAAGGTCTTTCAGGGCTGGCAGCTTCCTTGTGGGAGAAGGAGCCGGACGTTTGCCTTTTCGGAAACGGGCTCTGCCGAGAACGAGCACCGTGAGATGTGCTGTCTGTGGGGAAGCACAGATGCCCAGTGCTGTTGTGCCTGCGGATAGGCTGCACGGGGACAGTGAAGAACAGCAAGAGCTTTCAGGGCTGGCAGCTTCCTTGTGGGAGAAGGAGCCGGACGTTTGCCTTTTCGGAAAGGGGCTCTGCCGAGAACGAGCACCGTGAGATGTGCTGTCTGTGGGGAAGCACAGATGCCCAGTGCTGTTGTGCCTGCGGATAGGCTGCACGGGGACGGTGAGGACCAGCAAGAGCTTTCAGGGCTGGCATCTTCCTTGTGAGAGAAGGAGCTGGACGTTTGCCTTTTCGGAAAGGGGCTCTGCCGAGAACGAGCACCGTGAGATGCGCTTTCTGTTCGAAAGCAGAGATGCCCAGTGCTGTTGTGCCTGTGGATAGGATGCACAGGGACAGTGAAGACGAGCAAGGTCTTTCAGGGCTGGCAGCTTCCTTGTGGGAGAAGGAGCCGGACGTTTGCCTTTTCGGAAACGGGCTCTGCCGAGAACAAGCACCGTGAGATGTGCTGTCTGTGGGGAAGCACAGATGCCCAGTGCTGTTGTGCCAGTGGGTAAGCTGTACTGGGACAGTGAAGACCAGCAAGAGCTTTCAGGGCTGGCAGCTTCCTTGTGGGAGAAGGAGCCGGACGTTTGCCTTTTCGGAAAGGGGCTCTGCCGAGAACAAGCACCGTGAGATGTGCTGTCTGTGGGGAAGCACAGATGCCCAGTGCTGTTGTGCCTGTGGATAGGCTGCACGGGGACGGTGAGGACCAGCAAGAGCTTTCAGGGCAGGTACCTTCCTTGTGGGAGAAGGAGCCGGACGTTTGCCTTTTCGAAAAGAAGCTCTGCAGAGATCGAGCGCCGTGACTTGTCCCGTGCCTGGGCAAGAACATATGCCCAGTGCTGTTGTGCCAGTCGGTAAGCTGTACTGGGACAGTGAAGACCAGCAAGGTCTTTCAGGGCTGGCAGCTTCCTTGTGGGAGAAGGAGCCGGACGTTTGCCTTTTCAAAAACGGGCTCTGCCGAGAACAAGCACCGTGAGATGTGCTGTCTGTGGGGAAGCACAGATGCCCAGTGCTGTTGTGCCTGTGGATAGGCTGCACGGGGACAGTGAAGACCAGCAAGAGCTTTCAGCGCTGGCAGCTTCCTTGTGGGAGATGGAGCCGGACGTATGCCTTTTCGGAAAGGGGTTCTGCCGAGAACGAGCACCGTGAGATGCGCTTTCTGTTCGAAAGCAGAGATGCCCAGTGCTGTTGTGCCTGTGGATAGGATGCACAGGGACAGTGAAGACCAGCAAGGTCTTTCAGGGCTGGCAGCTTCCTTGTGGGAGAAGGAGCCGGACGTTTGCCTTTTCGGAAAGGCGCTATGTCGAGAACGAGCACCGTGAGATGTGCTGTCTGTGGGAAAGCACAGACGCCCACTGCTGTTGTGCCTGCGGATAGGCTGCGCGGGGACAGTGAAGACCAGCAAGGTCTTTCAGGGCTGGCAGCTTCCTTGTGGGAGAAGGAGCCGGACGTTTGCCTTTTCGGAAACGGGCTCTGCCGAGAACGAGCAGCGTGAGATGTGCTGTCTGTGGGAAAGCACAGATCCCCAGTGCTGGTGTGCCTGCGGATAGGCTGCACGGGGACGGTGAGGACCAGCAAGAGCTTTCAGGGCTGGCAGCTTCCTTGTGGGAGAAGGAGCCGGACGTATGCCTTTTCGGAAACGGGCTCTGCCGAGAACGAGCACCGTGAGATGCGCTTTCTGTTCGAAAGCAGAGATGCCCAGTGCTGTTGTGCCTGTGGATAGGATGCACAGGGACAGTGAAGACCAGCAAGGTCTTTCAGAGCTGGCAGCTTCCTTGTGAGAGAAGGAGCCGGACGTTTGCCTTTTCGAAAAGAAGCTCTGCAGAGATCGAGCGCCGTGACGTGTACCGTGCCTGGGCAAGTACAGATGCCCAGTGCTGTTGTGCCAGTGGGTAAGCTGTACTGGGACAGTGAAGACCAGCAAGAGCTTTCAGGGCTGGCAGCTTCCTTGTGGGAGAAGGAGCCGGACGTTTGCCTTTTCGGAAACGGGCTCTGCCGAGAACGAGCACCGTGAGATGTTCTGTCTGTGGGGAAGCACAGATCCCCAGTGCTGTTGTGCCTGCGGATAGGCTACACGGGGACGGTGAGGACCAGCAAGAGCTTTCAGCGCTGGCAGCTTCCTTGTGAGAGAAGGAGCCGGACGTTTGCCTTTTCGAAAAGAAGCTCTGCAGAGATCGAGCGCCGTGACTTGTACCGTGCCTGGGCAAGTACAGATGCCCAGTGCTGTTGTGCCAGTGGGTAAGCTGTACTGGGACAGTGAAGACCAGCAAGGTCTTTCAGGGCTGGCAGCTTCCTTGTGGGAGAAGGAGCCGGACGTTTGCCTTTTCGGAAACGGGCTCTGCCGAGAACGAGCACCGTGAGATGTGCTGTCTGTGGGAAAGCACCGATCCCCAGTGCTGTTGTGCCTGCGGATAGGCTGCACGGGGACGGTGAGGACCAGCAAGAGCTTTCAGAGCTGGCAGCTTCCTTGTGGGAGAAGGAGCCGGACGTTTGCCTTTTCGGAAAGGCGCTATGTCGAGAACGAGCACCGTGAGATGTGCTGTCTGTGGGAAAGCACAGACGCCCACTGCTGTTGTGCCTGTGGATAGGCTGCGCGGGGACAGTGAAGACGAGCAAGAGCTTTCAGAGCTGGCATCTTCCTTGTGAGAGAAGGAGCCGGACGTTTGCCTTTTCGAAAAGAAGCTCTGCAGAGATCGAGCGCCGTGACGTGTACCGTGCCTGGGCAAGTACAGATGCCCAGTGCTGTTGTGCCAGTGGGTAAGCTGTACTGGGACAGTGAAGACCAGCAAGGTCTTTCAGGGCTGGCAGCTTCCTTGTGGGAGAAGGAGCCGGACGTTTGTCTTTTCGGAAACGGTCTCTGCCGAGAACGAGTGCCGCGAGCTTTGTTATCTGTGGGAAAGCACCGATCCCCAGTGCTGTTGTGCCTGCGGATAGGCTGCACGGGGACAGTGAAGAACAGCAAGAGCTTTCAGGGCAGGTACCTTCCTTGTGGGAGAAGGAGCCGGACGTTTGCCTTTTCGAAAAGAAGCTCTGCAGAGATCGAGCGCCGTGAGATGCGCTTTCTGTTCGAAAGCAGAGATGCCCAGTGCTGTTGTGCCTGCGGATAGGCTGCACGGGGACAGTGAAGACGAGCAAGGTCTTTCAGGGCTGGCAGCTTCCTTGTGGGAGAAGGAGCCGGACGTTTGCCTCTTCGGAAAGGGGCTCTGCCGAGAACGAGCACCGTGAGATGTGCTGTCTGTGGGGAAGCACAGATGCCCAGTGCTGTTGTGCCTGCGGATAGGCTGCACGGGGACGGTGAGGACCAGCAAGAGCTTTCAGCGCTGGCAGCTTCCTTGTGGGAGAAGGAGCTGGACGTTTGTCTTTTCGGAAACGGTCTCTGCCGAGAACGAGTGCCGCGAGCTGTGCTGTCTGTGGGAAAGCACCGATCCCCAGTGCTGTTGTGCCTGCGGATAGGTTGCACGGGGACAGTGAAGAACAGCAAGAGCTTTCAGGGCTGGCAGCTTCCTTGTGGGAGAAGGAGCCGGACGTTTGCCTTTTCGGAAACGGGCTCTGCCGAGAACGTGCACCGTGAGATGTGCTGTCTGTGGGGAAGCACAGATGCCCAGTGCTGTTGTGCCAGTGGGTAAGCTGTACTGGGACGGTGAGGACCAGCAAGAGCTTTCAGGGCTGGCAGCTTCCTTGTGGGAGAAGGAGCCGGACGTTTGCCTTTTCGGAAAGGGGCTCTGCCGAGAACGAGCACCGTGAGATGTGCTGTCTGTGGGGAAGCACAGATGCCCAGTGCTGTTGTGCCTGTGGATAGGATGCACAGGGACAGTGAAGACCAGCAAGAGCTTTCAGGGCTGGCAGCTTCCTTGTGGGAGAAGGAGCCGGACGTTTGCCTTTTCGGAAAGGCGCTATGTCGAGAACGAGCACCGTGAGATGTGCTGTCTGTGGGGAAGCACAGATCCCCAGTGCTGTTGTGCCTGTGGATAGGCTGCACGGGGACGGTGAGGACCAGCAAGAGCTTTCAGCGCTGGCAGCTTCCTTGTGAGAGAAGGAGCCGGACGTTTGCCTTTTCGAAAAGAAGCTCTGCAGAGATCGAGCGCCGTGACTTGTACCGTGCCTGGGCAAGTACATATGCCCAGTGCTGTTGTGCCTGCGGATAGGCTGCACGGGGACAGTGAAGAACAGCAAGAGCTTTCAGGGCTGGCAGCTTCCTTGTGGGAGAAGGAGCCGGACGTTTGCCTTTTCGGAAACGGGCTCTGCCGAGAACGAGCGCCGTGAGATGTGCTGTCTGTGGGGAAGCACAGATGCCCAGTGCTGTTGTGCCTGTGGATAGGCTGCACGGGGACAGTGAAGACCAGCAAGAGCTTTCAGCGCTGGCAGCTTCCTTGTGGGAGAAGGAGCCGGACGTATGCCTTTTCGGAAAGGGGTTCTGCCGAGAACGAGCACCGTGAGATGCGCTTTCTGTTCGAAAGCAGAGATGCCCAGTGCTGTTGTGCCTGTGGATAGGATGCACAGGGACAGTGAAGACCAGCAAGGTCTTTCAGGGCTGGCAGCTTCCTTGTGGGAGAAGGAGCCGGACGTTTGCCTTTTCGGAAAGGCGCTATGTCGAGAACGAGCACCGTGAGATGTGCTGTCTGTGGGAAAGCACAGACGCCCAGTGCTGTTGTGCCTGCGGATAGGCTGCGCGGGGACAGTGAAGACCAGCAAGGTCTTTCAGGGCTGGCAGCTTCCTTGTGGGAGAAGGAGCCGGACGTTTGCCTTTTCGGAAACGGGCTCTGCCGAGAACGAGCACCGTGAGATGTGCTGTCTGTGGGAAAGCACAGATCCCCAGTGCTGGTGTGCCTGCGGATAGGCTGCACGGGGACGGTGAGGACCAGCAAGAGCTTTCAGGGCTGGCAGCTTCCTTGTGGGAGAAGGAGCCGGACGTATGCCTTTTCGGAAACGGGCTCTGCCGAGAACGAGCACCGTGAGATGCGCTTTCTGTTCGAAAGCAGAGATGCCCAGTGCTGTTGTGCCTGTGGATAGGATGCACAGGGACAGTGAAGACCAGCAAGGTCTTTCAGAGCTGGCAGCTTCCTTGTGAGAGAAGGAGCCGGACGTTTGCCTTTTCGAAAAGAAGCTCTGCAGAGATCGAGCGCCGTGACGTGTACCGTGCCTGGGCAAGTACAGATGCCCAGTGCTGTTGTGCCAGTGGGTAAGCTGTACTGGGACAGTGAAGACGAGCAAGGTCTTTCAGGGCTGGCAGCTTCCTTGTGGGAGAAGGAGCCGGACGTTTGCCTTTTCGGAAACGGGCTCTGCCGAGAACGAGCACCGTGAGATGTGCTGTCTGTGGGGAAGCACAGATCCCCAGTGCTGTTGTGCCAGTGGGTAAGCTGTACTGGGACAGTGAAGACCAGCAAGGTCTTTCAGGGCTGGCAGCTTCCTTGTGGGAGAAGGAGCCGGACATTTGCCTTTTCGGAAACGGGCTCTGCCGAGAACAAGCACCGTGACATGTGCTGTCTGTTCGAAAGCACAGATGCCCAGTGCTGTTGTGCCAGTGGGTAAGCTGTACTGGGACAGTGAAGACCAGCAAGGTCTTTCAGGGCTGGCAGCTTCCTTGTGGGAGAAGGAGCCGGACGTTTGCCTTTTCGGAAACGGGCTCTGCCGAGAACAAGCACCGTCACATGTGCTGTCTGTTCGAAAGCACAGATGCCCAGTGCTGTTGTGCCAGTCGGTAAGCTGTACTGGGACAGTGAAGACCAGCAAGGTCTTTCAGGGCTGGCAGCTTCCTTGTGGGAGAAGGAGCCGGACGTTTGCCTTTTCGGAAACGGGCTCTGCCGAGAACGAGCAGCGTGAGATGTGCTGTCTCTGGGGAAGCACCGATCCCCAGTGCTGTTGTGCCTGCGGATAGGATGCACAGGGACATTGAAGACCAGCAAGAGCTTTCAGCGCTGGCAGCTTCCTTGTGGGAGAAGGAGCTGGACGTTTGTCTTTTCGGAAACGGTCTCTGCCGAGAACGAGTGCCGCGAGCTGTGCTGTCTGTGGGAAAGCACCGATCCCCAGTGCTGTTGTGCCAGTGGGTAAGCTGTACTGGGACAGTGAAGAACAGCAAGAGCTTTCAGGGCAGGTAGCTTCCTTGTGGGAGAAGGTGCCGGACGTTTGCCTTTTCGGAAACGGGCTCTGCCGAGAACGAGCACCGTGAGATGTGCTGTCTGTGGGGAAGCACAGATCCCCAGTGCTGTTGTGCCAGTGGGTAAGCTGTACTGGGAGAGTGAAGACCAGCAAGGTCTTTCAGGGCTGGCAGCTTCCTTGTGGGAGAAGGAGCCGGACGTTTGCCTTTTCGGAAAGGGGCTCTGCCGAGAACAAGCACCGTGACATGTGCTGTCTGTTCGAAAGCACAGATGCCCAGTGCTGTTGTGCCAGTGGGTAAGCTGTACTGGGACGGTGAAGACCAGCAAGGTCTTTCAGGGCTGGCAGCTTCCTTGTGGGAGAAGGAGCCGGACGTTTGCCTTTTCGGAAACGGGCTCTGCCGAGAACAAGCACCGTGACATGTGCTGTCTGTTCGAAAGCACAGATGCCCAGTGCTGTTGTGCCAGTGGGTAAGCTGTACTGGGACAGTGAAGACCAGCAAGAGCTTTCAGGGCTGGCAGCTTCCTTGTGGGAGAAGGAGCCGGACGTTTGCCTTTTCGGAAACGGGCTCTGCCGAGAACGAGCAGCGTGAGATGTGCTGTCTGTGGGAAAGCACCGATCCCCAGTGCTGTTGTGCCTGCGGATAGGATGCACAGGGACAGTGAAGACCAGCAAGAGCTTTCAGCGCTGGCAGCTTCCTTGTGGGAGAAGGAGCTGGACGTTTGTCTTTTCGGAAACAGTCTCTGCCGAGAACGAGTGCCGCGAGCTGTGCTGTCTGTGGGAAAGCACCGATCCCCAGTGCTGTTGTGCCTGCGGATAGGCTGCACGGGGACAGTGAAGAACAGCAAGAGCTTTCAGGGCAGGTAGCTTCCTTGTGGGAGAAGGAGCCGGACGTTTGCCTTTTCGAAAAGAAGCTCTGCAGAGATCGAGCGCCGTGACTTGTACCGTGCCTGGGCAAGTACAGATGCCCAGTGCTGTTGTGCCAGTGGGTAAGCTGTACTGGGACAGTGAAGACGAGCAAGGTCTTTCAGGGCTGGCAGCTTCCTTGTGGGAGAAGGAGCCGGACGTTTGCCTTTTCGGAAACGGGCTCTGCCGAGAACAAGCACCGTGAGATGTGCTGTCTGTGGGGAAGCACAGATGCCCAGTGCTGTTGTGCCAGTGGGTAAGCTGTACTGGGACAGTGAAGACCAGCAAGAGCTTTCAGGGCTGGCAGCTTCCTTGTGGGTGAAGGAGCCGGACGTTTGCCTTTTCGGAAAGGGGCTCTGCCGAGAACAAGCACCGTGACATGTGCTGTCTGTGGGGAAGCACAGATGCCCAGTGCTGTTGTGCCTGTGGATAGGCTGCACGGGGACGGTGAGGACCAGCAAGAGCTTTCAGGGCAGGTACCTTCCTTGTGGGAGAAGGAGCCGGACGTTTGCCTTTTCGAAAAGAAGCTCTGCAGAGATCGAGCGCCGTGACTTGTCCCGTGCCTGGGCAAGAACATATGCCCAGTGCTGTTGTGCCAGTGGGTAAGCTGTACTGGGACAGTGAAGACGAGCAAGGTCTTTCAGGGCTGGCAGCTTCCTTGTGGGAGAAGGAGCCGGACGTTTGCCTTTTCGGAAACGGGCTCTGCCGAGAACAAGCACCGTGAGATGTGCTGTCTGTGCGGAAGCACAGATGCCCAGTGCTGTTGTGCCTGTGGATAGGCTGCACGGGGACAGTGAAGACCAGCAAGGTCTTTCAGGGCTGGCAGCTTCCTTGTGGGAGAAGGAGCCGGAGGTATGCCTTTTCGGAAAGGGGTTCTGCCGAGAACGAGCACCGTGAGATGCGCTTTCTGTTCGAAAGCAGAGATGCCCAGTGCTGTTGTGCCTGTGGATAGGATGCACAGGGACAGTGAAGACCAGCAAGGTCTTTCAGGGCTGGCAGCTTCCTTGTGGGAGAAGGAGCCGGACGTTTGCCTTTTCGGAAAGGCGCTATGTCGAGAACGAGCACCGTGAGATGTGCTGTCTGTGGGAAAGCACAGACGCCCACTGCTGTTGTGCCTGCGGATAGGCTGCGCGGGGACAGTGAAGACGAGCAAGGTCTTTCAGGGCTGGCAGCTTCCTTGTGGGAGAAGGAGCCGGACGTTTGCCTTTTCGGAAACGGGCTCTGCCGAGAACGAGCAGCGTGAGATGTGCTGTCTCTGGGGAAGCACCGATCCCCAGTGCTGTTGTGCCTGCGGATAGTATGCACAGGGACAGTGAAGACCAGCAAGAGCTTTCAGCGCTGGCAGCTTCCTTGTGGGAGAAGGAGCTGGACGTTTGTCTTTTCGGAAACGGTCTCTGCCGAGAACGAGTGCCGCGAGCTGTGCTGTCTGTGGGAAAGCACCGATCCCCAGTGCTGTTGTGCCTGCGGATAGGCTGCACGGGGACAGTGAAGAACAGCAAGAGCTTTCAGGGCAGGTAGCTTCCTTGTGGGAGAAGGAGCCGGACGTTTGCCTTTTCGAAAAGAAGCTCTGCAGAGATCGAGCGCCGTGACTTGTACCGTGCCTGGGCAAGTACAGATGCCCAGTGCTGTTGTGCCAGTGGGTAAGCTGTACTGGGACAGTGAAGACGAGCAAGGTCTTTCAGGGCTGGCAGCTTCCTTGTGGGAGAAGGAGCCGGACGTTTGCCTTTTCGGAAACGGGCTCTGCCGAGAACGTGCACCGTGAGATGTGCTGTCTGTGGGGAAGCACAGATGCCCAGTGCTGTTGTGCCAGTGGGTAAGCTGTACTGGGACGGTGAGGACCGGCAAGAGCTTTCAGCGCTGGCAGCTTCCTTGTGGGAGAAGGAGCCGGACGTTTGCCTTTTCGGAAAGGGGCTCTGCCGAGAACGAGCACCGTGAGATGTGCTGTCTGTGGGGAAGCACAGATGCCCAGTGCTGTTGTGCCTGTGGATAGGATGCACAGGGACAGTGAAGACCAGCAAGGTCTTTCAGGGCTGGCAGCTTCCTTGTGGGAGAAGGAGCCGGACGTTTGCCTTTTCGGAAAGGCGCTATGTCGAGAACGAGCACCGTGAGATGTGCTGTCTGTGGGAAAGCACAGACGCCCACTGCTGTTGTGCCTGTGGATAGGCTGCGCGGGGACAGTGAAGACGAGCAAGAGCTTTCAGAGCTGGCAGCTTCCTTGTGAGAGAAGGAGCCGGACGTTTGCCTTTTCGAAAAGAAGCTCTGCAGAGATCGAGCGCCGTGACGTGTACCGTGCCTGGGCAAGTACAGATGCCCAGTGCTGTTGTGCCAGTGGGTAAGCTGTACTGGGACAGTGAAGACCTGCAAGGTCTTTCAGGGCTGGCAGCTTCCTTGTGGGAGAAGGAGCCGGACGTTTGCCTTTTCGGAAACGGTCTCTGCCGAGAACAAGCACCGTGAGATGTGCTGTCTGTGGGAAAGCACAGACGCCCACTGCTTGTGTGCCTGCGGATAGGCTGCACGGGGACAGTGAAGAACAGCAAGGTCTTTCAGGGCTGGCAGCTTCCTTGTGGGAGAAGGAGCCGGACGTTTGCCTTTTCGGAAACGGGCTCTGCCGAGAACAAGCACCGCGACATGTGCTGTCTGTTCGAAAGCACAGATGCCCAGTGCTGTTGTGCCAGTGGGTAAGCTGTACTGGGACAGTGAAGACCAGCAAGGTCTTTCAGGGCTGGCAGCTTCCTTGTGGGAGAAGGAGCCGGACGTTTGCCTTTTCGGAAACGGGCTCTGCCGAGAACAAGCACCGTCACATGTGCTGTCTGTTCGAAAGCACAGATGCCCAGTGCTGTTGTGCCAGTCGGTAAGCTGTACTGGGACAGTGAAGACCAGCAAGAGCTTTCAGGGCTGGCAGCTTCCTTGTGGGAGAAGGAGCCGGACGTTTGCCTTTTCGGAAACGGGCTCTGCCGAGAACGAGCAGCGTGAGATGTGCTGTCTGTGGGAAAGCACCGATCCCCAGTGCTGTTGTGCCTGCGGATAGGATGCACAGGGACAGTGAAGACCAGCAAGAGCTTTCAGCGCTGGCAGCTTCCTTGTGGGAGAAGGAGCTGGACGTTTGTCTTTTCGGAAACGGTCTCTGCCGAGAACGAGTGCCGCGAGCTGTGCTGTCTGTGGGAAAGCACCGATCCCCAGTGCTGTTGTGCCTGCGGATAGGCTGCACGGGGACAGTGAAGAACAGCAAGAGCTTTCAGGGCAGGTAGCTTCCTTGTGGGAGAAGGAGCCGGACGTTTGCCTTTTCGAAAAGAAGCTCTGCAGAGATCGAGCGCCGTGACTTGTACCGTGCCTGGGCAAGTACAGATGCCCAGTGCTGTTGTGCCAGTGGGTAAGCTGTACTGGGACAGTGAAGACGAGCAAGGTATTTCAGGGCTGGCAGCTTCCTTGTGGGAGAAGGAGCCGGACGTTTGCCTTTTCGGAAACGGGCTCTGCCGAGAACGTGCACCGTGAGATGTGCTGTCTGTGGGGAAGCACAGATGCCCAGTGCTGTTGTGCCAGTGGGTAAGCTGTACTGGGACGGTGAGGACCAGCAAGAGCTTTCAGGGCTGGCAGCTTCCTTGTGGGAGAAGGAGCCGGACGTTTGCCTTTTCGGAAACGGGCTCTGCCGAGAACGTGCACCGTGAGATGTGCTGTCTGTGGGGAAGCACAGATGCCCAGTGCTGTTGTGCCTGCGGATAGGCTGCACGGGGACAGTGAAGACCAGCAAGAGCTTTCAGCGCTGGCAACTTCCTTGTGGGAGAAGGAGCCGGACGTTTGCCTTTTCGAAAAGGAGCTCTGCAGAGATCGAGCGCCGTGACGTGTACCGTGCCTGGGCAAGTACAGATGCCCAGTGCTGTTGTGCCAGTGGGTAAGCTGTACTGGGACAGTGAAGACGAGCAAGGTCTTTCAGGGCTGGCAGCTTCCTTGTGGGAGAAGGAGCCGGACGTTTGTCTTTTCGGAAACGGTCTCTGCCGAGAACGAGTGCCGCGAGCTGTGTTGTCTGTGGGAAAGCACCGATCCCCAGTGCTGTTGTGCCTGCGGATAGGCTGCACGGGGACAGTGAAGAACAGCAAGAGCTTTCAGGGCAGGTAGCTTCCTTGTGGGAGAAGGAGCCGGACGTTTGCCTTTTCGAAAAGAAGCTCTGCAGAGATCGAGCGCCGTGAGATGCGCTTTCTGTTCGAAAGCAGAGATGCCCAGTGCTGTTGTGCCTGTGGATAGGATGCACAGGGACAGTGAAGACCAGCAAGGTCTTTCAGGGCTGGCAGCTTCCTTGTGGGAGAAGGAGCCGGACGTTTGCCTCTTCGGAAAGGGGCTCTGCCGAGAACGAGCACCGTGAGATGTTCTGTCTGTGGGGAAGCACAGACGCCCAGTGCTGTTGTGCCTGCGGATAGGCTGCACGGGGACGGTGAGGACCAGCAAGAGCTTTCAGCGCTGGCAGCTTCCTTGTGGGAGAAGGAGCCGGACGTTTGCCTTTTCGGAAACGGGCTCTGCCGAGAACGAGCACCGTGATATGTGCTGTCTGTGGGGAAGCACAGATGCCCAGTGCTGTTGTGCCTGCGGATAGGATGCACAGGGACAGTGAAGACCAGCAAGAGCTTTCAGGGCTGGCAGCTTCCTTGTGGGAGAAGGAGCCGGACGTTTGCCTTTTCGGAAAGGGGCTCTGCCGAGAACGAGCACCGTGAGATGCGCTTTCTGTTCGAAAGCAGAGATGCCCAGTGCTGTTGTGCCTGTGGATAGGATGCACAGGGACAGTGAAGACCAGCAAGGTCTTTCAGGGCTGGCAGCTTCCTTGTGGGAGAAGGAGCCGGACGTTTGCCTTTTCGGAAACGGGCTCTGCCGAGAACAAGCACCGTGAGATGTGCTGTCTGTGGGGAAGCACAGATGCCCAGTGCTGTTGTGCCAGTGGGTAAGCTGTACTGGGACAGTGAAGACCAGCAAGAGCTTTCAGGGCTGGCAGCTTCCTTGTGGGTGAAGGAGCCGGACGTTTGCCTTTTCGGAAACGGGCTCTGCCGAGAACAAGCACCGTGACATGTGGTGTCTGTGGGGAAGCACAGATGACCAGTGCTGTTGTGCCTGTGGATAGGCTGCACGGGGACGGTGAGGACCAGCAAGAGCTTTCAGGGCAGGTACCTTCCTTGTGGGAGAAGGAGCCGGGCGTTTGCCTTTTCGGAAACGGGCTCTGCCGAGAACGAGCAGCGTGAGATGTGCTGTCTCTGGGGAAGCACCGATCCCCAGTGCTGTTGTGCCTGCGGATAGGATGCACAGGGACAGTGAAGACCAGCAAGAGCTTTCAGCGCTGGCAGCTTCCTTGTGGGAGAAGGAGCTGGACGTTTGTCTTTTCGGAAACGGTCTCTGCCGAGAACGAGTGCCGCGAGCTGTGCTGTCTGTGGGAAAGCACCGATCCCCAGTGCTGTTGTGCCTGCGGATAGGCTGCACGGGGACAGTGAAGAACAGCAAGAGCTTTCAGGGCAGGTAGCTTCCTTGTGGGAGAAGGAGCCGGACGTTTGCCTTTTCGAAAAGAAGCTCTGCAGAGATCGAGCGCCGTGACTTGTACCGTGCCTGGGCAAGTACAGATGCCCAGTGCTGTTGTGCCAGTGGGTAAGCTGTACTGGGACAGTGAAGACGAGCAAGGTCTTTCAGGGCTGGCAGCTTCCTTGTGGGAGAAGGAGCCGGACGTTTGCCTTTTCGGAAACGGGCTCTGCCGAGAACGTGCACCGTGAGATGTGCTGTCTGTGGGGAAGCACAGATGCCCAGTGCTGTTGTGCCAGTGGGTAAGCTGTACTGGGACGGTGAGGACCGGCAAGAGCTTTCAGCGCTGGCAGCTTCCTTGTGGGAGAAGGAGCCGGACGTTTGCCTTTTCGGAAAGGGGCTCTGCCGAGAACGAGCACCGTGAGATGTGCTGTCTGTGGGGAAGCACAGATGCCCAGTGCTGTTGTGCCTGTGGATAGGATGCACAGGGACAGTGAAGACCAGCAAGGTCTTTCAGGGCTGGCAGCTTCCTTGTGGGAGAAGGAGCCGGACGTTTGCCTTTTCGGAAAGGCGCTATGTCGAGAACGAGCACCGTGAGATGTGCTGTCTGTGGGAAAGCACAGACGCCCACTGCTGTTGTGCCTGTGGATAGGCTGCGCGGGGACAGTGAAGACGAGCAAGAGCTTTCAGAGCTGGCAGCTTCCTTGTGAGAGAAGGAGCCGGACGTTTGCCTTTTCGAAAAGAAGCTCTGCAGAGATCGAGCGCCGTGACGTGTACCGTGCCTGGGCAAGTACAGATGCCCAGTGCTGTTGTGCCAGTGGGTAAGCTGTACTGGGACAGTGAAGACCTGCAAGGTCTTTCAGGGCTGGCAGCTTCCTTGTGGGAGAAGGAGCCGGACGTTTGCCTTTTCGGAAACGGTCTCTGCCGAGAACAAGCACCGTGAGATGTGCTGTCTGTGGGAAAGCACAGACGCCCACTGCTTGTGTGCCTGCGGATAGGCTGCACGGGGACAGTGAAGAACAGCAAGGTCTTTCAGGGCTGGCAGCTTCCTTGTGGGAGAAGGAGCCGGACGTTTGCCTTTTCGGAAACGGGCTCTGCCGAGAACAAGCACCGCGACATGTGCTGTCTGTTCGAAAGCACAGATGCCCAGTGCTGTTGTGCCAGTGGGTAAGCTGTACTGGGACAGTGAAGACCAGCAAGGTCTTTCAGGGCTGGCAGCTTCCTTGTGGGAGAAGGAGCCGGACGTTTGCCTTTTCGGAAACGGGCTCTGCCGAGAACAAGCACCGTCACATGTGCTGTCTGTTCGAAAGCACAGATGCCCAGTGCTGTTGTGCCAGTGGGTAAGCTGTACTGGGACAGTGAAGACCAGCAAGAGCTTTCAGGGCTGGCAGCTTCCTTGTGGGAGAAGGAGCCGGACGTTTGCCTTTTCGGAAACGGGCTCTGCCGAGAACGAGCAGCGTGAGATGTGCTGTCTGTGGGAAAGCACCGATCCCCAGTGCTGTTGTGCCTGCGGATAGGATGCACAGGGACAGTGAAGACCAGCAAGAGCTTTCAGCGCTGGCAGCTTCCTTGTGGGAGAAGGAGCTGGACGTTTGTCTTTTCGGAAACGGTCTCTGCCGAGAACGAGTGCCGCGAGCTGTGCTGTCTGTGGGAAAGCACCGATCCCCAGTGCTGTTGTGCCTGCGGATAGGCTGCACGGGGACAGTGAAGAACAGCAAGAGCTTTCAGGGCAGGTAGCTTCCTTGTGGGAGAAGGAGCCGGACGTTTGCCTTTTCGAAAAGAAGCTCTGCAGAGATCGAGCGCCGTGACTTGTACCGTGCCTGGGCAAGTACAGATGCCCAGTGCTGTTGTGCCAGTGGGTAAGCTGTACTGGGACAGTGAAGACGAGCAAGGTATTTCAGGGCTGGCAGCTTCCTTGTGGGAGAAGGAGCCGGACGTTTGCCTTTTCGGAAACGGGCTCTGCCGAGAACGTGCACCGTGAGATGTGCTGTCTGTGGGGAAGCACAGATGCCCAGTGCTGTTGTGCCAGTGGGTAAGCTGTACTGGGACGGTGAGGACCAGCAAGAGCTTTCAGGGCTGGCAGCTTCCTTGTGGGAGAAGGAGCCGGACGTTTGCCTTTTCGGAAACGGGCTCTGCCGAGAACGTGCACCGTGAGATGTGCTGTCTGTGGGGAAGCACAGATGCCCAGTGCTGTTGTGCCTGCGGATAGGCTGCACGGGGACAGTGAAGACCAGCAAGAGCTTTCAGCGCTGGCAACTTCCTTGTGGGAGAAGGAGCCGGACGTTTGCCTTTTCGAAAAGGAGCTCTGCAGAGATCGAGCGCCGTGACGTGTACCGTGCCTGGGCAAGTACAGATGCCCAGTGCTGTTGTGCCAGTGGGTAAGCTGTACTGGGACAGTGAAGACCAGCAAGGTCTTTCAGGGCTGGCAGCTTCCTTGTGGGAGAAGGAGCCGGACGTTTGTCTTTTCGGAAACGGTCTCTGCCGAGAACGAGTGCCGCGAGCTGTGTTGTCTGTGGGAAAGCACCGATCCCCAGTGCTGTTGTGCCTGCGGATAGGCTGCACGGGGACAGTGAAGAACAGCAAGAGCTTTCAGGGCAGGTAGCTTCCTTGTGGGAGAAGGAGCCGGACGTTTGCCTTTTCGAAAAGAAGCTCTGCAGAGATCGAGCGCCGTGAGATGCGCTTTCTGTTCGAAAGCAGAGATGCCCAGTGCTGTTGTGCCTGTGGATAGGATGCACAGGGACAGTGAAGACCAGCAAGGTCTTTCAGGGCTGGCAGCTTCCTTGTGGGAGAAGGAGCCGGACGTTTGCCTCTTCGGAAAGGGGCTCTGCCGAGAACGAGCACCGTGAGATGTTCTGTCTGTGGGGAAGCACAGATGCCCAGTGCTGTTGTGCCTGCGGATAGGCTGCACGGGGACGGTGAGGACCAGCAAGAGCTTTCAGCGCTGGCAGCTTCCTTGTGGGAGAAGGAGCTGGACGTTTGTCTTTTCGGAAACGGTCTCTGCCGAGAACGAGTGCCGCGAGCTGTGCTGTCTGTGGGAAAGCACCGATCCCCAGTGCTGTTGTGCCTGCGGATAGGTTGCGCGGGGACAGTGAAGAACAGCAAGAGCTTTCAGGGCTGGCAGCTTCCTTGTGGGAGAAGGAGCCGGACGTTTGCCTTTTCGGAAACGGGCTCTGCCGAGAACGTGCACCGTGAGATGTGCTGTCTGTGGGGAAGCACAGATGCCCAGTGCTGTTGTGCCAGTGGGTAAGCTGTACTGGGACGGTGAGGACCAGCAAGAGCTTTCAGCGCTGGCAGCTTCCTTGTGGGAGAAGGAGCCGGACGTTTGCCTTTTCGGAAACGGGCTCTGCCGAGAACGAGCACCGTGATATGTGCTGTCTGTGGGGAAGCACAGATGCCCAGTGCTGTTGTGCCTGTGGATAGGATGCACAGGGACAGTGAAGACCAGCAAGAGCTTTCAGGGCTGGCAGCTTCCTTGTGGGAGAAGGAGCCGGACGTTTGCCTTTTCGGAAAGGCGCTATGTCGAGAACGAGCACCGTGAGATGTGCTGTCTGTGGGGAAGCACAGATCCCCAGTGCTGTTGTGCCTGTGGATAGGCTGCACGGGGACGGTGAGGACCAGCAAGAGCTTTCAGCGCTGGCAGCTTCCTTGTGAGAGAAGGAGCCGGACGTTTGCCTTTTCGAAAAGAAGCTCTGCAGAGATCGAGCGCCGTGACTTGTACCGTGCCTGGGCAAGTACATATGCCCAGTGCTGTTGTGCCTGCGGATAGGCTGCACGGGGACAGTGAAGAACAGCAAGAGCTTTCAGGGCTGGCAGCTTCCTTGTGGGAGAAGGAGCCGGACGTTTGCCTTTTCGGAAACGGGCTCTGCCGAGAACGAGCGCCGTGAGATGTGCTGTCTGTGGGGAAGCACAGATGCCCAGTGCTGTTGTGCCTGTGGATAGGCTGCACGGGGACAGTGAAGACCAGCAAGAGCTTTCAGCGCTGGCAGCTTCCTTGTGGGAGAAGGAGCCGGACGTATGCCTTTTCGGAAAGGGGTTCTGCCGAGAACGAGCACCGTGAGATGCGCTTTCTGTTCGAAAGCAGAGATGCCCAGTGCTGTTGTGCCTGTGGATAGGATGCACAGGGACAGTGAAGACCAGCAAGGTCTTTCAGGGCTGGCAGCTTCCTTGTGGGAGAAGGAGCCGGACGTTTGCCTTTTCGGAAAGGCGCTATGTCGAGAACGAGCACCGTGAGATGTGCTGTCTGTGGGAAAGCACAGACGCCCAGTGCTGTTGTGCCTGCGGATAGGCTGCGCGGGGACAGTGAAGACCAGCAAGGTCTTTCAGGGCTGGCAGCTTCCTTGTGGGAGAAGGAGCCGGACGTTTGCCTTTTCGGAAACGGGCTCTGCCGAGAACGAGCACCGTGAGATGTGCTGTCTGTGGGAAAGCACAGATCCCCAGTGCTGGTGTGCCTGCGGATAGGCTGCACGGGGACGGTGAGGACCAGCAAGAGCTTTCAGGGCTGGCAGCTTCCTTGTGGGAGAAGGAGCCGGACGTATGCCTTTTCGGAAACGGGCTCTGCCGAGAACGAGCACCGTGAGATGCGCTTTCTGTTCGAAAGCAGAGATGCCCAGTGCTGTTGTGCCTGTGGATAGGATGCACAGGGACAGTGAAGACCAGCAAGGTCTTTCAGAGCTGGCAGCTTCCTTGTGAGAGAAGGAGCCGGACGTTTGCCTTTTCGAAAAGAAGCTCTGCAGAGATCGAGCGCCGTGACGTGTACCGTGCCTGGGCAAGTACAGATGCCCAGTGCTGTTGTGCCAGTGGGTAAGCTGTACTGGGACAGTGAAGACGAGCAAGGTCTTTCAGGGCTGGCAGCTTCCTTGTGGGAGAAGGAGCCGGACGTTTGCCTTTTCGGAAACGGGCTCTGCCGAGAACGAGCACCGTGAGATGTGCTGTCTGTGGGGAAGCACAGATCCCCAGTGCTGTTGTGCCAGTGGGTAAGCTGTACTGGGACAGTGAAGACCAGCAAGGTCTTTCAGGGCTGGCAGCTTCCTTGTGGGAGAAGGAGCCGGACATTTGCCTTTTCGGAAACGGGCTCTGCCGAGAACAAGCACCGTGACATCTGCTGTCTGTTCGAAAGCACAGATGCCCAGTGCTGTTGTGCCAGTGGGTAAGCTGTACTGGGACAGTGAAGACCAGCAAGGTCTTTCAGGGCTGGCAGCTTCCTTGTGGGAGAAGGAGCCGGACGTTTGCCTTTTCGGAAACGGGCTCTGCCGAGAACAAGCACCGTCACATGTGCTGTCTGTTCGAAAGCACAGATGCCCAGTGCTGTTGTGCCAGTCGGTAAGCTGTACTGGGACAGTGAAGACCAGCAAGGTCTTTCAGGGCTGGCAGCTTCCTTGTGGGAGAAGGAGCCGGACGTTTGCCTTTTCGGAAACGGGCTCTGCCGAGAACGAGCAGCGTGAGATGTGCTGTCTCTGGGGAAGCACCGATCCCCAGTGCTGTTGTGCCTGCGGATAGGATGCACAGGGACATTGAAGACCAGCAAGAGCTTTCAGCGCTGGCAGCTTCCTTGTGGGAGAAGGAGCTGGACGTTTGTCTTTTCGGAAACGGTCTCTGCCGAGAACGAGTGCCGCGAGCTGTGCTGTCTGTGGGAAAGCACCGATCCCCAGTGCTGTTGTGCCAGTGGGTAAGCTGTACTGGGACAGTGAAGAACAGCAAGAGCTTTCAGGGCAGGTAGCTTCCTTGTGGGAGAAGGAGCCGGACGTTTGCCTTTTCGGAAACGGGCTCTGCCGAGAACGAGCACCGTGAGATGTGCTGTCTGTGGGGAAGCACAGATCCCCAGTGCTGTTGTGCCAGTGGGTAAGCTGTACTGGGAGAGTGAAGACCAGCAAGGTCTTTCAGGGCTGGCAGCTTCCTTGTGGGAGAAGGAGCCGGACGTTTGCCTTTTCGGAAAGGGGCTCTGCCGAGAACAAGCACCGTGACATGTGCTGTCTGTTCGAAAGCACAGATGCCCAGTGCTGTTGTGCCAGTGGGTAAGCTGTACTGGGACGGTGAAGACCAGCAAGGTCTTTCAGGGCTGGCAGCTTCCTTGTGGGAGAAGGAGCCGGACGTTTGCCTTTTCGGAAACGGGCTCTGCCGAGAACAAGCACCGTGACATGTGCTGTCTGTTCGAAAGCACAGATGCCCAGTGCTGTTGTGCCAGTGGGTAAGCTGTACTGGGACAGTGAAGACCAGCAAGAGCTTTCAGGGCTGGCAGCTTCCTTGTGGGAGAAGGAGCCGGACGTTTGCCTTTTCGGAAACGGGCTCTGCCGAGAACGAGCAGCGTGAGATGTGCTGTCTGTGGGAAAGCACCGATCCCCAGTGCTGTTGTGCCTGCGGATAGGATGCACAGGGACAGTGAAGACCAGCAAGAGCTTTCAGCGCTGGCAGCTTCCTTGTGGGAGAAGGAGCTGGACGTTTGTCTTTTCGGAAACGGTCTCTGCCGAGAACGAGTGCCGCGAGCTGTGCTGTCTGTGGGAAAGCACCGATCCCCAGTGCTGTTGTGCCTGCGGATAGGCTGCACGGGGACAGTGAAGAACAGCAAGAGCTTTCAGGGCAGGTAGCTTCCTTGTGGGAGAAGGAGCCGGACGTTTGCCTTTTCGAAAAGAAGCTCTGCAGAGATCGAGCGCCGTGACTTGTACCGTGCCTGGGCAAGTACAGATGCCCAGTGCTGTTGTGCCAGTGGGTAAGCTGTACTGGGACAGTGAAGACGAGCAAGGTCTTTCAGGGCTGGCAGCTTCCTTGTGGGAGAAGGAGCCGGACGTTTGCCTTTTCGGAAACGGGCTCTGCCGAGAACAAGCACCGTGACATGTGCTGTCTGTGGGGAAGCACAGATGCCCAGTGCTGTTGTGCCAGTGGGTAAGCTGTACTGGGACAGTGAAGACCAGCAAGAGCTTTCAGGGCTGGCAGCTTCCTTGTGGGTGAAGGAGCCGGACGTTTGCCTTTTCGGAAAGGGGCTCTGCCGAGAACAAGCACCGTGACATGTGCTGTCTGTGGGGAAGCACAGATGCCCAGTGCTGTTGTGCCTGTGGATAGGCTGCACGGGGACGGTGAGGACCAGCAAGAGCTTTCAGGGCAGGTACCTTCCTTGTGGGAGAAGGAGCCGGACGTTTGCCTTTTCGAAAAGAAGCTCTGCAGAGATCGAGCGCCGTGACTTGTCCCGTGCCTGGGCAAGAACATATGCCCAGTGCTGTTGTGCCAGTGGGTAAGCTGTACTGGGACAGTGAAGACGAGCAAGGTCTTTCAGGGCTGGCAGCTTCCTTGTGGGAGAAGGAGCCGGACGTTTGCCTTTTCGGAAACGGGCTCTGCCGAGAACAAGCACCGTGAGATGTGCTGTCTGTGCGGAAGCACAGATGCCCAGTGCTGTTGTGCCTGTGGATAGGCTGCACGGGGACAGTGAAGACCAGCAAGAGCTTTCAGCGCTGGCAGCTTCCTTGTGGGAGAAGGAGCCGGAGGTATGCCTTTTCGGAAAGGGGTTCTGCCGAGAACGAGCACCGTGAGATGCGCTTTCTGTTCGAAAGCAGAGATGCCCAGTGCTGTTGTGCCTGTGGATAGGATGCACAGGGACAGTGAAGACCAGCAAGGTCTTTCAGGGCTGGCAGCTTCCTTGTGGGAGAAGGAGCCGGACGTTTGCCTTTTCGGAAAGGCGCTATGTCGAGAACGAGCACCGTGAGATGTGCTGTCTGTGGGAAAGCACAGACGCCCACTGCTGTTGTGCCTGCGGATAGGCTGCGCGGGGACAGTGAAGACCAGCAAGGTCTTTCAGGGCTGGCAGCTTCCTTGTGGGAGAAGGAGCCGGACGTTTGCCTTTTCGGAAACGGGCTCTGCCGAGAACGAGCAGCGTGAGATGTGCTGTCTCTGGGGAAGCACCGATCCCCAGTGCTGTTGTGCCTGCGGATAGTATGCACAGGGACAGTGAAGACCAGCAAGAGCTTTCAGCGCTGGCAGCTTCCTTGTGGGAGAAGGAGCTGGACGTTTGTCTTTTCGGAAACGGTCTCTGCCGAGAACGAGTGCCGCGAGCTGTGCTGTCTGTGGGAAAGCACCGATCCCCAGTGCTGTTGTGCCTGCGGATAGGCTGCACGGGGACAGTGAAGAACAGCAAGAGCTTTCAGGGCAGGTAGCTTCCTTGTGGGAGAAGGAGCCGGACGTTTGCCTTTTCGAAAAGAAGCTCTGCAGAGATCGAGCGCCGTGACTTGTACCGTGCCTGGGCAAGTACAGATGCCCAGTGCTGTTGTGCCAGTGGGTAAGCTGTACTGGGACAGTGAAGACGAGCAAGGTCTTTCAGGGCTGGCAGCTTCCTTGTGGGAGAAGGAGCCGGACGTTTGCCTTTTCGGAAACGGGCTCTGCCGAGAACGTGCACCGTGAGATGTGCTGTCTGTGGGGAAGCACAGATGCCCAGTGCTGTTGTGCCAGTGGGTAAGCTGTACTGGGACGGTGAGGACCGGCAAGAGCTTTCAGCGCTGGCAGCTTCCTTGTGGGAGAAGGAGCCGGACGTTTGCCTTTTCGGAAAGGGGCTCTGCCGAGAACGAGCACCGTGAGATGTGCTGTCTGTGGGGAAGCACAGATGCCCAGTGCTGTTGTGCCTGTGGATAGGATGCACAGGGACAGTGAAGACCAGCAAGGTCTTTCAGGGCTGGCAGCTTCCTTGTGGGAGAAGGAGCCGGACGTTTGCCTTTTCGGAAAGGCGCTATGTCGAGAACGAGCACCGTGAGATGTGCTGTCTGTGGGAAAGCACAGACGCCCACTGCTGTTGTGCCTGTGGATAGGCTGCGCGGGGACAGTGAAGACGAGCAAGAGCTTTCAGAGCTGGCAGCTTCCTTGTGAGAGAAGGAGCCGGACGTTTGCCTTTTCGAAAAGAAGCTCTGCAGAGATCGAGCGCCGTGACGTGTACCGTGCCTGGGCAAGTACAGATGCCCAGTGCTGTTGTGCCAGTGGGTAAGCTGTACTGGGACAGTGAAGACCTGCAAGGTCTTTCAGGGCTGGCAGCTTCCTTGTGGGAGAAGGAGCCGGACGTTTGCCTTTTCGGAAACGGTCTCTGCCGAGAACAAGCACCGTGAGATGTGCTGTCTGTGGGAAAGCACAGACGCCCACTGCTTGTGTGCCTGCGGATAGGCTGCACGGGGACAGTGAAGAACAGCAAGGTCTTTCAGGGCTGGCAGCTTCCTTGTGGGAGAAGGAGCCGGACGTTTGCCTTTTCGGAAACGGGCTCTGCCGAGAACAAGCACCGCGACATGTGCTGTCTGTTCGAAAGCACAGATGCCCAGTGCTGTTGTGCCAGTGGGTAAGCTGTACTGGGACAGTGAAGACCAGCAAGGTCTTTCAGGGCTGGCAGCTTCCTTGTGGGAGAAGGAGCCGGACGTTTGCCTTTTCGGAAACGGGCTCTGCCGAGAACAAGCACCGCGACATGTGCTGTCTGTTCGAAAGCACAGATGCCCAGTGCTGTTGTGCCAGTGGGTAAGCTGTACTGGGACAGTGAAGACCAGCAAGGTCTTTCAGCGCTGGCAGCTTCCTTGTGGGAGAAGGAGCTGGACGTTTGTCTTTTCGGAAACGGTCTCTGCCGAGAACGAGTGCCGCGAGCTGTGCTGTCTGTGGGAAAGCACCGATCCCCAGTGCTGTTGTGCCTGCGGATAGGCTGCACGGGGACAGTGAAGAACAGCAAGAGCTTTCAGGGCAGGTAGCTTCCTTGTGGGAGAAGGAGCCGGACGTTTGCCTTTTCGAAAAGAAGCTCTGCAGAGATCGAGCGCCGTGACTTGTACCGTGCCTGGGCAAGTACAGATGCCCAGTGCTGTTGTGCCAGTGGGTAAGCTGTACTGGGACAGTGAAGACGAGCAAGGTATTTCAGGGCTGGCAGCTTCCTTGTGGGAGAAGGAGCCGGACGTTTGCCTTTTCGGAAACGGGCTCTGCCGAGAACGTGCACCGTGAGATGTGCTGTCTGTGGGGAAGCACAGATGCCCAGTGCTGTTGTGCCAGTGGGTAAGCTGTACTGGGACGGTGAGGACCAGCAAGAGCTTTCAGGGCTGGCAGCTTCCTTGTGGGAGAAGGAGCCGGACGTTTGCCTTTTCGGAAACGGGCTCTGCCGAGAACGTGCACCGTGAGATGTGCTGTCTGTGGGGAAGCACAGATGCCCAGTGCTGTTGTGCCTGCGGATAGGCTGCACGGGGACAGTGAAGACCAGCAAGAGCTTTCAGCGCTGGCAACTTCCTTGTGGGAGAAGGAGCCGGACGTTTGCCTTTTCGAAAAGGAGCTCTGCAGAGATCGAGCGCCGTGACGTGTACCGTGCCTGGGCAAGTACAGATGCCCAGTGCTGTTGTGCCAGTGGGTAAGCTGTACTGGGACAGTGAAGACGAGCAAGGTCTTTCAGGGCTGGCAGCTTCCTTGTGGGAGAAGGAGCCGGACGTTTGTCTTTTCGGAAACGGTCTCTGCCGAGAACGAGTGCCGCGAGCTGTGTTGTCTGTGGGAAAGCACCGATCCCCAGTGCTGTTGTGCCTGCGGATAGGCTGCACGGGGACAGTGAAGAACAGCAAGAGCTTTCAGGGCAGGTAGCTTCCTTGTGGGAGAAGGAGCCGGACGTTTGCCTTTTCGAAAAGAAGCTCTGCAGAGATCGAGCGCCGTGAGATGCGCTTTCTGTTCGAAAGCAGAGATGCCCAGTGCTGTTGTGCCTGTGGATAGGATGCACAGGGACAGTGAAGACCAGCAAGGTCTTTCAGGGCTGGCAGCTTCCTTGTGGGAGAAGGAGCTGGACGTTTGTCTTTTCGGAAACGGTCTCTGCCGAGAACGAGTGCCGCGAGCTGTGCTGTCTGTGGGAAAGCACCGATCCCCAGTGCTGTTGTGCCTGCGGATAGGTTGCGCGGGGACAGTGAAGAACAGCAAGAGCTTTCAGGGCTGGCAGCTTCCTTGTGGGAGAAGGAGCCGGACGTTTGCCTTTTCGGAAACGGGCTCTGCCGAGAACGTGCACCGTGAGATGTGCTGTCTGTGGGGAAGCACAGATGCCCAGTGCTGTTGTGCCAGTGGGTAAGCTGTACTGGGACGGTGAGGACCAGCAAGAGCTTTCAGCGCTGGCAGCTTCCTTGTGGGAGAAGGAGCCGGACGTTTGCCTTTTCGGAAACGGGCTCTGCCGAGAACGAGCACCGTGATATGTGCTGTCTGTGGGGAAGCACAGATGCCCAGTGCTGTTGTGCCTGCGGATAGGCTGCTCGGGGACAGTGAAGAACAGCAAGAGCTTTCAGGGCTGGCAGCTTCCTTGTGGGAGAAGGAGCCGGACGTTTGCCTTTTCGGAAAGGGGCTCTGCCGAGAACGAGCACCGTGAGATGCGCTTTCTGTTCGAAAGCAGAGATGCCCAGTGCTGTTGTGCCTGTGGATAGGATGCACAGGGACAGTGAAGACGAGCAAGGTCTTTCAGGGCTGGCAGCTTCCTTGTGGGAGAAGGAGCCGGACGTTTGCCTTTTCGGAAACGGGCTCTGCCGAGAACAAGCACCGTGAGATGTGCTGTCTGTGGGGAAGCACAGATGCCCAGTGCTGTTGTGCCAGTGGGTAAGCTGTACTGGGACAGTGAAGACCAGCAAGAGCTTTCAGGGCTGGCAGCTTCCTTGTGGGTGAAGGAGCCGGACGTTTGCCTTTTCGGAAACGGGCTCTGCCGAGAACAAGCACCGTGACATGTGGTGTCTGTGGGGAAGCACAGATGACCAGTGCTGTTGTGCCTGTGGATAGGCTGCACGGGGACGGTGAGGACCAGCAAGAGCTTTCAGGGCAGGTACCTTCCTTGTGGGAGAAGGAGCCGGGCGTTTGCCTTTTCGAAAAGAAGCTCTGCAGAGATCGAGCGCCGTGACTTGTCCCGTGCCTGGGCAAGAACATATGCCCAGTGCTGTTGTGCCAGTCGGTAAGCTGTACTGGGACAGTGAAGACCAGCAAGGTCTTTCAGGGCTGGCAGCTTCCTTGTGGGAGAAGGAGCCGGACGTTTGCCTTTTCGGAAACGGGCTCTGCCGAGAACAAGCACCGTGAGATGTGCTGTCTGTGGGGAAGCACAGATGCCCAGTGCTGTTGTGCCTGTGGATAGGCTGCACGGGGACAGTGAAGACCAGCAAGAGCTTTCAGCGCTGGCAGCTTCCTTGTGGGAGAAGGAGCCGGACGTATGCCTTTTCGGAAAGGGGTTCTGCCGAGAACGAGCACCATGAGATGCGCTTTCTGTTCGAAAGCACAGATGCCCAGTGCTGTTGTGCCTGTGGATAGGCTGCGCGGGGACAGTGAAGACCAGCAAGGTCTTTCAGGGCTGGCAGCTTCCTTGTGGGAGAAGGAGCCGGACGTTTGCCTTTTCGGAAACGGGCTCTGCCGAGAACGAGCAGCGTGAGATGTGCTGTCTCTGGGGAAGCACCGATCCCCAGTGCTGTTGTGCCTGCGGATAGGATGCACAGGGACAGTGAAGACCAGCAAGAGCTTTCAGCGCTGGCAGCTTCCTTGTGGGAGAAGGAGCTGGACGTTTGTCTTTTCGGAAACGGTCTCTGCCGAGAACGAGTGCCGCGAGCTGTGCTGTCTGTGGGAAAGCACCGATCCCCAGTGCTGTTGTGCCTGCGGATAGGCTGCACGGGGACAGTGAAGAACAGCAAGAGCTTTCAGGGCAGGTAGCTTCCTTGTGGGAGAAGGAGCCGGACGTTTGCCTTTTCGAAAAGAAGCTCTGCAGAGATCGAGCGCCGTGACTTGTACCGTGCCTGGGCAAGTACAGATGCCCAGTGCTGTTGTGCCAGTGGGTAAGCTGTACTGGGACAGTGAAGACGAGCAAGGTATTTCAGGGCTGGCAGCTTCCTTGTGGGAGAAGGAGCCGGACGTTTGCCTTTTCGGAAAGGGGCTCTGCCGAGAACGAGCACCGTGAGATGTGCTGTCTGTGGGGAAGCACAGATGCCCAGTGCTGTTGTGCCTGTGGATAGGATGCACAGGGACAGTGAAGACCAGCAAGAGCTTTCAGGGCTGGCAGCTTCCTTGTGGGAGAAGGAGCCGGACGTTTGCCTTTTCGAAAAGAAGCTCTGCCGAGATCGAGCACCGTGAGATGCGCTTTCTGTTCGAAAGCAGAGATGCCCAGTGCTGTTGTGCCTGTGGATAGGATGCACAGGGACAGTGAAGACCAGCAAGGTCTTTCAGGGCTGGCAGCTTCCTTGTGGGAGAAGGAGCCGGACGTTTGCCTCTTCGGAAAGGGGCTCTGCCGAGAACGAGCACCGTGAGATGTTCTGTCTGTGGGGAAGCACAGATGCCCAGTGCTGTTGTGCCTGCGGATAGGCTGCACGGGGACGGTGAGGACCAGCAAGAGCTTTCAGCGCTGGCAGCTTCCTTGTGGGAGAAGGAGCTGGACGTTTGTCTTTTCGGAAACGGTCTCTGCCGAGAACGAGTGCCGCGAGCTGTGCTGTCTGTGGGAAAGCACCGATCCCAAGTGCTGTTGTGCCTGCGGATAGGTTGCACGGGGACAGTGAAGAACAGCAAGAGCTTTCAGGGCTGGCAGCTTCCTTGTGGGAGAAGGAGCCGGACGTTTGCCTTTTCGGAAAGGCGCTATGTCGAGAACGAGCGCCGTGAGATGTGCTGTCTGTGGGGAAGCACAGATGCCCAGTGCTGTTGTGCCAGTGGGTAAGCTGTACTGGGACAGTGAAGACGAGCAAGGTCTTTCAGGGCTGGCAGCTTCCTTGTGGGAGAAGGAGCCGGACGTTTGCCTTTTCGGAAACGGGCTCTGCCGAGAACAAGCACCGTGAGATGTGCTGTCTGTGGGGAAGCACAGATGCCCAGTGCTGTTGTGCCAGTGGGTAAGCTGTACTGGGACAGTGAAGACCAGCAAGAGCTTTCAGGGCTGGCAGCTTCCTTGTGGGTGAAGGAGCCGGACGTTTGCCTTTTCGGAAACGGGCTCTGCCGAGAACAAGCACCGTGACATGTGGTGTCTGTGGGGAAGCACAGATGCCCACTGCTGTTGTGCCTGCGGATAGGCTGCACGGGGACGGTGAGGACCAGCAAGAGCTTTCAGGGCAGGTACCTTCCTTGTGGGAGAAGGAGCCGGACGTTTGCCTTTTCGAAAAGAAGCTCTGCAGAGATCGAGCGCCGTGACTTGTCCCGTGCCTGGGCAAGAACATATGCCCAGTGCTGTTGTGCCAGTCGGTAAGCTGTACTGGGACAGTGAAGACCAGCAAGGTCTTTCAGGGCTGGCAGCTTCCTTGTGGGAGAAGGAGCCGGACGTTTGCCTTTTCGGAAAGGGGCTCTGCCGAGAACAAGCACCGTGAGATGTGCTGTCTGTGGGGAAGCACAGATGCCCAGTGCTGTTGTGCCTGTGGATAGGCTGCACGGGGACAGTGAAGACCAGCAAGAGCTTTCAGCGCTGGCAGCTTCCTTGTGGGAGAAGGAGCCGGACGTATGCCTTTTCGGAAAGGGGTTCTGCCGAGAACGAGCACCGTGAGATGCGCTCTCTGTTCGAAAGCAGAGATGCCCAGTGCTGTTGTGCCTGTGGATAGGATGCACAGGGACAGTGAAGACCAGCAAGGTCTTTCAGGGCTGGCAGCTTCCTTGTGGGAGAAGGAGCCGGACGTTTGCCTTTTCGGAAAGGCGCTATGTCGAGAACGAGCACCGTGAGATGTGCTGTCTGTGGGAAAGCACAGACGCCCACTGCTGTTGTGCCTGCGGATAGGCTGCGCGGGGACAGTGAAGACCAGCAAGGTCTTTCAGGGCTGGCAGCTTCCTTGTGGGAGAAGGAGCCGGACGTTTGCCTTTTCGGAAACGGGCTCTGCCGAGAACGAGCAGCGTGAGATGTGCTGTCTCTGGGGAAGCACCGATCCCCAGTGCTGTTGTGCCTGCGGATAGGATGCACAGGGACAGTGAAGACCAGCAAGAGCTTTCAGCGCTGGCAGCTTCCTTGTGGGAGAAGGAGCTGGACGTTTGTCTTTTCGGAAACGGTCTCTGCCGAGAACGAGTGCCGCGAGCTGTGCTGTCTGTGGGAAAGCACCGATCCCCAGTGCTGTTGTGCCTGCGGATAGGCTGCACGGGGACAGTGAAGAACAGCAAGAGCTTTCAGGGCAGGTAGCTTCCTTGTGGGAGAAGGAGCCGGACGTTTGCCTTTTCGGAAACGGGCTCTGCCGAGATCGAGCACCGTGAGATGCGCTTTCTGTTCGAAAGCAGAGATGCCCAGTGCTGTTGTGCCTGTGGATAGGATGCACAGGGACAGTGAAGACCAGCAAGAGCTTTCAGGGCAGGTAGCTTCCTTGTGGGAGAAGGAGCCGGACGTTTGCCTTTTCGAAAAGAAGCTCTGCAGAGATCGAGCGCCGTGAGATGCGCTTTCTGTTCGAAAGCAGAGATGCCCAGTGCTGTTGTGCCTGTGGATAGGATGCACAGGGACAGTGAAGACCAGCAAGGTCTTTCAGGGCTGGCAGCTTCCTTGTGGGAGAAGGAGCCGGACGTTTGCCTCTTCGGAAACGGTCTCTGCCGAGAACGAGTGCCGCGAGCTGTGCTGTCTGTGGGAAAGCACCGATCCCAAGTGCTGTTGTGCCTGCGGATAGGTTGCACGGGGACAGTGAAGAACAGCAAGAGCTTTCAGGGCTGGCAGCTTCCTTGTGGGAGAAGGAGCCGGACGTTTGCCTTTTCGGAAACGGGCTCTGCCGAGAACGTGCTGTCTGTGGGGAAGCACAGATGCCCAGTGCTGTTGTGCCAGTGGGTAAGCTGTACTGGGACGGTGAGGACCAGCAAGAGCTTTCAGCGCTGGCAGCTTCCTTGTGGGAGAAGGAGCCGGACGTTTGCCTTTTCGGAAAGGGGCTCTGCCGAGAACGAGCACCGTGAGATGTGCTGTCTGTGGGGAAGCACAGATGCCCAGTGCTGTTGTGCCTGTGGATAGGATGCACAGGGACAGTGAAGACCAGCAAGAGCTTTCAGGGCTGGCAGCTTCCTTGTGGGAGAAGGAGCCGGACGTTTCCCTTTTCGGAAAGGCGCTATGTCGAGAACGAGCACCGTGAGATGTGCTGTCTGTGGGAAAGCACAAACGCCCACTGCTGTTGTGCCTGCGGATAGGCTGCACGGGGACGGTGAGGGCCAGCAAGAGCTTTCAGCGCTGGCAGCTTCCTTGTGAGAGAAGGAGCCGGACGTTTGCCTTTTCGAAAAGAAGCTCTGCAGAGATCGAGCGCCGTGACTTGTACCGTGCCTGGGCAAGTACAGATGCCCAGTGCTGTTGTGCCAGTGGGTAAGCTGTACTGGGACAGTGAAGACCAGCAAGGTCTTTCAGGGCTGGCAGCTTCCTTGTGGGAGAAGGAGCCGGACGTTTGCCTTTTCGGAAACGGGCTCTGCCGAGAACGAGCACCGTGAGATGTGCTGTCTGTGGGGAAGCACAGATGCCCAGTGCTGATGTGCCTGTGGATAGGCTGCACGGGGAGGGTGAAGACCAGCAAGAGCTTTCAGCGCTGGCAGCTTCCTTGTGGGAGAAGGAGCCGGACGTTTGCCTTTTCGGAAACGGGCTCTGCCGAGAACGAGCGCCGTGAGATGTGCTGTCTGTGGGGAAGCACAGATGCCCAGTGCTGTTGTGCCTGCGGATAGGCTGCACGGGGACGGTGAGGACCAGCAAGAGCTTTCAGGGCTGGCAGCTTCCTTGTGGGAGAAGGAGCCGGACGTTTGCCTTTTCGGAAACGGGCTCTGCCGAGAACGAGCACCGTGAGATGTGCTGTCTGTGGGAAAGCACAGATGCCCAGTGCTGTTGTGCCAGTGGGTAAGCTGTACTGGGACAGTGAAGACCAGCAAGAGCTTTCAGGGCTGGCAGCTTCCTTGTGGGTGAAGGAGCCGGACGTTTGCCTTTTCGGAAACGGGCTCTGCCGAGAACGAGCAGCGTGAGATGTGCTGTCTGTGGGGAAGCACCGATCCCCAGTGCTGTTGTGCCTGCGGATAGGATGCACAGGGACAGTGAAGACCAGCAAGGTCTTTCAGGGCTGGCAGCTTCCTTGTGGGAGAAGGAGCTGGACGTTTGTCTTTTCGGAAACGGTCTCTGCCGAGAACGAGTGCCGCGAGCTGTGCTGTCTGTGGGAAAGCACCGATCCCCAGTGCTGTTGTGCCTGTGGATAGGATGCACAGGGACAGTGAAGACCAGCAAGGTCTTTCAGGGCTGGCAGCTTCCTTGTGGGAGAAGGAGCCGGACGTTTGCCTCTTCGGAAAGGGGCTCTGCCGAGAACGAGCACCGTGAGATGTTCTGTCTGTGGGGAAGCACAGATGCCCAGTGCTGTTGTGCCTGCGGATAGGCTGCACGGGGACGGTGAGGACCAGCAAGAGCTTTCAGCGCTGGCAGCTTCCTTGTGGGAGAAGGAGCTGGACGTTTGTCTTTTCGGAAACGGTCTCTGCCGAGAACGAGTGCCGCGAGCTGTGCTGTCTGTGGGAAAGCACCGATCCCCAGTGCTGTTGTGCCTGCGGATAGGCTGCACGGGGACAGTGAAGAACAGCAAGAGCTTTCAGGGCTGGCAGCTTCCTTGTGGGAGAAGGAGCCGGACGTTTGCCTTTTCGGAAACGGGCTCTGCCGAGAACGAGCACCGTGAGATGTGCTGTCTGAGGGGAAGCACAGATGCCCAGTGCTGATGTGCCTGTGGATAGGCTGCACGGGGAGGGTGAAGACCAGCAAGAGCTTTCAGCGCTGGCAGCTTCCTTGTGGGAGAAGGAGCTGGACGTTTGCCTTTTCGGAAACGGGCTCTGCCGAGAACGAGCACCGTGAGATGTGCTGTCTGTGGGAAAGCACAGACGCCCACTGCTGTTGTGCCTGTGGATAGGCTGCGCGGGGACAGTGAAGACGAGCAAGAGCTTTCAGAGCTGGCAGCTTCCTTGTGAGAGAAGGAGCCGGACGTTTGCCTTTTCGGAAACGGGCTCTGCCGAGAACGAGCACCGTGAGATGCGCTTTCTGTTCGAAAGCAGAGATGCCCAGTGCTGTTGTGCCAGTGGGTAAGCTGTACTGGGACAGTGAAGACCAGCAAGAGCTTTCAGGGCTGGCAGCTTCCTTGTGGGAGAAGGAGCCGGACGTTTGCCTTTTCGGAAACGGGCTCTGCAGAGATCGAGCGCCGTGACTTGTACCGTGCCTGGGCAAGTATAGATGCCCAGTGCTGTTGTGCCAGTCGGTAAGCTGTACTGGGACAGTGAAGACGAGCAAGGTCTTTCAGGGCTGGCAGCTTCCTTGTGGGAGAAGGAGCCGAACGTTTGCCTTTTCGGAAACGGGCTCTGCCGAGAACGAGCACCGTGAGATGTGCTGTCTGTGGGGAAGCACAGATGCCCAGTGCTGTTGTGCCTGTGGATAGGCTGCACGGGGACAGTGAAGACCAGCAAGAGCTTTCAGCGCTGGCAGCTTCCTTGTGGGAGAAGGAGCCGGACGTATGCCTTTTCGGAAAGGGGTTCTGCCGAGAACGAGCACCGTGAGATGTGCTGTCTGTGGGAAAGCACAGATCCCCAGTGCTGGTGTGCCTGCGGAAAGGCTGCACGGGGACGGTGAGGACCAGCAAGAGCTTTCAGGGCTGGCAGCTTCCTTGTGGGAGAAGGAGCCGGACGTATGCCTTTTCGGAAACGGGCTCTGCCGAGAACGAGCACCGTGAGATGTGCTGTCTGTGGGGAAGCACCGATCCCCAGTGCTGTTGTGCCTGCGGATAGGATGCACAGGGTCAGTGAAGACCAGCAAGAGCTTTCAGCGCTGGCAGCTTCCTTGTGGGAGAAGGAGCTGGACGTTTGTCTTTTCGGAAACGGTCTCTGCCGAGAACGAGTGCCGCGAGCTGTGCTGTCTGTGGGAAAGCACCGATCCCCAGTGCTGTTGTGCCTGCGGATAGGCTGCACGGGGACAGTGAAGAACAGCAAGAGCTTTCAGGGCAGGTAGCTTCCTTGTGGGAGAAGGAGCCGGACGTTTGCCTTTTCGGAAACGGGCTCTGCCGAAAACAAGCACCGTGAGATGTGCTGTCTGTGGGAAAGCACCGATCCCCAGTGCTGTTGTGCCTGTGGATAGGATGCACAGGGACAGTGAAGACCAGCAAGGTCTTTCAGGGCAGGTAGCTTCCTTGACGGAGAAGGAGCCAGACGTTTGCCTTTTCGGAAACGGGCTCTGCCGAGATCGAGCACCGTGACATGTGGTGTCTGTGGGAAAGCACAGATGCCCAGTGCTGTTGTGCCAGTGGGTAAGCTGTACTGGGACAGTGAAGACCAGCAAGAGCTTTCAGGGCTGGCAGCTTCCTTGTGGGAGAAGGAGCCGGACGTTTGCCTTTTCGGAAACGGGCTCTGCAGAGATCGAGCGCCGTGAGATGTGCTGTCTGTGGGGAAGCACAGATGCCCAGTGCTGTTGTGCGTGCGGATAGGCTGCACGGGGACGGTGAGGACCAGCAAGAGCTTTCAGGGCTGGTACCTTCCTTGTGGGAGAAGGAGCCGGACGTTTGCCTTTTCGAAAAGAAGCTCTGCAGAGATCGAGCGCCGTGACTTGTCCCGTGCCTGGGCAAGAACATATGCCCAGTGCTGTTGTGCCAGTCGGTAAGCTGTACTGGGACAGTGAAGACGAGCAAGGTCTTTCAGGGCTGGCAGCTTCCTTGTGGGAGAAGGAGCCGGACGTTTGCCTTTTCGGAAACGGGCTCTGCCGAGAACGAGCACCGTGAGATGTGCTGTCTGTGGGAAAGCACAGATCCCCAGTGCTGGTGTGCCTGCGGATAGGCTGCACGGGGACGGTGAGGACCAGCAAGAGCTTTCAGGGCTGGCAGCTTCCTTGTGGGAGAAGGAGCCGGACGTATGCCTTTTCGGAAACGGGCTCTGCCGAGAACGAGCACCGTGAGATGCGCTTTCTGTTCGAAAGCAGAGATGCCCAGTGCTGTTGTGCCTGTGGATAGGATGCACAGGGACAGTGAAGACCAGCAAGGTCTTTCAGGGCTGGCAGCTTCCTTGTGGGAGAAGGAGCCCGACGTTTGCCTTTTCGGAAACGGGCTCTGCCGAGAACGAGCACCGTGAGATGTGCTGTCTGTGGGGAAGCACAGATGCCCAGTGCTGTTGTGCCTGCGGATAGGCTGCACGGGGAGGGTGAAGACCAGCAAGAGCTTTCAGCGCTGGCAGCTTCTTTGTGGGAGAAGGAGCCGGACGTATGCCTTTTCGGAAAGGGGTTCTGCCGAGAACGTGCACCGTGAGATGTGCTGTCTGTGGGGAAGCACAGATGCCCAGTGCTGTTGTGCCAGTGGGTAAGCTGTACTGGGACGGTGAGGACCAGCAAGAGCTTTCAGGGCTGGCAGCTTCCTTGTGGGAGAAGGAGCCGGACGTTTGCCTTTTCGGAAAGGGGTTCTGCCGAGAATGAGCACCGTGAGATGTTCTGTCTGTGGGGAAGCACAGATCCCCAGTGCTGTTGTGCCTGCGGATAGGCTGCACGGGGACAGTGAAGAACAGCAAGGTCTTTCAGGGCTGGCAGCTTCCTTGTGGGAGAAGGAGCCGGACGTTTGTCTTTTCGGAAACGGTCTCTGCCGAGAACGAGCGCCGCGAGCTGTGCTGTCTGTGGGAAAGCACCGATCCCCAGTGCTGTTGTGCCTGCGGATAGGCTGCACGGGGACAGTGAAGAACAGCAAGAGCTTTCAGGGCAGGTAGCTTCCTTGTGGGAGAAGGAGCCGGACGTTTGCCTTTTCGGAAACGGGCTCTGCCGAGATCGAGCACCGTGAGATGCGCTTTCTGTTCGAAAGCAGAGATGCCCTGTGCTGTTGTGCCTGTGGATAGGATGCACAGGGACAGTGAAGACCAGCAAGGTCTTTCAGGGCTGGCAGCTTCCTTGTGGGAGAAGGAGCCAGACGTTTGCCTTTTCGGAAACGGGCTCTGCCGAGAACGAGCACCGTGACATGTGCTGTCTGTGGGGAAGCACCGATGCCCAGTGCTGGTGTGCCTGCAGATAGGCTGCACGGGGACGGTGAGGACCAGCAAGAGCTTTCAGGGCTGGCAGCTTCCTTGTGGGAGAAGGAGCCGGACGTATGCCTTTTCGGAAACGGGCTCTGCCGAGATCGAGCACCGTGAGATGCGCTTTCTGTTCGAAAGCAGAGATGCCCAGTGCTGTTGTGCCTGTGGATAGGCTGCACGGGGACAGTGAAGACCAGCAAGAGCTTTCAGCGCTGGCAGCTTCCTTGTGGGAGAAGGAGCCGGACGTATGCCTTTTCGGAAAGGGGTTCTGCCGAGAACGAGCACCGTGAGATGCGCTTTCTGTTCGAAAGCAGAGATGCCCAGTGCTGTTGTGCCTGTGGATAGGATGCACAGGGACAGTGAAGACCAGCAAGGTCTTTCAGGGCTGGCAGCTTCCTTGTGGGAGAAGGAGCCGGACGTTTGCCTTTTCGGAAACGGGCTCTGCCGAGAACGAGCACCGTGAGATGTGCTGTCTGTGGGAAAGCACAGATCCCCAGTGCTGGTGTGCCTGCGGATAGGCTGCACGGGGACGGTGAGGACCAGCAAGAGCTTTCAGGGCTGGCAGCTTCCTTGTGGGAGAAGGAGCCGGACGTATGCCTTTTCGGAAACGGGCTCTGCCGAGAACGAGCAGCGTGAGATGTGCTGTCTGTGGGGAAGCACCGATCCCCAGTGCTGTTGTGCCTGCGGATAGGATGCACAGGGTCAGTGAAGACCAGCAAGAGCTTTCAGCGCTTGCAGTTTCCTTGTGGGAGAAGGAGCTGGACGTTTGTCTTTTCGGAAACGGTCTCTGCCGAGAACGAGTGCCGCGAGCTGTGCTGTCTGTGGGAAAGCACCGATCCCCAGTGCTGTTGTGCCTGTGGATAGGATGCACAGGGACAGTGAAGACCAGCAAGGTCTTTCAGAGCTGGCAGCTTCCTTGTGAGAGAAGGAGCCGGACGTTTGCCTTTTCGAAAAGAAGCTCTGCAGAGATCGAGCGCCGTGACGTGTACCGTGCCTGGGCAAGTACAGATGCCCAGTGCTGTTGTGCCAGTGGGTAAGCTGTACTGGGACAGTGAAGACGAGCAAGGTCTTTCAGGGCTGGCAGCTTCCTTGTGGGAGAAGGAGCCGGAGGTTTACCTTTTCGGAAACGGGCTCTGCCGACAACGAGCAGCGTGAGATGTGCTGTCTGTGGGAAAGCACAGATGCCCAGTGCTGTTGTGCCTGCGGATAGGATGCACGGGGACGGTGAGGACCAGCAAGAGCTTTCAGGGCTGGCAGCTTCCTTGTGGGAGAAGGAGCTGGACGTTTGCCTTTTCGGAAAGGGGCTCTGCCGAGATCGAGCACCGTGAGATGCGCTTTCTGTTCGAAAGCAGAGATGCCCAGTGCTGTTGTGCCTGTGGATAGGATGCACGGGGAGGGTGAAGACGAGCAAGGTCTTTCAGGGCTGGCAGCTTCCTTGTGGGAGAAGGAGCCGGACTTTTGCCTTTTCGGAAACGGGCTCTGCCGAGAACGAGCACCGTGAGATGTGCTGTCTGTGGGGAAGCACAGATGCCCAGTGCTGTTGTGCCTGTGGATAGGCTGCGCGGGGAGGGTGAAGACCAGCAAGAGCTTTCAGCGCTGGCAGCTTCCTTGTGGGAGAAGGAGCCGGACGTATGCCTTTTCGGAAACGGGCTCTGCCGAGAACGTGCACCGTGAGATGTGCTGTCTGTGGGGAAGCACAGATGCCCAGTGCTGTTGTGCCTGCGGATAGGCTCCACGGGGACGGTGAGGACCAGCAAGAGCTTTCAGGGCTGGCAGCTTCCTTGTGGGAGAAGGAGCCGGACGTTTGCCTTTTCGAAAAGAAGCTCTGCAGAGATCGAGCGCCGTGACGTGTACCGTGCCTGGGCAAGTACAGATGCCCAGTGCTGTTGTGCCAGTGGGTAAGCTGTACTGGGACAGTGAAGACCAGCAAGAGCTTTCAGGGCTGGCAGCTTCCTTGTGGGAGAAGGAGCCGGACGTATGCCTTTTCGGAAACGGGCTCTGCCGAGAACGAGCACCGTGAGATGCGCTTTCTGTTCGAAAGCAGAGATGCCCAGTGCTGTTGTGCCTGTGGATAGGATGCAGAGGGACAGTGAAGACCAGCAAGGTCTTTCAGGGCTGGCAGCTTCCTTGTGGGAGAAGGAGCTGGACGTTTGTCTTTTCGGAAACGGTCTCTGCCGAGAACGAGTGCCGCGAGCTGTGCTGTCTGTGGGAAAGCACCGATCCCCAGTGCTGTTGTGCCTGCGGATAGGCTGCACGGGGAGGGTGAAGACCAGCAAGAGCTTTCAGCGCTGGCAGCTTCCTTGTGGGAGAAGGAGCCGGACGTTTGCCTTTTCGGAAAGGGGTTCTGCCGAGAACGAGCACCGTGAGATGTGCTGTCTGTGGGGAAGCACAGATGCCCAGTGCTGTTGTGCCTGTGGATAGGCTGCACGGGGACAGTGAAGACCAGCAAGAGCTTTCAGCGCTGGCAGCTTCCTTGTGGGAGAAGGAGCCGGACGTATGCCTTTTCGGAAAGGGGTTCTGCCGAGAACGAGCGCCGTGACTTGTACCGTGCCTGGGCAAGTACAGATGCCCAGTGCTGTTGTGCCAGTGGGTAAGCTGTACTGGGACAGTGAAGACCTGCAAGGTCTTTCAGGGCTGGCAGCTTCCTTGTGGGAGAAGGAGCCGGACGTTTGCCTTTTCGGAAACGGGCTCTGCCGAAAACAAGCACCGTGAGATGTGCTGTCTGTGGGAAAGCACCGATCCCCAGTGCTGTTGTGCCTGTGGATAGGATGCACAGGGACAGTGAAGACCAGCAAGGTCTTTCAGGGCAGGTAGCTTCCTTGAGGGAGAAGGAGCCAGACGTTTGCCTTTTCGGAAACGGGCTCTGCCGAGATCGAGCACCGTGACATGTGGTGTCTGTGGGAAAGCACAGATGCCCAGTGCTGTTGTGCCAGTGGGTAAGCTGTACTGGGACAGTGAAGCCCAGCAAGAGCTTTCAGGGCTGGCAGCTTCCTTGTGGGAGAAGGAGCCGGACGTTTGCCTTTTCGGAAACGGGCTCTGCAGAGATCGAGCGCCGTGAGATGTGCTGTCTGTGGGGAAGCACAGATGCCCAGTGCTGTTGTGCCTGTGGATAGGATGCACGGGGACAGTGAAGACCAGCAAGAGCTTTCAGGGCTGGCAGCTTCCTTGTGGGAGAAGGAGCCGGACGTTTGCCTTTTCGAAAAGAAGCTCTGCCGAGATCGAGCGCCGTGAGATGCGCTTTCTGTTCGAAAGCAGAGATGCCCAGTGCTGTTGTGCCTGTGGATAGGATGCACAGGGACAGTGAAGACCAGCAAGGTCATTCAGGGCTGGCAGCTTCCTTGTGGGAGAAGGAGCCGGACGTTTGCCTTTTCGGAAACGGGCTCTGCCGAGAACGAGCACCGTGAGATGTGCTGTCTGTGGGGAAGCACAGATGCCCAGTGCTGATGTGCCTGTGGATAGGCTGCACGGGGAGGGTGAAGACCAGCAAGAGCTTTCAGCGCTGGCAGCTTCCTTGTGGGAGAAGGAGCCGGACGTTTGCCTTTTCGGAAACGGGCTCTGCCGAGAACAAGCACCGTGAGATGTGCTGTCTGTGGGGAAGCACAGATGCCCAGTGCTGTTGTGCCTGTGGATAGGCTGCACGGGGACGGTGAGGACCAGCAAGAGCTTTCAGCGCTGGCAGCTTCCTTGTGGGAGAAGGAGCCGGACGTATGCCTTTTCGGAAACGGGCTCTGCCGAGAACGAGCACCGTGAGATGTGCTGTCTGTGGGAAAGCACAGATTCCCCAGTGCTGGTGTGCCTGCGGATAGGCTGCACGGGGACGGTGAGGACCAGCAAGAGCTTTCAGGGCTGGCAGCTTCCTTGTGGGAGAAGGAGCCGGACGTATGCCTTTTCGGAAAGGGGCTCTGCCGAGAACGAGCAGCGTGAGATGTGCTGTCTGTGGGGAAGCACCGATCCCCAGTGCTGTTGTGCCTGCGGATAGGATGCACAGGGTCAGTGAAGACCAGCAAGAGCTTTCAGCGCTTGCAGCTTCCTTGTGGGAGAAGGAGCTGGACGTTTGTCTTTTCGGAAACGGTCTCTGCCGAGAACGAGTGCCGCGAGCTGTGCTGTCTGTGGGAAAGCACCGATCCCCAGTGCTGTTGTGCCTGTGGATAGGATGCACAGGGACAGTGAAGACCAGCAAGGTCTTTCAGAGCTGGCAGCTTCCTTGTGAGAGAAGGAGCCGGACGTTTGCCTTTTCGAAAAGAAGCTCTGCAGAGATCGAGCGCCGTGACGTGTACCGTGCCTGGGCAAGTACAGATGCCCAGTGCTGTTGTGCCAGTGGGTAAGCTGTACTGGGACAGTGAAGACGAGCAAGGTCTTTCAGGGCTGGCAGCTTCCTTGTGGGAGAAGGAGCCGGACGTTTGCCTTTTCGGAAACGGGCTCTGCCGAGAACGAGCACCGTGAGATGTGCTGTCTGTGGGGAAGCACAGATCCCCAGTGCTGTTGTGCCAGTGGGTAAGCTGTACTGGGACAGTGAAGACGAGCAAGGTCTTTCAGGGCTGGCAGCTTCCTTGTGGGAGAAGGAGCCGGACGTTTGCCTTTTCGGAAACGGGCTCTGCCGAGAACAAGCACCGTGACATGTGCTGTCTGTGGGAAAGCACAGATGCCCAGTGCTGTTGTGCCAGTGGGTAAGCTGTACTGGGACAGTGAAGACCAGCAAGAGCTTTCAGGGCTGGCAGCTTCCTTGTGGGTGAAGGAGCCGGACGTTTGCCTTTTCGGAAACGGGCTCTGCCGAGAACGAGCAGCGTGAGATGTGCTGTCTGTGGGGAAGCACCGATCCCCAGTGCTGTTGTGCCTGCGGATAGGATGCACAGGGACAGTGAAGACCAGCAAGGTCTTTCAGGGCTGGCAGCTTCCTTGTGGGAGAAGGAGCTGGACGTTTGTCTTTTCGGAAACGGTCTCTGCCGAGAACGAGTGCCGCGAGCTGTGCTGTCTGTGGGAAAGCACCGATCCCCAGTGCTGTTGTGCCTGTGGATAGGATGCACAGGGACAGTGAAGACCAGCAAGGTCTTTCAGGGCTGGCAGCTTCCTTGTGGGAGAAGGAGCCGGACGTTTGCCTCTTCGGAAAGGGGCTCTGCCGAGAACGAGCACCGTGAGATGTTCTGTCTGTGGGGAAGCACAGATGCCCAGTGCTGTTGTGCCTGCGGATAGGCTGCACGGGGACGGTGAGGACCAGCAAGAGCTTTCAGCGCTGGCAGCTTCCTTGTGGGAGAAGGAGCTGGACGTTTGTCTTTTCGGAAACGGTCTCTGCCGAGAACGAGTGCCGCGAGCTGTGCTGTCTGTGGGAAAGCACCGATCCCCAGTGCTGTTGTGCCTGCGGATAGGCTGCACGGGGACAGTGAAGAACAGCAAGAGCTTTCAGGGCTGGCATCTTCCTTGTGGGAGAAGGAGCCGGACGTTTGCCTTTTCGGAAACGGGCTCTGCCGAGAACGAGCACCGTGAGATGTGCTGTCTGAGGGGAAGCACAGATGCCCAGTGCTGATGTGCCTGTGGATAGGCTGCACGGGGAGGGTGAAGACCAGCAAGAGCTTTCAGCGCTGGCAGCTTCCTTGTGGGAGAAGGAGCTGGACGTTTGCCTTTTCGGAAACGGGCTCTGCCGAGAACGAGCACCGTGAGATGTGCTGTCTGTGGGAAAGCACAGACGCCCACTGCTGTTGTGCCTGTGGATAGGCTGCGCGGGGACAGTGAAGACGAGCAAGAGCTTTCAGAGCTGGCAGCTTCCTTGTGAGAGAAGGAGCCGGACGTTTGCCTTTTCGGAAACGGGCTCTGCCGAGAACGAGCACCGTGAGATGCGCTTTCTGTTCGAAAGCAGAGATGCCCAGTGCTGTTGTGCCAGTGGGTAAGCTGTACTGGGACAGTGAAGACCAGCAAGAGCTTTCAGGGCTGGCAGCTTCCTTGTGGGAGAAGGAGCCGGACGTTTGCCTTTTCGGAAACGGGCTCTGCAGAGATCGAGCGCCGTGACTTGTACCGTGCCTGGGCAAGTATAGATGCCCAGTGCTGTTGTGCCAGTCGGTAAGCTGTACTGGGACAGTGAAGACGAGCAAGGTCTTTCAGGGCTGGCAGCTTCCTTGTGGGAGAAGGAGCCGAACGTTTGCCTTTTCGGAAACGGGCTCTGCCGAGAACGAGCACCGTGAGATGTGCTGTCTGTGGGGAAGCACAGATGCCCAGTGCTGTTGTGCCTGTGGATAGGCTGCACGGGGACAGTGAAGACCAGCAAGAGCTTTCAGCGCTGGCAGCTTCCTTGTGGGAGAAGGAGCCGGACGTATGCCTTTTCGGAAAGGGGTTCTGCCGAGAACGAGCACCGTGAGATGTGCTGTCTGTGGGAAAGCACAGATCCCCAGTGCTGGTGTGCCTGCGGAAAGGCTGCACGGGGACGGTGAGGACCAGCAAGAGCTTTCAGGGCTGGCAGCTTCCTTGTGGGAGAAGGAGCCGGACGTATGCCTTTTCGGAAACGGGCTCTGCCGAGAACGAGCACCGTGAGATGTGCTGTCTGTGGGGAAGCACCGATCCCCAGTGCTGTTGTGCCTGCGGATAGGATGCACAGGGTCAGTGAAGACCAGCAAGAGCTTTCAGCGCTGGCAGCTTCCTTGTGGGAGAAGGAGCTGGACGTTTGTCTTTTCGGAAACGGTCTCTGCCGAGAACGAGTGCCGCGAGCTGTGCTGTCTGTGGGAAAGCACCGATCCCCAGTGCTGTTGTGCCTGCGGATAGGCTGCACGGGGACAGTGAAGAACAGCAAGAGCTTTCAGGGCAGGTAGCTTCCTTGTGGGAGAAGGAGCCGGACGTTTGCCTTTTCGGAAACGGGCTCTGCCGAAAACAAGCACCGTGAGATGTGCTGTCTGTGGGAAAGCACCGATCCCCAGTGCTGTTGTGCCTGTGGATAGGATGCACAGGGACAGTGAAGACCAGCAAGGTCTTTCAGGGCAGGTAGCTTCCTTGACGGAGAAGGAGCCAGACGTTTGCCTTTTCGGAAACGGGCTCTGCCGAGATCGAGCACCGTGACATGTGGTGTCTGTGGGAAAGCACAGATGCCCAGTGCTGTTGTGCCAGTGGGTAAGCTGTACTGGGACAGTGAAGACCAGCAAGAGCTTTCAGGGCTGGCAGCTTCCTTGTGGGAGAAGGAGCCGGACGTTTGCCTTTTCGGAAACGGGCTCTGCAGAGATCGAGCGCCGTGAGATGTGCTGTCTGTGGGGAAGCACAGATGCCCAGTGCTGTTGTGCGTGCGGATAGGCTGCACGGGGACGGTGAGGACCAGCAAGAGCTTTCAGGGCTGGTACCTTCCTTGTGGGAGAAGGAGCCGGACGTTTGCCTTTTCGAAAAGAAGCTCTGCAGAGATCGAGCGCCGTGACTTGTCCCGTGCCTGGGCAAGAACATATGCCCAGTGCTGTTGTGCCAGTCGGTAAGCTGTACTGGGACAGTGAAGACGAGCAAGGTCTTTCAGGGCTGGCAGCTTCCTTGTGGGAGAAGGAGCCGGACGTTTGCCTTTTCGGAAACGGGCTCTGCCGAGAACGTGCACCGTGAGATGTGCTGTCTGTGGGGAAGCACAGATGCCCAGTGCTGTTGTGCCTGTGGATAGGCTGCACGGGGACAGTGAAGACCAGCAAGAGCTTTCAGCGCTGGCAGCTTCCTTGTGGGAGAAGGAGCCGGACGTATGCCTTTTCGGAAAGGGGTTCTGCCGAGAACGAGCACCGTGAGATGTGCTGTCTGTGGGGAAGCACAGACGCCCACTGCTGTTGTGCCTGCGGATAGGCTGCGCGGGGACAGTGAAGACGAGCAAGGTCTTTCAGGGCTGGCAGCTTCCTTGTGGGAGAAGGAGCCGGACGTTTGCCTTTTCGGAAACGGGCTCTGCCGAGAACGAGCACCGTGAGATGTGCTGTCTGTGGGAAAGCACAGATCCCCAGTGCTGGTGTGCCTGCGGATAGGCTGCACGGGGACGGTGAGGACCAGCAAGAGCTTTCAGGGCTGGCAGCTTCCTTGTGGGAGAAGGAGCCGGACGTATGCCTTTTCGGAAACGGGCTCTGCCGAGAACGAGCACCGTGAGATGCGCTTTCTGTTCGAAAGCAGAGATGCCCAGTGCTGTTGTGCCTGTGGATAGGATGCACAGGGACAGTGAAGACCAGCAAGGTCTTTCAGGGCTGGCAGCTTCCTTGTGGGAGAAGGAGCCCGACGTTTGCCTTTTCGGAAACGGGCTCTGCCGAGAACGAGCACCGTGAGATGTGCTGTCTGTGGGGAAGCACAGATGCCCAGTGCTGTTGTGCCTGCGGATAGGCTGCACGGGGAGGGTGAAGACCAGCAAGAGCTTTCAGCGCTGGCAGCTTCTTTGTGGGAGAAGGAGCCGGACGTATGCCTTTTCGGAAACGGGCTCTGCCGAGAACGTGCACCGTGAGATGTGCTGTCTGTGGGGAAGCACAGATGCCCAGTGCTGTTGTGCCAGTGGGTAAGCTGTACTGGGACGGTGAGGACCAGCAAGAGCTTTCAGGGCTGGCAGCTTCCTTGTGGGAGAAGGAGCCGGACGTTTGCCTTTTCGGAAAGGGGTTCTGCCGAGAATGAGCACCGTGAGATGTTCTGTCTGTGGGGAAGCACAGATCCCCAGTGCTGTTGTGCCTGCGGATAGGCTGCACGGGGACAGTGAAGAACAGCAAGGTCTTTCAGGGCTGGCAGCTTCCTTGTGGGAGAAGGAGCCGGACGTTTGTCTTTTCGGAAACGGTCTCTGCCGAGAACGAGCGCCGCGAGCTGTGCTGTCTGTGGGAAAGCACCGATCCCCAGTGCTGTTGTGCCTGCGGATAGGCTGCACGGGGACAGTGAAGAACAGCAAGAGCTTTCAGGGCAGGTAGCTTCCTTGTGGGAGAAGGAGCCGGACGTTTGCCTTTTCGGAAACGGGCTCTGCCGAGATCGAGCACCGTGAGATGCGCTTTCTGTTCGAAAGCAGAGATGCCCTGTGCTGTTGTGCCTGTGGATAGGATGCACAGGGACAGTGAAGACCAGCAAGGTCTTTCAGGGCTGGCAGCTTCCTTGTGGGAGAAGGAGCCAGACGTTTGCCTTTTCGGAAACGGGCTCTGCCGAGAACGAGCACCGTGACATGTGCTGTCTGTGGGGAAGCACCGATGCCCAGTGCTGGTGTGCCTGCAGATAGGCTGCACGGGGACGGTGAGGACCAGCAAGAGCTTTCAGGGCTGGCAGCTTCCTTGTGGGAGAAGGAGCCGGACGTATGCCTTTTCGGAAACGGGCTCTGCCGAGATCGAGCACCGTGAGATGCGCTTTCTGTTCGAAAGCAGAGATGCCCAGTGCTGTTGTGCCTGTGGATAGGCTGCACGGGGACAGTGAAGACCAGCAAGAGCTTTCAGCGCTGGCAGCTTCCTTGTGGGAGAAGGAGCCGGACGTATGCCTTTTCGGAAAGGGGTTCTGCCGAGAACGAGCACCGTGAGATGCGCTTTCTGTTCGAAAGCAGAGATGCCCAGTGCTGTTGTGCCTGTGGATAGGATGCACAGGGACAGTGAAGACCAGCAAGGTCTTTCAGGGCTGGCAGCTTCCTTGTGGGAGAAGGAGCCGGACGTTTGCCTTTTCGGAAACGGGCTCTGCCGAGAACGAGCACCGTGAGATGTGCTGTCTGTGGGAAAGCACAGATCCCCAGTGCTGGTGTGCCTGCGGATAGGCTGCACGGGGACGGTGAGGACCAGCAAGAGCTTTCAGGGCTGGCAGCTTCCTTGTGGGAGAAGGAGCCGGACGTATGCCTTTTCGGAAACGGGCTCTGCCGAGAACGAGCAGCGTGAGATGTGCTGTCTGTGGGGAAGCACCGATCCCCAGTGCTGTTGTGCCTGCGGATAGGATGCACAGGGTCAGTGAAGACCAGCAAGAGCTTTCAGCGCTTGCAGTTTCCTTGTGGGAGAAGGAGCTGGACGTTTGTCTTTTCGGAAACGGTCTCTGCCGAGAACGAGTGCCGCGAGCTGTGCTGTCTGTGGGAAAGCACCGATCCCCAGTGCTGTTGTGCCTGTGGATAGGATGCACAGGGACAGTGAAGACCAGCAAGGTCTTTCAGAGCTGGCAGCTTCCTTGTGAGAGAAGGAGCCGGACGTTTGCCTTTTCGAAAAGAAGCTCTGCAGAGATCGAGCGCCGTGACGTGTACCGTGCCTGGGCAAGTACAGATGCCCAGTGCTGTTGTGCCAGTGGGTAAGCTGTACTGGGACAGTGAAGACGAGCAAGGTCTTTCAGGGCTGGCAGCTTCCTTGTGGGAGAAGGAGCCGGAGGTTTACCTTTTCGGAAACGGGCTCTGCCGACAACGAGCAGCGTGAGATGTGCTGTCTGTGGGAAAGCACAGATGCCCAGTGCTGTTGTGCCTGCGGATAGGATGCACGGGGACGGTGAGGACCAGCAAGAGCTTTCAGGGCTGGCAGCTTCCTTGTGGGAGAAGGAGCTGGACGTTTGCCTTTTCGGAAAGGGGCTCTGCCGAGATCGAGCACCGTGAGATGCGCTTTCTGTTCGAAAGCAGAGATGCCCAGTGCTGTTGTGCCTGTGGATAGGATGCACGGGGAGGGTGAAGACGAGCAAGGTCTTTCAGGGCTGGCAGCTTCCTTGTGGGAGAAGGAGCCGGACTTTTGCCTTTTCGGAAACGGGCTCTGCCGAGAACGAGCACCGTGAGATGTGCTGTCTGTGGGGAAGCACAGATGCCCAGTGCTGTTGTGCCTGTGGATAGGCTGCACGGGGAGGGTGAAGACCAGCAAGAGCTTTCAGCGCTGGCAGCTTCCTTGTGGGAGAAGGAGCCGGACGTATGCCTTTTCGGAAACGGGCTCTGCCGAGAACGTGCACCGTGAGATGTGCTGTCTGTGGGGAAGCACAGATGCCCAGTGCTGTTGTGCCTGCGGATAGGCTCCACGGGGACGGTGAGGACCAGCAAGAGCTTTCAGGGCTGGCAGCTTCCTTGTGGGAGAAGGAGCCGGACGTTTGCCTTTTCGAAAAGAAGCTCTGCAGAGATCGAGCGCCGTGACGTGTACCGTGCCTGGGCAAGTACAGATGCCCAGTGCTGTTGTGCCAGTGGGTAAGCTGTACTGGGACAGTGAAGACCAGCAAGAGCTTTCAGGGCTGGCAGCTTCCTTGTGGGAGAAGGAGCCGGACGTATGCCTTTTCGGAAACGGGCTCTGCCGAGAACGAGCACCGTGAGATGCGCTTTCTGTTCGAAAGCAGAGATGCCCAGTGCTGTTGTGCCTGTGGATAGGATGCAGAGGGACAGTGAAGACCAGCAAGGTCTTTCAGGGCTGGCAGCTTCCTTGTGGGAGAAGGAGCTGGACGTTTGTCTTTTCGGAAACGGTCTCTGCCGAGAACGAGTGCCGCGAGCTGTGCTGTCTGTGGGAAAGCACCGATCCCCAGTGCTGTTGTGCCTGCGGATAGGCTGCACGGGGAGGGTGAAGACCAGCAAGAGCTTTCAGCGCTGGCAGCTTCCTTGTGGGAGAAGGAGCCGGACGTTTGCCTTTTCGGAAAGGGGTTCTGCCGAGAACGAGCACCGTGAGATGTGCTGTCTGTGGGGAAGCACAGATGCCCAGTGCTGTTGTGCCTGTGGATAGGCTGCACGGGGACAGTGAAGACCAGCAAGAGCTTTCAGCGCTGGCAGCTTCCTTGTGGGAGAAGGAGCCGGACGTATGCCTTTTCGGAAAGGGGTTCTGCCGAGAACGAGCGCCGTGACTTGTACCGTGCCTGGGCAAGTACAGATGCCCAGTGCTGTTGTGCCAGTGGGTAAGCTGTACTGGGACAGTGAAGACCTGCAAGGTCTTTCAGGGCTGGCAGCTTCCTTGTGGGAGAAGGAGCCGGACGTTTGCCTTTTCGGAAACGGGCTCTGCCGAAAACAAGCACCGTGAGATGTGCTGTCTGTGGGAAAGCACCGATCCCCAGTGCTGTTGTGCCTGTGGATAGGATGCACAGGGCCAGTGAAGACCAGCAAGGTCTTTCAGGGCAGGTAGCTTCCTTGAGGGAGAAGGAGCCAGACGTTTGCCTTTTCGGAAACGGGCTCTGCCGAGATCGAGCACCGTGACATGTGGTGTCTGTGGGAAAGCACAGATGCCCAGTGCTGTTGTGCCAGTGGGTAAGCTGTACTGGGACAGTGAAGACCAGCAAGAGCTTTCAGGGCTGGCAGCTTCCTTGTGGGAGAAGGAGCCGGACGTTTGCCTTTTCGGAAACGGGCTCTGCAGAGATCGAGCGCCGTGAGATGTGCTGTCTGTGGGGAAGCACAGATGCCCAGTGCTGTTGTGCCTGTGGATAGGATGCACAGGGACAGTGAAGACCAGCAAGAGCTTTCAGGGCTGGCAGCTTCCTTGTGGGAGAAGGAGCCGGACGTTTGCCTTTTCGAAAAGAAGCTCTGCCGAGATCGAGCGCCGTGAGATGCGCTTTCTGTTCGAAAGCAGAGATGCCCAGTGCTGTTGTGCCTGTGGATAGGATGCACAGGGACAGTGAAGACCAGCAAGGTCATTCAGGGCTGGCAGCTTCCTTGTGGGAGAAGGAGCCGGACGTTTGCCTTTTCGGAAACGGGCTCTGCCGAGAACGAGCACCGTGAGATGTGCTGTCTGTGGGGAAGCACAGATGCCCAGTGCTGATGTGCCTGTGGATAGGCTGCACGGGGAGGGTGAAGACCAGCAAGAGCTTTCAGCGCTGGCAGCTTCCTTGTGGGAGAAGGAGCCGGACGTTTGCCTTTTCGGAAACGGGCTCTGCCGAGAACGAGCGCCGTGAGATGTGCTGTCTGTGGGGAAGCACAGATGCCCAGTGCTGTTGTGCCTGCGGATAGGCTGCACGGGGACGGTGAGGACCAGCAAGAGCTTTCAGGGCTGGCAGCTTCCTTGTGGGAGAAGGAGCTGGACGTTTGCCTTTTCGGAAAGGGGCTCTGCCGAGAACGAGCACCGTGAGATGCGCTTTCTGTTCGAAAGCAGAGATGCCCAGTGCTGTTGTGCCTGTGGATAGGATGCACAGGGACAGTGAAGACGAGCAAGGTCTTTCAGGGCTGGCAGCTTCCTTGTGGGAGAAGGAGCCGGACGTTTGCCTTTTCGGAAACGGGCTCTGCCGAGAACAAGCACCGTGAGATGTGCTGTCTGTGGGGAAGCACAGATGCCCAGTGCTGTTGTGCCTGTGGATAGGCTGCACGGGGACGGTGAGGACCAGCAAGAGCTTTCAGCGCTGGCAGCTTCCTTGTGGGAGAAGGAGCCGGACGTATGCCTTTTCGGAAACGGGCTCTGCCGAGAACGAGCACCGTGAGATGTGCTGTCTGTGGGAAAGCACAGATCCCCAGTGCTGGTGTGCCTGCGGATAGGCTGCACGGGGACGGTGAGGACCAGCAAGAGCTTTCAGGGCTGGCAGCTTCCTTGTGGGAGAAGGAGCCGGACGTATGCCTTTTCGGAAAGGGGCTCTGCCGAGAACGAGCAGCGTGAGATGTGCTGTCTGTGGGGAAGCACCGATCCCCAGTGCTGTTGTGCCTGCGGATAGGATGCACAGGGTCAGTGAAGACCAGCAAGAGCTTTCAGGGCTGGCAGCTTCCTTGTGGGAGAAGGAGCCGGACGTTTGCCTTTTCGAAAAGAAGCTCTGCAGAGATCGAGCGCCGTGACGTGTACCGTGCCTGGGCAAGTACAGATGCCCAGTGCTGTTGTGCCAGTGGGTAAGCTGTACTGGGACAGTGAAGACCAGCAAGAGCTTTCAGGGCTGGCAGCTTCCTTGTGGGAGAAGGAGCCGGACGTATGCCTTTTCGGAAACGGGCTCTGCCGAGAACGAGCACCGTGAGATGCGCTTTCTGTTCGAAAGCAGAGATGCCCAGTGCTGTTGTGCCTGTGGATAGGATGCACAGGGACAGTGAAGACCAGCAAGGTCTTTCAGGGCTGGCAGCTTCCTTGTGGGAGAAGGAGCTGGACGTTTGTCTTTTCGGAAACGGTCTCTGCCGAGAACGAGTGCCGCGAGCTGTGCTGTCTGTGGGAAAGCACCGATCCCCAGTGCTGTTGTGCCTGCGGATAGGCTGCACGGGGAGGGTGAAGACCAGCAAGAGCTTTCAGCGCTGGCAGCTTCCTTGTGGGAGAAGGAGCCGGACGTATGCCTTTTCGGAAACGGGCTCTGCCGAGAACGTGCACCGTGAGATGTGCTCTGTGTGGGGAAGCACAGATGCCCAGTGCTGTTGTGCCAGTGGGTAAGCTGTACTGGGACGGTGAGGACCAGCAAGAGCTTTCAGGGCTGGCAGCTTCCTTGTGGGAGAAGGAGCCGGACGTTTGCCTTTTCGGAAAGGGGTTCTGCCGAGAACGAGCACCGTGAGATGTGCTGTCTGTGGGGAAGCACAGATGCCCAGTGCTGTTGTGCCTGTGGATAGGCTGCACGGGGACAGTGAAGACCAGCAAGAGCTTTCAGCGCTGGCAGCTTCCTTGTGGGAGAAGGAGCCGGACGTTTGCCTTTTCGGAAAGGGGCTCTGCCGAGAACGAGCACCGTGAGATGCGCTTTCTGTTCGAAAGCAGAGATGCCCAGTGCTGTTGTGCCTGTGGATAGGATGCACAGGGACAGTGAAGACCAGCAAGGTCTTTCAGGGCTGGCAGCTTCCTTGTGGGAGAAGGAGCCGGACGTTTGCCTTTTCGGAAACGGGCTCTGCCGAGAACGAGCACCGTGAGATGTGCTGTCTGTGGGAAAGCACAGATCCCCAGTGCTGTTGTGCCTGTGGATAGGATGCACAGGGACAGTGAAGACCAGCAAGAGCTTTCAGGGCAGGTAGCTTCCTTGTGGGAGAAGGAGCCAGACGTTTGCCTTTTCGGAAACGGGCTCTGCCGAGATCGAGCACCGTGACATGTGGTGTCTGTGGGAAAGCACAGATGCCCAGTGCTGTTGTGCCAGTGGGTAAGCTGTACTGGGACAGTGAAGACCAGCAAGAGCTTTCAGGGCTGGCAGCTTCCTTGTGGGAGAAGGAGCCGGACGTTTGCCTTTTCGGAAACGGGCTCTGCAGAGATCGAGCGCCGTGAGATGTGCTGTCTGTGGGGAAGCACAGATGCCCAGTGCTGTTGTGCCTGTGGATAGGATGCACAGGGACAGTGAAGACCAGCAAGAGCTTTCAGGGCTGGCAGCTTCCTTGTGGGAGAAGGAGCCGGACGTTTGCCTTTTCGAAAAGAAGCTCTGCCGAGATCGAGCGCCGTGAGATGCGCTTTCTGTTCGAAAGCAGAGATGCCCAGTGCTGTTGTGCCTGTGGATAGGATGCACAGGGACAGTGAAGACCAGCAAGGTCATTCAGGGCTGGCAGCTTCCTTGTGGGAGAAGGAGCCGGACGTTTGCCTTTTCGGAAACGGGCTCTGCCGAGAACGAGCACCGTGAGATGTGCTGTCTGTGGGGAAGCACAGATGCCCAGTGCTGATGTGCCTGTGGATAGGCTGCACGGGGAGGGTGAAGACCAGCAAGAGCTTTCAGCGCTGGCAGCTTCCTTGTGGGAGAAGGAGCCGGACGTTTGCCTTTTCGGAAACGGGCTCTGCCGAGAACGAGCGCCGTGAGATGTGCTGTCTGTGGGGAAGCACAGATGCCCAGTGCTGTTGTGCCTGCGGATAGGCTGCACGGGGACGGTGAGGACCAGCAAGAGCTTTCAGGGCTGGCAGCTTCCTTGTGGGAGAAGGAGCTGGACGTTTGCCTTTTCGGAAAGGGGCTCTGCCGAGAACGAGCACCGTGAGATGCGCTTTCTGTTCGAAAGCAGAGATGCCCAGTGCTGTTGTGCCTGTGGATAGGATGCACAGGGACAGTGAAGACGAGCAAGGTCTTTCAGGGCTGGCAGCTTCCTTGTGGGAGAAGGAGCCGGACGTTTGCCTTTTCGGAAACGGGCTCTGCCGAGAACAAGCACCGTGAGATGTGCTGTCTGTGGGGAAGCACAGATGCCCAGTGCTGTTGTGCCAGTGGGTAAGCTGTACTGGGACAGTGAAGACCAGCAAGAGCTTTCAGGGCTGGCAGCTTCCTTGTGGGTGAAGGAGCCGGACGTTTGCCTTTTCGGAAACGGGCTCTGCCGAGAACAAGCACCGTGACATGTGCTGTCTGTGGGGAAGCACAGATGCCCAGTGCTGTTGTGCCTGTGGATAGGCTGCACGGGGACGGTGAGGACCAGCAAGAGCTTTCAGCGCTGGCAGCTTCCTTGTGGGAGAAGGAGCCGGACGTTTGCCTTTTCGGAAACGGGCTCTGCCGAGAACAAGCACCGTGAGATGTGCTGTCTGTGGGGAAGCACAGATGCCCAGTGCTGTTGTGCCAGTGGGTAAGCTGTACTGGGACAGTGAAGACGAGCAAGGTCTTTCAGGGCTGGCAGCTTCCTTGTGGGAGAAGGAGCCGGACGTTTGCCTTTTCGGAAACGGGCTCTGCCGAGAACGTGCACCGTGAGATGTGCTGTCTGTGGGGAAGCACCGATCCCCAGTGCTGTTGTGCCTTCGGATAGGCTGCACGGGGACGGTGAGGAACAGCAAGAGCTTTCAGCGCTGGCAGCTTCCTTGTGGGAGAAGGAGCTGGACCTTTGTCTTTTCGGAAACGGTCTCTGCCGAGAACGAGTGCCGCGAGCTGTGCTGTCTGTGGGAAAGCACCGATCCCAAGTGCTGTTGTGCCTGCGGATAGGTTGCACGGGGACAGTGAAGAACAGCAAGAGCTTTCAGGGCTGGCAGCTTCCTTGTGGGAGAAGGAGCCGGACGTTTGCCTTTTCGGAAACGGGCTCTGCCGAGAACGTGCTGTCTGTGGGGAAGCACAGATGCCCAGTGCTGTTGTGCCAGTGGGTAAGCTGTACTGGGACGGTGAGGACCGGCAAGAGCTTTCAGGGCTGGCAGCTTCCTTGTGGGAGAAGGAGCCGGACGTTTGCCTTTTCGGAAAGGGGCTCTGCCGAGAACGAGCACCGTGAGATGTGCTGTCTGTGGGGAAGCACAGATGCCCAGTGCTGATGTGCCTGTGGATAGGCTGCACGGGGAGGGTGAAGACCAGCAAGAGCTTTCAGCGCTGGCAGCTTCCTTGTGGGAGAAGGAGCCGGACGTTTGCCTTTTCGGAAACGGGCTCTGCCGAGAACGAGCGCCGTGAGATGTGCTGTCTGTGGGGAAGCACAGATGCCCAGTGCTGTTGTGCCTGTGGATAGGCTGCACGGGGACAGTGAAGACCAGCAAGAGCTTTCAGCGCTGGCAGCTTCCTTGTGGGAGAAGGAGCCGGACGTTTGCCTTTTCGGAAAGGGGCTCTGCCGAGAACGAGCACCGTGAGATGCGCTTTCTGTTCGAAAGCAGAGATGCCCAGTGCTGTTGTGCCTGTGGATAGGATGCACAGGGACAGTGAAGACCAGCAAGGTCTTTCAGGGCTGGCAGCTTCCTTGTGGGAGAAGGAGCCGGACGTTTGCCTTTTCGGAAACGGGCTCTGCCGAGAACGAGCACCGTGAGATGTGCTGTCTGTGGGAAAGCACAGATCCCCAGTGCTGGTGTGCCTGCGGATAGGCTGCACGGGGACGGTGAGGACCAGCAAGAGCTTTCAGGGCTGGCAGCTTCCTTGTGGGAGAAGGAGCCGGACGTATGCCTTTTCGGAAACGGGCTCTGCCGAGAACGAGCAGTGTGAGATCTGCTGTCTGTGGGGAAGCACCGATCCCCAGTGCTGTTGTGCCTGCGGATAGGATGCACAGGGTCAGTGAAGACCAGCAAGAGCTTTCAGGGCTGGCAGCTTCCTTGTGGGAGAAGGAGCTGGACGTTTGTCTTTTCGGAAACGGTCTCTGCCGAGAACGAGTGCCGCGAGCTGTGCTGTCTGTGGGAAAGCACCGATCCCCAGTGCTGTTGTGCCTGTGGATAGGATGCACAGGGACAGTGAAGACCAGCAAGAGCTTTCAGGGCAGGTAGCTTCCTTGTGGGAGAAGGAGCCAGACGTTTGCCTTTTCGGAAACGGGCTCTGCCGAGATCGAGCACCGTGACATGTGGTGTCTGTGGGAAAGCACAGATGCCCAGTGCTGTTGTGCCAGTGGGTAAGCTGTACTGGGACAGTGAAGACCAGCAAGAGCTTTCAGGGCTGGCAGCTTCCTTGTGGGAGAAGGAGCCGGACGTTTGCCTTTTCGGAAACGGGCTCTGCAGAGATCGAGCGCCGTGAGATGTGCTGTCTGTGGGGAAGCACAGATGCCCAGTGCTGTTGTGCCTGTGGATAGGATGCACAGGGACAGTGAAGACCAGCAAGAGCTTTCAGGGCTGGCAGCTTCCTTGTGGGAGAAGGAGCCGGACGTTTGCCTTTTCGAAAAGAAGCTCTGCCGAGATCGAGCGCCGTGAGATGCGCTTTCTGTTCGAAAGCAGAGATGCCCAGTGCTGTTGTGCCTGTGGATAGGATGCACAGGGACAGTGAAGACCAGCAAGGTCATTCAGGGCTGGCAGCTTCCTTGTGGGAGAAGGAGCCGGACGTTTGCCTTTTCGGAAACGGGCTCTGCCGAGAACGAGCACCGTGAGATGTGCTGTCTGTGGGGAAGCACAGATGCCCAGTGCTGATGTGCCTGTGGATAGGCTGCACGGGGAGGGTGAAGACCAGCAAGAGCTTTCAGCGCTGGCAGCTTCCTTGTGGGAGAAGGAGCCGGACGTTTGCCTTTTCGGAAACGGGCTCTGCCGAGAACGAGCGCCGTGAGATGTGCTGTCTGTGGGGAAGCACAGATGCCCAGTGCTGTTGTGCCTGCGGATAGGCTGCACGGGGACGGTGAGGACCAGCAAGAGCTTTCAGGGCTGGCAGCTTCCTTGTGGGAGAAGGAGCTGGACGTTTGCCTTTTCGGAAAGGGGCTCTGCCGAGAACGAGCACCGTGAGATGCGCTTTCTGTTCGAAAGCAGAGATGCCCAGTGCTGTTGTGCCTGTGGATAGGATGCACAGGGACAGTGAAGACCAGCAAGGTCTTTCAGGGCTGGCAGCTTCCTTGTGGGAGAAGGAGCCGGACGTTTGCCTTTTCGGAAACGGGCTCTGCCGAGAACAAGCACCGTGAGATGTGCTGTCTGTGGGGAAGCACAGATGCCCAGTGCTGTTGTGCCAGTGGGTAAGCTGTACTGGGACAGTGAAGACCAGCAAGAGCTTTCAGGGCTGGCAGCTTCCTTGTGGGTGAAGGAGCCGGACGTTTGCCTTTTCGGAAACGGGCTCTGCCGAGAACAAGCACCGTGACATGTGCTGTCTGTGGGGAAGCACAGATGCCCAGTGCTGTTGTGCCTGTGGATAGGCTGCACGGGGACGGTGAGGACCAGCAAGAGCTTTCAGCGCTGGCAGCTTCCTTGTGGGAGAAGGAGCCGGACGTTTGCCTTTTCGAAAAGAAGCTCTGCAGAGATCGAGGGCCGTGACTTGTCCCGTGCCTGGGCAAGAACATATGCCCAGTGCTGTTGTGCCAGTGGGTAAGCTGTACTGGGACAGTGAAGACGAGCAAGGTCTTTCAGGGCTGGCAGCTTCCTTGTGGGAGAAGGAGCCGGACGTTTGCCTTTTCGGAAACGGGCTCTGCCGAGAACGTGCACCGTGAGATGTGCTGTCTGTGGGGAAGCACCGATCCCCAGTGCTGTTGTGCCTTCGGATAGGCTGCACGGGGACGGTGAGGAACAGCAAGAGCTTTCAGCGCTGGCAGCTTCCTTGTGGGAGAAGGAGCTGGACCTTTGTCTTTTCGGAAACGGTCTCTGCCGAGAACGAGTGCCGCGAGCTGTGCTGTCTGTGGGAAAGCACCGATCCCAAGTGCTGTTGTGCCTGCGGATAGGTTGCACGGGGACAGTGAAGAACAGCAAGAGCTTTCAGGGCTGGCAGCTTCCTTGTGGGAGAAGGAGCCGGACGTTTGCCTTTTCGGAAACGGGCTCTGCCGAGAACGTGCTGTCTGTGGGGAAGCACAGATGCCCAGTGCTGTTGTGCCAGTGGGTAAGCTGTACTGGGACGGTGAGGACCGGCAAGAGCTTTCAGGGCTGGCAGCTTCCTTGTGGGAGAAGGAGCCGGACGTTTGCCTTTTCGGAAAGGGGCTCTGCCGAGAACGAGCACCGTGAGATGTGCTGTCTGTGGGGAAGCACAGATGCCCAGTGCTGATGTGCCTGTGGATAGGCTGCACGGGGAGGGTGAAGACCAGCAAGAGCTTTCAGCGCTGGCAGCTTCCTTGTGGGAGAAGGAGCCGGACGTTTGCCTTTTCGGAAACGGGCTCTGCCGAGAACGAGCGCCGTGAGATGTGCTGTCTGTGGGGAAGCACAGATGCCCAGTGCTGTTGTGCCTGCGGATAGGCTGCACGGGGACGGTGAGGACCAGCAAGAGCTTTCAGGGCAGGTACCTTCCTTGTGGGAGAAGGAGCCGGACGTTTGCCTTTTCGAAAAGAAGCTCTGCAGAGATCGAGGGCCGTGACTTGTCCCGTGCCTGGGCAAGAACATATGCCCAGTGCTGTTGTGCCAGTGGGTAAGCTGTACTGGGACAGTGAAGACGAGCAAGGTCTTTCAGGGCTGGCAGCTTCCTTGTGGGAGAAGGAGCCGGACGTTTGCCTTTTCGGAAAGGCGCTATGTCGAGAACGAGCACCGTGAGATGTGCTGTCTGTGGGGAAGCACCGATCCCCAGTGCTGTTGTGCCTGTGGATAGGCTGCACGGGGACAGTGAAGACCAGCAAGGTCTTTCAGGGCTGGCAGCTTCCTTGTGGGAGAAGGAGCCGGACGTTTGCCTTTTCGGAAAGGCGCTCTGCCGAGAACGAGCACCGTGAGATGTGCTGTCTGTGGGAAAGCACAGACGCCCAGTGCTGGTGTGCCTGCGGATAGGCTGCACGGGGACGGTGAGGACCAGCAAGAGCTTTCAGGGCTGGCAGCTTCCTTGTGGGAGAAGGAGCCGGACGTATGCCTTTTCGGAAACGGGCTCTGCCGAGAACGAGCACCGTGAGATGCGCTTTCTGTTCGAAAGCAGAGATGCCCAGTGCTGTTGTGCCTGTGGATAGGATGCACAGGGACAGTGAAGACCAGCAAGGTCTTTCAGAGCTGGCAGCTTCCTTGTGAGAGAAGGAGCCGGACGTTTGCCTTTTCGAAAAGAAGCTCTGCAGAGATCGAGCGCCGTGACGTGTACCGTGCCTGGGCAAGTACAGATGCCCAGTGCTGTTGTGCCAGTGGGTAAGCTGTACTGGGACAGTGAAGACGAGCAAGGTCTTTCAGGGCTGGCAGCTTCCTTGTGGGAGAAGGAGCCGGACGTTTGCCTTTTCGGAAACGGGCTCTGCCGAGAACGAGCACCGTGACATGTGCTGTCTGTGGGGAAGCACAGATCCCCAGTGCTGTTGTGCCAGTGGGTAAGCTGTACTGGGACAGTGAAGACCAGCAAGAGCTTTCAGGGCTGGCAGCTTCCTTGTGGGAGAAGGAGCCGGACGTTTGCCTTTTCGGAAAGGGGCTCTGCCGAGAACGAGCAGCGTGAGATGTGCTGTCTGTGGGGAAGCACCGATCCCCAGTGCTGTTGTGCCTGCGGATAGGCTGCACGGGGACGGTGAGGACCAGGAAGAGCTTTCAGCGCTGGCAGCTTCCTTGTGGGAGAAGGAGCTGGACGTTTGTCTTTTCGGAAACGGTCTCTGCCGAGAACGAGTGCCGCGAGCTGCGCTGTCTGTCGGAAAGCGCCGATCCCCAGTGCTGTTGTGCCTGCGGATAGGCTGCACGGGGACAGTGAAGAACAGCAAGATCTTTCAGGGCAGGTAGCTTCCTTGTGGGAGAAGGAGCCGGACGTTTGCCTTTTCGAAAAGAAGCTCTGCAGAGATCGAGCGCCGTGACTTGTACCGTGCCTGGGCAAGCACAGATGCCCAGTGCTGTTGTGCCAGTGGGTAAGCTGTACTGGGACGGTGAGGACCAGCAAGAGCTTTCAGGGCTGGCAGCTTCCTTGTGGGAGAAGGAGCCGGACGTTTGCCTTTTCGGAAACGGGCTCTGCCGAGAACGAGCACCGTGAGATGTGCTGTCTGTGGGGAAGCACAGATGCCCAGTGCTGTTGTGCCTGCGGATAGGCTGTACTGGGACGGTGAAGACCAGCAAGAGCTTTCAGGGCTGGCATCTTCCTTGTGGGAGAAGGAGCCGGACGTTTGCCTTTTCGAAAAGAAGCTCTGCAGAGATCGAGCACCGTGAGATGCGCTTTCTGTTCGAAAGCAGAGATGCCCAGTGCTGTTGTGCCTGTGGATAGGATGCACAGGGACAGTGAAGACCAGCAAGGTCTTTCAGGGCTGGCAGCTTCCTTGTGGGAGAAGGAGCCGGACGTTTGCCTTTTCGGAAAGGCGCTATGTCGAGAACGAGCACCGTGAGATGTGCTCTCTGTGGGAAAGCACAGACGCCCACTGCTGTTGTGCCTGCGGATAGGCTGCGCGGGGACAGTGAAGACCAGCAAGAGCTTTCAGGGCTGGCAGCTTCCTTGTGGGAGAAGGAGCCGGACGTTTGCCTTTTCGGAAACGGGCTCTGCCGAGAACGAGCAGCGTGAGATGTGCTGTCTGTGGGGAAGCACAGATGCCCAGTGCTGTTGTGCCAGTGGGTAAGCTGTACTGGGACAGTGAAGACGAGCAAGGTCTTTCAGGGCTGGCAGCTTCCTTGTGGGAGAAGGAGCCGGACGTTTGCCTTTTCGGAAACGGGCTCTGCAGAGATCGAGCGCCGTGACTTGTACCGTGCCTGGGCAAGTATAGATGCCCAGTGCTGTTGTGCCAGTCGGTAAGCTGTACTGGGACAGTGAAGACGAGCAAGGTCTTTCAGGGCTGGCAGCTTCCTTGTGGGAGAAGGAGCCGGACGTTTGCCTTTTCGGAAACGGGCTCTGCCGAGAACGAGCACCGTGAGATGTGCTGTCTGTGGGGAAGCACAGATCCCCAGTGCTGTTGTGCCTGTGGATAGGCTGCACGGGGACAGTGAAGACCAGCAAGAGCTTTCAGCGCTGGCAGCTTCCTTGTGGGAGAAGGAGCCGGACGTTTGCCTTTTCGAAAAGAAGCTCTGCAGAGATCGAGCGCCGTGAGATGCGCTTTCTGTTCGAAAGCAGAGCTGCCCAGTGCTGGTGTGCCTGCGGATAGGCTGCACGGGGACGGTGAGGACCAGCAAGAGCTTTCAGGGCTGGCAGCTTCCTTGTGGGAGAAGGAGCCGGACGTATGCCTTTTCGGAAACGGGCTCTGCCGAGAACGAGCAGCGTGAGATGTGCTGTCTGTGGGGAAGCACCGATCCCCAGTGCTGTTGTGCCTGCGGATAGGATGCACAGGGTCAGTGAAGACCAGCAAGAGCTTTCAGCGCTGGCAGCTTCCTTGTGGGAGAAGGAGCTGGACGTTTGTCTTTTCGGAAACGGTCTCTGCCGAGAACGAGTGCCGCGAGCTGCGCTGTCTGTCGGAAAGCGCCGATCCCCAGTGCTGTTGTGCCTGCGGATAGGCTGCACGGGGACAGTGAAGAACAGCAAGATCTTTCAGGGCAGGTAGCTTCCTTGTGGGAGAAGGAGCCGGACGTTTGCCTTTTCGAAAAGAAGCTCTGCAGAGATCGAGCGCCGTGACTTGTACCGTGCCTGGGCAAGCACAGATGCCCAGTGCTGTTGTGCCAGTGGGTAAGCTGTACTGGGACGGTGAGGACCAGCAAGAGCTTTCAGGGCTGGCAGCTTCCTTGTGGGAGAAGGAGCCGGACGTTTGCCTTTTCGGAAACGGGCTCTGCCGAGAACGAGCACCGTGAGATGTGCTGTCTGTGGGGAAGCACAGATGCCCAGTGCTGTTGTGCCTGCGGATAGGCTGCACGGGGACGGTGAAGAATAGCAAGAGCTTTCAGGGCAGGTAGCTTCCTTGTGGGAGAAGGAGCCGGACGTTTGCCTTTTCGAAAAGAAGCTCTGCAGAGATCGAGCGCCGTGACGTGTACCGTGCCTGGGCAAGTACAGATGCCCAGTGCTGTTGTGCCAGTCGGTAAGCTGTACTGGGACAGTGAAGACCAGCAAGGTCTTTCAGGGCTGGCAGCTTCCTTGTGGGAGAAGGAGCCGGACGTTTGCCTTTTCGGAAACGGGCTCTGCCGAGAACAAGCACCGTGACATGTGCTGTCTGTGGGAAAGCACAGATGCCCAGTGCTGTTGTGCCAGTGGGTAAGCTGTACTGGGACGGTGAAGACCAGCAAGAGCTTTCAGGGCTGGCATCTTCCTTGTGGGTGAAGGAGCCGGACGTTTGCCTTTTCGGAAACGGGCTCTGCCGAGAACGAGCAGCGTGAGATGTGCTGTCTGTGGGAAAGCACCGATCCCCAGTGCTGTTGTGCCTGCGGATAGGCTGCACGGGGACAGTGAAGAACAGCAAGAGCTTTCAGGGCAGGTAGCTTCCTTGTGGGAGAAGGAGCCGGACGTTTGCCTTTTCGAAAAGAAGCTCTGCAGAGATCGAGCGCCGTGACTTGTACCGTGCCTGGGCAAGTACAGATGCCCAGTGCTGTTGTGCCAGTGGGTAAGCTGTACTGGGACAGTGAAGACGAGCAAGGTCTTTCAGGGCTGGCAGCTTCCTTGTGGGAGAAGGAGCCGGAGGTTTGCCTTTTCTGAAACGGGCTCTGCCGACAACGAGCAGCGTGAGATGTGCTGTCTGTGGGAAAGCACAGATGCCCAGTGCTGTTTTGCCTGCGGATAGGATGCACGGGGACGGTGAGGACCAGCAAGGTCTTTCAGGGCTGGCAGCTTCCTTGTGGGAGAAGGAGCCGGACGTTTGCCTTTTCGGAAGGGGCTCTGCCGAGAACGAGCACCGTGACGTGTACCGTGCCTGGGCAAGTACAGATGCCCAGTGCTGTTGTGCCAGTGGGTAAGCTGTACTGGGACAGTGAAGACGAGCAAGGTCTTTCAGGGCTGGCAGCTTCCTTGTGGGAGAAGGAGCCGGACGTTTGCCTTTTCGGAAACGGGCTCTGCCGAGAACGAGCACCGTGAGATGCGCTTTCTGTTCGAAAGCAGAGATGCCCAGTGCTGTTGTGCCTGTGGATAGGATGCACAGGGACAGTGAAGACCAGCAAGGTCTTTCAGGGCTGGCAGCTTCCTTGTGGGAGAAGGAGCCGGACGTTTGCCTTTTCGGAAACGGGCTCTGCCGAAAACAAGCACCGTGAGATGTGCTGTCTGTGGGAAAGCACCGATCCCCAGTGCTGTTGTGCCTGTGGATAGGATGCACAGGGACAGTGAAGACCAGCAAGGTCTTTCAGGGCAGGTAGCTTCCTTGAGGGAGAAGGAGCCAGACGTTTGCCTTTTCGGAAACGGTCTCTGCCGAGATCGAGCACCGTGACATGTGGTGTCTGTGGGAAAGCACAGATGCCCAGTGCTGTTGTGCCAGTGGGTAAGCTGTACTGGGACAGTGAAGACCAGCAAGAGCTTTCAGGGCTGGCAGCTTCCTTGTGGGAGAAGGAGCCGGACGTTTGCCTTTTCGGAAACGGGCTCTGCAGAGATCGAGCGCCGTGAGATGTGCTGTCTGTGGGGAAGCACAGATGCCCAGTGCTGTTGTGCCTGCGGATAGGCTGCACGGGGACGGTGAGGACCAGCAAGAGCTTTCAGGGCAGGTACCTTCCTTGTGGGAGAAGGAGCCGGACGTTTGCCTTTTCGAAAAGAAGCTCTGCAGAGATCGAGCGCCGTGACTTCTCCCGTGCCTGGGCAAGAACATATGCCCAGTGCTGTTGTGCCAGTCGGTAAGCTGTACTGGGACAGTGAAGACCAGCAAGGTCTTTCAGGGCTGGCAGCTTCCTTGTGGGAGAAGGAGCCGGACGTTTGTCTTTTCGGAAACGGGCTCTGCCGAGAACGAGCACCGTGAGATGTGCTGTCTGTGGGAAAGCACAGATCCCCAGTGCTGTTGTGCCTGCGGATAGCCTGCACGGGGACAGTGAAGAACAGCAAGAGCTTTCAGGGCAGGTAGCTTCCTTGTGGGAGAAGGAGCCGGACGTTTGCCTTTTCGGAAACGGGCTCTGCCGAGATCGAGCACCGTGAGATGCGCTTTCTGTTCGAAAGCAGAGATGCCCAGTGCTGTTGTGCCTGTGGATAGGATGCACAGGGACAGTGAAGACCAGCAAGGTCTTTCAGGGCTGGCAGCTTCCTTGTGGGAGAAGGAGCCGGACGTTTGCCTTTTCGGAAACGGGCTCTGCAGAGATCGAGCGCCGTGACTTGTACCGTGCCTGGGCAAGTACAGATGCCCAGTGCTGTTGTGCCAGTGGGTAAGCTGTACTGGGACAGTGAAGACGAGCAAGGTCTTTCAGGGCTGGCAGCTTCCTTGTGGGAGAAGGAGCCGGACGTTTGCCTTTTCGGAAACGGGCTCTGCCGAGAACGAGCACCGTGACATGCGCTTTCTGTTCGAAAGCAGAGATGCCCAGTGCTGTTGTGCCTGTGGATAGGATGCACAGGGACAGTGAAGACCAGCAAGGTCTTTCAGGGCTGGCAGCTTCCTTGTGGGAGAAGGAGCCGGACGTTTGCCTTTTCGGAAAGGCGCTATGTCGAGAACGAGCACCGTGAGATGTGCTGTCTGTGGGAAAGCACAGACGCCCACTGCTGTTGTGCCTGCGGATAGGCTGCGCGGGGACAGTGAAGACGAGCAAGAGCTTTCAGGGCTGGCAGCTTCCTTGTGGGAGAAGGAGCCGGACGTATGCCTTTTCGGAAACGGGCTCTGCCGAGAACGAGCAGCGTGAGATGTGCTGTCTGTGGGGAAGCACCGATCCCCAGTGCTGTTGTGCCTGCGGATAGGATGCACAGGGTCAGTGAAGACCAGCAAGGTCTTTCAGCGCTGGCAGCTTCCTTGTGGGAGAAGGAGCTGGACGTTTGTCTTTTCGGAAACGGTCTCTGCCGAGAACGAGTGCCGCGAGCTGTGCTGTCTGTGGGAAAGCACCGATCCCCAGTGCTGTTGTGCCTGCGGATAGGCTGCACGGGGACAGTGAAGAACAGCAAGAGCTTTCAGGGCAGGTAGCTTCCTTGTGGGAGAAGGAGCCGGACGTTTGCCTTTTCGAAAAGAAGGTCTGCAGAGATCGAGCGCCGTGACTTGTACCGTGCCTGGGCAAGTACAGATGCCCAGTGCTGTTGTGCCAGTGGGTAAGCTGTACTGGGACAGTGAAGACGAGCAAGGTCTTTCAGGGCTGGCAGCTTCCTTGTGGGAGAAGGAGCCGGACGTTTGCCTTTTCGGAAACGGGCTCTGCCGAGAACGTGCACCGTGAGATGTGCTGTCTGTGGGGAAGCACAGATGCCCAGTGCTGTTGTGCCAGTGGGTAAGCTGTACTGGGACGCTGAGGACCAGCAAGAGCTTTCAGGGCTGGCAGCTTCCTTGTGGGAGAAGGAGCCGGACGTTTGCCTTTTCGGAAACGGGCTCTGCAGAGATCGAGCGCCGTGAGATGTGCTGTCTGTGGGGAAGCACAGATACCCAGTGCTGTTGTGCCTGTGGATAGGCTGCAAGGGGAGGGTGAAGACCAGCAAGAGCTTTCAGCGCTGGCAGCTTCCTTGTGGGAGAAGGAGCTGGACGTTTGTCTTTTCGGAAACGGTCTCTGCCGAGAACGAGTGCCGCGAGCTGTGCTGTCTGTGGGAAAGCACCGATCCCCAGTGCTTTTGTGCCTGCGGATAGGCTGCACGGGGACAGTGAAGAACAGCAAGAGCTTTCAGGGCAGGTAGCTTCCTTGTGGGAGAAGGAGCCGGACGTTTGCCTTTTCGAAAAGAAGCTCTGCAGAGATCGAGCGCCGTGACTTGTACCGTGCCTGGGCAAGTACAGATGCCCAGTGCTGTTGTGCCAGTGGGTAAGCTGTACTGGGACAGTGAAGACGAGCAAGGTCTTTCAGGGCTGGCAGCTTCCTTGTGGGAGAAGGAGCCGGACGTTTGCCTTTTCGGAAACGGGCTCTGCCGAGAACGTGCACCGTGAGATGTGCTGTCTGTGGGGAAGCACAGATGCCCAGTGCTGTTGTGCCAGTGGGTAAGCTGTACTGGGACGCTGAGGACCAGCAAGAGCTTTCAGGGCTGGCAGCTTCCTTGTGGGAGAAGGAGCCGGACGTTTGCCTTTTCGGAAACGGGCTCTGCAGAGATCGAGCGCCGTGAGATGTGCTGTCTGTGGGGAAGCACAGATACCCAGTGCTGTTGTGCCTGCGGATAGGCTGCACGGGGACGGTGAGGACCAGCAAGAGCTTTCAGGGCAGGTAGCTTCCTTGTGGGAGAAGGAGCCGGACGTTTGCCTTTTCGAAAAGAAGCTCTGCAGAGATCGAGCGCCGTGACTTGTCCCGTGCCTGGGCAAGAACATATGCCCAGTGCTGTTGTGCCAGTCGGTAAGCTGTACTGGGACAGTGAAGACGAGCAAGGTCTTTCAGGGCTGGCAGCTTCCTTGTGGGAGAAGGAGCCGGACGTTTGCCTTTTCGGAAACGGGCTCTGCCGAGAACGAGCACCGTGAGATGTGCTGTCTGTGGGGAAGCACAGATGCCCAGTGCTGTTGTGCCTGTGGATAGGCTGCAAGGGGAGGGTGAAGACCAGCAAGAGCTTTCAGCGCTGGCAGCTTCCTTGTGGGAGAAGGAGCCGGACGTATGCCTTTTCGGAAACGGGCTCTGCCGAGAACGTGCACCGTGAGATGTGCTGTGTGTGGGGAAGCACAGATGCCCAGTGCTGTTGTGCCAGTGGGTAAGCTGTACTGGGACGGTGAGGACCAGCAAGAGCTTTCAGGGCTGGCAGCTTCCTTGTGGGAGAAGGAGCCGGACGTTTGCCTTTTCGGAAAGGGGTTCTGCCGAGAACGAGCACCGTGAGATGTGCTGTCTGTGGGGAAGCACAGATGCCCAGTGCTGTTGTGCCTGTGGATAGGCTGCACGGGGACAGTGAAGACCAGCAAGAGCTTTCAGCGCTGGCAGCTTCCTTGTGGGAGAAGGAGCCGGACGTTTGCCTTTTCGGAAAGGGGCTCTGCCGAGAACGAGCACCGTGAGATGCGCTTTCTGTTCGAAAGCAGAGATGCCCAGTGCTGTTGTGCCTGTGGATAGGATGCACAGGGACAGTGAAGACCAGCAAGGTCTTTCAGGGCTGGCAGCTTCCTTGTGGGAGAAGGAGCCGGACGTTTGCCTTTTCGGAAACGGGCTCTGCCGAGAACGAGCACCGTGAGATGTGCTGTCTGTGGGAAAGCACAGATCCCCAGTGCTGGTGTGCCTGCGGATAGGCTGCACGGGGACGGTGAGGACCAGCAAGAGCTTTCAGGGCTGGCAGCTTCCTTGTGGGAGAAGGAGCCGGACGTATGCCTTTTCGGAAACGGGCTCTGCCGAGAACGAGCAGTGTGAGATGTGCTGTCTGTGGGGAAGCACCGATCCCCAGTGCTGTTGTGCCTGCGGATAGGATGCACAGGGTCAGTGAAGACCAGCAAGAGCTTTCAGGGCTGGCAGCTTCCTTGTGGGAGAAGGAGCTGGACGTTTGTCTTTTCGGAAACGGTCTCTGCCGAGAACGAGTGCCGCGAGCTGTGCTGTCTGTGGGAAAGCACCGATCCCCAGTGCTGTTGTGCCTGTGGATAGGATGCACAGGGACAGTGAAGACCAGCAAGAGCTTTCAGGGCAGGTAGCTTCCTTGTGGGAGAAGGAGCCAGACGTTTGCCTTTTCGGAAACGGGCTCTGCCGAGATCGAGCACCGTGACATGTGGTGTCTGTGGGAAAGCACAGATGCCCAGTGCTGTTGTGCCAGTGGGTAAGCTGTACTGGGACAGTGAAGACCAGCAAGAGCTTTCAGGGCTGGCAGCTTCCTTGTGGGAGAAGGAGCCGGACGTTTGCCTTTTCGGAAACGGGCTCTGCAGAGATCGAGCGCCGTGAGATGTGCTGTCTGTGGGGAAGCACAGATGCCCAGTGCTGTTGTGCCTGTGGATAGGATGCACAGGGACAGTGAAGACCAGCAAGAGCTTTCAGGGCTGGCAGCTTCCTTGTGGGAGAAGGAGCCGGACGTTTGCCTTTTCGAAAAGAAGCTCTGCCGAGATCGAGCGCCGTGAGATGCGCTTTCTGTTCGAAAGCAGAGATGCCCAGTGCTGTTGTGCCTGTGGATAGGATGCACAGGGACAGTGAAGACCAGCAATGTCATTCAGGGCTGGCAGCTTCCTTGTGGGAGAAGGAGCCGGACGTTTGCCTTTTCGGAAACGGGCTCTGCCGAGAACGAGCACCGTGAGATGTGCTGTCTGTGGGGAAGCACAGATGCCCAGTGCTGATGTGCCTGTGGATAGGCTGCACGGGGAGGGTGAAGACCAGCAAGAGCTTTCAGCGCTGGCAGCTTCCTTGTGGGAGAAGGAGCCGGACGTTTGCCTTTTCGGAAACGGGCTCTGCCGAGAACGAGCGCCGTGAGATGTGCTGTCTGTGGGGAAGCACAGATGCCCAGTGCTGTTGTGCCTGCGGATAGGCTGCACGGGGACAGTGAAGAACAGCAAGAGCTTTCAGGGCTGGCAGCTTCCTTGTGGGAGAAGGAGCTGGACGTTTGCCTTTTCGGAAAGGGGCTCTGCCGAGAACGAGCACCGTGAGATGCGCTTTCTGTTCGAAAGCAGAGATGCCCAGTGCTGTTGTGCCTGTGGATAGGATGCACAGGGACAGTGAAGACGAGCAAGGTCTTTCAGGGCTGGCAGCTTCCTTGTGGGAGAAGGAGCCGGACGTTTGCCTTTTCGGAAACGGGCTCTGCCGAGAACAAGCACCGTGAGATGTGCTGTCTGTGGGGAAGCACAGATGCCCAGTGCTGTTGTGCCAGTGGGTAAGCTGTACTGGGACAGTGAAGACCAGCAAGAGCTTTCAGGGCTGGCAGCTTCCTTGTGGGTGAAGGAGCCGGACGTTTGCCTTTTCGGAAACGGGCTCTGCCGAGAACAAGCACCGTGACATGTGCTGTCTGTGGGGAAGCACAGATGCCCAGTGCTGTTGTGCCTGTGGATAGGCTGCACGGGGACGGTGAGGACCAGCAAGAGCTTTCAGCGCTGGCAGCTTCCTTGTGGGAGAAGGAGCCGGACGTTTGCCTTTTCGAAAAGAAGCTCTGCAGAGATCGAGGGCCGTGACTTGTCCCGTGCCTGGGCAAGAACATATGCCCAGTGCTGTTGTGCCAGTGGGTAAGCTGTACTGGGACAGTGAAGACGAGCAAGGTCTTTCAGGGCTGGCAGCTTCCTTGTGGGAGAAGGAGCCGGACGTTTGCCTTTTCGGAAACGGGCTCTGCCGAGAACGTGCACCGTGAGATGTGCTGTCTGTGGGGAAGCACCGATCCCCAGTGCTGTTGTGCCTTCGGATAGGCTGCACGGGGACGGTGAGGAACAGCAAGAGCTTTCAGCGCTGGCAGCTTCCTTGTGGGAGAAGGAGCTGGACCTTTGTCTTTTCGGAAACGGTCTCTGCCGAGAACGAGTGCCGCGAGCTGTGCTGTCTGTGGGAAAGCACCGATCCCAAGTGCTGTTGTGCCTGCGGATAGGTTGCACGGGGACAGTGAAGAACAGCAAGAGCTTTCAGGGCTGGCAGCTTCCTTGTGGGAGAAGGAGCCGGACGTTTGCCTTTTCGGAAACGGGCTCTGCCGAGAACGTGCTGTCTGTGGGGAAGCACAGATGCCCAGTGCTGTTGTGCCAGTGGGTAAGCTGTACTGGGACGGTGAGGACCGGCAAGAGCTTTCAGGGCTGGCAGCTTCCTTGTGGGAGAAGGAGCCGGACGTTTGCCTTTTCGGAAAGGGGCTCTGCCGAGAACGAGCACCGTGAGATGTGCTGTCTGTGGGGAAGCACAGATGCCCAGTGCTGTTGTGCCTGCGGATAGGCTGCACGGGGACGGTGAGGACCAGCAAGAGCTTTCAGGGCTGGCAGCTTCCTTGTGGGAGAAGGAGCTGGACGTTTGCCTTTTCGGAAATGGGCTCTGCGAGAACGAGCACCGTGAGATGCGCTTTCTGTTCGAAAGCAGAGATGCCCAGTGCTGTTGTGCCTGTGGATAGGATGCACAGGGACAGTGAAGACGAGCAAGGTCTTTCAGGGCTGGCAGCTTCCTTGTGGGAGAAGGAGCCGGACGTTTGCCTTTTCGGAAACGGGCTCTGCCGAGAACAAGCACCGTGAGATGTTCTGTCTGTGGGGAAGCACAGATGCCCAGTGCTGTTGTGCCAGTGGGTAAGCTGTACTGGGACAGTGAAGACCTGCAAGGTCTTTCAGGGCTGGCAGCTTCCTTGTGGGAGAAGGAGCCGGACGTTTGCCTTTTCGGAAACGGGCTCTGCCGAGAACAAGCACCGTGAGATGTGCTGTCTGTGGGAAAGCACAGACGCCCACTGCTTGTGTGCCTGCGGATAGGCTGCACGGGGACAGTGAAGAACAGCAAGGTCTTTCAGGGCTGGCAGCTTCCTTGTGGGAGAAGGAGCCGGACGTTTGCCTTTTCGGAAACGGTCTCTGCCGAGAACGAGTGCCGCGAGCTGTGCTGTCTGTGGGAAAGCACCGATCCCCAGTGCTGTTGTGCCTGTGGATAGGATGCACAGGGACAGTGAAGACCAGCAAGGTCTTTCAGGGCTGGCAGCTTCCTTGTGGGAGAAGGAGCCGGACGTTTGCCTTTTCGGAAACGGGCTCTGCCGAGAACAAGCACCGTGACATGTGCTGTCTGTGGGGAAGCACAGATGCCCAGTGCTGTTGTGCCTGTGGATAGGCTGCACGGGGACGGTGAGGACCAGCAAGAGCTTTCAGCGCTGGCAGCTTCCTTGTGGGAGAAGGAGCCGGACGTTTGCCTTTTCGGAAACGGGCTCTGCCGAGAACGAGCACCGTGAGATGTGCTGTCTGTGGGGACGCACAGATGCCCAGTGCTGTTGTGCGTGCGGATAGGCTGCACGGGGACGGTGAGGACCAGCAAGAGCTTTCAGGGCAGGTACCTTCCTTGTGGGAGAAGGAGCCGGACGTTTGCCTTTTCGAAAAGAAGCTCTGCAGAGATCGAGGGCCGTGACTTGTCCCGTGCCTGGGCAAGAACATATGCCCAGTGCTGTTGTGCCAGTCGGTAAGCTGTACTGGGACAGTGAAGACGAGCAAGGTCTTTCAGGGCTGGCAGCTTCCTTGTGGGAGAAGGAGCCGGACGTTTGCCTTTTCGGAAACGGGCTCTGCCGAGAACGTGCACCGTGAGATGTGCTGTCTGTGGGGAAGCACCGATCCCCAGTGCTGTTGTGCCTGTGGATAGGCTGCACGGGGACAGTGAAGACCAGCAAGGTCTTTCAGGGCTGGCAGCTTCCTTGTGGGAGAAGGAGCCGGACGTTTGCCTTTTCGGAAAGGCGCTCTGCCGAGAACGAGCACCGTGAGATGTGCTGTCTGTGGGAAAGCACAGACGCCCAGTGCTGGTGTGCCTGCGGATAGGCTGCACGGGGACGGTGAGGACCAGCAAGAGCTTTCAGGGCTGGCAGCTTCCTTGTGGGAGAAGGAGCCGGACGTATGCCTTTTCGGAAACGGGCTCTGCCGAGAACGAGCACCGTGAGATGCGCTTTCTGTTCGAAAGCAGAGATGCCCAGTGCTGTTGTGCCTGTGGATAGGATGCACAGGGACAGTGAAGACCAGCAAGGTCTTTCAGAGCTGGCAGCTTCCTTGTGAGAGAAGGAGCCGGACGTTTGCCTTTTCGAAAAGAAGCTCTGCAGAGATCGAGCGCCGTGACGTGTACCGTGCCTGGGCAAGTACAGATGCCCAGTGCTGTTGTGCCAGTGGGTAAGCTGTACTGGGACAGTGAAGACGAGCAAGGTCTTTCAGGGCTGGCAGCTTCCTTGTGGGAGAAGGAGCCGGACGTTTGCCTTTTCGGAAACGGGCTCTGCCGAGAACGAGCACCGTGACATGTGCTGTCTGTGGGGAAGCACAGATCCCCAGTGCTGTTGTGCCAGTGGGTAAGCTGTACTGGGACAGTGAAGACCAGCAAGAGCTTTCAGGGCTGGCAGCTTCCTTGTGGGAGAAGGAGCCGGACGTTTGCCTTTTCGGAAACGGGCTCTGCCGAGAACGAGCAGCGTGAGATGTGCTGTCTGTGGGGAAGCACAGATCCCCAGTGCTGTTGTGCCTGCGGATAGGATGCACAGGGACAGTGAAGACCAGCAAGAGCTTTCAGGGCTGGCAGCTTCCTTGTGGGAGAAGGAGCTGGACGTTTGTCTTTTCGGAAACGGTCTCTGCCGAGAACGAGTGCCGCGAGCTGTGCTGTCTGTGGGAAAGCACCGATCCCCAGTGCTGTTGTGCCTGCGGATAGGCTGCACGGGGACAGTGAAGAACAGCAAGAGCTTTCAGGGCAGGTTGCTTCCTTGTGGGAGAAGGAGCCGGACGTTTGCCTTTTCGAAAAGAAGCTCTGCAGAGATCGAGCGCCGTGACTTGTACCGTGCCTGGGCAAGTACAGATGCCCAGTGCTGTTGTGCCAGTGGGTAAGCTGTACTGGGACAGTGAAGACGAGCAAGGTCTTTCAGGGCTGGCAGCTTCCTTGTGGGAGAAGGAGCCGGAGGTTTGCCTTTTCGGAAACGGGCTCTGCCGACAACGAGCAGCGTGACATGTGCTGTCTGTGGGGAAGCACAGATGCCCAGTGCTGTTGTGCCTGCGGATAGGATGCACGGGGACGGTGAGGACCAGCAAGAGCTTTCAGCGCTGGCAGCTTCCTTGTGGGAGAAGGAGCTGGACCTTTGTCTTTTCGGAAACGGTCTCTGCCGAGAACGAGTGCCGCGAGCTGCGCTGTCTGTGGGGAAGCACCGATCCCCAGTGCTGTTGTGCCTGCGGATAGGCTGCACGGGGACAGTGAAGAACAGCAAGAGCTTTCAGGGCTGGCAGCTTCCTTGTGGGAGAAGGAGCCGGACGTTTGCCTTTTCGGAAACGGGCTCTGCCGAGAACGTGCACCGTGAGATGTGCTGTCTGTGGGAAAGCACAGACGCCCACTGCTGTTGTGCCTGTGGATAGGCTGCGCGGGGACAGTGAAGACGAGCAAGAGCTTTCAGAGCTGGCAGCTTCCTTGTGAGAGATGGAGCCGGACGTTTGCCTTTTCGGAAACGGGCTCTGCCGAGATCGAGCGCCGTGAGATGCGCTTTCTGTTCGAAAGCAGAGATGCCCAGTGCTGTTGTGCCTGTGGATAGGATGCACAGGGACAGTGAAGACCAGCAAGGTCTTTCAGGGCTGGCAGCTTCCTTGTGGGAGAAGGAGCCGGACGTTTGCCTTTTCGGAAAGGCGCTATGTCGAGAACGAGCACCGTGAGATGTGCTGTCTGTGGGAAAGCACAGACGCCCACTGCTGTTGTGCCTGCGGATAGGCTGCGCGGGGACAGTGAAGACCAGCAAGAGCTTTCAGGGCTGGCAGCTTCCTTGTGGGAGAAGGAGCCGGACGTTTGCCTTTTCGGAAACGGGCTCTGCCGAGAACGAGCAGCGTGAGATGTGCTGTCTGTGGGGAAGCACAGATGCCCAGTGCTGTTGTGCCAGTGGGTAAGCTGTACTGGGACAGTGAAGACGAGCAAGGTCTTTCAGGGCTGGCAGCTTCCTTGTGGGAGAAGGAGCCGGACGTTTGCCTTTTCGGAAACGGGCTCTGCAGAGATCGAGCGCCGTGACTTGTACCGTGCCTGGGCAAGTATAGATGCCCAGTGCTGTTGTGCCAGTCGGTAAGCTGTACTGGGACAGTGAAGACGAGCAAGGTCTTTCAGGGCTGGCAGCTTCCTTGTGGGAGAAGGAGCCGGACGTTTGCCTTTTCGGAAACGGGCTCTGCCGAGAACGAGCACCGTGAGATGCGCTTTCTGTTCGAAAGCAGAGCTGCCCAGTGCTGGTGTGCCTGCGGATAGGCTGCACGGGGACGGTGAGGACCAGCAAGAGCTTTCAGGGCTGGCAGCTTCCTTGTGGGAGAAGGAGCCGGACGTATGCCTTTTCGGAAACGGGCTCTGCCGAGAACGAGCAGCGTGAGATGTGCTGTCTGTGGGGAAGCACCGATCCCCAGTGCTGTTGTGCCTGCGGATAGGATGCACAGGGTCAGTGAAGACCAGCAAGAGCTTTCAGCGCTGGCAGCTTCCTTGTGGGAGAAGGAGCTGGACGTTTGTCTTTTCGGAAACGGTCTCTGCCGAGAACGAGTGCCGCGAGCTGCGCTGTCTGTCGGAAAGCGCCGATCCCCAGTGCTGTTGTGCCTGCGGATAGGCTGCACGGGGACAGTGAAGAACAGCAAGATCTTTCAGGGCAGGTAGCTTCCTTGTGGGAGAAGGAGCCGGACGTTTGCCTTTTCGAAAAGAAGCTCTGCAGAGATCGAGCGCCGTGACTTGTACCGTGCCTGGGCAAGCACAGATGCCCAGTGCTGTTGTGCCAGTGGGTAAGCTGTACTGGGACGGTGAGGACCAGCAAGAGCTTTCAGGGCTGGCAGCTTCCTTGTGGGAGAAGGAGCCGGACGTTTGCCTTTTCGGAAACGGGCTCTGCCGAGAACGAGCACCGTGAGATGTGCTGTCTGTGGGGAAGCACAGATGCCCAGTGCTGTTGTGCCTGCGGATAGGCTGCACGGGGACGGTGAAGAATAGCAAGAGCTTTCAGGGCAGGTAGCTTCCTTGTGGGAGAAGGAGCCGGACGTTTGCCTTTTCGAAAAGAAGCTCTGCAGAGATCGAGCGCCGTGACGTGTACCGTGCCTGGGCAAGTACAGATGCCCAGTGCTGTTGTGCCAGTCGGTAAGCTGTACTGGGACAGTGAAGACCAGCAAGGTCTTTCAGGGCTGGCAGCTTCCTTGTGGGAGAAGGAGCCGGACGTTTGCCTTTTCGGAAACGGGCTCTGCCGAGAACAAGCACCGTGACATGTGCTGTCTGTGGGAAAGCACAGATGCCCAGTGCTGTTGTGCCAGTGGGTAAGCTGTACTGGGACGGTGAAGACCAGCAAGAGCTTTCAGGGCTGGCATCTTCCTTGTGGGTGAAGGAGCCGGACGTTTGCCTTTTCGGAAACGGGCTCTGCCGAGAACGAGCAGCGTGAGATGTGCTGTCTGTGGGAAAGCACCGATCCCCAGTGCTGTTGTGCCTGCGGATAGGCTGCACGGGGACAGTGAAGAACAGCAAGAGCTTTCAGGGCAGGTAGCTTCCTTGTGGGAGAAGGAGCCGGACGTTTGCCTTTTCGAAAAGAAGCTCTGCAGAGATCGAGCGCCGTGACTTGTACCGTGCCTGGGCAAGTACAGATGCCCAGTGCTGTTGTGCCAGTGGGTAAGCTGTACTGGGACAGTGAAGACGAGCAAGGTCTTTCAGGGCTGGCAGCTTCCTTGTGGGAGAAGGAGCCGGAGGTTTGCCTTTTCTGAAACGGGCTCTGCCGACAACGAGCAGCGTGAGATGTGCTGTCTGTGGGAAAGCACAGATGCCCAGTGCTGTTTTGCCTGCGGATAGGATGCACGGGGACGGTGAGGACCAGCAAGGTCTTTCAGGGCTGGCAGCTTCCTTGTGGGAGAAGGAGCCGGACGTTTGCCTTTTCGGAAGGGGCTCTGCCGAGAACGAGCACCGTGACGTGTACCGTGCCTGGGCAAGTACAGATGCCCAGTGCTGTTGTGCCAGTGGGTAAGCTGTACTGGGACAGTGAAGACCTGCAAGGTCTTTCAGGGCTGGCAGCTTCCTTGTGGGAGAAGGAGCCGGACGTTTGCCTTTTCGGAAACGGGCTCTGCCGAAAACAAGCACCGTGAGATGTGCTGTCTGTGGGAAAGCACCGATCCCCAGTGCTGTTGTGCCTGTGGATAGGATGCACAGGGACAGTGAAGACCAGCAAGGTCTTTCAGGGCAGGTAGCTTCCTTGAGGGAGAAGGAGCCAGACGTTTGCCTTTTCGGAAACGGTCTCTGCCGAGATCGAGCACCGTGACATGTGGTGTCTGTGGGAAAGCACAGATGCCCAGTGCTGTTGTGCCAGTGGGTAAGCTGTACTGGGACAGTGAAGACCAGCAAGAGCTTTCAGGGCTGGCAGCTTCCTTGTGGGAGAAGGAGCCGGACGTTTGCCTTTTCGGAAACGGGCTCTGCAGAGATCGAGCGCCGTGAGATGTGCTGTCTGTGGGGAAGCACAGATGCCCAGTGCTGTTGTGCCTGCGGATAGGCTGCACGGGGACGGTGAGGACCAGCAAGAGCTTTCAGGGCAGGTACCTTCCTTGTGGGAGAAGGAGCCGGACGTTTGCCTTTTCGAAAAGAAGCTCTGCAGAGATCGAGCGCCGTGACTTCTCCCGTGCCTGGGCAAGAACATATGCCCAGTGCTGTTGTGCCAGTCGGTAAGCTGTACTGGGACAGTGAAGACCAGCAAGGTCTTTCAGGGCTGGCAGCTTCCTTGTGGGAGAAGGAGCCGGACGTTTGTCTTTTCGGAAACGGGCTCTGCCGAGAACGAGCACCGTGAGATGTGCTGTCTGTGGGAAAGCACAGATCCCCAGTGCTGTTGTGCCTGCGGATAGCCTGCACGGGGACAGTGAAGAACAGCAAGAGCTTTCAGGGCAGGTAGCTTCCTTGTGGGAGAAGGAGCCGGACGTTTGCCTTTTCGGAAACGGGCTCTGCCGAGATCGAGCACCGTGAGATGCGCTTTCTGTTCGAAAGCAGAGATGCCCAGTGCTGTTGTGCCTGTGGATAGGATGCACAGGGACAGTGAAGACCAGCAAGGTCTTTCAGGGCTGGCAGCTTCCTTGTGGGAGAAGGAGCCGGACGTTTGCCTTTTCGGAAACGGGCTCTGCCGAGAACGTGCACCGTGAGATGTGCTGTCTGTGGGGAAGCACAGATGCCCAGTGCTGTTGTGCCAGTGGGTAAGCTGTACTGGGACGCTGAGGACCAGCAAGAGCTTTCAGGGCTGGCAGCTTCCTTGTGGGAGAAGGAGCCGGACGTTTGCCTTTTCGGAAACGGGCTCTGCAGAGATCGAGCGCCGTGAGATGTGCTGTCTGTGGGGAAGCACAGATACCCAGTGCTGTTGTGCCTGTGGATAGGATGCACAGGGACAGTGAAGACCAGCAAGGTCTTTCAGGGCTGGCAGCTTCCTTGTGGGAGAAGGAGCCGGACGTTTGCCTTTTCGGAAAGGCGCTATGTCGAGAACGAGCACCGTGAGATGTGCTGTCTGTGGGAAAGCACAGACGCCCACTGCTGTTGTGCCTGCGGATAGGCTGCGCGGGGACAGTGAAGACGAGCAAGAGCTTTCAGGGCTGGCAGCTTCCTTGTGGGAGAAGGAGCCGGACGTATGCCTTTTCGGAAACGGGCTCTGCCGAGAACGAGCAGCGTGAGATGTGCTGTCTGTGGGGAAGCACCGATCCCCAGTGCTGTTGTGCCTGCGGATAGGATGCACAGGGTCAGTGAAGACCAGCAAGGTCTTTCAGCGCTGGCAGCTTCCTTGTGGGAGAAGGAGCTGGACGTTTGTCTTTTCGGAAACGGTCTCTGCCGAGAACGAGTGCCGCGAGCTGTGCTGTCTGTGGGAAAGCACCGATCCCCAGTGCTGTTGTGCCTGCGGATAGGCTGCACGGGGACAGTGAAGAACAGCAAGAGCTTTCAGGGCAGGTAGCTTCCTTGTGGGAGAAGGAGCCGGACGTTTGCCTTTTCGGAAACGGGCTCTGCCGAGATCGAGCGCCGTGACTTGTACCGTGCCTGGGCAAGTACAGATGCCCAGTGCTGTTGTGCCAGTGGGTAAGCTGTACTGGGACAGTGAAGACGAGCAAGGTCTTTCAGGGCTGGCAGCTTCCTTGTGGGAGAAGGAGCCGGACGTTTGCCTTTTCGGAAACGGGCTCTGCCGAGAACGTGCACCGTGAGATGTGCTGTCTGTGGGGAAGCACAGATGCCCAGTGCTGTTGTGCCAGTGGGTAAGCTGTACTGGGACGCTGAGGACCAGCAAGAGCTTTCAGGGCTGGCAGCTTCCTTGTGGGAGAAGGAGCCGGACGTTTGCCTTTTCGGAAACGGGCTCTGCAGAGATCGAGCGCCGTGAGATGTGCTGTCTGTGGGGAAGCACAGATACCCAGTGCTGTTGTGCCTGCGGATAGGCTGCACGGGGACGGTGAGGACCAGCAAGAGCTTTCAGGGCAGGTAGCTTCCTTGTGGGAGAAGGAGCCGGACGTTTGCCTTTTCGAAAAGAAGCTCTGCAGAGATCGAGCGCCGTGACTTGTCCCGTGCCTGGGCAAGAACATATGCCCAGTGCTGTTGTGCCAGTGGGTAAGCTGTACTGGGACAGTGAAGACGAGCAAGGTCTTTCAGGGCTGGCAGCTTCCTTGTGGGAGAAGGAGCCGGACGTTTGCCTTTTCGGAAACGGGCTCTGCCGAGAACGAGCACCGTGAGATGTGCTGTCTGTGGGGAAGCACAGATGCCCAGTGCTGTTGTGCCTGTGGATAGGCTGCAAGGGGAGGGTGAAGACCAGCAAGAGCTTTCAGCGCTGGCAGCTTCCTTGTGGGAGAAGGAGCTGGACGTTTGTCTTTTCGGAAACGGTCTCTGCCGAGAACGAGTGCCGCGAGCTGTGCTGTCTGTGGGAAAGCACCGATCCCCAGTGCTTTTGTGCCTGCGGATAGGCTGCACGGGGACAGTGAAGAACAGCAAGAGCTTTCAGGGCAGGTAGCTTCCTTGTGGGAGAAGGAGCCGGACGTTTGCCTTTTCGAAAAGAAGCTCTGCAGAGATCGAGCGCCGTGACTTGTACCGTGCCTGGGCAAGTACAGATGCCCAGTGCTGTTGTGCCAGTGGGTAAGCTGTACTGGGACAGTGAAGACGAGCAAGGTCTTTCAGGGCTGGCAGCTTCCTTGTGGGAGAAGGAGCCGGACGTTTGCCTTTTCGGAAACGGGCTCTGCCGAGAACGTGCACCGTGAGATGTGCTGTCTGTGGGGAAGCACAGATGCCCAGTGCTGTTGTGCCAGTGGGTAAGCTGTACTGGGACGCTGAGGACCAGCAAGAGCTTTCAGGGCTGGCAGCTTCCTTGTGGGAGAAGGAGCCGGACGTTTGCCTTTTCGGAAACGGGCTCTGCAGAGATCGAGCGCCGTGAGATGTGCTGTCTGTGGGGAAGCACAGATACCCAGTGCTGTTGTGCCTGCGGATAGGCTGCACGGGGACGGTGAGGACCAGCAAGAGCTTTCAGGGCAGGTAGCTTCCTTGTGGGAGAAGGAGCCGGACGTTTGCCTTTTCGAAAAGAAGCTCTGCAGAGATCGAGCGCCGTGACTTGTCCCGTGCCTGGGCAAGAACATATGCCCAGTGCTGTTGTGCCAGTGGGTAAGCTGTACTGGGACAGTGAAGACGAGCAAGGTCTTTCAGGGCTGGCAGCTTCCTTGTGGGAGAAGGAGCCGGACGTTTGCCTTTTCGGAAACGGGCTCTGCCGAGAACGTGCACCGTAAGATGTGCTGTCTGTGGGGAAGCACAAATGCCCAGTGCTGTTGTGCCTGTGGATAGGCTGCGCGGGGACAGTGAAGACGAGCAAGAGCTGTCAGAGCTGGCAGCTTCCTTGTGAGAGAAGGAGCCGGACGTTTGCCTTTTCGAAAAGAAGCTCTGCAGAGATCGAGCGCCGTGACGTGTACCGTGCCTGGGCAAGTACAGATGCCCAGTGCTGTTGTGCCAGTGGGTAAGCTGTACTGGGACAGTGAAGACCAGCAAGAGCTTTCAGGGCTGGCAGCTTCCTTGTGGGAGAAGGAGCCGGACGTTTGTCTTTTCGGAAACGGTCTCTGCCGAGAACGAGCGCCGCGAGCTGTGCTGTCTGTGGGAAAGCACAGATCCCCAGTGCTGTTGTGCCTGCGGATAGCCTGCACGGGGACAGTGAAGAACAGCAAGAGCTTTCAGGGCAGGTAGCTTCCTTGTGGGAGAAGGAGCCGGACGTTTGCCTTTTCGGAAACGGGCTCTGCCGAGATCGAGCACCGTGAGATGCGCTTTCTGTTCGAAAGCAGAGATGCCCAGTGCTGTTGTGCCTGTGGATAGGATGCACAGGGACAGTGAAGACCAGCAAGGTCTTTCAGGGCTGGCAGCTTCCTTGTGGGAGAAGGAGCCAGACGTTTGCCGTTTCGGAAACGGGCTCTGCAGAGATCGAGCGCCGTGACTTGTACCGTGCCTGGGCAAGTACAGATGCCCAGTGCTGTTGTGCCAGTGGGTAAGCTGTACTGGGACAGTGAAGACGAGCAAGGTCTTTCAGGGCTGGCAGCTTCCTTGTGGGAGAAGGAGCCGGACGTTTGCCTTTTCGGAAACGGGCTCTGCCGAGAACGAGCACCGTGACATGTGCTGTCTGTGGGGAAGCACAGATCCCCAGTGCTGTTGTGTCTGCGGATAGGATGCACGGGGAGGGTGAAGACCAGCAAGAGCTTTCAGCGCTGGCAGCTTCCTTGTGGGAGAAGGAGCCGGACGTATGCCTTTTCGGAAAGGGGTTCTGCCGAGAACGAGCACCGTGAGATGCGCTTTCTGTTCGAAAGCAGAGATGCCCAGTGCTGTTGTGCCTGTGGATAGGATGCACAGGGACAGTGAAGACCAGCAAGGTCTTTCAGGGCTGGCAGCTTACTTGTGGGAGAAGGAGCCGGACGTTTGCCTTTTCGGAAACGGGCTCTGCCGAGAACGAGCACCGTGAGATGTGCTGTCTGTGGGAAAGCACAGATCCCCAGTGCTGGTGTGCCTGCGGATAGGCTGCACGGGGACGGTGAGGACCAGCAAGAGCTTTCAGGGCTGGCAGCTTCCTTGTGGGAGAAGGAGCCGGACGTATGCCTTTTCGGAAACGGGCTCTGCCGAGAACGAGCAGCGTGAGATGTGCTGTGTGTGGGGAAGCACCGATCCCCAGTGCTGTTGTGCCTGCGGATAGGATGCACAGGGTCAGTGAAGACCAGCAAGAGCTTTCAGCGCTGGCAGCTTCCTTGTGGGAGAAGGAGCTGGACGTTTGTCTTTTCGGAAACGGTCTCTGCCGAGAACGAGTGCCGCGAGCTGTGCTGTCTGTGGGAAAGCACCGATCCCCAGTGCTGTTGTGCCTGCGGATAGGCTGCACGGGGACAGTGAAGAACAGCAAGAGCTTTCAGGGCAGGTAGCTTCCTTGTGGGAGAAGGAGCCGGACGTTTGCCTTTTCGAAAAGAAGCTCTGCAGAGATCGAGCGCCGTGACTTGTACCGTGCCTGGGCAAGTACAGATGCCCAGTGCTGTTGTGCCAGTGGGTAAGCTGTACTGGGACAGTGAAGACGAGCAAGGTCTTTCAGGGCTGGCAGCTTCCTTGTGGGAGAAGGAGCCGGACGTTTGCCTTTTCGGAAACGGGCTCTGCCGAGAACGTGCACCGTGAGATGGGCTGTCTGTGGGGAAGCACCGATGCCCAGTGCTGGTGTGCCTGCAGATAGGCTGCACGGGGACGGTGAGGACCAGCAAGAGCTTTCAGGGCTGGCAGCTTCCTTGTGGGAGAAGGAGCCGGACGTTTGCCTTTTCGAAAAGGAGCTCTGCAGAGATCGAGCGCCGTGACGTGTACCGTGCCTGGGCAAGTACAGATGCCCAGTGCTGTTGTGCCAGTGGGTAAGCTGTACTGGGACAGTGAAGACGAGCAAGGTCTTTCAGGGCTGGCAGCTTCCTTGTGGGAGAAGGAGCCGGACGTTTGTCTTTTCGGAAACGGGCTCTGCCGAGATCGAGAACCGTGAGATTCGCTTTCTGTTCGAAAGCAGAGATGCCCAGTGCTGTTGTGCCAGTGGGTAAGCTGTACTGGGACAGTGAAGACCAGCAAGAGCTTTCAGGGCTGGCAGCTTCCTTGTGGGAGAAGGAGCCGGACGTTTGCCTTTTCGGAAACGGGCTCTGCAGAGATCGAGCGCCGTGACTTGTACCGTGCCTGGGCAAGTATAGATGCCCAGTGCTGTTGTGCCAGTCGGTAAGCTGTACTGGGACAGTGAAGACGAGCAAGGTCTTTCAGGGCTGGCAGCTTCCTTGTGGGAGAAGGAGCCGGACGTATGCCTTTTCGGAAACGGGCTCTGCCGAGAACGAGCACCGTGAGATGTGCTGTCTGTGGGGAAGCACAGATGCCCAGTGCTGTTGTGCCTGTGGATAGGCTGCACGGGGACAGTGAAGACCAGCAAGAGCTTTCAGCGCTGACAGCTTCCTTGTGGGAGAAGGAGCCGGACGTATGCCTTTTCGGAAAGGGGTTCTGCCGAGAACGAGCACCGTGAGATGCGCTTTCTGTTCGAAAGCAGAGATGCCCAGTGCTGTTGTGCCTGCGGATAGGCTGCACGGGGACGGTGAGGACCAGCAAGAGCTTTCAGGGCTGGCAGCTTCCTTGTGGGAGAAGGAGCCGGACGTATGCCTTTTCGGAAACGGGCTCTGCCGAGAACGAGCAGCGTGAGATGTGCTGTCTGTGGGGAAGCACCGATCCCCAGTGCTGTTGTGCCTGCGGATAGGCTGCACGGGGACAGTGAAGAACAGCAAGAGCTTTCAGGGCAGGTAGCTTCCTTGTGGGAGAAGGAGCCGGACGTTTGCCTTTTCGAAAAGAAGCTCTGCAGAGATCGAGCGCCGTGACTTGTACCGTGCCTTGGCAAGTACAGATGCCCAGTGCTGTTGTGCCAGTGGGTAAGCTGTACTGGGACGCTGAGGACCAGCAAGAGCTTTCAGGGCTGGCAGCTTCCTTGTGGGAGAAGGAGCCGGACGTATGCCTTTTCGGAAACGGGCTCTGCCGAGAACGAGCACCGTGAGATGCGCTTTCTGTTCGAAAGCAGAGATGCCCAGTGCTGTTGTGCCTGTGGATAGGATGCAGAGGGACAGTGAAGACCAGCAAGAGCTTTCAGCGCTGGCAGCTTCCTTGTGGGAGAAGGAGCCGGACGTATGCCTTTTCGGAAACGGGCTCTGCCGAGAACGTGCACCGTAAGATGTGCTGTCTGTGGGGAAGCACAGATGCCCAGTGCTGTTGTGCCTGTGGATAGGCTGCGCGGGGACAGTGAAGACGAGCAAGAGCTGTCAGAGCTGGCAGCTTCCTTGTGAGAGAAGGAGCCGGACGTTTGCCTTTTCGAAAAGAAGCTCTGCAGAGATCGAGCGCCGTGACGTGTACCGTGCCTGGGCAAGTACAGATGCCCAGTGCTGTTGTGCCAGTGGGTAAGCTGTACTGGGACAGTGAAGACCAGCAAGAGCTTTCAGGGCTGGCAGCTTCCTTGTGGGAGAAGGAGCCGGACGTTTGTCTTTTCGGAAACGGTCTCTGCCGAGAACGAGCGCCGCGAGCTGTGCTGTCTGTGGGAAAGCACAGATCCCCAGTGCTGTTGTGCCTGCGGATAGCCTGCACGGGGACAGTGAAGAACAGCAAGAGCTTTCAGGGCAGGTAGCTTCCTTGTGGGAGAAGGAGCCGGACGTTTGCCTTTTCGGAAACGGGCTCTGCCGAGATCGAGCACCGTGAGATGCGCTTTCTGTTCGAAAGCAGAGATGCCCAGTGCTGTTGTGCCTGTGGATAGGATGCACAGGGACAGTGAAGACCAGCAAGGTCTTTCAGGGCTGGCAGCTTCCTTGTGGGAGAAGGAGCCAGACGTTTGCCTTTTCGGAAACGGGCTCTGCCGAGAACAAGCACCGTGACATGTGCTGTCTGTGGGAAAGCACAGATGCCCAGTGCTGTTGTGCCAGTGGGTAAGCTGTACTGGGACAGTGAAGACCAGCAAGGTCTTTCAGGGCTGGCAGCTTCCTTGTGGGAGAAGGAGCCGGACGTTTGCCTTTTCGGAAACGGGCTCTGCAGAGATCGAGCGCCGTGACTTGTACCGTGCCTGGGCAAGTACAGATGCCCAGTGCTGTTGTGCCAGTGGGTAAGCTGTACTGGGACAGTGAAGACGAGCAAGGTCTTTCAGGGCTGGCAGCTTCCTTGTGGGAGAAGGAGCCGGACGTTTGCCTTTTCGGAAACGGGCTCTGCCGAGAACGAGCACCGTGACATGTGCTGTCTGTGGGGAAGCACAGATCCCCAGTGCTGTTGTGTCTGCGGATAGGATGCACGGGGAGGGTGAAGACCAGCAAGAGCTTTCAGCGCTGGCAGCTTCCTTGTGGGAGAAGGAGCCGGACGTATGCCTTTTCGGAAAGGGGTTCTGCCGAGAACGAGCACCGTGAGATGCGCTTTCTGTTCGAAAGCAGAGATGCCCAGTGCTGTTGTGCCTGTGGATAGGATGCACAGGGACAGTGAAGACCAGCAAGGTCTTTCAGGGCTGGCAGCTTCCTTGTGGGAGAAGGAGCCGGACGTTTGCCTTTTCGGAAACGGGCTCTGCCGAGAACGAGCACCGTGAGATGTGCTGTCTGTGGGAAAGCACAGATCCCCAGTGCTGGTGTGCCTGCGGATAGGCTGCACGGGGACGGTGAGGACCAGCAAGAGCTTTCAGGGCTGGCAGCTTCCTTGTGGGAGAAGGAGCCGGACGTATGCCTTTTCGGAAACGGGCTCTGCCGAGAACGAGCAGCGTGAGATGTGCTGTGTGTGGGGAAGCACCGATCCCCAGTGCTGTTGTGCCTGCGGATAGGATGCACAGGGTCAGTGAAGACCAGCAAGAGCTTTCAGCGCTGGCAGCTTCCTTGTGGGAGAAGGAGCTGGACGTTTGTCTTTTCGGAAACGGTCTCTGCCGAGAACGAGTGCCGCGAGCTGTGCTGTCTGTGGGAAAGCACCGATCCCCAGTGCTGTTGTGCCTGCGGATAGGCTGCACGGGGACAGTGAAGAACAGCAAGAGCTTTCAGGGCAGGTAGCTTCCTTGTGGGAGAAGGAGCCGGACGTTTGCCTTTTCGAAAAGAAGCTCTGCAGAGATCGAGCGCCGTGACTTGTACCGTGCCTGGGCAAGTACAGATGCCCAGTGCTGTTGTGCCAGTGGGTAAGCTGTACTGGGACAGTGAAGACGAGCAAGGTCTTTCAGGGCTGGCAGCTTCCTTGTGGGAGAAGGAGCCGGACGTATGCCTTTTCGGAAACGGGCTCTGCCGAGAACGAGCACCGTGAGATGCGCTTTCTGTTCGAAAGCAGAGATGCCCAGTGCTGTTGTGCCTGTGGATAGGATGCAGAGGGACAGTGAAGACCAGCAAGAGCTTTCAGGGCTGGCAGCTTCCTTGTGGGAGAAGGAGCTGGACGTTTGTCTTTTCGGAAACGGTCTCTGCCGAGAACGAGTGCCGCGAGCTGTGCTGTCTGTGGGAAAGCACCGATCCCCAGTGCTGTTGTGCCTGCGGATAGGCTGCACGGGGACAGTGAAGAACAGCAAGAGCTTTCAGGGCAGGTAGCTTCCTTGTGGGAGAAGGAGCCGGACGTTTGCCTTTTCGAAAAGAAGCTCTGCAGAGATCGAGCGCCGTGACTTGTACCGTGCCTGGGCAAGTACAGATGCCCAGTGCTGTTGTGCCAGTGGGTAAGCTGTACTGGGACAGTGAAGACGAGCAAGGTCTTTCAGGGCTGGCAGCTTCCTTGTGGGAGAAGGAGCCGGACGTATGCCTTTTCGGAAACGGGCTCTGCCGAGAACGAGCACCGTGAGATGCGCTTTCTGTTCGAAAGCAGAGATGCCCAGTGCTGTTGTGCCTGTGGATAGGATGCAGAGGGACAGTGAAGACCAGCAAGAGCTTTCAGGGCTGGCAGCTTCCTTGTGGGAGAAGGAGCCGGACGTTTGTCTTTTCGGAAACGGGCTCTGCCGAGATCGAGAACCGTGAGATTCGCTTTCTGTTCGAAAGCAGAGATGCCCAGTGCTGTTGTGCCAGTGGGTAAGCTGTACTGGGACAGTGAAGACCAGCAAGAGCTTTCAGGGCTGGCAGCTTCCTTGTGGGAGAAGGAGCCGGACGTTTGCCTTTTCGGAAACGGGCTCTGCAGAGATCGAGCGCCGTGACTTGTACCGTGCCTGGGCAAGTATAGATGCCCAGTGCTGTTGTGCCAGTCGGTAAGCTGTACTGGGACAGTGAAGACCAGCAAGAGCTTTCAGCGCTGACAGCTTCCTTGTGGGAGAAGGAGCCGGACGTATGCCTTTTCGGAAAGGGGTTCTGCCGAGAACGAGCACCGTGAGATGCGCTTTCTGTTCGAAAGCAGAGATGCCCAGTGCTGTTGTGCCTGCGGATAGGCTGCACGGGGACGGTGAGGACCAGCAAGAGCTTTCAGGGCTGGCAGCTTCCTTGTGGGAGAAGGAGCCGGACGTATGCCTTTTCGGAAACGGGCTCTGCCGAGAACGAGCAGCGTGAGATGTGCTGTCTGTGGGGAAGCACCGATCCCCAGTGCTGTTGTGCCTGCGGATAGGCTGCACGGGGACAGTGAAGAACAGCAAGAGCTTTCAGGGCAGGTAGCTTCCTTGTGGGAGAAGGAGCCGGACGTTTGCCTTTTCGAAAAGAAGCTCTGCAGAGATCGAGCGCCGTGACTTGTACCGTGCCTTGGCAAGTACAGATGCCCAGTGCTGTTGTGCCAGTGGGTAAGCTGTACTGGGACGCTGAGGACCAGCAAGAGCTTTCAGGGCTGGCAGCTTCCTTGTGGGAGAAGGAGCCGGACGTATGCCTTTTCGGAAACGGGCTCTGCCGAGAACGAGCACCGTGAGATGCGCTTTCTGTTCGAAAGCAGAGATGCCCAGTGCTGTTGTGCCTGTGGATAGGATGCAGAGGGACAGTGAAGACGAGCAAGGTCTTTCAGCGCTGGCAGCTTCCTTGTGGGAGAAGGAGCCGGACGTATGCCTTTTCGGAAACGGGCTCTGCCGAGAACGTGCACCGTAAGATGTGCTGTCTGTGGGGAAGCACAGATGCCCAGTGCTGTTGTGCCTGTGGATAGGCTGCGCGGGGACAGTGAAGACGAGCAAGAGCTGTCAGAGCTGGCAGCTTCCTTGTGAGAGAAGGAGCCGGACGTTTGCCTTTTCGAAAAGAAGCTCTGCAGAGATCGAGCGCCGTGACGTGTACCGTGCCTGGGCAAGTACAGATGCCCAGTGCTGTTGTGCCAGTGGGTAAGCTGTACTGGGACAGTGAAGACCAGCAAGAGCTTTCAGGGCTGGCAGCTTCCTTGTGGGAGAAGGAGCCGGACGTTTGTCTTTTCGGAAACGGTCTCTGCCGAGAACGAGCGCCGCGAGCTGTGCTGTCTGTGGGAAAGCACAGATCCCCAGTGCTGTTGTGCCTGCGGATAGCCTGCACGGGGACAGTGAAGAACAGCAAGAGCTTTCAGGGCAGGTAGCTTCCTTGTGGGAGAAGGAGCCGGACGTTTGCCTTTTCGGAAACGGGCTCTGCCGAGATCGAGCACCGTGAGATGCGCTTTCTGTTCGAAAGCAGAGATGCCCAGTGCTGTTGTGCCTGTGGATAGGATGCACAGGGACAGTGAAGACCAGCAAGGTCTTTCAGGGCTGGCAGCTTCCTTGTGGGAGAAGGAGCCAGACGTTTGCCTTTTCGGAAACGGGCTCTGCCGAGAACAAGCACCGTGACATGTGCTGTCTGTGGGAAAGCACAGATGCCCAGTGCTGTTGTGCCAGTGGGTAAGCTGTACTGGGACAGTGAAGACCAGCAAGGTCTTTCAGGGCTGGCAGCTTCCTTGTGGGAGAAGGAGCCGGACGTTTGCCTTTTCGGAAACGGGCTCTGCAGAGATCGAGCGCCGTGACTTGTACCGTGCCTGGGCAAGTACAGATGCCCAGTGCTGTTGTGCCAGTGGGTAAGCTGTACTGGGACAGTGAAGACGAGCAAGGTCTTTCAGGGCTGGCAGCTTCCTTGTGGGAGAAGGAGCCGGACGTTTGCCTTTTCGGAAACGGGCTCTGCCGAGAACGAGCACCGTGACATGTGCTGTCTGTGGGGAAGCACAGATCCCCAGTGCTGTTGTGTCTGCGGATAGGATGCACGGGGAGGGTGAAGACCAGCAAGAGCTTTCAGCGCTGGCAGCTTCCTTGTGGGAGAAGGAGCCGGACGTATGCCTTTTCGGAAAGGGGTTCTGCCGAGAACGAGCACCGTGAGATGCGCTTTCTGTTCGAAAGCAGAGATGCCCAGTGCTGTTGTGCCTGTGGATAGGATGCACAGGGACAGTGAAGACCAGCAAGGTCTTTCAGGGCTGGCAGCTTACTTGTGGGAGAAGGAGCCGGACGTTTGCCTTTTCGGAAACGGGCTCTGCCGAGAACGAGCACCGTGAGATGTGCTGTCTGTGGGAAAGCACAGATCCCCAGTGCTGGTGTGCCTGCGGATAGGCTGCACGGGGACGGTGAGGACCAGCAAGAGCTTTCAGGGCTGGCAGCTTCCTTGTGGGAGAAGGAGCCGGACGTATGCCTTTTCGGAAACGGGCTCTGCCGAGAACGAGCAGCGTGAGATGTGCTGTGTGTGGGGAAGCACCGATCCCCAGTGCTGTTGTGCCTGCGGATAGGATGCACAGGGTCAGTGAAGACCAGCAAGAGCTTTCAGCGCTGGCAGCTTCCTTGTGGGAGAAGGAGCTGGACGTTTGTCTTTTCGGAAACGGTCTCTGCCGAGAACGAGTGCCGCGAGCTGTGCTGTCTGTGGGAAAGCACCGATCCCCAGTGCTGTTGTGCCTGCGGATAGGCTGCACGGGGACAGTGAAGAACAGCAAGAGCTTTCAGGGCAGGTAGCTTCCTTGTGGGAGAAGGAGCCGGACGTTTGCCTTTTCGAAAAGAAGCTCTGCAGAGATCGAGCGCCGTGACTTGTACCGTGCCTTGGCAAGTACAGATGCCCAGTGCTGTTGTGCCAGTGGGTAAGCTGTACTGGGACGCTGAGGACCAGCAAGAGCTTTCAGGGCTGGCAGCTTCCTTGTGGGAGAAGGAGCCGGACGTATGCCTTTTCGGAAACGGGCTCTGCCGAGAACGAGCACCGTGAGATGTGCTGTCTGTGGGGAAGCACAGATGCCCAGTGCTGTTGTGCCTGTGGATAGGCTGCACGGGGAGGGTGAAGACCAGCAAGAGCTTTCAGCGCTGGCAGCTTCCTTGTGGGAGAAGGAGCCGGACGTATGCCTTTTCGGAAACGGGCTCTGCCGAGAACGTGCACCGTGAGATGTGCTGTCTGTGGGGAAGCACAGATGCCCAGTGCTGTTGTGCCTGTGGATAGGCTGCGCGGGGACAGTGAAGACGAGCAAGAGCTGTCAGAGCTGGCAGCTTCCTTGTGAGAGAAGGAGCCGGACGTTTGCCTTTTCGAAAAGAAGCTCTGCAGAGATCGAGCGCCGTGACGTGTACCGTGCCTGGGCAAGTACAGATGCCCAGTGCTGTTGTGCCAGTGGGTAAGCTGTACTGGGACAGTGAAGACCAGCAAGAGCTTTCAGGGCTGGCAGCTTCCTTGTGGGAGAAGGAGCCGGACGTTTGTCTTTTCGGAAACGGTCTCTGCCGAGAACGAGCGCCGCGAGCTGTGCTGTCTGTGGGAAAGCACAGATCCCCAGTGCTGTTGTGCCTGCGGATAGCCTGCACGGGGACAGTGAAGAACAGCAAGAGCTTTCAGGGCAGGTAGCTTCCTTGTGGGAGAAGGAGCCGGACGTTTGCCTTTTCGGAAGGGGCTCTGCCGAGAACGAGCACCGTGACGTGTACCGTGCCTGGGCAAGTACAGATGCCCAGTGCTGTTGTGCCAGTGGGTAAGCTGTACTGGGACAGTGAAGACGAGCAAGGTCTTTCAGGGCTGGCAGCTTCCTTGTGGGAGAAGGAGCCGGACGTTTGCCTTTTCGGAAACGGGCTCTGCCGAGAACGAGCACCGTGAGATGCGCTTTCTGTTCGAAAGCAGAGATGCCCAGTGCTGTTGTGCCTGTGGATAGGATGCACAGGGACAGTGAAGACCAGCAAGGTCTTTCAGGGCTGGCAGCTTCCTTGTGGGAGAAGGAGCCGGACGTTTGCCTTTTCGGAAACGGGCTCTGCCGAAAACAAGCACCGTGAGATGTGCTGTCTGTGGGAAAGCACCGATCCCCAGTGCTGTTGTGCCTGTGGATAGGATGCACAGGGACAGTGAAGACCAGCAATGTCTTTCAGGGCAGGTAGCTTCCTTGAGGGAGAAGGAGCCAGACGTTTGCCTTTTCGGAAACGGGCTCTGCCGAGATCGAGCACCGTGACATGTGCTGTCTGTGGGAAAGCACAGATGCCCAGTGCTGTTGTGCCAGTGGGTAAGCTGTACTGGGACAGTGAAGACCAGCAAGAGCTTTCAGGGCTGGCAGCTTCCTTGTGGGAGAAGGAGCCGGACGTTTGCCTTTTCGGAAACGGGCTCTGCAGAGATCGAGCGCCGTGAGATGTGCTGTCTGTGGGGAAGCACAGATGCCCAGTGCTGTTGTGCCTGCGGATAGGCTGCACGGGGACGGTGAGGACCAGCAAGAGCTTTCAGGGCAGGTACCTTCCTTGTGGGAGAAGGAGCCGGACGTTTGCCTTTTCGAAAAGAAGCTCTGCAGAGATCGAGCGCCGTGACTTGTCCCGTGCCTGGGCAAGAACATATGCCCAGTGCTGTTGTGCCAGTCGGTAAGCTGTACTGGGACAGTGAAGACCAGCAAGAGCTTTCAGGGCTGGCAGCTTCCTTGTGGGAGAAGGAGCCGGACGTTTGTCTTTTCGGAAACGGGCTCTGCCGAGAACGAGCACCGTGAGATGTGCTGTCTGTGGGAAAGCACAGATCCCCAGTGCTGTTGTGCCTGCGGATAGCCTGCACGGGGACAGTGAAGAACAGCAAGAGCTTTCAGGGCAGGTAGCTTCCTTGTGGGAGAAGGAGCCGGACGTTTGCCTTTTCGGAAACGGGCTCTGCCGAGATCGAGCACCGTGAGATGCGCTTTCTGTTCGAAAGCAGAGATGCCCAGTGCTGTTGTGCCTGTGGATAGGATGCACAGGGACAGTGAAGACCAGCAAGGTCTTTCAGGGCTGGCAGCTTCCTTGTGGGAGAAGGAGCCGGACGTTTGCCTTTTCGGAAACGGGCTCTGCAGAGATCGAGCGCCGTGACTTGTACCGTGCCTGGGCAAGTACAGATGCCCAGTGCTGTTGTGCCAGTGGGTAAGCTGTACTGGGACAGTGAAGACGAGCAAGGTCTTTCAGGGCTGGCAGCTTCCTTGTGGGAGAAGGAGCCGGACGTTTGCCTTTTCGGAAACGGGCTCTGCCGAGAACGAGCACCGTGAGATGCGCTTTCTGTTCGAAAGCAGAGATGCCCAGTGCTGTTGTGCCTGTGGATAGGATGCACAGGGACAGTGAAGACCAGCAAGGTCTTTCAGGGCTGGCAGCTTCCTTGTGGGAGAAGGAGCCGGACGTTTGCCTTTTCGGAAACGGGCTCTGCCGAGAACGAGCACCGTGAGATGTGCTGTCTGTGGGAAAGCACAGATCCCCAGTGCTGGTGTGCCTGCGGATAGGCTGCACGGGGACGGTGAGGACCAGCAAGAGCTTTCAGGGCTGGCAGCTTCCTTGTGGGAGAAGTAGCCGGACGTATGCCTTTTCGGAAACGGGCTCTGCCGAGAACGAGCACCGTGAGATGTGCTGTCTGTGGGGAAGCACCGATCCCCAGTGCTGTTGTGCCTGCGGATAGGATGCACAGGGTCAGTGAAGACCAGCAAGAGCTTTCAGCGCTGGCAGCTTCCTTGTGGGAGAAGGAGCTGGACGTTTGTCTTTTCGGAAACGGTCTCTGCCGAGAACGAGTGCCGCGAGCTGTGCTGTCTGTGGGAAAGCACCGATCCCCAGTGCTGTTGTGCCTGCGGATAGGCTGCACGGGGACAGTGAAGAACAGCAAGAGCTTTCAGGGCAGGTAGCTTCCTTGTGGGAGAAGGAGCCGGACGTTTGCCTTTTCGAAAAGAAGCTCTGCAGAGATCGAGCGCCGTGACTTGTACCGTGCCTGGGCAAGTACAGATGCCCAGTGCTGTTGTGCCTGTGGGTAAGCTGTACTGGGACAGTGAAGACGAGCAAGGTCTTTCAGGGCTGGCAGCTTCCTTGTGGGAGAAGGAGCCGGACGTTTGCCTTTTCGGAAACGGGCTCTGCCGAGAACGTGCACCGTGAGATGGGCTGTCTGTGAAGAAGCACCGATGCCCAGTGCTGGTGTGCCTGCAGATAGGCTGCACGGGGACGGTGAGGACCAGCAAGAGCTTTCAGGGCTGGCAGCTTCCTTGTGGGAGAAGGAGCCGGACGTATGCCTTTTCGGAAACGGGCTCTGCCGAGAACGAGCACCGTGAGATGTGCTGTCTGTGGGAAAGCACAGATCCCCAGTGCTGGTGTGCCTGCGGATAGGCTGCACGGGGACGGTGAGGACCAGCAAGAGCTTTCAGGGCTGGCAGCTTCCTTGTGGGAGAAGGAGCCGGACGTATGCCTTTTCGGAAACGGGCTCTGCCGAGAACGAGCACCGTGAGATGCGCTTTCTGTTCGAAAGCAGAGATGCCCAGTGCTGTTGTGCCTGTGGATAGGATGCAGAGGGACAGTGAAGACCAGCAAGAGCTTTCAGGGCTGGCAGCTTCCTTGTGAGAGAAGGAGCCGGACGTTTGTCTTTTCGGAAACGGGCTCTGCCGAGAACGAGCACCGTGAGATGTGCTGTCTGTGGGAAAGCACAGACGCCCACTGCTGTTGTGCCTGTGGATAGGCTGCGCGGGGACAGTGAAGACGAGCAAGAGCTTTCAGAGCTGGCAGCTTCCTTGTGAGAGAAGGAGCCGGACGTTTGCCTTTTCGGAAACGGGCTCTGCCGAGATCGAGAACCGTGAGATGCGCTTTCTGTTCGAAAGCAGAGATGCCCAGTGCTGTTGTGCCAGTGGGTAAGCTGTACTGGGACAGTGAAGACGAGCAAGGTCTTTCAGGGCTGGCAGCTTCCTTGTGGGTGAAGGAGCCGGACGTTTGCCTTTTCGGAAACGGGCTCTGCCGAGAACGAGCACCGTGAGATGTGCTGTCTGTGGGGAAGCACAGATGCCCAGTGCTGTTGTGCCTGTGGATAGGCTGCACGGGGACGGTGAGGACCAGCAAGAGCTTTCAGGGCTGGCAGCTTCCTTGTGGGAGAAGGAGCCGGACGTATGCCTTTTCGGAAAGGGGTTCTGCCGAGAACGAGCACCGTGAGATGCGCTTTCTGTTCGAAAGCAGAGATGCCCAGTGCTGTTGTGCCTGCGGATAGGCTGCACGGGGACGGTGAGGACCAGCAAGAGCTTTCAGGGCTGGCAGCTTCCTTGTGGGAGAAGGAGCCGGACGTATGCCTTTTCGGAAACGGGCTCTGCCGAGAACGAGCAGCGTGAGATGTGCTGTCTGTGGGGAAGCACCGATCCCCAGTGCTGTTGTGCCTGCGGATAGGATGCACAGGGTCAGTGAAGACCAGCAAGAGCTTTCAGCGCTGGCAGCTTCCTTGTGGGAGAAGGAGCTGGACGTTTGTCTTTTCGGAAACGGTCTCTGCCGAGAACGAGTGCCGCGAGCTGTGCTGTCTGTGGGAAAGCACCGATCCCCAGTGCTGTTGTGCCTGCGGATAGGCTGCACGGGGACAGTGAAGAACAGCAAGAGCTTTCAGGGCAGGTAGCTTCCTTGTGGGAGAAGGAGCCGGACGTTTGCCTTTTCGAAAAGAAGCTCTGCAGAGATCGAGCGCCGTGACTTGTACCGTGCCTTGGCAAGTACAGATGCCCAGTGCTGTTGTGCCAGTGGGTAAGCTGTACTGGGACAGTGAAGACGAGCAAGGTCTTTCAGGGCTGGCAGCTTCCTTGTGGGAGAAGGAGCCGGACGTTTGCCTTTTCGGAAACGGGCTCTGCCGAGAACGTGCACCGTGAGATGTGCTGTCTGTGGGGAAGCACAGATGCCCAGTGCTGTTGTGCCAGTGGGTAAGCTGTACTGGGACGCTGAGGACCAGCAAGAGCTTTCAGGGCTGGCAGCTTCCTTGTGGGAGAAGGAGCCGGACGTTTGCCTTTTCGGAAACGGGCTCTGCAGAGATCGAGCGCCGTGAGATGTGCTGTCTGTGGGGAAGCACAGATACCCAGTGCTGTTGTGCCTGCGGATAGGCTGCACGGGGACGGTGAGGACCAGCAAGAGCTTTCAGGGCAGTTAGCTTCCTTGTGGGAGAAGGAGCCGGACGTTTGCCTTTTCGAAAAGAAGCTCTGCAGAGATCGAGCGCCGTGACTTGTCCCGTGCCTGGGCAAGAACATATGCCCAGTGCTGTTGTGCCAGTCGGTAAGCTGTACTGGGACAGTGAAGACCAGCAAGGTCTTTCAGGGCTGGCAGCTTCCTTGTGGGAGAAGGAGCCGGACGTTTGCCTTTTCGGAAACGGGCTCTGCCGAGAACGAGCACCGTGAGATGTGCTGTCTGTGGGGAAGCACAGATGCCCAGTGCTGTTGTGCCTGTGGATAGGCTGCACGGGGAGGGTGAAGACCAGCAAGAGCTTTCAGCGCTGGCAGCTTCTTTGTGGGAGAAGGAGCTGGACGTATGCCTTTTCGGAAACGGGCTCTGCCGAGAACGTGCACCGTGAGATGTGCTGTCTGTGGGGAAGCACAGATGCCCAGTGCTGTTGTGCCTGTGGATAGGCTGCGCGGGGACAGTGAAGACGAGCAAGAGCTTTCAGGGCAGGTACCTTCCTTGTGGGAGAAGGAGCCGGACGTTTGCCTTTTCGAAAAGAAGCTCTGCAGAGATCGAGCGCCGTGACGTGTACCGTGCCTGGGCAAGTACAGATGCCCAGTGCTGTTGTGCCAGTGGGTAAGCTGTACTGGGACAGTGAAGACGAGCAAGGTCTTTCAGGGCTGGCAGCTTCCTTGTGGGAGAAGGAGCCGGACGTTTGCCTTTTCGGAAACGGGCTCTGCCGAGAACGAGCACCGTGACATGGGCTGTCTGTGGGGAAGCACAGATCCCCAGTGCTGTTGTGCCTGTGGATAGGCTGCACGGGGACGGTGAAGACCAGCAAGAGCTTTCAGCGCTGACAGCTTCCTTGTGGGAGAAGGAGCCGGACGTATGCCTTTTCGGAAAGGGGTTCTGCCGAGAACGAGCACCGTGAGATGCGCTTTCTGTTCGAAAGCAGAGATGCCCAGTGCTGTTGTGCCTGCGGATAGGCTGCACGGGGACGGTGAGGACCAGCAAGAGCTTTCAGGGCTGGCAGCTTCCTTGTGGGAGAAGGAGCCGGACGTATGCCTTTTCGGAAACGGGCTCTGCCGAGAACGAGCAGCGTGAGATGTGCTGTCTGTGGGGAAGCACCGATCCCCAGTGCTGTTGTGCCTGCGGATAGGATGCACAGGGTCAGTGAAGACCAGCAAGAGCTTTCAGCGCTGGCAGCTTCCTTGTGGGAGAAGGAGCTGGACGTTTGTCTTTTCGGAAACGGTCTCTGCCGAGAACGAGTGCCGCGAGCTGTGCTGTCTGTGGGAAAGCACCGATCCCCAGTGCTGTTGTGCCTGCGGATAGGCTGCACGGGGACAGTGAAGAACAGCAAGAGCTTTCAGGGCAGGTAGCTTCCTTGTGGGAGAAGGAGCCGGACGTTTGCCTTTTCGAAAAGAAGCTCTGCAGAGATCGAGCGCCGTGACTTGTACCGTGCCTTGGCAAGTACAGATGCCCAGTGCTGTTGTGCCAGTGGGTAAGCTGTACTGGGACAGTGAAGACGAGCAAGGTCTTTCAGGGCTGGCAGCTTCCTTGTGGGAGAAGGAGCCGGACGTTTGCCTTTTCGGAAACGGGCTCTGCCGAGAACGTGCACCGTGAGATGTGCTGTCTGTGGGGAAGCACAGATGCCCAGTGCTGTTGTGCCAGTGGGTAAGCTGTACTGGGACGCTGAGGACCAGCAAGAGCTTTCAGGGCTGGCAGCTTCCTTGTGGGAGAAGGAGCCGGACGTTTGCCTTTTCGGAAACGGGCTCTGCAGAGATCGAGCGCCGTGAGATGTGCTGTCTGTGGGGAAGCACAGATACCCAGTGCTGTTGTGCCTGCGGATAGGCTGCACGGGGACGGTGAGGACCAGCAAGAGCTTTCAGGGCAGTTAGCTTCCTTGTGGGAGAAGGAGCCGGACGTTTGCCTTTTCGAAAAGAAGCTCTGCAGAGATCGAGCGCCGTGACTTGTCCCGTGCCTGGGCAAGAACATATGCCCAGTGCTGTTGTGCCAGTCGGTAAGCTGTACTGGGACAGTGAAGACCAGCAAGGTCTTTCAGGGCTGGCAGCTTCCTTGTGGGAGAAGGAGCCGGACGTTTGCCTTTTCGGAAACGGGCTCTGCCGAGAACGAGCACCGTGAGATGTGCTGTCTGTGGGGAAGCACAGATGCCCAGTGCTGTTGTGCCTGTGGATAGGCTGCACGGGGAGGGTGAAGACCAGCAAGAGCTTTCAGCGCTGGCAGCTTCTTTGTGGGAGAAGGAGCCGGACGTTTGCCTTTTCGAAAAGAAGCTCTGCAGAGATCGAGCGCCGTGACGTGTACCGTGCCTGGGCAAGTACAGATGCCCAGTGCTGTTGTGCCAGTGGGTAAGCTGTACTGGGACAGTGAAGACCAGGAAGAGCTTTCAGGGCAGGTAGCTTCCTTGTGGGAGAAGGAGCCGGACGTTTGCCTTTTCGAAAAGAAGCTCTGCAGAGATCGAGCGCCGTGACTTGTCCCGTGCCTGGGCAAGAACATATGCCCAGTGCTGTTGTGCCAGTCGGTAAGCTGTACTGGGACAGTGAAGACCAGCAAGGTCTTTCAGGGCTGGCAGCTTCCTTGTGGGAGAAGGAGCCGGACGTTTGCCTTTTCGGAAACGGGCTCTGCCGAGAACGAGCACCGTGAGATGTGCTGTCTGTGGGGAAGCACAGATGCCCAGTGCTGTTGTGCCTGTGGATAGGCTGCACGGGGAGGGTGAAGACCAGCAAGAGCTTTCAGCCCTGGCAGCTTCCTTGTGGGAGAAGGAGCCGGACGTATGCCTTTTCGGAAACGGGCTCTGCCGAGAACGTGCACCGTGAGATGTGCTGTCTGTGGGGAAGCACAGATGCCCAGTGCTGTTGTGCCTGCGGATAGGCTGCGCGGGGACAGTGAAGACGAGCAAGAGCTGTCAGAGCTGGCAGCTTCTTTGTGGGAGAAGGAGCCGGACGTTTGCCTTTTCGGAAACGGGCTCTGCCGAGATCGAGCACCGTGAGATGCGCTTTCTGTTCGAAAGCAGAGATGCCCAGTGCTGTTGTGCCTGTGGATAGGATGCACAGGGACAGTGAAGACCAGCAAGGTCTTTCAGGGCTGGCAGCTTCCTTGTGGGAGAAGGAGCCAGACGTTTGCCTTTTCGGAAACGGGCTCTGCCGAGAACAAGCACCGTGACATGTGCTGTCTGTGGGAAAGCACAGACGCCCACTGCTGTTGTGCCTGCGGATAGGCTGCGCGGGGACAGTGAAGACGAGCAAGAGCTGTCAGAGCTGGCAGCTTCTTTGTGGGAGAAGGAGCCGGACGTTTGCCTTTTCGGAAACGGGCTCTGCCGAGAACGAGCACCGTGAGATGTGCTGTCTGTGGGAAAGCACAGATCCCCAGTGCTGGTGTGCCTGCGGATAGGCTGCACGGGGACGGTGAGGACCAGCAAGAGCTTTCAGGGCTGGCAGCTTCCTTGTGGGAGAAGGAGCCGGACATATGCCTTTTCGGAAACGGGCTCTGCCGAGAACGAGCACCGTGAGATGCGCTTTCTGTTCGAAAGCAGAGATGCCCAGTGCTGTTGTGCCAGTGGGTAAGCTGTACTGGGACAGTGAAGACCAGCAAGAGCTTTCAGGGCTGGCAGCTTCCTTGTGGGAGAAGGAGCCGGACGTTTGCCTTTTCGGAAACGGGCTCTGCAGAGATCGAGCGCCGTGACTTGTACCGTGCCTGGGCAAGTATAGATGCCCAGTGCTGTTGTGCCAGTCGGTAAGCTGTACTGGGACAGTGAAGGCGAGCAAGGTCTTTCAGGGCTGGCAGCTTCCTTGTGGGAGAAGGAGCCGGACGTTTGCCTTTACGGAAACGGGCTCTGCCGAGAACGAGCACCGTGAGATGTGCTGTCTGTGGGGAAGCACAGATGCCCAGTGCTGTTGTGCCTGTGGATAGGCTGCACGGGGACAGTGAAGACCAGCAAGAGCTTTCAGGGCTGGCAGCTTCCTTGTGGGAGAAGGAGCCGGACGTTTGCCTTTTCGGAAACGGGCTCTGCCGAGAACGTGCACCGTGAGATGTGCTGTCTGTGGGGAAGCACAGATGCCCAGTGCTGTTGTGCCAGTGGGTAAGCTGTACTGGGACGCTGAGGACCAGCAAGAGCTTTCAGGGCTGGCAGCTTCCTTGTGGGAGAAGGAGCCGGACGTTTGCCTTTTCGGAAACGGGCTCTGCAGAGATCGAGCGCCGTGAGATGTGCTGTCTGTGGGGAAGCACAGATACCCAGTGCTGTTGTGCCTGCGGATAGGCTGCACGGGGACGGTGAGGACCAGCAAGAGCTTTCAGGGCAGGTACCTTCCTTGTGGGAGAAGGAGCCGGACGTTTGCCTTTTCGAAAAGAAGCTCTGCAGAGATCGAGCGCCGTGACTTGTCCCGTGCCTGGGCAAGAACATATGCCCAGTGCTGTTGTGCCAGTCGGTAAGCTGTACTGGGACAGTGAAGACCAGCAAGGTCTTTCAGGGCTGGCAGCTTCCTTGTGGGAGAAGGAGCCGGACGTTTGCCTTTTCGGAAACGGGCTCTGCCGAGAACGAGCACCGTGAGATGCGCTTTCTGTTCGAAAGCAGAGATGCCCAGTGCTGTTGTGCCAGTGGGTAAGCTGTACTGGGACAGTGAAGACCAGCAAGAGCTTTCAGGGCTGGCAGCTTCCTTGTGGGAGAAGGAGCCGGACGTTTGCCTTTTCGGAAACGGGCTCTGCAGAGATCGAGCGCCGTGACTTGTACCGTGCCTGGGCAAGTATAGATGCCCAGTGCTGTTGTGCCAGTCGGTAAGCTGTACTGGGACAGTGAAGGCGAGCAAGGTCTTTCAGGGCTGGCAGCTTCCTTGTGGGAGAAGGAGCCGGACGTTTGTCTTTTCGGAAACGGTCTCTGCCGAGAACGAGTGCCGCGAGCTGTGCTGTCTGTGGGAAAGCACCGATCCCCAGTGCTGTTGTGCCTGTGGATAGGCTGCACGGGGACAGTGAAGAACAGCAAGAGCTTTCAGGGCAGGTAGCTTCCTTGTGGGAGAAGGAGCCGGACGTTTGCCTTTTCGAAAAGAAGCTCTGCAGAGATCGAGCGCCGTGACTTGTACCGTGCCTGGGCAAGTACAGATGCCCAGTGCTGTTGTGCCAGTGGGTAAGCTGTACTGGGACAGTGAAGACGTGCAAGGTATTTCAGCGCTGGCAGCTTCTTTGTGGGAGAAGGAGCCGGACGTATGCCTTTTCGGAAACGGGCTCTGTCGAGAACGTGCACCGTGAGATGTGCTGTCTGTGGGGAAGCACAGATGCCCAGTGCTGTTGTGCCAGTGGGTAAGCTGTACTGGGACGGTGAGGACCAGCAAGAGCTTTCAGGGCTGGCAGCTTCCTTGTGGGAGAAGGAGCCGGACGTTTGCCTTTTCGGAAACGAGCTCTGCAGAGAACAAGCACCGTGAGATGTGCTGTCTGTGGGGAAGCACAGATGCCCAGTGCTGTTGTGCCTGTGGATAGGATGCACAGGGACAATGAAGACCAGCAAGGTCTTTCAGGGCTGGCAGCTTCCTTGTGGGAGAAGGAGCCGGACGTTTGCCTTTTCTAAAAGAAGCTCTGCAGAGATCGAGCGCCGTGACGTGTACCTTGCCTGGGCAAGTACAGATGCCCAGTGCTGTTGTGCCAGTGGGTAAGCTGTACTGGGACAGTGAAGACGAGCAAGGTCTTTCAGGGCTGGCAGCTTCCTTGTGGGAGAAGGAGCCGGACGTTTGCCTTTTCGGAAACGAGCTCTGCAGAGAACAAGCACCGTGACATGTGCTGTCTGTGGGAAAGCACAGATGCCCAGTGCTGTTGTGCCTGCGGATAGGCTGCACGGGGACGGTGAGGACCAGCAAGGTCTTTCAGGGCTGGCAGCTTCCTTGTGGGAGAAGGAGCCGGACGTTTGCCTTTTCGAAAAGAAGCTCTGCAGAGATCGAGCGCCGTGACGTGTACCGTGCCTGGGCAAGTACAGATGCCCAGTGCTGTTGTGCCAGTGGGTAAGCTGTACTGGGACAGTGAAGACCAGCAAGAGCTTTCAGGGCTGGCAGCTTCCTTGTGGGAGAAGGAGCCGGACGTTTGTCTTTTCGGAAACGGGCTCTGCCGAGAACGAGTGCCGCGAGCTGTGCTGTCTGTGGGAAAGCACCGATCCCCAGTGCTGTTGTGCCTGCGGATAGGCTGCACGGGGACAGTGAAGAACAGCAAGAGCTTTCAGGGCAGGTAGCTTCCTTGTGGGAGAAGGAGCCGGACGTTTGCCTTTTCGAAAAGAAGCTCTGCAGAGATCGAGCGCCGTGACTTGTACCGTGCCTGGGCAAGTACAGATGCCCAGTGCTGTTGTGCCAGTGGGTAAGCTGTACTGGGACAGTGAAGACGTGCAAGGTATTTCAGGGCTGGCAGCTTCCTTGTGGGAGAAGGAGCCGGACGTTTGCCTTTTCGGAAACGGGCTCTGCCGAGAACGTGCACCGTGAGATGTGCTGTCTCTGGGGAAGCACAGATGCCCAGTGCTGTTGTGCCAGTGGGTAAGCTGTACTGGGACGGTGAGGACCAGCAAGAGCTTCCAGGGCTGGCAGCTTCCTTGTGGGTGAAGGAGCCGGACGTTTGCCTTTTCGGAAAGGGGCTCTGCCGAGAACGAGCACCGTGAGATGTGCTGTCTGTGGGGAAGCACAGATGCCCAGTGCTGTTGTGCCTGTGGATAGGATGCACAGGGACAGTGAAGACCAGCAAGGTCTTTCAGGGCTGGCAGCTTCCTTGTGGGAGAAGGAGCCGGACGTTTGCCTTTTCGGAAAGGCGCTATGTCGAGAACGAGCACCGTGAGATGTGCTGTCTGTGGGAAAGCACAGACGCCCACTGCTGTTGTGCCTGCGGATAGGCTGCGCGGGGACGGTGAGGACCAGCAAGAGCTTTCAGGGCTGGCAGCTTCCTTGTGGGAGAAGGAGCCGGACGTTTGCCTTTTCGAAAAGAAGCTCTGCAGAGATCGAGCGCCGTGACGTGTACCGTGCCTGGGCAAGTACAGATGCCCAGTGCTGTTGTGCCAGTGGGTAAGCTGTACTGGGACAGTGAAGACCTGCAAGAGCTTTCAGGGCTGGCAGCTTCCTTGTGGGAGAAGGAGCTGGACGTTTGTCTTTTCGGAAACGGTCTCTGCCGAGAACGAGTGCCGCGAGCTGTGCTGTCTGTGGGAAAGCACCGATCCCCAGTGCTGTTGTGCCTGCGGATAGGCTGCACGGGGAGGGTGAAGACCAGCAAGAGCTTTCAGCGCTGGCAGCTTCTTTGTGGGAGAAGGAGCCGGACGTATGCCTTTTCGGAAACGGGCTCTGTCGAGAACGTGCACCGTGAGATGTGCTGTCTGTGGGGAAGCACAGATGCCCAGTGCTGTTGTGCCAGTGGGTAAGCTGTACTGGGACGGTGAGGACCAGCAAGAGCTTTCAGGGCTGGCAGCTTCCTTGTGGAAGAAGGAGCCGGACGTTTGCCTTTTCGGAAAGGGGCTCTGCCGAGAACGAGCACCGTGAGATGTGCTGTCTGTGGGGAAGCACAGATGCCCAGTGCTGTTGTGCCTGTGGATAGGATGCACAGGGACAATGAAGACCAGCAAGGTCTTTCAGGGCTGGCAGCTTCTTTGTGGGAGAAGGAGCCGGACGTTTGCCTTTTCTAAAAGAAGCTCTGCAGAGATCGAGCGCCGTGACGTGTACCTTGCCTGGGCAAGTACAGATGCCCAGTGCTGTTGTGCCAGTGGGTAAGCTGTACTGGGACAGTGAAGACGAGCAAGGTCTTTCAGGGCTGGCAGCTTCCTTGTGGGAGAAGGAGCCGGACGTTTGCCTTTTCGGAAACGGGCTCTGCAGAGATCGAGCGCCGTGAGATGTGCTGTCTGTGGGGAAGCACAGATACCCAGTGCTGTTGTGCCTGCGGATAGGCTGCACGGGGACGGTGAGGACCAGCAAGAGCTTTCAGGGCAGGTACCTTCCTTGTGGGAGAAGGAGCCGGACGTTTGCCTTTTCGAAAAGAAGCTCTGCAGAGATCGAGCGCCGTGACTTGTCCCGTGCCTGGGCAAGAACATATGCCCAGTGCTGTTGTGCCAGTCGGTAAGCTGTACTGGGACAGTGAAGACCAGCAAGGTCTTTCAGGGCTGGCAGCTTCCTTGTGGGAGAAGGAGCCGGACGTTTGCCTTTTCGGAAACGGGCTCTGCCGAGAACGAGCACCGTGAGATGCGCTTTCTGTTCGAAAGCAGAGATGCCCAGTGCTGTTGTGCCAGTGGGTAAGCTGTACTGGGACAGTGAAGACCAGCAAGAGCTTTCAGGGCTGGCAGCTTCCTTGTGGGAGAAGGAGCCGGACGTTTGCCTTTTCGGAAACGGGCTCTGCAGAGATCGAGCGCCGTGACTTGTACCGTGCCTGGGCAAGTATAGATGCCCAGTGCTGTTGTGCCAGTCGGTAAGCTGTACTGGGACAGTGAAGGCGAGCAAGGTCTTTCAGGGCTGGCAGCTTCCTTGTGGGAGAAGGAGCCGGACGTTTGTCTTTTCGGAAACGGTCTCTGCCGAGAACGAGTGCCGCGAGCTGTGCTGTCTGTGGGAAAGCACCGATCCCCAGTGCTGTTGTGCCTGTGGATAGGCTGCACGGGGACAGTGAAGAACAGCAAGAGCTTTCAGGGCAGGTAGCTTCCTTGTGGGAGAAGGAGCCGGACGTTTGCCTTTTCGAAAAGAAGCTCTGCAGAGATCGAGCGCCGTGACTTGTACCGTGCCTGGGCAAGTACAGATGCCCAGTGCTGTTGTGCCAGTGGGTAAGCTGTACTGGGACAGTGAAGACGTGCAAGGTATTTCAGGGCTGGCAGCTTCCTTGTGGGAGAAGGAGCCGGACGTTTGTCTTTTCGGAAACGGTCTCTGCCGAGAACGAGTGCCGCGAGCTGTGCTGTCTGTGGGAAAGCACCGATCCCCAGTGCTGTTGTGCCTGCGGATAGGCTGCACGGGGAGGGTGAAGACCAGCAAGAGCTTTCAGCGCTGGCAGCTTCTTTGTGGGAGAAGGAGCCGGACGTATGCCTTTTCGGAAACGGGCTCTGTCGAGAACGTGCACCGTGAGATGTGCTGTCTGTGGGGAAGCACAGATGCCCAGTGCTGTTGTGCCAGTGGGTAAGCTGTACTGGGACGGTGAGGACCAGCAAGAGCTTTCAGGGCTGGCAGCTTCCTTGTGGGAGAAGGAGCCGGACGTTTGCCTTTTCGGAAACGAGCTCTGCAGAGAACAAGCACCGTGAGATGTGCTGTCTGTGGGGAAGCACAGATGCCCAGTGCTGTTGTGCCTGTGGATAGGATGCACAGGGACAATGAAGACCAGCAAGGTCTTTCAGGGCTGGCAGCTTCCTTGTGGGAGAAGGAGCCGGACGTTTGCCTTTTCTAAAAGAAGCTCTGCAGAGATCGAGCGCCGTGACGTGTACCTTGCCTGGGCAAGTACAGATGCCCAGTGCTGTTGTGCCAGTGGGTAAGCTGTACTGGGACAGTGAAGACGAGCAAGGTCTTTCAGGGCTGGCAGCTTCCTTGTGGGAGAAGGAGCCGGACGTTTGCCTTTTCGGAAACGAGCTCTGCAGAGAACAAGCACCGTGACATGTGCTGTCTGTGGGAAAGCACAGATGCCCAGTGCTGTTGTGCCTGCGGATAGGCTGCACGGGGACGGTGAGGACCAGCAAGGTCTTTCAGGGCTGGCAGCTTCCTTGTGGGAGAAGGAGCCGGACGTTTGCCTTTTCGGAAAGAAGCTCTGCAGAGATCGAGCGCCGTGACGTGTACCGTGCCTGGGCAAGTACAGATGCCCAGTGCTGTTGTGCCAGTGGGTAAGCTGTACTGGGACAGTGAAGACCAGCAAGAGCTTTCAGGGCTGGCAGCTTCCTTGTGGGAGAAGGAGCCGGACGTTTGTCTTTTCGGAAACGGGCTCTGCCGAGAACGAGTGCCGCGAGCTGTGCTGTCTGTGGGAAAGCACCGATCCCCAGTGCTGTTGTGCCTGCGGATAGGCTGCACGGGGACAGTGAAGAACAGCAAGAGCTTTCAGGGCAGGTAGCTTCCTTGTGGGAGAAGGAGCCGGACGTTTGCCTTTTCGAAAAGAAGCTCTGCAGAGATCGAGCGCCGTGACTTGTACCGTGCCTGGGCAAGTACAGATGCCCAGTGCTGTTGTGCCAGTGGGTAAGCTGTACTGGGACAGTGAAGACGTGCAAGGTATTTCAGGGCTGGCAGCTTCCTTGTGGGAGAAGGAGCCGGACGTTTGCCTTTTCGGAAACGGGCTCTGCCGAGAACGTGCACCGTGAGATGTGCTGTCTCTGGGGAAGCACAGATGCCCAGTGCTGTTGTGCCAGTGGGTAAGCTGTACTGGGACGGTGAGGACCAGCAAGAGCTTCCAGGGCTGGCAGCTTCCTTGTGGGTGAAGGAGCCGGACGTTTGCCTTTTCGGAAAGGGGCTCTGCCGAGAACGAGCACCGTGAGATGTGCTGTCTGTGGGGAAGCACAGATGCCCAGTGCTGTTGTGCCTGTGGATAGGATGCACAGGGACAGTGAAGACCAGCAAGGTCTTTCAGGGCTGGCAGCTTCCTTGTGGGAGAAGGAGCCGGACGTTTGCCTTTTCGGAAAGGCGCTATGTCGAGAACGAGCACCGTGAGATGTGCTGTCTGTGGGAAAGCACAGACGCCCACTGCTGTTGTGCCTGCGGATAGGCTGCGCGGGGACGGTGAGGACCAGCAAGAGCTTTCAGGGCTGGCAGCTTCCTTGTGGGAGAAGGAGCCGGACGTTTGCCTTTTCGAAAAGAAGCTCTGCAGAGATCGAGCGCCGTGACGTGTACCGTGCCTGGGCAAGTACAGATGCCCAGTGCTGTTGTGCCAGTGGGTAAGCTGTACTGGGACAGTGAAGACCTGCAAGAGCTTTCAGGGCTGGCAGCTTCCTTGTGGGAGAAGGAGCTGGACGTTTGTCTTTTCGGAAACGGTCTCTGCCGAGAACGAGTGCCGCGAGCTGTGCTGTCTGTGGGAAAGCACCGATCCCCAGTGCTGTTGTGCCTGCGGATAGGCTGCACGGGGAGGGTGAAGACCAGCAAGAGCTTTCAGCGCTGGCAGCTTCTTTGTGGGAGAAGGAGCCGGACGTATGCCTTTTCGGAAACGGGCTCTGTCGAGAACGTGCACCGTGAGATGTGCTGTCTGTGGGGAAGCACAGATGCCCAGTGCTGTTGTGCCAGTGGGTAAGCTGTACTGGGACGGTGAGGACCAGCAAGAGCTTTCAGGGCTGGCAGCTTCCTTGTGGAAGAAGGAGCCGGACGTTTGCCTTTTCGGAAAGGGGCTCTGCCGAGAACGAGCACCGTGAGATGTGCTGTCTGTGGGGAAGCACAGATGCCCAGTGCTGTTGTGCCTGTGGATAGGATGCACAGGGACAATGAAGACCAGCAAGGTCTTTCAGGGCTGGCAGCTTCTTTGTGGGAGAAGGAGCCGGACGTTTGCCTTTTCTAAAAGAAGCTCTGCAGAGATCGAGCGCCGTGACGTGTACCTTGCCTGGGCAAGTACAGATGCCCAGTGCTGTTGTGCCAGTGGGTAAGCTGTACTGGGACAGTGAAGACGAGCAAGGTCTTTCAGGGCTGGCAGCTTCCTTGTGGGAGAAGGAGCCGGACGTTTGCCTTTTCGGAAACGAGCTCTGCAGAGAACAAGCACCGTGACATGTGCTGTCTGTGGGAAAGCACAGATGCCCAGTGCTGTTGTGCCTGCGGATAGGCTGCACGGGGACGGTGAGGACCAGCAAGGTCTTTCAGGGCTGGCAGCTTCCTTGTGGGAGAAGGAGCCGGACGTTTGCCTTTTCGAAAAGAAGCTCTGCAGAGATCGAGCGCCGTGACGTGTACCGTGCCTGGGCAAGTACAGATGCCCAGTGCTGTTGTGCCAGTGGGTAAGCTGTACTGGGACAGTGAAGACCAGCAAGAGCTTTCAGGGCTGGCAGCTTCCTTGTGGGAGAAGGAGCCGGACGTTTGCCTTTTCGGAAACGGGCTCTGCCGAGAACAAGCACCGTGAGATGTGCTGTCTGTGGGAAAGCACAGACGCCCACTGCTGTTGTGCCTGCGGATAGGCTGCACGGGGACAGTGAAGAACAGCAAGAGCTTTCAGGGCTGGCAGCTTCCTTGTGGGAGAAGGAGCCGGACGTTTGTCTTTTCGGAAACGGTCTCTGCCGAGAACGAGCGCCGCGAGCTGTGCTGTCTGTGGGAAAGCACCGATCCCCAGTGCTGTTGTGCCTGCGGATAGGCTGCACGGGGAGGGTGAAGACCAGCAAGGTCTTTCAGGGCTGGCAGCTTCTTTGTGGGAGAAGGAGCCGGACGTATGCCTTTTCGGAAAGGGGCTCTGCCGAGAACGTGCACCGTGAGATGTGCTGTCTGTGGGGAAGCACAGATGCCCAGTGCTGTTGTGCCAGTGGGTAAGCTGTACTGGGACGGTGAGGACCAGCAAGAGCTTTCAGGGCTGGCAGCTTCCTTGTGGGTGAAGGAGCCGGACGTTTGCCTTTTCGGAAAGGGGCTCTGCCGAGAACGAGCACCGTGAGATGTGCTGTCTGTGGGGAAGCACAGATGCCCAGTGCTGTTGTGCCTGTGGATAGGATGCACAGGGACAGTGAAGAACAGCAAGGTCTTTCAGGGCTGGCAGCTTCCTTGTGGGAGAAGGAGCCGGACGTTTGCCTTTTCGGAAACGAGCTCTGCAGAGAACAAGCACCGTGACATGTGCTGTCTGTGGGAAAGCACAGATGCCCAGTGCTGTTGTGCCTGCGGATAGGCTGCACGGGGACGGTGAGGACCAGCAAGGTCTTTCAGGGCTGGCAGCTTCCTTGTGGGAGAAGGAGCCGGACGTTTGCCTTTTCGAAAAGAAGCTCTGCAGAGATCGAGCGCCGTGACGTGTACCGTGCCTGGGAAAGCACAGACGCCCACTGCTGTTGTGCCTGCGGATAGGCTGCACTGGGACAGTGAAGAACAGCAAGAGCTTTCAGGGCTGGCAGCTTCCTTGTGGGAGAAGGAGCCGGACGTTTGTCTTTTCGGAAACGGTCTCTGCCGAGAACGAGCGCCGCGAGCTGTGCTGTCTGTGGGAAAGCACCGATCCCCAGTGCTGTTGTGCCTGCGGATAGGCTGCACGGGGAGGGTGAAGACCAGCAAGGTCTTTCAGGGCTGGCAGCTTCTTTGTGGGAGAAGGAGCCGGACGTATGCCTTTTCGGAAAGGGGCTCTGCCGAGAACGTGCACCGTGAGATGTGCTGTCTGTGGGGAAGCACAGATGCCCAGTGCTGTTGTGCCAGTGGGTAAGCTGTACTGGGACGGTGAGGACCAGCAAGAGCTTTCAGGGCAGGTAGCTTCCTTGTGGGAGAAGGAGCCGGACGTTTGCCTTTTCGGAAACGGGCTCTGCCGAGATCGAGCACCGTGAGATGCGCTTTCTGTTCGAAAGCAGAGATGCCCAGTGCTGTTGTGCCTGTGGATAGGATGCACAGGGACAGTGAAGACCAGCAAGGTCTTTCAGGGCTGGCAGCTTCCTTGTGGGAGAAGGAGCCAGACGTTTGCCTTTTCGGAAACGGGCTCTGCCGAGAACAAGCACCGTGACTTGTACCGTGCCTGGGCAAGTACAGATGCCCAGTGCTGTTGTGCCAGTGGGTAAGCTGTACTGGGACAGTGAAGACGAGCAAGGTCTTTCAGGGCTGGCAGCTTCCTTGTGGGAGAAGGAGCCGGACGTTTGCCTTTTCGGAAACGGGCTCTGCCGAGAACAAGCACCGTGACATGTGCTGTCTGTGGGGAAGCACAGATGCCCAGTGCTGGTGTGCCTGCAGATAGGCTGCACGGGGACGGTGAGGACCAGCAAGAGCTTTCAGGGCTGGCAGCTTCCTTGTGGGAGAAGGAGCCGGACGTATGCTTTTTCGGAAACGGGCTCTGCCGAGAACGAGCACCGTGAGATGTGCTGTCTGTGGGAAAGCACAGATCCCCAGTGCTGGTGTGCCTGCGGAAAGGCTGCACGGGGACGGTGAGGACCAGCAAGAGCTTTCAGGGCTGGCAGCTTCCTTGTGGGAGAAGGAGCCGGACGTTTGTCTTTTCGGAAACGGTCTCTGCCGAGAACGAGCACCGTGAGATGTGCTGTCTGTGGGGAAGCACAGATGCCCAGTGCTGTTGTGCCTGCGGATAGGCTGCACGGGGAGGGTGAAGACCAGCAAGAGCTTTCAGCGCTGGCAGCTTCTTTGTGGGAGAAGGAGCCGGACGTATGCCTTTTCGGAAACGGGCTCTGCCGAGAACGTGCACCGTGAGATGTGCTGTCTGTGGGGAAGCACAGATGCCCAGTGCTGTTGTGCCTGTGGATAGGATGCACAGGGACAGTGAAGACCAGCAAGGTCTTTCAGGGCTGGCAGCTGTTGTGCCTTTTCGGAAACGGGCTCGGCCGAGAACAACCACCGTGACTTGTACCGTGCCTGGGCAAGTACAGATGCCCAGTGCTGTTGTGCCAGTGGGTAAGCTGTACTGGGACAGTGAAGACGAGCAAGGTCTTTCAGGGCTGGCAGCTTCCTTGTGGGAGAAGGAGCCGGACGTTTGCCTTTTCGGAAACGGGCTCTGCCGAGAACGAGCACCGTGAGATGTGCTGTCTGTGGGAAAGCACAGATCCCCAGTGCTGGTGTGCCTGCGGATAGGCTGCACGGGGACGGTGAGGACCAGCAAGAGCTTTCAGGGCTGGCAGCTTCCTTGTGGGAGAAGGAGCCAGACGTTTGCCTTTTCGGAAACGGGCTCTGCCGAGAACAAGCACCGTGACTTGTACCGTGCCTGGGCAAGTACAGATGCCCAGTGCTGTTGTGCCAGTGGGTAAGCTGTACTGGGACAGTGAAGACGAGCAAGGTCTTTCAGGGCTGGCAGCTTCCTTGTGGGAGAAGGAGCCGGACGTTTGCCTTTTCGGAAACGGGCTCTGCCGAGAACAAGCACCGTGACATGTGCTGTCTGTGGGGAAGCACAGATGCCCAGTGCTGGTGTGCCTGCAGATAGGCTGCACGGGGACGGTGAGGACCAGCAAGAGCTTTCAGGGCTGGCAGCTTCCTTGTGGGAGAAGGAGCCGGACGTATGCTTTTTCGGAAACGGGCTCTGCCGAGAACGAGCACCGTGAGATGTGCTGTCTGTGGGAAAGCACAGATCCCCAGTGCTGGTGTGCCTGCGGAAAGGCTGCACGGGGACGGTGAGGACCAGCAAGAGCTTTCAGGGCTGGCAGCTTCCTTGTGGGAGAAGGAGCCGGACGTTTGTCTTTTCGGAAACGGTCTCTGCCGAGAACGAGCACCGTGAGATGTGCTGTCTGTGGGGAAGCACCGATCCCCAGTGCTGTTGTGCCTGCGGATAGGCTGCACGGGGAGGGTGAAGACCAGCAAGAGCTTTCAGCGCTGGCAGCTTCTTTGTGGGAGAAGGAGCCGGACGTATGCCTTTTCGGAAACGGGCTCTGCCGAGAACGTGCACCGTGAGATGTGCTGTCTGTGGGGAAGCACAGATGCCCAGTGCTGTTGTGCCTGTGGATAGGATGCACAGGGACAGTGAAGACCAGCAAGGTCTTTCAGGGCTGGCAGCTGTTGTGCCTTTTCGGAAACGGGCTCGGCCGAGAACAAGCACCGTGACTTGTACCGTGCCTGGGCAAGTACAGATGCCCAGTGCTGTTGTGCCAGTGGGTAAGCTGTACTGGGACAGTGAAGACGAGCAAGGTCTTTCAGGGCTGGCAGCTTCCTTGTGGGAGAAGGAGCCGGACGTTTGCCTTTTCGGAAACGGGCTCTGCCGAGAACGAGCACCGTGAGATGTGCTGTCTGTGGGGAAGCACAGATGCCCAGTGCTGTTGTGCCTGTGGATAGGATGCACAGGGACAATGAAGACCAGCAAGGTCTTTCAGGGCTGGCAGCTTCCTTGTGGGAGAAGGAGCCAGACGTTTGCCTTTTCGGAAACGGGCTCTGCCGAGAACAAGCACCGTGACATGTGCTGTCTGTGGGAAAGCACAGATGCCCAGTGCTGTTGTGCCAGTGGGTAAGCTGTACTGGGACAGTGAAGACCAGCAAGAGCTTTCAGGGCTGGCAGCTTCCTTGTGGGAGAAGGAGCCGGACGTTTGCCTTTTCGAAAAGAAGCTCTGCAGAGATCGAGCGCCGTGACGTGTACCGTGCCTGGGCAAGTACAGATGCCCAGTGCTGTTGTGCCAGTGGGTAAGCTGTACTGGGACAGTGAAGACCAGCAAGGTCTTTCAGGGCTGGCAGCTTCCTTGTGGGAGAAGGAGCCGGACGTTTGCCTTTTCGTAAACGGGCTCTGCCGAGAACGAGCACCGTGAGATGTGCTGTCTGTGGGGAAGCACAGATGCCCAGTGCTGATGTGCCTGCGGATAGGATGCACGGGGACGGTGAGGACCAGCAAGGTCTTTCAGGGCTGGCAGCTTCCTTGTGGGAGAAGGAGCCGGACGTTTGCCTTTTCGAAAAGAAGCTCTGCAGAGATCGAGCACCGTGAGATGTGCTGTCTGTGGGAAAGCACAGACGCCAATTGCTGTTGTGCCTGTGGATAGGCTGCGCGGGGACAGTGAAGAACAGCAAGAGCTTTCAGAGCTGGCAGCTTCCTTGTGAGAGAAGGAACCGGACGTTTGCCTTTTCGAAAAGAAGCTCTGCAGAGATCGAGCGCCGTGAGATGCGCTTTCTGTTCGAAAGCAGAGATGCCCAGTGCTGTTGTGCCTGTGGATAGGATGCACAGGGACAGTGAAGACCAGCAAGGTCTTTCAGGGCTGGCAGCTTCCTTGTGGGAGAAGGAGCTGGACGTTTGCCTTTTCGGAAAGGGGCTCTGCCGAGAACGAGCACCGTGAGATGTTCTGTCTGTGGGAAAGCACCGATCCCCAGTGCTGTTGTGCCTGCGGATAGGCTGCACGGGGACAGTGAAGAACAGCAAGAGCTTTCAGGGTAGGTAGCTTCCTTGTGGGAGAAGGAGCCGGACGTTTGCCTTTTCGGAAACGGGCTCTGCCGAGATCGAGCACCGTGACGTGTACCGTGCCTGGGCAAGTACAGATGCCCAGTGCTGTTGTGCCAGTGGGTAAGCTGTACTGGGACAGTGAAGACCAGCAAGAGCTTTCAGGGCTGGCAGCTTCCTTGTGGGAGAAGGAGCCGGACGTTTGTCTTTTCGGAAACGGTCTCTGCCGAGATCGAGCACCGTGAGATGCGCTTTCTGTTCGAAAGCAGAGATGCCCAGTGCTGTTGTGCCTGTGGATAGGATGCACAGGGGCAGTGAAGACCAGCAAGGTCTTTCAGGGCTGGCAGCTTCCTTGTGGGAGAAGGAGCCAGACGTTTGCCTTTTCGGAAACGGGCTCTGCCGAGAACAAGCACCGTGACATGTGCTGTCTGTGGGAAAGCACAGATGCCCAGTGCTGTTGTGCCAGTGGGTAAGCTGTACTGGGACGGTGAAGACCAGGAAGAGCTTTCAGGGCTGGCAGCTTCCTTGTGGGAGAAGGAGCCGGACGTTTGCCTTTTCGGAAACGGGCTCTGGAGAGATCGAGCGCCGTGACTTGTACCGTGCCTGGGCAAGTACAGATGCCCAGTGCTGTTGTGCCTGTGGATAGGATGCACAGGGGCAGTGAAGACCAGCAAGGTCTTTCAGGGCTGGCAGCTTCCTTGTGGGAGAAGGAGCTGGACGTTTGTCTTTTCGGAAACGGGCTCTGCCGAGAACGAGCACGGTGAGATGCGCTTTCTGTTCGAAAGCAGAGATGCCCAGTGCTGTTGTGCCTGTGGATAGGCTGCGCGGGGACAGTGAAGACGAGCAAGAGCTTTCAGAGCTGGCAGCTTCCTTGTGAGAGAAGGAGCCGGACGTTTGCCTTTTCGGAAACGGGCTCTGCAGAGATCGAGCGGCGTGACTTGTACCGTGCCTGGGCAAGTATAGATGCCCAGTGCTGTTGTGCCAGTCGGTAAGCTGTACTGGGACAGTGAAGACGAGCAAGGTCTTTCAGGGCTGGCAGCTTCCTTGTGGGAGAAGGAGCCGGACGTTTGCCTTTTCGGAAACGGGCTCTGCCGAGAACGAGCACCGTGAGATGTGCTGTCTGTGGGGAAGCACAGATGCCCAGTGCTGTTGTGCCTGTGGATAGGCTGCACGGGGACAGTGAAGACCAGCAAGAGCTTTCAGCGCTGGCAGCTTCCTTGTGGGAGAAGGAGCCGGACGTATGCCTTTTCGGAAAGGGGTTCTGCCGAGAACGAGCACCGTGAGATGCGCTTTCTGTTCGAAAGCAGAGATGCCCTGTGCTGTTGTGCCTGTGGATAGGATGCACAGGGACAGTGAAGACCAGCAAGGTCTTTCAGGGCTGGCAGCTTCCTTGTGGGAGAAGGAGCCGGACGTTTGCCTTTTCGGAAACGGGCTCTGCCGAGAACAAGCACCGTGACTTGTACCGTGCCTGGGCAAGTACAGATGCCCAGTGCTGTTGTGCCAGTGGGTAAGCTGTACTGGGACAGTGAAGACGAGCAAGGTCTTTCAGGGCTGGCAGCTTCCTTGTGGGAGAAGGAGCCGGACGTTTGCCTTTTCGGAAACGGGCTCTGCCGAGAACGAGCACCGTGAGATGTTCTGTCTGTGGGGAAGCACAGATGCCCAGTGCTGTTGTGCCTGCGGATAGGCTGCACGGGGACGGTGAGGACCAGCAAGAGCTTTCAGGGCTGGCAGCTTCCTTGTGGGAGAAGGAGCCGGACGTATGCCTTTTCGGAAACGGGCTCTGCCGAGAACGAGCACCGTGAGATGCGCTTTCTGTTCGAAAGCAGAGATGCCCAGTGCTGTTGTGCCTGTGGATAGGATGCAGAGGGACAGTGAAGACCAGCAAGAGCTTTCAGGGCTGGCAGCTTCCTTGTGGGAGAAGGAGCCGGACATTTGTCTTTTCGGAAACGGTCTCTGCCGAGAACGAGCACCGTGAGATGTGCTGTCTGTGGGGAAGCACAGATGCCCAGTGCTGTTGTGCCTGCGGATAGGCTGCACGGGGACGGTGAAGACCAGCAAGAGCTTTCAGCGCTGGCAGCTTCTTTGTGGGAGAAGGAGCCGGACGTATGCCTTTTCGAAAAGAAGCTCTGCAGAGATCGAGCGCCGTGACGTGTACCGTGCCTGGGCAAGTACAGATGCCCAGTGCTGTTGTGCCAGTGGGTAAGCTGTACTGGGACAGTGAAGACCTGCAAGAGCTTTCAGGGCTGGCAGCTTCCTTGTGGGAGAAGGAGCTGGACGTTTGTCTTTTCGGAAACGGTCTCTGCCGAGAACGAGTGCCGCGAGCTGTGCTGTCTGTGGGAAAGCACCGATCCCCAGTGCTGTTGTGCCTGCGGATAGGCTGCACGGGGAGGGTGAAGACCAGCAAGAGCTTTCAGCGCTGGCAGCTTCCTTGTGGGAGAAGGAGCCGGACGTATGCCTTTTCGGAAACGGGCTCTGCCGAGAACGTGCACCGTGAGATGTGCTGTCTGTGGGGAAGCACAGATGCCCAGTGCTGTTGTGCCAGTGGGTAAGCTGTACTGGGACGGTGAGGACCAGCAAGAGCTTTCAGGGCTGGCAGCTTCCTTGTGGGAGAAGGAGCCGGACGTTTGCCTTTTCGGAAAGGGGTTCTGCCGAGAACGAGCACCGTGAGATGTGCTGTCTGTGGGAAAGCACAGATCCCCAGTGCTGTTGTGCCTGCGGATAGGCTGCACGGGGACAGTGAAGAACAGCAAGGTCTTTCAGGGCTGGCAGCTTCCTTGTGGGAGAAGGAGCCGGACGTTTGCCTTTTCGGAAACGGGCTCTGCCGAGAACGTGCACCGTGAGATGTGCTGTCTGTGGGGAAGCACAGATCCCCAGTGCTGGTGTGCCTGCGTAAAGGCTGCACGGGGACGGTGAGGACCAGCAAGAGATTTCAGGGCTGGCAGCTTCCTTGTGGGAGAAGGAGCCGGACGTATGCCTTTTCGGAAACGGGCTCTGCCGAGAACGAGCACCGTGAGATGCGCTTTCTGTTCGAAAGCAGAGATGCCCAGTGCTGTTGTGCCTGTGGATAGGATGCAGAGGGACAGTGAAGACCAGCAAGAGCTTTCAGGGCTGGCAGCTTCCTTGTGGGAGAAGGAGCCGGACGTATGCCTTTTCGGAAACGGGCTCTGCCGAGAACGAGCACCGTGAGATGCGCTTTCTGTTCGAAAGCAGAGATGCCCACTGCTGTTGTGCCTGTGGATAGGCTGCGCGGGGACAGTGAAGACGAGCAAGAGCTTTCAGAGCTGGCAGCTTCCTTGTGAGAGAAGGAGCCGGACGTTTGCCTTTTCGGAAACGGGCTCTGCAGAGATCGAGCGCCGTGACTTGTACCGTGCCTGGGCAAGTACAGATGCCCAGTGCTGTTGTGCCAGTGGGTAAGCTGTACTGGGACAGTGAAGACGAGCAAGGTATTTCAGGGCTGGCAGCTTCCTTGTGGGAGAAGGAGCCGGACGTTTGTCTTTTCGGAAACGGTCTCTGCCGAGATCGAGCACCGTGAGATGCGCTTTCTGTTCGAAAGCAGAGATGCCCAGTGCTGTTGTGCCTGTGGATAGGATGCACAGGGGCAGTGAAGACCAGCAAGGTCTTTCAGGGCTGGCAGCTTCCTTGTGGGAGAAGGAGCCAGACGTTTGCCTTTTCGGAAACGGGCTCTGCCGAGAACAAGCACCGTGACATGTGCTGTCTGTGGGAAAGCACAGATGCCCAGTGCTGTTGTGCCAGTGGGTAAGCTGTACTGGGACGGTGAAGACCAGCAAGAGCTTTCAGGGCTGGCAGCTTCCTTGTGGGAGAAGGAGCCGGACGTTTGCCTTTTCGGAAACGGGCTCTGGAGAGATCGAGCGCCGTGACTTGTACCGTGCCTGGGCAAGTACAGATGCCCAGTGCTGTTGTGCCTGTGGATAGGATGCACAGGGGCAGTGAAGACCAGCAAGGTCTTTCAGGGCTGGCAGCTTCCTTGTGGGAGAAGGAGCCGGACGTTTGCCTTTTCGGAAAGGCGCTATGTCGAGAACGAGCACCGTGAGATGTGCTGTCTGTGGGAAAGCACAGACGCCCACTGCTGTTGTGCCTGCGGATAGGCTGCGCGGGGACAGTGAAGACGAGCAAGAGCTGTCAGAGCTGGCAGCTTCCTTGTGGGAGAAGGAGCCGGACGTTTGCCTTTTCGAAAACGGGCTCTGCCGAGAACGAGCACCGTGAGATGTGCTGTCTGTGGGGAAGCACAGACGCCCACTGCTGTTGTGCCTGCGGATAGGCTGCACGGGGACGGTGAGGACCAGCAAGAGCTTTCAGGGCTGGCAGCTTCCTTGTGGGAGAAGGAGCCGGACGTATGCCGTTTCGGAAACGGGCTCTGCCGAGAACGAGCACCGTGAGATGCGCTTTCTGTTCGAAAGCAGAGATGCCCAGTGCTGTTGTGCCTGCGGATAGGATGCAGAGGGACAGTGAAGACCAGCAAGATCTTTCAGGGCTGGCAGCTTCCTTGTGGGAGAAGGAGCTGGACGTTTGTCTTTTCGGAAACGGGCTCTGCCGAGAACGAGCACGGTGAGATGCGCTTTCTGTTCGAAAGCAGAGATGCCCAGTGCTGTTGTGCCTGTGGATAGGCTGCGCGGGGACAGTGAAGACGAGCAAGAGCTTTCAGAGCTGGCAGCTTCCTTGTGAGAGAAGGAGCCGGACGTTTGCCTTTTCGGAAACGGGCTCTGCAGAGATCGAGCGGCGTGACTTGTACCGTGCCTGGGCAAGTATAGATGCCCAGTGCTGTTGTGCCAGTCGGTAAGCTGTACTGGGACAGTGAAGACGAGCAAGGTCTTTCAGGGCTGGCAGCTTCCTTGTGGGAGAAGGAGCCGGACGTTTGCCTTTTCGGAAACGGGCTCTGCCGAGAACGAGCACCGTGAGATGTGCTGTCTGTGGGGAAGCACAGATGCCCAGTGCTGTTGTGCCTGTGGATAGGCTGCACGGGGACAGTGAAGACCAGCAAGAGCTTTCAGCGCTGGCAGCTTCCTTGTGGGAGAAGGAGCCGGACGTATGCCTTTTCGGAAAGGGGTTCTGCCGAGAACGAGCACCGTGAGATGCGCTTTCTGTTCGAAAGCAGAGATGCCCTGTGCTGTTGTGCCTGTGGATAGGATGCACAGGGACAGTGAAGACCAGCAAGGTCTTTCAGGGCTGGCAGCTTCCTTGTGGGAGAAGGAGCCGGACGTTTGCCTTTTCGGAAACGGGCTCTGCCGAGAACAAGCACCGTGACTTGTACCGTGCCTGGGCAAGTACAGATGCCCAGTGCTGTTGTGCCAGTGGGTAAGCTGTACTGGGACAGTGAAGACGAGCAAGGTCTTTCAGGGCTGGCAGCTTCCTTGTGGGAGAAGGAGCCGGACGTTTGCCTTTTCGGAAACGGGCTCTGCCGAGAACGAGCACCGTGAGATGTTCTGTCTGTGGGGAAGCACAGATGCCCAGTGCTGTTGTGCCTGCGGATAGGCTGCACGGGGACGGTGAGGACCAGCAAGAGCTTTCAGGGCTGGCAGCTTCCTTGTGGGAGAAGGAGCCGGACGTATGCCTTTTCGGAAACGGGCTCTGCCGAGAACGAGCACCGTGAGATGCGCTTTCTGTTCGAAAGCAGAGATGCCCACTGCTGTTGTGCCTGTGGATAGGCTGCGCGGGGACAGTGAAGACGAGCAAGAGCTTTCAGAGCTGGCAGCTTCCTTGTGAGAGAAGGAGCCGGACGTTTGCCTTTTCGGAAACGGGCTCTGCAGAGATCGAGCGCCGTGACTTGTACCGTGCCTGGGCAAGTATAGATGCCCAGTGCTGTTGTGCCAGTCGGTAAGCTGTACTGGGACAGTGAAGACGAGCAAGGTCTTTCAGGGCTGGCAGCTTCCTTGTGGGAGAAGGAGCCGGACGTTTGCCTTTTCGGAAACGGGCTCTGCCGAGAACGAGCACCGTGAGATGTGCTGTCTGTGGGGAAGCACAGATGCCCAGTGCTGTTGTGCCTGTGGATAGGCTGCACGGGGACAGTGAAGACCAGCAAGGTCTTTCAGGGCTGGCAGCTTCCTTGTGGGAGAAGGAGCCGGACGTATGCGTTTTCGGAAAGGGGTTCTGCCGAGAACGAGCACCGTGAGATGTGCTGTCTGTGGGAAAGCACAGATCCCCAGTGCTGGTGTGCCTGCGGATAGGCTGCACGGGGACGGTGAGGACCAGCAAGAGCTTTCAGGGCTGGCAGCTTCCTTGTGGGAGAAGGAGCCGGACGTATGCCTTTTCGGAAACGGGCTCTGCCGAGAACGAGCAGCGTGAGATGTGCTGTCTGTGGGGAAGCACCGATCCCCAGTGCTGTTGTGCCTGCGGATAGGATGCACAGGGTCAGTGAAGACCAGCAAGAGCTTTCAGCGCTGGCAGCTTCCTTGTGGGAGAAGGAGCTGGACGTTTGTCTTTTCGGAAACGGTCTCTGCCGAGAACGAGTGCCGCGAGCTGTGCTGTCTGTGGGAAAGCACCGATCCCCAGTGCTGTTGTGCCTGCGGATAGGCTGCACGGGACAGTGAAGAACAGCAAGAGCTTTCAGGGCAGGTAGCTTCCTTGTGGGAGAAGGAGCCGGACGTTTGCCTTTTCGAAAAGAAGCTCTGCAGAGATCGAGCGCCGTGACTTGTACCGTGCCTGGGCAAGTACAGATGCCCAGTGCTGTTGTGCCAGTGGGTAAGCTGTACTGGGACAGTGAAGACGTGCAAGGTATTTCAGGGCTGGCAGCTTCCTTGTGGGAGAAGGAGCCGGACGTATGCCTTTTCGGAAACGGGCTCTGTCGAGAACGTGCACCGTGAGATGTGCTGTCTGTGGGGAAGCACAGATGCCCAGTGCTGTTGTGCCAGTGGGTAAGCTGCACGGGGACGGTGAGGACCAGCAAGAGCTTTCAGGGCTGGCAGCTTCCTTGTGGGTGAAGGAGCCGGACGTTTGCCTTTTCGGAAAGGGGCTCTGCCGAGAACGAGCACCGTGAGATGTGCTGTCTGTGGGGAAGCACAGATCCCCAGTGCTGTTGTGCCTGTGGATAGGCTGCGCGGGGACAGTGAAGACGAGCAAGAGCTGTCAGAGCTGGCAGCTTCCTTGTGAGAGAAGGAGCCGGACGTTTGCCTTTTCGAAAAGAAGCTCTGCAGAGATCGAGCGCCGTGACGTGTACCGTGCCTGGGCAAGTACAGATGCCCAGTGCTGTTGTGCCAGTGGGTAAGCTGTACTGGGACAGTGAAGACCTGCAAGAGCTTTCAGGGCTGGCAGCTTCCTTGTGGGAGAAGGAGCCGGACGTTTGCCTTTTCGGAAACGGGCTCTGCCGAGAACGAGCACCGTGAGATGTGCTGTCTGTGGGAAAGCACAGATCCCCAGTGCTGGTGTGCCTGCGGATAGGCTGCACGGGGACGGTGAGGACCAGCAAGAGCTTTCAGGGCTGGCAGCTTCCTTGTGGGAGAAGGAGCCGGACGTATGCTTTTTCGGAAACGGGCTCTGCCGAGAACGAGCACCGTGAGATGTGCTGTCTGTGGGAAAGCACAGATCCCCAGTGCTGGTGTGCCTGCGGAAAGGCTGCACGGGGACGGTGAGGACCAGCAAGAGCTTTCAGGGCTGGCAGCTTCCTTGTGGGAGAAGGAGCCGGACGTTTGTCTTTTCGGAAACGGTCTCTGCCGAGAACGAGCACCGTGAGATGTGCTGTCTGTGGGGAAGCACAGATGCCCAGTGCTGTTGTGCCTGCGGATAGGCTGCACGGGGAGGGTGAAGACCAGCAAGAGCTTTCAGCGCTGGCAGCTTCTTTGTGGGAGAAGGAGCCGGACGTATGCCTTTTCGGAAACGGGCTCTGCCGAGAACGTGCACCGTGAGATGTGCTGTCTGTGGGGAAGCACAGATGCCCAGTGCTGTTGTGCCTGTGGATAGGATGCACAGGGACAGTGAAGACCAGCAAGGTCTTTCAGGGCTGGCAGCTGTTGTGCCTTTTCGGAAACGGGCTCGGCCGAGAACAAGCACCGTGACTTGTACCGTGCCTGGGCAAGTACAGATGCCCAGTGCTGTTGTGCCAGTGGGTAAGCTGTACTGGGACAGTGAAGACGAGCAAGGTCTTTCAGGGCTGGCAGCTTCCTTGTGGGAGAAGGAGCCGGACGTTTGCCTTTTCGGAAACGGGCTCTGCCGAGAACGAGCACCGTGAGATGTGCTGTCTGTGGGGAAGCACAGATGCCCAGTGCTGTTGTGCCTGTGGATAGGATGCACAGGGACAATGAAGACCAGCAAGGTCTTTCAGGGCTGGCAGCTTCCTTGTGGGAGAAGGAGCCAGACGTTTGCCTTTTCGGAAACGGGCTCTGCCGAGAACAAGCACCGTGACATGTGCTGTCTGTGGGAAAGCACAGATGCCCAGTGCTGTTGTGCCAGTGGGTAAGCTGTACTGGGACAGTGAAGACCAGCAAGAGCTTTCAGGGCTGGCAGCTTCCTTGTGGGAGAAGGAGCCGGACGTTTGCCTTTTCGAAAAGAAGCTCTGCAGAGATCGAGCGCCGTGACGTGTACCGTGCCTGGGCAAGTACAGATGCCCAGTGCTGTTGTGCCAGTGGGTAAGCTGTACTGGGACAGTGAAGACCAGCAAGGTCTTTCAGGGCTGGCAGCTTCCTTGTGGGAGAAGGAGCCGGACGTTTGCCTTTTCGGAAACGGGCTCTGCCGAGAACGAGCACCGTGAGATGTGCTGTCTGTGGGGAAGCACAGATGCCCAGTGCTGATGTGCCTGCGGATAGGATGCACGGGGACGGTGAGGACCAGCAAGGTCTTTCAGGGCTGGCAGCTTCCTTGTGGGAGAAGGAGCCGGACGTTTGCCTTTTCGAAAAGAAGCTCTGCAGAGATCGAGCACCGTGAGATGTGCTGTCTGTGGGAAAGCACAGACGCCAATTGCTGTTGTGCCTGTGGATAGGCTGCGCGGGGACAGTGAAGAACAGCAAGAGCTTTCAGAGCTGGCAGCTTCCTTGTGAGAGAAGGAACCGGACGTTTGCCTTTTCGAAAAGAAGCTCTGCAGAGATCGAGCGCCGTGACGTGTACCGTGCCTGGGCAAGTACATATGCCCAGTGCTGTTGTGCCAGTCGGTAAGCTGTACTGGGACAGTGAAGACCAGCAAGGTCTTTCAGGGCTGGCAGCTTCCTTGTGGGAGAAGGAGCCGGACGTTTGCCTTTTCGGAAAGGGGCTCTGCCGAGAACGAGCACCGTGAGATGTGCTGTCTGTGGGGAAGCACAGATGCCCAGTGCTGGTGTGCCTGCGGATAGGCTGCACGGGGACGGTGAGGACCAGCAAGAGCTTTCAGGGCAGGTAGCTTCCTTGTGGGAGAAGGAGCCGGACGTTTGCCTTCTCGAAAAGAAGCTCTGCAGAGATCGAGCGCCGTGACGTGTACCGTGCCTGGGCAAGTACATATGCCCAGTGCTGTTGTGCCAGTCGGTAAGCTGTACTGGGACAGTGAAGACCAGCAAGGTCTTTCGGGGCTGGCAGCTTCCTTGTGGGTGAAGGAGCCGGACGTTTGCCTTTTCGGAAAGGGGCTATGCCGAGAACGAGCACCGTGAGATGTGCTGTCTGTGGGGAAGCACAGATGCCCAGTGCTGTTGTGCCTGCGGATAGGCTGCACGGGGACAGTGAAGAACAGCAAGAGCTTTCAGGGCTGGCAGCTTCCTTGTGGGAGAAGGAGCCGGACGTTTGCATTTTCGGAAACGGGCTCTGCCGAGAACGAGCGCCGTGAGATGTGCTGTCTGTGGGGAAGCACAGATGCCCAGTGCTGTTGTGCCTGCGGATAGGCTGCACGGGGAGGGTGAGGACCAGCAAGAGCTTTCAGGGCTGGCAGCTTCCTTGTGGGAGAAGGAGCTGGACGTTTGCCTTTTCGGAAAGGGGCTCTGCCGAGAACGAGCACCGTGAGATGCGCTTTCTGTTCGAAAGCAGAGATGCCCAGTGCTGTTGTGCCTGTGGATAGGATGCACAGGGACAGTGAAGACCAGCAAGGTCTTTCAGGGCTGGCAGCTTCCTTGTGGGAGAAGGAGCTGGACGTTTGCCTTTTCGGAAAGGGGCTCTGCCGAGAACGAGCACCGTGAGATGTTCTGTCTGTGGGAAAGCACCGATCCCCAGTGCTGTTGTGCCTGCGGATAGGCTGCACGGGGACAGTGAAGAACAGCAAGAGCTTTCAGGGCAGGTAGCTTCCTTGTGGGAGAAGGAGCCGGACGTTTGCCTTTTCGGAAACGGGCTCTGCCGAGATCGAGCACCGTGACGTGTACCGTGCCTGGGCAAGCACATATGCCCAGTGCTGTTGTGCCAGTGGGTAAGCTGTACTGGGACGGTGAAGACCAGCAAGAGCTTTCAGGGCTGGCAGCTTCCTTGTGGGAGAAGGAGCCGGACGTTTGCCTTTTCGGAAAGGGGCTCTGCCGAGAACGAGCACCGTGAGATGTGCTGTCTGTGGGGAAGCACAGATGCCCAGTGCTGGTGTGCCTGCGGATAGGCTGCACGGGGACGGTGAGGACCAGCAAGGTCTTTCAGGGCTGGCAGCTTCCTTGTGGGAGAAGGAGCCGGACGTTTGCCTTTTCGGAAACGGGCTCTGCCGAGAACGAGCACCGTGAGATGTGCTGTCTGTGGGAAAGCACAGATGCCCAGTGCTGTTGTGCCTGCGGATAGGATGCACAGGGTCAGTGAAGACGAGCAAGGTCTTTCAGGGCTGGCAGCTTCCTTGTGGGAGAAGGAGCTGGACGTTTGTCTTTTCGGAAACGGTCTCTGCCGAGAACGAGTGCCGCGAGCTGTGCTGTCTGTGGGAAAGCACCGATCCCCAGTGCTGTTGTGCCTGCGGATAGGCTGCACGGGGACAGTGAAGAACAGCAAGAGCTTTCAGGGCAGGTAGCTTCCTTGTGAGAGAAGGAGCCGGACGTTTGCCTTTTCGAAAAGAAGCTCTGCAGAGATCGAGCGCCGTGACTTGTACCGTGCCTGGGCAAGTACAGATGCCCAGTGCTGTTGTGCCAGTGGGTAAGCTGTACTGGGACAGTGAAGACGAGCAAGGTATTTCAGGGCTGGCAGCTTCCTTGTGGGAGAAGGAGCCGGACGTTTGCCTTTTCGGAAACGGGCTCTGCCGAGAACGTGCACCGTGAGATGTGCTGTCTGTGGGGAAGCACAGATGCCCAGTGCTGTTGTGCCTGTGGATAGGCTGCGCGAGGACAGTGAAGACGAGCAAGAGCTGTCAGAGCTGGCAGCTTCCTTGTGAGAGAAGGAGCCGGACGTTTGCCTTTTCGAAAAGAAGCTCTGCAGAGATCGAGCGCCGTGACGTGTACCGTGCCTGGGCAAGTACAGATGCCCAGTGCTGTTGTGCCAGTGGGTAAGCTGTACTGGGACGGTGAAGACCAGCAAGAGCTTTCAGGGCTGGCAGCTTCCTTGTGGGAGAAGGAGCCGGACGTTTGCCTTTTCGGAAACGGGCTCTGGAGAGATCGAGCGCCGTGACTTGTACCGTGCCTGGGCAAGTACAGATGCCCAGTGCTGTTGTGCCTGTGGATAGGATGCACAGGGGCAGTGAAGACCAGCAAGGTCTTTCAGGGCTGGCAGCTTCCTTGTGGGAGAAGGAGCCGGACGTTTGCCTTTTCGGAAAGGCGCTATGTCGAGAACGAGCACCGTGAGATGTGCTGTCTGTGGGAAAGCACAGACGCCCACTGCTGTTGTGCCTGCGGATAGGCTGCGCGGGGACAGTGAAGACGAGCAAGAGCTGTCAGAGCTGGCAGCTTCCTTGTGGGAGAAGGAGCCGGACGTTTGCCTTTTCGAAAACGGGCTCTGCCGAGAACGAGCACCGTGAGATGTGCTGTCTGTGGGGAAGCACAGACGCCCACTGCTGTTGTGCCTGCGGATAGGCTGCACGGGGACGGTGAGGACCAGCAAGAGCTTTCAGGGCTGGCAGCTTCCTTGTGGGAGAAGGAGCCGGACGTATGCCGTTTCGGAAACGGGCTCTGCCGAGAACGAGCACCGTGAGATGCGCTTTCTGTTCGAAAGCAGAGATGCCCAGTGCTGTTGTGCCTGCGGATAGGATGCAGAGGGACAGTGAAGACCAGCAAGATCTTTCAGGGCTGGCAGCTTCCTTGTGGGAGAAGGAGCTGGACGTTTGTCTTTTCGGAAACGGGCTCTGCCGAGAACGAGCACGGTGAGATGCGCTTTCTGTTCGAAAGCAGAGATGCCCAGTGCTGTTGTGCCTGTGGATAGGCTGCGCGGGGACAGTGAAGACGAGCAAGAGCTTTCAGAGCTGGCAGCTTCCTTGTGAGAGAAGGAGCCGGACGTTTGCCTTTTCGGAAACGGGCTCTGCAGAGATCGAGCGGCGTGACTTGTACCGTGCCTGGGCAAGTATAGATGCCCAGTGCTGTTGTGCCAGTCGGTAAGCTGTACTGGGACAGTGAAGACGAGCAAGGTCTTTCAGGGCTGGCAGCTTCCTTGTGGGAGAAGGAGCCGGACGTTTGCCTTTTCGGAAACGGGCTCTGCCGAGAACGAGCACCGTGAGATGTGCTGTCTGTGGGGAAGCACAGATGCCCAGTGCTGTTGTGCCTGTGGATAGGCTGCACGGGGACAGTGAAGACCAGCAAGAGCTTTCAGCGCTGGCAGCTTCCTTGTGGGAGAAGGAGCCGGACGTATGCCTTTTCGGAAAGGGGTTCTGCCGAGAACGAGCACCGTGAGATGCGCTTTCTGTTCGAAAGCAGAGATGCCCTGTGCTGTTGTGCCTGTGGATAGGATGCACAGGGACAGTGAAGACCAGCAAGGTCTTTCAGGGCTGGCAGCTTCCTTGTGGGAGAAGGAGCCGGACGTTTGCCTTTTCGGAAACGGGCTCTGCCGAGAACAAGCACCGTGACTTGTACCGTGCCTGGGCAAGTACAGATGCCCAGTGCTGTTGTGCCAGTGGGTAAGCTGTACTGGGACAGTGAAGACGAGCAAGGTCTTTCAGGGCTGGCAGCTTCCTTGTGGGAGAAGGAGCCGGACGTTTGCCTTTTCGGAAACGGGCTCTGCCGAGAACGAGCACCGTGAGATGTTCTGTCTGTGGGGAAGCACAGATGCCCAGTGCTGTTGTGCCTGCGGATAGGCTGCACGGGGACGGTGAGGACCAGCAAGAGCTTTCAGGGCTGGCAGCTTCCTTGTGGGAGAAGGAGCCGGACGTATGCCTTTTCGGAAACGGGCTCTGCCGAGAACGAGCACCGTGAGATGCGCTTTCTGTTCGAAAGCAGAGATGCCCAGTGCTGTTGTGCCTGTGGATAGGATGCAGAGGGACAGTGAAGACCAGCAAGAGCTTTCAGGGCTGGCAGCTTCCTTGTGGGAGAAGGAGCCGGACGTTTGTCTTTTCGGAAACGGTCTCTGCCGAGAACGAGCACCGTGAGATGTGCTGTCTGTGGGGAAGCACAGATGCCCAGTGCTGTTGTGCCTGCGGATAGGCTGCACGGGGAGGGTGAAGACCAGCAAGAGCTTTCAGCGCTGGCAGCTTCTTTGTGGGAGAAGGAGCCGGACGTATGCCTTTTCGAAAAGAAGCTCTGCAGAGATCGAGCGCCGTGACGTGTACCGTGCCTGGGCAAGTACAGATGCCCAGTGCTGTTGTGCCAGTGGGTAAGCTGTACTGGGACAGTGAAGACCTGCAAGAGCTTTCAGGGCTGGCAGCTTCCTTGTGGGAGAAGGAGCTGGACGTTTGTCTTTTCGGAAACGGTCTCTGCCGAGAACGAGTGCCGCGAGCTGTGCTGTCTGTGGGAAAGCACCGATCCCCAGTGCTGTTGTGCCTGCGGATAGGCTGCACGGGGAGGGTGAAGACCAGCAAGAGCTTTCAGCGCTGGCAGCTTCCTTGTGGGAGAAGGAGCCGGACGTATGCCTTTTCGGAAACGGGCTCTGCCGAGAACGTGCACCGTGAGATGTGCTGTCTGTGGGGAAGCACAGATGCCCAGTGCTGTTGTGCCAGTGGGTAAGCTGTACTGGGACGGTGAGGACCAGCAAGAGCTTTCAGGGCTGGCAGCTTCCTTGTGGGAGAAGGAGCCGGACGTTTGCCTTTTCGGAAAGGGGTTCTGCCGAGAACGAGCACCGTGAGATGTGCTGTCTGTGGGAAAGCACAGATCCCCAGTGCTGTTGTGCCTGCGGATAGGCTGCACGGGGACAGTGAAGAACAGCAAGGTCTTTCAGGGCTGGCAGCTTCCTTGTGGGAGAAGGAGCCGGACGTTTGCCTTTTCGGAAACGGGCTCTGCCGAGAACGTGCACCGTGAGATGTGCTGTCTGTGGGGAAGCACAGATCCCCAGTGCTGGTGTGCCTGCGTATAGGCTGCACGGGGACGGTGAGGACCAGCAAGAGATTTCAGGGCTGGCAGCTTCCTTGTGGGAGAAGGAGCCGGACGTATGCCTTTTCGGAAACGGGCTCTGCCGAGAACGAGCACCGTGAGATGCGCTTTCTGTTCGAAAGCAGAGATGCCCAGTGCTGTTGTGCCTGTGGATAGGATGCAGAGGGACAGTGAAGACCAGCAAGAGCTTTCAGGGCTGGCAGCTTCCTTGTGGGAGAAGGAGCCGGACGTATGCCTTTTCGGAAACGGGCTCTGCCGAGAACGAGCACCGTGAGATGCGCTTTCTGTTCGAAAGCAGAGATGCCCACTGCTGTTGTGCCTGTGGATAGGCTGCGCGGGGACAGTGAAGACGAGCAAGAGCTTTCAGAGCTGGCAGCTTCCTTGTGAGAGAAGGAGCCGGACGTTTGCCTTTTCGGAAACGGGCTCTGCAGAGATCGAGCGCCGTGACTTGTACCGTGCCTGGGCAAGTATAGATGCCCAGTGCTGTTGTGCCAGTCGGTAAGCTGTACTGGGACAGTGAAGACGAGCAAGGTCTTTCAGGGCTGGCAGCTTCCTTGTGGGAGAAGGAGCCGGACGTTTGCCTTTTCGGAAACGGGCTCTGCCGAGAACGAGCACCGTGAGATGTGCTGTCTGTGGGGAAGCACAGATGCCCAGTGCTGTTGTGCCTGTGGATAGGCTGCACGGGGACAGTGAAGACCAGCAAGAGCTTTCAGCGCTGGCAGCTTCCTTGTGGGAGAAGGAGCCGGACGTATGCGTTTTCGGAAAGGGGTTCTGCCGAGAACGAGCACCGTGAGATGTGCTGTCTGTGGGAAAGCACAGATCCCCAGTGCTGGTGTGCCTGCGGATAGGCTGCACGGGGACGGTGAGGACCAGCAAGAGCTTTCAGGGCTGGCAGCTTCCTTGTGGGAGAAGGAGCCGGACGTATGCCTTTTCGGAAACGGGCTCTGCCGAGAACGAGCAGCGTGAGATGTGCTGTCTGTGGGGAAGCACCGATCCCCAGTGCTGTTGTGCCTGCGGATAGGATGCACAGGGTCAGTGAAGACCAGCAAGAGCTTTCAGCGCTGGCAGCTTCCTTGTGGGAGAAGGAGCTGGACGTTTGTCTTTTCGGAAACGGTCTCTGCCGAGAACGAGTGCCGCGAGCTGTGCTGTCTGTGGGAAAGCACCGATCCCCAGTGCTGTTGTGCCTGCGGATAGGCTGCACGGGACAGTGAAGAACAGCAAGAGCTTTCAGGGCAGGTAGCTTCCTTGTGGGAGAAGGAGCCGGACGTTTGCCTTTTCGAAAAGAAGCTCTGCAGAGATCGAGCGCCGTGACTTGTACCGTGCCTGGGCAAGTACAGATGCCCAGTGCTGTTGTGCCAGTGGGTAAGCTGTACTGGGACAGTGAAGACGTGCAAGGTATTTCAGGGCTGGCAGCTTCCTTGTGGGAGAAGGAGCCGGACGTTTGCCTTTTCGGAAACGGGCTCTGCCGAGAACGTGCACCGTGAGATGTGCTGTCTCTGGGGAAGCACAGATGCCCAGTGCTGTTGTGCCAGTGGGTAAGCTGTACTGGGACGGTGAGGACCAGCAAGAGCTTCCAGGGCTGGCAGCTTCCTTGTGGGAGAAGGAGCCGGACGTATGCCTTTTCGGAAACGGGCTCTGCCGAGAACGAGCACCGTGAGATGCGCTTTCTGTTCGAAAGCAGAGATGCCCTGTGCTGTTGTGCCTGTGGATAGGATGCAGAGGGACAGTGAAGACCAGCAAGAGCTTTCAGGGCTGGCAGCTTCCTTGTGGGAGAAGGAGCCGGACGTTTGTCTTTTCGGAAACGGTCTCTGCCGAGAACGAGCACCGTGAGATGTTCTGTCTGTGGGGAAGCACAGATCCCCAGTGCTGTTGTGCCTGCGGATAGGCTGCACGGGGACGGTGAGGACCAGCAAGAGCTTTCAGCGCTGGCAGCTTCCTTGTGGGAGAAGGAGCTGGACGTTTGTCTTTTCGGAAACGGTCTCTGCCGAGAACGAGCACTGTGAGATGTGCTGTCTGTGGGGAAGCACAGATGCCCAGTGCTGTTGTGCCAGTGGGTAAGCTGTACTGGGACGGTGAGGACCAGCAAGAGCTTCCAGGGCTGGCAGCTTCCTTGTGGGAGAAGGAGCCGGACGTTTGTCTTTTCGGAAACGGTCTCTGCCGAGAACGAGCACCGTGAGATGTTCTGTCTGTGGGGAAGCACAGATCCCCAGTGCTGTTGTGCCTGCGGATAGGCTGCACGGGGAGGGTGAAGACCAGCAAGAGCTTTCAGCGCTGGCAGCTTCTTTGTGGGAGAAGGAGCCGGACGTATGCCTTTTCGGAAACGGGCTCTGTCGAGAACGTGCACCGTGAGATGTGCTGCCTGTGGGGAAGCACAGATGCCCAGTGCTGTTGTGCCAGTGGGTAAGCTGTACTGGGACGGTGAGGACCAGCAAGAGCTTTCAGGGCTGGCAGCTTCCTTGTGGGTGAAGGAGCCGGACGTTTGCCTTTTCGGAAAGGGGCTCTGCCGAGAACGAGCACCGTGAGATGTGCTGTCTGTGGGGAAGCACAGATGCCCAGTGCTGTTGTGCCTGTGGATAGGATGCACAGGGACAGTGAAGACCAGCAAGGTCTTTCAGGGCTGGCAGCTTCCTTGTGGGAGAAGGAGCCGGACGTTTGCCTTTTCGGAAAGGCGCTATGTCGAGAACGAGCACCGTGAGATGTGCTGTCTGTGGGAAAGCACAGACGCCCACTGCTGTTGTGCCTGTGGATAGGCTGCGCGGGGACAGTGAAGACGAGCAAGAGCTGTCAGAGCTGGCAGCTTCCTTGTGAGAGAAGGAGCCGGACGTTTGCCTTTTCGAAAAGAAGCTCTGCAGAGATCGAGCGCCGTGACGTGTACCGTGCCTGGGCAAGTACAGATGCCCAGTGCTGTTGTGCCAGTGGGTAAGCTGTACTGGGACAGTGAAGACCTGCAAGAGCTTTCAGGGCTGGCAGCTTCCTTGTGGGAGAAGGAGCTGGACGTTTGTCTTTTCGGAAACGGTCTCTGCCGAGAACGAGTGCCGCGAGCTGTGCTGTCTGTGGGAAAGCACCGATCCCCAGTGCTGTTGTGCCTGCGGATAGGCTGCACGGGGAGGGTGAAGACCAGCAAGAGCTTTCAGCGCTGGCAGCTTCCTTGTGGGAGAAGGAGCCGGACGTATGCCTTTTCGGAAACGGGCTCTGCCGAGAACGTGCACCGTGAGATGTGCTGTCTGTGGGGAAGCACAGATGCCCAGTGCTGTTGTGCCAGTGGGTAAGCTGTACTGGGACAGTGAAGACGAGCAAGGTCTTTCAGGGCTGGCAGCTTCCTTGTGGGAGAAGGAGCCGGACGTTTGCCTTTTCGGAAACGGGCTCTGCCGAGAACGAGCACCGTGAGATGTGCTGTCTGTGGGAAAGCACAGATCCCCAGTGCTGGTGTGCCTGCGGATAGGCTGCACGGGGACGGTGAGGACCAGCAAGAGCTTTCAGGGCTGGCAGCTTCCTTGTGGGAGAAGGAGCCGGACGTTTGCCTTTTCGAAAAGAAGCTCTGCAGAGATCGAGCGCCGTGACTTGTACCGTGCCTGGGCAAGTACAGATGCCCAGTGCTGTTGTGCCTGTGGGTAAGCTGTACTGGGACAGTGAAGACGAGCAAGGTCTTTCAGGGCTGGCAGCTTCCTTGTGGGAGAAGGAGCCGGACGTTTGCCTTTTCGGAAACGGGCTCTGCCGAGAACGTGCACCGTGAGATGGGCTGTCTGTGAAGAAGCACCGATGCCCAGTGCTGGTGTGCCTGCAGATAGGCTGCACGGGGACGGTGAGGACCAGCAAGAGCTTTCAGGGCTGGCAGCTTCCTTGTGGGAGAAGGAGCCGGACGTATGCCTTTTCGGAAACGGGCTCTGCCGAGAACGAGCACCGTGAGATGTGCTGTCTGTGGGAAAGCACAGATCCCCAGTGCTGGTGTGCCTGCGGATAGGCTGCACGGGGACGGTGAGGACCAGCAAGAGCTTTCAGGGCTGGCAGCTTCCTTGTGGGAGAAGGAGCCGGACGTATGCCTTTTCGGAAACGGGCTCTGCCGAGAACGAGCACCGTGAGATGCGCTTTCTGTTCGAAAGCAGAGATGCCCAGTGCTGTTGTGCCTGTGGATAGGATGCAGAGGGACAGTGAAGACGAGCAAGGTCTTTCAGGGCTGGCAGCTTCCTTGTGAGAGAAGGAGCCGGACGTTTGCCTTTTCGGAAACGGGCTCTGCCGAGATCGAGAACCGTGAGATGCGCTTTCTGTTCGAAAGCAGAGATGCCCAGTGCTGTTGTGCCAGTGGGTAAGCTGTACTGGGACAGTGAAGACGAGCAAGGTCTTTCAGGGCTGGCAGCTTCCTTGTGGGTGAAGGAGCCGGACGTTTGCCTTTTCGGAAACGGGCTCTGCCGAGAACGAGCACCGTGAGATGTGCTGTCTGTGGGGAAGCACAGATGCCCAGTGCTGTTGTGCCTGTGGATAGGCTGCACGGGGACGGTGAGGACCAGCAAGAGCTTTCAGGGCTGGCAGCTTCCTTGTGGGAGAAGGAGCCGGACGTATGCCTTTTCGGAAAGGGGTTCTGCCGAGAACGAGCACCGTGAGATGCGCTTTCTGTTCGAAAGCAGAGATGCCCAGTGCTGTTGTGCCTGCGGATAGGCTGCACGGGGACGGTGAGGACCAGCAAGAGCTTTCAGGGCTGGCAGCTTCCTTGTGGGAGAAGGAGCCGGACGTATGCCTTTTCGGAAACGGGCTCTGCCGAGAACGAGCAGCGTGAGATGTGCTGTCTGTGGGGAAGCACCGATCCCCAGTGCTGTTGTGCCTGCGGATAGGATGCACAGGGTCAGTGAAGACCAGCAAGAGCTTTCAGCGCTGGCAGCTTCCTTGTGGGAGAAGGAGCTGGACGTTTGTCTTTTCGGAAACGGTCTCTGCCGAGAACGAGTGCCGCGAGCTGTGCTGTCTGTGGGAAAGCACCGATCCCCAGTGCTGTTGTGCCTGCGGATAGGCTGCACGGGGACAGTGAAGAACAGCAAGAGCTTTCAGGGCAGGTAGCTTCCTTGTGGGAGAAGGAGCCGGACGTTTGCCTTTTCGAAAAGAAGCTCTGCAGAGATCGAGCGCCGTGACTTGTACCGTGCCTTGGCAAGTACAGATGCCCAGTGCTGTTGTGCCAGTGGGTAAGCTGTACTGGGACAGTGAAGACGAGCAAGGTCTTTCAGGGCTGGCAGCTTCCTTGTGGGAGAAGGAGCCGGACGTTTGCCTTTTCGGAAACGGGCTCTGCCGAGAACGTGCACCGTGAGATGTGCTGTCTGTGGGGAAGCACAGATGCCCAGTGCTGTTGTGCCAGTGGGTAAGCTGTACTGGGACGCTGAGGACCAGCAAGAGCTTTCAGGGCTGGCAGCTTCCTTGTGGGAGAAGGAGCCGGACGTTTGCCTTTTCGGAAACGGGCTCTGCAGAGATCGAGCGCCGTGAGATGTGCTGTCTGTGGGGAAGCACAGATACCCAGTGCTGTTGTGCCTGCGGATAGGCTGCACGGGGACGGTGAGGACCAGCAAGAGCTTTCAGCGCTGGCAGCTTCCTTGTGGGAGAAGGAGCTGGACGTTTGTCTTTTCGGAAACGGTCTCTGCCGAGAACGAGCACTGTGAGATGTGCTGTCTGTGGGGAAGCACAGATGCCCAGTGCTGTTGTGCCAGTGGGTAAGCTGTACTGGGACGGTGAGGACCAGCAAGAGCTTCCAGGGCTGGCAGCTTCCTTGTGGGAGAAGGAGCCGGACGTTTGTCTTTTCGGAAACGGTCTCTGCCGAGAACGAGCACCGTGAGATGTTCTGTCTGTGGGGAAGCACAGATCCCCAGTGCTGTTGTGCCTGCGGATAGGCTGCACGGGGAGGGTGAAGACCAGCAAGAGCTTTCAGCGCTGGCAGCTTCTTTGTGGGAGAAGGAGCCGGACGTATGCCTTTTCGGAAACGGGCTCTGTCGAGAACGTGCACCGTGAGATGTGCTGTCTGTGGGGAAGCACAGATGCCCAGTGCTGTTGTGCCAGTGGGTAAGCTGCACGGGGACGGTGAGGACCAGCAAGAGCTTTCAGGGCTGGCAGCTTCCTTGTGGGTGAAGGAGCCGGACGTTTGCCTTTTCGGAAAGGGGCTCTGCCGAGAACGAGCACCGTGAGATGTGCTGTCTGTGGGGAAGCACAGATGCCCAGTGCTGTTGTGCCTGTGGATAGGATGCACAGGGACAGTGAAGACCAGCAAGGTCTTTCAGGGCTGGCAGCTTCCTTGTGGGAGAAGGAGCCGGACGTTTGCCTTTTCGGAAAGGCGCTATGTCGAGAACGAGCACCGTGAGATGTGCTGTCTGTGGGAAAGCACAGACGCCCACTGCTGTTGTGCCTGTGGATAGGCTGCGCGGGGACAGTGAAGACGAGCAAGAGCTGTCAGAGCTGGCAGCTTCCTTGTGAGAGAAGGAGCCGGACGTTTGCCTTTTCGAAAAGAAGCTCTGCAGAGATCGAGCGCCGTGACGTGTACCGTGCCTGGGCAAGTACAGATGCCCAGTGCTGTTGTGCCAGTGGGTAAGCTGTACTGGGACAGTGAAGACCTGCAAGAGCTTTCAGGGCTGGCAGCTTCCTTGTGGGAGAAGGAGCTGGACGTTTGTCTTTTCGGAAACGGTCTCTGCCGAGAACGAGTGCCGCGAGCTGTGCTGTCTGTGGGAAAGCACCGATCCCCAGTGCTGTTGTGCCTGCGGATAGGCTGCACGGGGAGGGTGAAGACCAGCAAGAGCTTTCAGCGCTGGCAGCTTCCTTGTGGGAGAAGGAGCCGGACGTATGCCTTTTCGGAAACGGGCTCTGCCGAGAACGTGCACCGTGAGATGTGCTGTCTGTGGGGAAGCACAGATGCCCAGTGCTGTTGTGCCAGTGGGTAAGCTGTACTGGGACAGTGAAGACGAGCAAGGTCTTTCAGGGCTGGCAGCTTCCTTGTGGGAGAAGGAGCCGGACGTTTGCCTTTTCGGAAACGGGCTCTGCCGAGAACGAGCACCGTGAGATGTGCTGTCTGTGGGAAAGCACAGATCCCCAGTGCTGGTGTGCCTGCGGATAGGCTGCACGGGGACGGTGAGGACCAGCAAGAGCTTTCAGGGCTGGCAGCTTCCTTGTGGGAGAAGGAGCCGGACGTTTGCCTTTTCGAAAAGAAGCTCTGCAGAGATCGAGCGCCGTGACTTGTACCGTGCCTGGGCAAGTACAGATGCCCAGTGCTGTTGTGCCTGTGGGTAAGCTGTACTGGGACAGTGAAGACGAGCAAGGTCTTTCAGGGCTGGCAGCTTCCTTGTGGGAGAAGGAGCCGGACGTTTGCCTTTTCGGAAACGGGCTCTGCCGAGAACGTGCACCGTGAGATGGGCTGTCTGTGAAGAAGCACCGATGCCCAGTGCTGGTGTGCCTGCAGATAGGCTGCACGGGGACGGTGAGGACCAGCAAGAGCTTTCAGGGCTGGCAGCTTCCTTGTGGGAGAAGGAGCCGGACGTATGCCTTTTCGGAAACGGGCTCTGCCGAGAACGAGCACCGTGAGATGTGCTGTCTGTGGGAAAGCACAGATCCCCAGTGCTGGTGTGCCTGCGGATAGGCTGCACGGGGACGGTGAGGACCAGCAAGAGCTTTCAGGGCTGGCAGCTTCCTTGTGGGAGAAGGAGCCGGACGTATGCCTTTTCGGAAACGGGCTCTGCCGAGAACGAGCACCGTGAGATGCGCTTTCTGTTCGAAAGCAGAGATGCCCAGTGCTGTTGTGCCTGTGGATAGGATGCAGAGGGACAGTGAAGACGAGCAAGGTCTTTCAGGGCTGGCAGCTTCCTTGTGGGAGAAGGAGCCGGACGTTTGTCTTTTCGGAAACGGGCTCTGCCGAGAACGAGCACCGTGAGATGTGCTGTCTGTGGGAAAGCACAGACGCCCACTGCTGTTGTGCCTGTGGATAGGCTGCGCGGGGACAGTGAAGACGAGCAAGAGCTTTCAGAGCTGGCAGCTTCCTTGTGAGAGAAGGAGCCGGACGTTTGCCTTTTCGGAAACGGGCTCTGCCGAGATCGAGAACCGTGAGATGCGCTTTCTGTTCGAAAGCAGAGATGCCCAGTGCTGTTGTGCCAGTGGGTAAGCTGTACTGGGACAGTGAAGACGAGCAAGGTCTTTCAGGGCTGGCAGCTTCCTTGTGGGTGAAGGAGCCGGACGTTTGCCTTTTCGGAAACGGGCTCTGCCGAGAACGAGCACCGTGAGATGTGCTGTCTGTGGGGAAGCACAGATGCCCAGTGCTGTTGTGCCTGTGGATAGGCTGCACGGGGACGGTGAGGACCAGCAAGAGCTTTCAGGGCTGGCAGCTTCCTTGTGGGAGAAGGAGCCGGACGTATGCCTTTTCGGAAAGGGGTTCTGCCGAGAACGAGCACCGTGAGATGCGCTTTCTGTTCGAAAGCAGAGATGCCCAGTGCTGTTGTGCCTGCGGATAGGCTGCACGGGGACGGTGAGGACCAGCAAGAGCTTTCAGGGCTGGCAGCTTCCTTGTGGGAGAAGGAGCCGGACGTATGCCTTTTCGGAAACGGGCTCTGCCGAGAACGAGCAGCGTGAGATGTGCTGTCTGTGGGGAAGCACCGATCCCCAGTGCTGTTGTGCCTGCGGATAGGATGCACAGGGTCAGTGAAGACCAGCAAGAGCTTTCAGCGCTGGCAGCTTCCTTGTGGGAGAAGGAGCTGGACGTTTGTCTTTTCGGAAACGGTCTCTGCCGAGAACGAGTGCCGCGAGCTGTGCTGTCTGTGGGAAAGCACCGATCCCCAGTGCTGTTGTGCCTGCGGATAGGCTGCACGGGGACAGTGAAGAACAGCAAGAGCTTTCAGGGCAGGTAGCTTCCTTGTGGGAGAAGGAGCCGGACGTTTGCCTTTTCGAAAAGAAGCTCTGCAGAGATCGAGCGCCGTGACTTGTACCGTGCCTTGGCAAGTACAGATGCCCAGTGCTGTTGTGCCAGTGGGTAAGCTGTACTGGGACAGTGAAGACGAGCAAGGTCTTTCAGGGCTGGCAGCTTCCTTGTGGGAGAAGGAGCCGGACGTTTGCCTTTTCGGAAACGGGCTCTGCCGAGAACGTGCACCGTGAGATGTGCTGTCTGTGGGGAAGCACAGATGCCCAGTGCTGTTGTGCCAGTGGGTAAGCTGTACTGGGACGCTGAGGACCAGCAAGAGCTTTCAGGGCTGGCAGCTTCCTTGTGGGAGAAGGAGCCGGACGTTTGCCTTTTCGGAAACGGGCTCTGCAGAGATCGAGCGCCGTGAGATGTGCTGTCTGTGGGGAAGCACAGATACCCAGTGCTGTTGTGCCTGCGGATAGGCTGCACGGGGACGGTGAGGACCAGCAAGAGCTTTCAGGGCAGTTAGCTTCCTTGTGGGAGAAGGAGCCGGACGTTTGCCTTTTCGAAAAGAAGCTCTGCAGAGATCGAGCGCCGTGACTTGTCCCGTGCCTGGGCAAGAACATATGCCCAGTGCTGTTGTGCCAGTCGGTAAGCTGTACTGGGACAGTGAAGACCAGCAAGGTCTTTCAGGGCTGGCAGCTTCCTTGTGGGAGAAGGAGCCGGACGTTTGCCTTTTCGGAAACGGGCTCTGCCGAGAACGAGCACCGTGAGATGTGCTGTCTGTGGGGAAGCACAGATGCCCAGTGCTGTTGTGCCTGTGGATAGGCTGCACGGGGAGGGTGAAGACCAGCAAGAGCTTTCAGCGCTGGCAGCTTCTTTGTGGGAGAAGGAGCTGGACGTATGCCTTTTCGGAAACGGGCTCTGCCGAGAACGTGCACCGTGAGATGTGCTGTCTGTGGGGAAGCACAGATGCCCAGTGCTGTTGTGCCTGTGGATAGGCTGCGCGGGGACAGTGAAGACGAGCAAGAGCTTTCAGGGCAGGTACCTTCCTTGTGGGAGAAGGAGCCGGACGTTTGCCTTTTCGAAAAGAAGCTCTGCAGAGATCGAGCGCCGTGACGTGTACCGTGCCTGGGCAAGTACAGATGCCCAGTGCTGTTGTGCCAGTGGGTAAGCTGTACTGGGACAGTGAAGACGAGCATGGTCTTTCAGGGCTGGCAGCTTCCTTGTGGGAGAAGGAGCCGGACGTTTGCCTTTTCGGAAACGGGCTCTGCCGAGAACGAGCACCGTGACATGGGCTGTCTGTGGGGAAGCACAGATCCCCAGTGCTGTTGTGTCTGCGGATAGGATGCACGGGGAGGGTGAAGACCAGCAAGAGCTTTCAGCGCTGGCAGCTTCCTTGTGGGAGAAGGAGCCGGACGTATGCCTTTTCGGAAAGGGGTTCTGCCGAGAACGAGCACCGTGAGATGCGCTTTCTGTTCGAAAGCAGAGATGCCCAGTGCTGTTGTGCCTGTGGATAGGATGCACAGGGACAGTGAAGACCAGCAAGGTCTTTCAGGGCTGGCAGCTTCCTTGTGGGAGAAGGAGCCGGACGTTTGCCTTTTCGGAAACGGGCTCTGCCGAGAACGAGCACCGTGAGATATGCTGTCTGTGGGGAAGCACAGATGCCCAGTGCTGTTGTGCCAGTGGGTAAGCTGTACTGGGACGCTGAGGACCAGCAAGAGCTTTCAGGGCTGGCAGCTTCCTTGTGAGAGAAGGAGCCGGACGTTTGCCTTTTCGGAAACGGGCTCTGCCGAGATCGAGAACCGTGAGATGCGCTTTCTGTTCGAAAGCAGAGATGCCCAGTGCTGTTGTGCCAGTGGGTAAGCTGTACTGGGACAGTGAAGACGAGCAAGGTCTTTCAGGGCTGGCAGCTTCCTTGTGGGAGAAGGAGCCGGACGTTTGCCTTTTCGGAAACGGGCTCTGCCGAGAACGAGCACCGTGAGATGTGCTGTCTGTGGGGAAGCACAGATGCCCAGTGCTGTTGTGCCTGTGGATAGGCTGCACGGGGACAGTGAAGACCAGCAAGAGCTTTCAGCGCTGACAGCTTCCTTGTGGGAGAAGGAGCCGGACGTATGCCTTTTCGGAAAGGGGTTCTGCCGAGAACGAGCACCGTGAGATGCGCTTTCTGTTCGAAAGCAGAGATGCCCAGTGCTGTTGTGCCTGCGGATAGGCTGCACGGGGACGGTGAGGACCAGCAAGAGCTTTCAGGGCTGGCAGCTTCCTTGTGGGAGAAGGAGCCGGACGTATGCCTTTTCGGAAACGGGCTCTGCCGAGAACGAGCAGCGTGAGATGTGCTGTCTGTGGGGAAGCACCGATCCCCAGTGCTGTTGTGCCTGCGGATAGGATGCACAGGGTCAGTGAAGACCAGCAAGAGCTTTCAGCGCTGGCAGCTTCCTTGTGGGAGAAGGAGCTGGACGTTTGTCTTTTCGGAAACGGTCTCTGCCGAGAACGAGTGCCGCGAGCTGTGCTGTCTGTGGGAAAGCACCGATCCCCAGTGCTGTTGTGCCTGCGGATAGGCTGCACGGGGACAGTGAAGAACAGCAAGAGCTTTCAGGGCAGGTAGCTTCCTTGTGGGAGAAGGAGCCGGACGTTTGCCTTTTCGAAAAGAAGCTCTGCAGAGATCGAGCGCCGTGACTTGTACCGTGCCTTGGCAAGTACAGATGCCCAGTGCTGTTGTGCCAGTGGGTAAGCTGTACTGGGACAGTGAAGACGAGCAAGGTCTTTCAGGGCTGGCAGCTTCCTTGTGGGAGAAGGAGCCGGACGTTTGCCTTTTCGGAAACGGGCTCTGCCGAGAACGTGCACCGTGAGATGTGCTGTCTGTGGGGAAGCACAGATGCCCAGTGCTGTTGTGCCAGTGGGTAAGCTGTACTGGGACGCTGAGGACCAGCAAGAGCTTTCAGGGCTGGCAGCTTCCTTGTGGGAGAAGGAGCCGGACGTTTGCCTTTTCGGAAACGGGCTCTGCAGAGATCGAGCGCCGTGAGATGTGCTGTCTGTGGGGAAGCACAGATACCCAGTGCTGTTGTGCCTGCGGATAGGCTGCACGGGGACGGTGAGGACCAGCAAGAGCTTTCAGGGCAGTTAGCTTCCTTGTGGGAGAAGGAGCCGGACGTTTGCCTTTTCGAAAAGAAGCTCTGCAGAGATCGAGCGCCGTGACTTGTCCCGTGCCTGGGCAAGAACATATGCCCAGTGCTGTTGTGCCAGTCGGTAAGCTGTACTGGGACAGTGAAGACCAGCAAGGTCTTTCAGGGCTGGCAGCTTCCTTGTGGGAGAAGGAGCCGGACGTTTGCCTTTTCGGAAACGGGCTCTGCCGAGAACGAGCACCGTGAGATGTGCTGTCTGTGGGGAAGCACAGATGCCCAGTGCTGTTGTGCCTGTGGATAGGCTGCACGGGGAGGGTGAAGACCAGCAAGAGCTTTCAGCGCTGGCAGCTTCTTTGTGGGAGAAGGAGCTGGACGTATGCCTTTTCGGAAACGGGCTCTGCCGAGAACGTGCACCGTGAGATGTGCTGTCTGTGGGGAAGCACAGATGCCCAGTGCTGTTGTGCCTGTGGATAGGCTGCGCGGGGACAGTGAAGACGAGCAAGAGCTGTCAGAGCTGGCAGCTTCCTTGTGAGAGAAGGAGCCGGACGTTTGCCTTTTCGAAAAGAAGCTCTGCAGAGATCGAGCGCCGTGACGTGTACCGTGCCTGGGCAAGTACAGATGCCCAGTGCTGTTGTGCCAGTGGGTAAGCTGTACTGGGACAGTGAAGACCAGGAAGAGCTTTCAGGGCAGGTAGCTTCCTTGTGGGAGAAGGAGCCGGACGTTTGCCTTTTCGAAAAGAAGCTCTGCAGAGATCGAGCGCCGTGACTTGTCCCGTGCCTGGGCAAGAACATATGCCCAGTGCTGTTGTGCCAGTCGGTAAGCTGTACTGGGACAGTGAAGACCAGCAAGGTCTTTCAGGGCTGGCAGCTTCCTTGTGGGAGAAGGAGCCGGACGTTTGCCTTTTCGAAAAGAAGCTCTGCAGAGATCGAGCCCCGTGACGTGTACCGTGCCTGGGCAAGTACAGATGCCCAGTGCTGTTGTGCCAGTGGGTAAGCTGTACTGGGACAGTGAAGACCAGCAAGAGCTTTCAGGGCTGGCAGCTTCCTTGTGGGAGAAGGAGCCGGACGTTTGCCTTTTCGGAAACGGGCTCTGCCGAGATCGAGCACCGTGAGATGCGCTTTCTGTTCGAAAGCAGAGATGCCCAGTGCTGTTGTGCCTGTGGATAGGATGCACAGGGACAGTGAAGACCAGCAAGGTCTTTCAGGGCTGGCAGCTTCCTTGTGGGAGAAGGAGCCAGACGTTTGCCTTTTCGGAAACGGGCTCTGCCGAGAACAAGCACCGTGACATGTGCTGTCTGTGGGAAAGCACAGATGCCCAGTGCTGTTGTGCCAGTGGGTAAGCTGTACTGGGACAGTGAAGACCAGCAAGAGCTTTCAGGGCTGGCAGCTTCCTTGTGGGAGAAGGAGCCGGACGTTTGCCTTTTCGGAAACGGGCTCTGCCGAGAACGAGCACCGTGAGATGTGCTGTCTGTGGGGAAGCACAGATGCCCAGTGCTGTTGTGCCAGTGGGTAAGCTGTACTGGGACAGTGAAGACCAGCAAGAGCTTTCAGGGCTGGCAGCTTCCTTGTGGGAGAAGGAGCCGGACGTTTGCCTTTTCGGAAACGGGCTCTGCAGAGATCGAGCGCCGTGACTTGTACCGTGCCTGGGCAAGTATAGATGCCCAGTGCTGTTGTGCCAGTCGGTAAGCTGTACTGGGACAGTGAAGGCGAGCAAGGTCTTTCAGGGCTGGCAGCTTCCTTGTGGGAGAAGGAGCCGGACGTTTGCCTTTACGGAAACGGGCTCTGCCGAGAACGAGCACCGTGAGATGTGCTGTCTGTGGGGAAGCACAGATGCCCAGTGCTGTTGTGCCTGTGGATAGGCTGCACGGGGACAGTGAAGACCAGCAAGAGCTTTCAGGGCTGGCAGCTTCCTTGTGGGAGAAGGAGCCGGACGTTTGCCTTTTCGGAAACGGGCTCTGCCGAGAACGTGCACCGTGAGATGGGCTGTCTGTGGGGAAGCACAGATGCCCAGTGCTGTTGTGCCAGTGGGTAAGCTGTACTGGGACGCTGAGGACCAGCAAGAGCTTTCAGGGCTGGCAGCTTCCTTGTGGGAGAAGGAGCCGGACGTTTGCCTTTTCGAAAAGAAGCTCTGCAGAGATCGAGCGCCGTGACTTGTCCCGTGCCTGGGCAAGAACATATGCCCAGTGCTGTTGTGCCAGTCGGTAAGCTGTACTGGGACAGTGAAGACGAGCAAGGTCTTTCAGGGCTGGCAGCTTCCTTGTGAGAGAAGGAGCCGGACGTTTGCCTTTTCGGAAACGGGCTCTGCCGAGAACGAGCACCGTGAGATGTGCTGTCTGTGGGGAAGAACAGATGCCCAGTGCTGTTGTGCCTGTGGATAGGCTGCACGGGGAGGGTGAAGACCAGCAAGAGCTTTCAGCGCTGGCAGCTTCCTTGTGGGAGAAGGAGCCGGACGTATGCCTTTTCGGAAACGGGCTCTGCCGAGAACGAGCACCGTGAGATGCGCTTTCTGTTCGAAAGCAGAGATGCCCAGTGCTGTTGTGCCTGTGGATAGGCTGCGCGGGGACAGTGAAGACGAGCAAGAGCTGTCAGAGCTGGCAGCTTCCTTGTGAGAGAAGGAGCCGGACGTTTGCCTTTTCGAAAAGAAGCTCTGCAGAGATCGAGCCCCGTGACGTGTACCTTGCCTGGGCAAGTACAGATGCCCAGTGCTGTTGTGCCAGTGGGTAAGCTGTACTGGGACAGTGAAGACCAGCAAGAGCTTTCAGGGCTGGCAGCTTCCTTGTGGGAGAAGGAGCCGGACGTTTGTCTTTTCGGAAACGGTCTCTGCCGAGAACGAGCGCCGCGAGCTGTGCTGTCTGTGGGAAAGCACAGATCCCCAGTGCTGTTGTGCCTGCGGATAGCCTGCACGGGGACAGTGAAGAACAGCAAGAGCTTTCAGGGCAGGTAGCTTCCTTGTGGGAGAAGGAGCCGGACGTTTGCCTTTTCGGAAACGGGCTCTGCCGAGATCGAGCACCGTGAGATGCGCTTTCTGTTCGAAAGCAGAGATGCCCAGTGCTGTTGTGCCTGTGGATAGGATGCACAGGGACAGTGAAGACCAGCAAGGTCTTTCAGGGCTGGCAGCTTCCTTGTGGGAGAAGGAGCCAGACGTTTGCCTTTTCGGAAACGGGCTCTGCCGAGAACAAGCACCGTGACATGTGCTGTCTGTGGGAAAGCACAGATGCCCAGTGCTGTTGTGCCAGTGGGTAAGCTGTACTGGGACAGTGAAGACCAGCAAGAGCTTTCAGGGCTGGCAGCTTCCTTGTGGGAGAAGGAGCCGGACGTTTGCCTTTTCGGAAACGGGCTCTGCCGAGAACGAGCACCGTGAGATGCGCTTTCTGTTCGAAAGCAGAGATGCCCAGTGCTGTTGTGCCTGTGGATAGGATGCACAGGGACAGTGAAGACCAGCAAGGTCTTTCAGGGCTGGCAGCTTCCTTGTGGGAGAAGGAGCCGGACGTTTGCCTTTTCGGAAAGGCGCTATGTCGAGAACGAGCACCGTGAGATGTGCTGTCTGTGGGAAAGCACAGACGCCCACTGCTGTTGTGCCTGCGGATAGGCTGCGCGGGGACAGTGAAGACGAGCAAGAGCTGTCAGAGCTGGCAGCTTCTTTGTGGGAGAAGGAGCCGGACGTTTGCCTTTTCGGAAACGGGCTCTGCCGAGAACGAGCACCGTGAGATGTGCTGTCTGTGGGAAAGCACAGATCCCCAGTGCTGGTGTGCCTGCGGATAGGCTGCACGGGGACGGTGAGGACCAGCAAGAGCTTTCAGGGCTGGCAGCTTCCTTGTGGGAGAAGGAGCCGGACATATGCCTTTTCGGAAACGGGCTCTGCCGAGAACGAGCACCGTGAGATGCGCTTTCTGTTCGAAAGCAGAGATGCCCAGTGCTGTTGTGCCAGTGGGTAAGCTGTACTGGGACAGTGAAGACCAGCAAGAGCTTTCAGGGCTGGCAGCTTCCTTGTGGGAGAAGGAGCCGGACGTTTGCCTTTTCGGAAACGGGCTCTGCAGAGATCGAGCGCCGTGACTTGTACCGTGCCTGGGCAAGTATAGATGCCCAGTGCTGTTGTGCCAGTCGGTAAGCTGTACTGGGACAGTGAAGGCGAGCAAGGTCTTTCAGGGCTGGCAGCTTCCTTGTGGGAGAAGGAGCCGGACGTTTGTCTTTTCGGAAACGGTCTCTGCCGAGAACGAGTGCCGCGAGCTGTGCTGTCTGTGGGAAAGCACCGATCCCCAGTGCTGTTGTGCCTGCGGATAGGCTGCACGGGGACAGTGAAGAACAGCAAGAGCTTTCAGGGCAGGTAGCTTCCTTGTGGGAGAAGGAGCCGGACGTTTGCCTTTTCGAAAAGAAGCTCTGCAGAGATCGAGCGCCGTGACTTGTACCGTGCCTGGGCAAGTACAGATGCCCAGTGCTGTTGTGCCAGTGGGTAAGCTGTACTGGGACAGTGAAGACGTGCAAGGTATTTCAGGGCTGGCAGCTTCCTTGTGGGAGAAGGAGCCGGACGTTTGTCTTTTCGGAAACGGTCTCTGCCGAGAACGAGTGCCGCGAGCTGTGCTGTCTGTGGGAAAGCACCGATCCCCAGTGCTGTTGTGCCTGCGGATAGGCTGCACGGGGAGGGTGAAGACCAGCAAGAGCTTTCAGCGCTGGCAGCTTCTTTGTGGGAGAAGGAGCCGGACGTATGCCTTTTCGGAAACGGGCTCTGTCGAGAACGTGCACCGTGAGATGTGCTGTCTGTGGGGAAGCACAGATGCCCAGTGCTGTTGTGCCAGTGGGTAAGCTGTACTGGGACGGTGAGGACCAGCAAGAGCTTTCAGGGCTGGCAGCTTCCTTGTGGAAGAAGGAGCCGGACGTTTGCCTTTTCGGAAAGGGGCTCTGCCGAGAACGAGCACCGTGAGATGTGCTGTCTGTGGGGAAGCACAGATGCCCAGTGCTGTTGTGCCTGTGGATAGGATGCACAGGGACAATGAAGACCAGCAAGGTCTTTCAGGGCTGGCAGCTTCCTTGTGGGAGAAGGAGCCGGACGTTTGCCTTTTCTAAAAGAAGCTCTGCAGAGATCGAGCGCCGTGACGTGTACCTTGCCTGGGCAAGTACAGATGCCCAGTGCTGTTGTGCCAGTGGGTAAGCTGTACTGGGACAGTGAAGACGAGCAAGGTCTTTCAGGGCTGGCAGCTTCCTTGTGGGAGAAGGAGCCGGACGTTTGCCTTTTCGGAAACGAGCTCTGCAGAGAACAAGCACCGTGACATGTGCTGTCTGTGGGAAAGCACAGATGCCCAGTGCTGTTGTGCCTGCGGATAGGCTGCACGGGGACGGTGAGGACCAGCAAGGTCTTTCAGGGCTGGCAGCTTCCTTGTGGGAGAAGGAGCCGGACGTTTGCCTTTTCGAAAAGAAGCTCTGCAGAGATCGAGCGCCGTGACGTGTACCGTGCCTGGGCAAGTACAGATGCCCAGTGCTGTTGTGCCAGTGGGTAAGCTGTACTGGGACAGTGAAGACCAGCAAGAGCTTTCAGGGCTGGCAGCTTCCTTGTGGGAGAAGGAGCCGGACGTTTGTCTTTTCGGAAACGGGCTCTGCCGAGAACGAGTGCCGCGAGCTGTGCTGTCTGTGGGAAAGCACCGATCCCCAGTGCTGTTGTGCCTGCGGATAGGCTGCACGGGGACAGTGAAGAACAGCAAGAGCTTTCAGGGCAGGTAGCTTCCTTGTGGGAGAAGGAGCCGGACGTTTGCCTTTTCGAAAAGAAGCTCTGCAGAGATCGAGCGCCGTGACTTGTACCGTGCCTGGGCAAGTACAGATGCCCAGTGCTGTTGTGCCAGTGGGTAAGCTGTACTGGGACAGTGAAGACGTGCAAGGTATTTCAGGGCTGGCAGCTTCCTTGTGGGAGAAGGAGCCGGACGTTTGCCTTTTCGGAAACGGGCTCTGCCGAGAACGTGCACCGTGAGATGTGCTGTCTCTGGGGAAGCACAGATGCCCAGTGCTGTTGTGCCAGTGGGTAAGCTGTACTGGGACGGTGAGGACCAGCAAGAGCTTCCAGGGCTGGCAGCTTCCTTGTGGGTGAAGGAGCCGGACGTTTGCCTTTTCGGAAAGGGGCTCTGCCGAGAACGAGCACCGTGAGATGTGCTGTCTGTGGGGAAGCACAGATGCCCAGTGCTGTTGTGCCTGTGGATAGGATGCACAGGGACAGTGAAGACCAGCAAGGTCTTTCAGGGCTGGCAGCTTCCTTGTGGGAGAAGGAGCCGGACGTTTGCCTTTTCGGAAAGGCGCTATGTCGAGAACGAGCACCGTGAGATGTGCTGTCTGTGGGAAAGCACAGACGCCCACTGCTGTTGTGCCTGCGGATAGGCTGCGCGGGGACGGTGAGGACCAGCAAGAGCTTTCAGGGCTGGCAGCTTCCTTGTGGGAGAAGGAGCCGGACGTTTGCCTTTTCGAAAAGAAGCTCTGCAGAGATCGAGCGCCGTGACGTGTACCGTGCCTGGGCAAGTACAGATGCCCAGTGCTGTTGTGCCAGTGGGTAAGCTGTACTGGGACAGTGAAGACCTGCAAGAGCTTTCAGGGCTGGCAGCTTCCTTGTGGGAGAAGGAGCTGGACGTTTGTCTTTTCGGAAACGGTCTCTGCCGAGAACGAGTGCCGCGAGCTGTGCTGTCTGTGGGAAAGCACCGATCCCCAGTGCTGTTGTGCCTGCGGATAGGCTGCACGGGGAGGGTGAAGACCAGCAAGAGCTTTCAGCGCTGGCAGCTTCTTTGTGGGAGAAGGAGCCGGACGTATGCCTTTTCGGAAACGGGCTCTGTCGAGAACGTGCACCGTGAGATGTGCTGTCTGTGGGGAAGCACAGATGCCCAGTGCTGTTGTGCCAGTGGGTAAGCTGTACTGGGACGGTGAGGACCAGCAAGAGCTTTCAGGGCTGGCAGCTTCCTTGTGGAAGAAGGAGCCGGACGTTTGCCTTTTCGGAAAGGGGCTCTGCCGAGAACGAGCACCGTGAGATGTGCTGTCTGTGGGGAAGCACAGATGCCCAGTGCTGTTGTGCCTGTGGATAGGATGCACAGGGACAATGAAGACCAGCAAGGTCTTTCAGGGCTGGCAGCTTCTTTGTGGGAGAAGGAGCCGGACGTTTGCCTTTTCTAAAAGAAGCTCTGCAGAGATCGAGCGCCGTGACGTGTACCTTGCCTGGGCAAGTACAGATGCCCAGTGCTGTTGTGCCAGTGGGTAAGCTGTACTGGGACAGTGAAGACGAGCAAGGTCTTTCAGGGCTGGCAGCTTCCTTGTGGGAGAAGGAGCCGGACGTTTGCCTTTTCGGAAACGAGCTCTGCAGAGAACAAGCACCGTGACATGTGCTGTCTGTGGGAAAGCACAGATGCCCAGTGCTGTTGTGCCTGCGGATAGGCTGCACGGGGACGGTGAGGACCAGCAAGGTCTTTCAGGGCTGGCAGCTTCCTTGTGGGAGAAGGAGCCGGACGTTTGCCTTTTCGAAAAGAAGCTCTGCAGAGATCGAGCGCCGTGACGTGTACCGTGCCTGGGCAAGTACAGATGCCCAGTGCTGTTGTGCCAGTGGGTAAGCTGTACTGGGACAGTGAAGACCAGCAAGAGCTTTCAGGGCTGGCAGCTTCCTTGTGGGAGAAGGAGCCGGACGTTTGCCTTTTCGGAAACGGGCTCTGCCGAGAACAAGCACCGTGAGATGTGCTGTCTGTGGGAAAGCACAGACGCCCACTGCTGTTGTGCCTGCGGATAGGCTGCACGGGGACAGTGAAGAACAGCAAGAGCTTTCAGGGCTGGCAGCTTCCTTGTGGGAGAAGGAGCCGGACGTTTGTCTTTTCGGAAACGGTCTCTGCCGAGAACGAGCGCCGCGAGCTGTGCTGTCTGTGGGAAAGCACCGATCCCCAGTGCTGTTGTGCCTGCGGATAGGCTGCACGGGGAGGGTGAAGACCAGCAAGGTCTTTCAGGGCTGGCAGCTTCTTTGTGGGAGAAGGAGCCGGACGTATGCCTTTTCGGAAAGGGGCTCTGCCGAGAACGTGCACCGTGAGATGTGCTGTCTGTGGGGAAGCACAGATGCCCAGTGCTGTTGTGCCAGTGGGTAAGCTGTACTGGGACGGTGAGGACCAGCAAGAGCTTTCAGGGCTGGCAGCTTCCTTGTGGGTGAAGGAGCCGGACGTTTGCCTTTTCGGAAAGGGGCTCTGCCGAGAACGAGCACCGTGAGATGTGCTGTCTGTGGGGAAGCACAGATGCCCAGTGCTGTTGTGCCTGTGGATAGGATGCACAGGGACAGTGAAGAACAGCAAGGTCTTTCAGGGCTGGCAGCTTCCTTGTGGGAGAAGGAGCCGGACGTTTGCCTTTTCGGAAACGAGCTCTGCAGAGAACAAGCACCGTGACATGTGCTGTCTGTGGGAAAGCACAGATGCCCAGTGCTGTTGTGCCTGCGGATAGGCTGCACGGGGACGGTGAGGACCAGCAAGGTCTTTCAGGGCTGGCAGCTTCCTTGTGGGAGAAGGAGCCGGACGTTTGCCTTTTCGAAAAGAAGCTCTGCAGAGATCGAGCGCCGTGACGTGTACCGTGCCTGGGCAAGTACAGATGCCCAGTGCTGTTGTGCCAGTGGGTAAGCTGTACTGGGACAGTGAAGACCAGCAAGAGCTTTCAGGGCTGGCAGCTTCCTTGTGGGAGAAGGAGCCGGACGTTTGCCTTTTCGGAAACGGGCTCTGCCGAGAACAAGCACCGTGAGATGTGCTGTCTGTGGGAAAGCACAGACGCCCACTGCTGTTGTGCCTGCGGATAGGCTGCACGGGGACAGTGAAGAACAGCAAGAGCTTTCAGGGCTGGCAGCTTCCTTGTGGGAGAAGGAGCCGGACGTTTGTCTTTTCGGAAACGGTCTCTGCCGAGAACGAGCGCCGCGAGCTGTGCTGTCTGTGGGAAAGCACCGATCCCCAGTGCTGTTGTGCCTGCGGATAGGCTGCACGGGGAGGGTGAAGACCAGCAAGGTCTTTCAGGGCTGGCAGCTTCTTTGTGGGAGAAGGAGCCGGACGTATGCCTTTTCGGAAAGGGGCTCTGCCGAGAACGTGCACCGTGAGATGTGCTGTCTGTGGGGAAGCACAGATGCCCAGTGCTGTTGTGCCAGTGGGTAAGCTGTACTGGGACGGTGAGGACCAGCAAGAGCTTTCAGGGCAGGTAGCTTCCTTGTGGGAGAAGGAGCCGGACGTTTGCCTTTTCGGAAACGGGCTCTGCCGAGATCGAGCACCGTGAGATGCGCTTTCTGTTCGAAAGCAGAGATGCCCAGTGCTGTTGTGCCTGTGGATAGGATGCACAGGGACAGTGAAGACCAGCAAGGTCTTTCAGGGCTGGCAGCTTCCTTGTGGGAGAAGGAGCCAGACGTTTGCCTTTTCGGAAACGGGCTCTGCCGAGAACAAGCACCGTGACTTGTACCGTGCCTGGGCAAGTACAGATGCCCAGTGCTGTTGTGCCAGTGGGTAAGCTGTACTGGGACAGTGAAGACGAGCAAGGTCTTTCAGGGCTGGCAGCTTCCTTGTGGGAGAAGGAGCCGGACGTTTGCCTTTTCGGAAACGGGCTCTGCCGAGAACAAGCACCGTGACATGTGCTGTCTGTGGGGAAGCACAGATGCCCAGTGCTGTTGTGCCTGCGGATAGGCTGCACGGGGACGGTGAGGACCAGCAAGAGCTTTCAGGGCTGGCAGCTTCCTTGTGGGAGAAGGAGCCGGACGTTTGTCTTTTCGGAAACGGTCTCTGCCGAGAACGAGCACCGTGAGATGTGCTGTCTGTGGGGAAGCACAGATGCCCAGTGCTGTTGTGCCTGCGGATAGGCTGCACGGGGAGGGTGAAGACCAGCAAGAGCTTTCAGCGCTGGCAGCTTCTTTGTGGGAGAAGGAGCCGGACGTATGCCTTTTCGGAAACGGGCTCTGCCGAGAACGTGCACCGTGAGATGTGCTGTCTGTGGGGAAGCACAGATGCCCAGTGCTGTTGTGCCTGTGGATAGGATGCACAGGGACAGTGAAGACCAGCAAGGTCTTTCAGGGCTGGCAGCTGTTGTGCCTTTTCGGAAACGGGCTCGGCCGAGAACAAGCACCGTGACTTGTACCGTGCCTGGGCAAGTACAGATGCCCAGTGCTGTTGTGCCAGTGGGTAAGCTGTACTGGGACAGTGAAGACGAGCAAGGTCTTTCAGGGCTGGCAGCTTCCTTGTGGGAGAAGGAGCCGGACGTTTGCCTTTTCGGAAACGGGCTCTGCCGAGAACGAGCACCGTGAGATGTGCTGTCTGTGGGAAAGCACAGATCCCCAGTGCTGGTGTGCCTGCGGATAGGCTGCACGGGGACGGTGAGGACCAGCAAGAGCTTTCAGGGCTGGCAGCTTCCTTGTGGGAGAAGGAGCCAGACGTTTGCCTTTTCGGAAACGGGCTCTGCCGAGAACAAGCACCGTGACTTGTACCGTGCCTGGGCAAGTACAGATGCCCAGTGCTGTTGTGCCAGTGGGTAAGCTGTACTGGGACAGTGAAGACGAGCAAGGTCTTTCAGGGCTGGCAGCTTCCTTGTGGGAGAAGGAGCCGGACGTTTGCCTTTTCGGAAACGGGCTCTGCCGAGAACAAGCACCGTGACATGTGCTGTCTGTGGGGAAGCACAGATGCCCAGTGCTGGTGTGCCTGCAGATAGGCTGCACGGGGACGGTGAGGACCAGCAAGAGCTTTCAGGGCTGGCAGCTTCCTTGTGGGAGAAGGAGCCGGACGTATGCTTTTTCGGAAACGGGCTCTGCCGAGAACGAGCACCGTGAGATGTGCTGTCTGTGGGAAAGCACAGATCCCCAGTGCTGGTGTGCCTGCGGAAAGGCTGCACGGGGACGGTGAGGACCAGCAAGAGCTTTCAGGGCTGGCAGCTTCCTTGTGGGAGAAGGAGCCGGACGTTTGTCTTTTCGGAAACGGTCTCTGCCGAGAACGAGCACCGTGAGATGTGCTGTCTGTGGGGAAGCACAGATGCCCAGTGCTGTTGTGCCTGCGGATAGGCTGCACGGGGAGGGTGAAGACCAGCAAGAGCTTTCAGCGCTGGCAGCTTCTTTGTGGGAGAAGGAGCCGGACGTATGCCTTTTCGGAAACGGGCTCTGCCGAGAACGTGCACCGTGAGATGTGCTGTCTGTGGGGAAGCACAGATGCCCAGTGCTGTTGTGCCTGTGGATAGGATGCACAGGGACAGTGAAGACCAGCAAGGTCTTTCAGGGCTGGCAGCTGTTGTGCCTTTTCGGAAACGGGCTCGGCCGAGAACAAGCACCGTGACTTGTACCGTGCCTGGGCAAGTACAGATGCCCAGTGCTGTTGTGCCAGTGGGTAAGCTGTACTGGGACAGTGAAGACGAGCAAGGTCTTTCAGGGCTGGCAGCTTCCTTGTGGGAGAAGGAGCCGGACGTTTGCCTTTTCGGAAACGGGCTCTGCCGAGAACGAGCACCGTGAGATGTGCTGTCTGTGGGGAAGCACAGATGCCCAGTGCTGTTGTGCCTGTGGATAGGATGCACAGGGACAATGAAGACCAGCAAGGTCTTTCAGGGCTGGCAGCTTCCTTGTGGGAGAAGGAGCCAGACGTTTGCCTTTTCGGAAACGGGCTCTGCCGAGAACAAGCACCGTGACATGTGCTGTCTGTGGGAAAGCACAGATGCCCAGTGCTGTTGTGCCAGTGGGTAAGCTGTACTGGGACAGTGAAGACCAGCAAGAGCTTTCAGGGCTGGCAGCTTCCTTGTGGGAGAAGGAGCCGGACGTTTGCCTTTTCGAAAAGAAGCTCTGCAGAGATCGAGCGCCGTGACGTGTACCGTGCCTGGGCAAGTACAGATGCCCAGTGCTGTTGTGCCAGTGGGTAAGCTGTACTGGGACAGTGAAGACCAGCAAGGTCTTTCAGGGCTGGCAGCTTCCTTGTGGGAGAAGGAGCCGGACGTTTGCCTTTTCGGAAACGGGCTCTGCCGAGAACGAGCACCGTGAGATGTGCTGTCTGTGGGGAAGCACAGATGCCCAGTGCTGATGTGCCTGCGGATAGGATGCACGGGGACGGTGAGGACCAGCAAGGTCTTTCAGGGCTGGCAGCTTCCTTGTGGGAGAAGGAGCCGGACGTTTGCCTTTTCGAAAAGAAGCTCTGCAGAGATCGAGCACCGTGAGATGTGCTGTCTGTGGGAAAGCACAGACGCCAATTGCTGTTGTGCCTGTGGATAGGCTGCGCGGGGACAGTGAAGAACAGCAAGAGCTTTCAGAGCTGGCAGCTTCCTTGTGAGAGAAGGAACCGGACGTTTGCCTTTTCGAAAAGAAGCTCTGCAGAGATCGAGCGCCGTGACGTGTACCGTGCCTGGGCAAGTACATATGCCCAGTGCTGTTGTGCCAGTCGGTAAGCTGTACTGGGACAGTGAAGACCAGCAAGGTCTTTCAGGGCTGGCAGCTTCCTTGTGGGAGAAGGAGCCGGACGTTTGCCTTTTCGGAAAGGGGCTCTGCCGAGAACGAGCACCGTGAGATGTGCTGTCTGTGGGGAAGCACAGATGCCCAGTGCTGGTGTGCCTGCGGATAGGCTGCACGGGGACGGTGAGGACCAGCAAGAGCTTTCAGGGCAGGTAGCTTCCTTGTGGGAGAAGGAGCCGGACGTTTGCCTTCTCGAAAAGAAGCTCTGCAGAGATCGAGCGCCGTGACGTGTACCGTGCCTGGGCAAGTACATATGCCCAGTGCTGTTGTGCCAGTCGGTAAGCTGTACTGGGACAGTGAAGACCAGCAAGGTCTTTCGGGGCTGGCAGCTTCCTTGTGGGTGAAGGAGCCGGACGTTTGCCTTTTCGGAAAGGGGCTATGCCGAGAACGAGCACCGTGAGATGTGCTGTCTGTGGGGAAGCACAGATGCCCAGTGCTGTTGTGCCTGCGGATAGGCTGCACGGGGACAGTGAAGAACAGCAAGAGCTTTCAGGGCTGGCAGCTTCCTTGTGGGAGAAGGAGCCGGACGTTTGCATTTTCGGAAACGGGCTCTGCCGAGAACGAGCGCCGTGAGATGTGCTGTCTGTGGGGAAGCACAGATGCCCAGTGCTGTTGTGCCTGCGGATAGGCTGCACGGGGAGGGTGAGGACCAGCAAGAGCTTTCAGGGCTGGCAGCTTCCTTGTGGGAGAAGGAGCTGGACGTTTGCCTTTTCGGAAAGGGGCTCTGCCGAGAACGAGCACCGTGAGATGCGCTTTCTGTTCGAAAGCAGAGATGCCCAGTGCTGTTGTGCCTGTGGATAGGATGCACAGGGACAGTGAAGACCAGCAAGGTCTTTCAGGGCTGGCAGCTTCCTTGTGGGAGAAGGAGCTGGACGTTTGCCTTTTCGGAAAGGGGCTCTGCCGAGAACGAGCACCGTGAGATGTTCTGTCTGTGGGAAAGCACCGATCCCCAGTGCTGTTGTGCCTGCGGATAGGCTGCACGGGGACAGTGAAGAACAGCAAGAGCTTTCAGGGCAGGTAGCTTCCTTGTGGGAGAAGGAGCCGGACGTTTGCCTTTTCGGAAACGGGCTCTGCCGAGATCGAGCACCGTGACGTGTACCGTGCCTGGGCAAGCACATATGCCCAGTGCTGTTGTGCCAGTGGGTAAGCTGTACTGGGACGGTGAAGACCAGCAAGAGCTTTCAGGGCTGGCAGCTTCCTTGTGGGAGAAGGAGCCGGACGTTTGCCTTTTCGGAAAGGGGCTCTGCCGAGAACGAGCACCGTGAGATGTGCTGTCTGTGGGGAAGCACAGATGCCCAGTGCTGGTGTGCCTGCGGATAGGCTGCACGGGGACGGTGAGGACCAGCAAGAGCTTTCAGGGCTGGCAGCTTCCTTGTGGGAGAAGGAGCCGGACGTTTGCCTTTTCGGAAACGGGCTCTGCCGAGAACGAGCACCGTGAGATGTGCTGTCTGTGGGAAAGCACAGATGCCCAGTGCTGTTGTGCCTGCGGATAGGATGCACAGGGTCAGTGAAGACGAGCAAGGTCTTTCAGGGCTGGCAGCTTCCTTGTGGGAGAAGGAGCTGGACGTTTGTCTTTTCGGAAACGGTCTCTGCCGAGAACGAGTGCCGCGAGCTGTGCTGTCTGTGGGAAAGCACCGATCCCCAGTGCTGTTGTGCCTGCGGATAGGCTGCACGGGGACAGTGAAGAACAGCAAGAGCTTTCAGGGCAGGTAGCTTCCTTGTGAGAGAAGGAGCCGGACGTTTGCCTTTTCGAAAAGAAGCTCTGCAGAGATCGAGCGCCGTGACTTGTACCGTGCCTGGGCAAGTACAGATGCCCAGTGCTGTTGTGCCAGTGGGTAAGCTGTACTGGGACAGTGAAGACGAGCAAGGTATTTCAGGGCTGGCAGCTTCCTTGTGGGAGAAGGAGCCGGACGTTTGCCTTTTCGGAAACGGGCTCTGCCGAGAACGTGCACCGTGAGATGTGCTGTCTGTGGGGAAGCACAGATGCCCAGTGCTGTTGTGCCTGTGGATAGGCTGCGCGAGGACAGTGAAGACGAGCAAGAGCTGTCAGAGCTGGCAGCTTCCTTGTGAGAGAAGGAGCCGGACGTTTGCCTTTTCGAAAAGAAGCTCTGCAGAGATCGAGCGCCGTGACGTGTACCGTGCCTGGGCAAGTACAGATGCCCAGTGCTGTTGTGCCAGTGGGTAAGCTGTACTGGGACAGTGAAGACCAGCAAGAGCTTTCAGGGCTGGCAGCTTCCTTGTGGGAGAAGGAGCCGGACGTTTGTCTTTTCGGAAACGGTCTCTGCCGAGATCGAGCACCGTGAGATGCGCTTTCTGTTCGAAAGCAGAGATGCCCAGTGCTGTTGTGCCTGTGGATAGGATGCACAGGGGCAGTGAAGACCAGCAAGGTCTTTCAGGGCTGGCAGCTTCCTTGTGGGAGAAGGAGCCAGACGTTTGCCTTTTCGGAAACGGGCTCTGCCGAGAACAAGCACCGTGACATGTGCTGTCTGTGGGAAAGCACAGATGCCCAGTGCTGTTGTGCCAGTGGGTAAGCTGTACTGGGACGGTGAAGACCAGCAAGAGCTTTCAGGGCTGGCAGCTTCCTTGTGGGAGAAGGAGCCGGACGTTTGCCTTTTCGGAAACGGGCTCTGGAGAGATCGAGCGCCGTGACTTGTACCGTGCCTGGGCAAGTACAGATGCCCAGTGCTGTTGTGCCTGTGGATAGGATGCACAGGGGCAGTGAAGACCAGCAAGGTCTTTCAGGGCTGGCAGCTTCCTTGTGGGAGAAGGAGCCGGACGTTTGCCTTTTCGGAAAGGCGCTATGTCGAGAACGAGCACCGTGAGATGTGCTGTCTGTGGGAAAGCACAGACGCCCACTGCTGTTGTGCCTGCGGATAGGCTGCGCGGGGACAGTGAAGACGAGCAAGAGCTGTCAGAGCTGGCAGCTTCCTTGTGGGAGAAGGAGCCGGACGTTTGCCTTTTCGAAAACGGGCTCTGCCGAGAACGAGCACCGTGAGATGTGCTGTCTGTGGGGAAGCACAGATCCCCAGTGCTGTTGTGCCTGCGGATAGGCTGCACGGGGACGGTGAGGACCAGCAAGAGCTTTCAGGGCTGGCAGCTTCCTTGTGGGAGAAGGAGCCGGACGTATGCCGTTTCGGAAACGGGCTCTGCCGAGAACGAGCACCGTGAGATGCGCTTTCTGTTCGAAAGCAGAGATGCCCAGTGCTGTTGTGCCTGCGGATAGGATGCACGGGGAGGGTGAAGACCAGCAAGAGCTTTCAGCGCTGGCAGCTTCCTTGTGGGAGAAGGAGCCGGACGTATGCCTTTTCGGAAAGGGGTTCTGCCGAGAACGAGCACCGTGAGATGTGCTTTCTGTTCGAAAGCAGAGATGCCCAGTGCTGTTGTGCCTGTGGATAGGATGCACAGGGACAGTGAAGACCAGCAAGGTCTTTCAGGGCTGGCAGCTTCCTTGTGGGAGAAGGAGCCGGACGTTTGCCTTTTCGGAAACGGGCTCTGCCGAGAACGAGCACCGTGAGATGTGCTGTCTGTGGGAAAGCACAGATGCCCAGTGCTGTTGTGCCTGTGGATAGGCTGCACGGGGACGGTGAGGACCAGCAAGAGCTTTCAGGGCTGGCAGCTTCCTTGTGGGAGAAGGAGCCGGACGTATGCCTTTTCGGAAACGGGCTCTGCCGAGAACGAGCAGCGTGAGATGTGCTGTCTGTGGGGAAGCACCGATCCCCAGTGCTGTTGTGCCTGCGGATAGGATGCACAGGGTCAGTGAAGACCAGCAAGAGCTTTCAGCGCTGGCAGCTTCCTTGTGGGAGAAGGAGCCGGACGTTTGCCTTTTCGGAAAGGGGCTCTGCCGAGATCGAGCGCCGTGAGATGTGCTGTCTGTGGGGAAGCACAGATACCCAGTGCTGTTGTGCCTGCGGATAGGCTGCACGGGGACGGTGAGGACCAGCAAGAGCTTTCAGGGCAGGTAGCTTCCTTGTGGGAGAAGGAGCCGGACGTTTGCCTTTTCGAAAAGAAGCTCTGCAGAGATCGAGCGCCGTGACTTGTCCCGTGCCTGGGCAAGAACATATGCCCAGTGCTGTTGTGCCAGTCGGTAAGCTGTACTGGGACAGTGAAGACCAGCAAGGTCTTTCAGGGCTGGCAGCTTCCTTGTGGGAGAAGGAGCCGGACGTTTGCCTTTTCGGAAACGGGCTCTGCCGAGAACGAGCACCGTGAGATGTGCTGTCTGTGGGGAAGCACAGATGCCCAGTGCTGTTGTGCCTGTGGATAGGCTGCACGGGGAGGGTGAAGACCAGCAAGAGCTTTCAGCCCTGGCAGCTTCCTTGTGGGAGAAGGAGCCGGACGTATGCCTTTTCGGAAACGGGCTCTGCCGAGAACGTGCACCGTGAGATGTGCTGTCTGTGGGGAAGCACAGATGCCCAGTGCTGTTGTGCCTGTGGATAGGCTGCGCGGGGACAGTGAAGACGAGCAAGAGCTGTCAGAGCTGGCAGCTTCCTTGTGAGAGAAGGAGCCGGACGTTTGCCTTTTCGAAAAGAAGCTCTGCAGAGATCGAGCCCCGTGACGTGTACCTTGCCTGGGCAAGTACAGATGCCCAGTGCTGTTGTGCCAGTGGGTAAGCTGTACTGGGACAGTGAAGACCAGCAAGAGCTTTCAGGGCTGGCAGCTTCCTTGTGGGAGAAGGAGCCGGACGTTTGTCTTTTCGGAAACGGTCTCTGCCGAGAACGAGCGCCGCGAGCTGTGCTGTCTGTGGGAAAGCACAGATCCCCAGTGCTGTTGTGCCTGCGGATAGCCTGCACGGGGACAGTGAAGAACAGCAAGAGCTTTCAGGGCAGGTAGCTTCCTTGTGGGAGAAGGAGCCGGACGTTTGCCTTTTCGGAAAGGGGCTCTGCCGAGAACAAGCACCGTGACATGTGCTGTCTGTGGGGAAGCACAGATGCCCAGTGCTGTTGTGCCTGTGGATAGGATGCACAGGGACAGTGAAGACCAGCAAGGTCTTTCAGGGCTGGCAGCTTCCTTGTGGGAGAAGGAGCCAGACGTTTGCCTTTTCGGAAACGGGCTCTGCCGAGAACAAGCACCGTGACATGTGCTGTCTGTGGGAAAGCACAGATGCCCAGTGCTGTTGTGCCAGTGGGTAAGCTGTACTGGGACAGTGAAGACCAGCAAGAGCTTTCAGGGCTGGCAGCTTCCTTGTGGGAGAAGGAGCCGGACGTTTGCCTTTTCGGAAACGGGCTCTGCCGAGAACGAGCACCGTGAGATGCGCTTTCTGTTCGAAAGCAGAGATGCCCAGTGCTGTTGTGCCTGTGGATAGGATGCACAGGGACAGTGAAGACCAGCAAGGTCTTTCAGGGCTGGCAGCTTCCTTGTGGGAGAAGGAGCCGGACGTTTGCCTTTTCGGAAAGGCGCTATGTCGAGAACGAGCACCGTGAGATGTGCTGTCTGTGGGAAAGCACAGACGCCCACTGCTGTTGTGCCTGCGGATAGGCTGCGCGGGGACAGTGAAGACGAGCAAGAGCTGTCAGAGCTGGCAGCTTCTTTGTGGGAGAAGGAGCCGGACGTTTGCCTTTTCGGAAACGGGCTCTGCCGAGAACGAGCACCGTGAGATGTGCTGTCTGTGGGAAAGCACAGATCCCCAGTGCTGGTGTGCCTGCGGATAGGCTGCACGGGGACGGTGAGGACCAGCAAGAGCTTTCAGGGCTGGCAGCTTCCTTGTGGGAGAAGGAGCCGGACATATGCCTTTTCGGAAACGGGCTCTGCCGAGAACGAGCACCGTGAGATGCGCTTTCTGTTCGAAAGCAGAGATGCCCAGTGCTGTTGTGCCAGTGGGTAAGCTGTACTGGGACAGTGAAGACCAGCAAGAGCTTTCAGGGCTGGCAGCTTCCTTGTGGGAGAAGGAGCCGGACGTTTGCCTTTTCGGAAACGGGCTCTGCAGAGATCGAGCGCCGTGACTTGTACCGTGCCTGGGCAAGTATAGATGCCCAGTGCTGTTGTGCCAGTCGGTAAGCTGTACTGGGACAGTGAAGGCGAGCAAGGTCTTTCAGGGCTGGCAGCTTCCTTGTGGGAGAAGGAGCCGGACGTTTGTCTTTTCGGAAACGGGCTCTGCCGAGAACGAGTGCCGCGAGCTGTGCTGTCTGTGGGAAAGCACCGATCCCCAGTGCTGTTGTGCCTGTGGATAGGCTGCACGGGGACAGTGAAGAACAGCAAGAGCTTTCAGGGCAGGTAGCTTCCTTGTGGGAGAAGGAGCCGGACGTTTGCCTTTTCGAAAAGAAGCTCTGCAGAGATCGAGCGCCGTGACTTGTACCGTGCCTGGGCAAGTACAGATGCCCAGTGCTGTTGTGCCAGTGGGTAAGCTGTACTGGGACAGTGAAGACGTGCAAGGTATTTCAGGGCTGGCAGCTTCCTTGTGGGAGAAGGAGCCGGACGTTTGTCTTTTCGGAAACGGTCTCTGCCGAGAACGAGTGCCGCGAGCTGTGCTGTCTGTGGGAAAGCACCGATCCCCAGTGCTGTTGTGCCTGCGGATAGGCTGCACGGGGAGGGTGAAGACCAGCAAGAGCTTTCAGCGCTGGCAGCTTCTTTGTGGGAGAAGGAGCCGGACGTATGCCTTTTCGGAAACGGGCTCTGTCGAGAACGTGCACCGTGAGATGTGCTGTCTGTGGGGAAGCACAGATGCCCAGTGCTGTTGTGCCAGTGGGTAAGCTGTACTGGGACGGTGAGGACCAGCAAGAGCTTTCAGGGCTGGCAGCTTCCTTGTGGAAGAAGGAGCCGGACGTTTGCCTTTTCGGAAAGGGGCTCTGCCGAGAACGAGCACCGTGAGATGTGCTGTCTGTGGGGAAGCACAGATGCCCAGTGCTGTTGTGCCTGTGGATAGGATGCACAGGGACAATGAAGACCAGCAAGGTCTTTCAGGGCTGGCAGCTTCCTTGTGGGAGAAGGAGCCGGACGTTTGCCTTTTCTAAAAGAAGCTCTGCAGAGATCGAGCGCCGTGACGTGTACCTTGCCTGGGCAAGTACAGATGCCCAGTGCTGTTGTGCCAGTGGGTAAGCTGTACTGGGACAGTGAAGACGAGCAAGGTCTTTCAGGGCTGGCAGCTTCCTTGTGGGAGAAGGAGCCGGACGTTTGCCTTTTCGGAAACGAGCTCTGCAGAGAACAAGCACCGTGACATGTGCTGTCTGTGGGAAAGCACAGATGCCCAGTGCTGTTGTGCCTGCGGATAGGCTGCACGGGGACGGTGAGGACCAGCAAGGTCTTTCAGGGCTGGCAGCTTCCTTGTGGGAGAAGGAGCCGGACGTTTGCCTTTTCGAAAAGAAGCTCTGCAGAGATCGAGCGCCGTGACGTGTACCGTGCCTGGGCAAGTACAGATGCCCAGTGCTGTTGTGCCAGTGGGTAAGCTGTACTGGGACAGTGAAGACCAGCAAGAGCTTTCAGGGCTGGCAGCTTCCTTGTGGGAGAAGGAGCCGGACGTTTGTCTTTTCGGAAACGGGCTCTGCCGAGAACGAGTGCCGCGAGCTGTGCTGTCTGTGGGAAAGCACCGATCCCCAGTGCTGTTGTGCCTGCGGATAGGCTGCACGGGGACAGTGAAGAACAGCAAGAGCTTTCAGGGCAGGTAGCTTCCTTGTGGGAGAAGGAGCCGGACGTTTGCCTTTTCGAAAAGAAGCTCTGCAGAGATCGAGCGCCGTGACTTGTACCGTGCCTGGGCAAGTACAGATGCCCAGTGCTGTTGTGCCAGTGGGTAAGCTGTACTGGGACAGTGAAGACGTGCAAGGTATTTCAGGGCTGGCAGCTTCCTTGTGGGAGAAGGAGCCGGACGTTTGCCTTTTCGGAAACGGGCTCTGCCGAGAACGTGCACCGTGAGATGTGCTGTCTCTGGGGAAGCACAGATGCCCAGTGCTGTTGTGCCAGTGGGTAAGCTGTACTGGGACGGTGAGGACCAGCAAGAGCTTCCAGGGCTGGCAGCTTCCTTGTGGGTGAAGGAGCCGGACGTTTGCCTTTTCGGAAAGGGGCTCTGCCGAGAACGAGCACCGTGAGATGTGCTGTCTGTGGGGAAGCACAGATGCCCAGTGCTGTTGTGCCTGTGGATAGGATGCACAGGGACAGTGAAGACCAGCAAGGTCTTTCAGGGCTGGCAGCTTCCTTGTGGGAGAAGGAGCCGGACGTTTGCCTTTTCGGAAAGGCGCTATGTCGAGAACGAGCACCGTGAGATGTGCTGTCTGTGGGAAAGCACAGACGCCCACTGCTGTTGTGCCTGCGGATAGGCTGCGCGGGGACGGTGAGGACCAGCAAGAGCTTTCAGGGCTGGCAGCTTCCTTGTGGGAGAAGGAGCCGGACGTTTGCCTTTTCGAAAAGAAGCTCTGCAGAGATCGAGCGCCGTGACGTGTACCATGCCTGGGCAAGTACAGATGCCCAGTGCTGTTGTGCCAGTGGGTAAGCTGTACTGGGACAGTGAAGACCTGCAAGAGCTTTCAGGGCTGGCAGCTTCCTTGTGGGAGAAGGAGCTGGACGTTTGTCTTTTCGGAAACGGTCTCTGCCGAGAACGAGTGCCGCGAGCTGTGCTGTCTGTGGGAAAGCACCGATCCCCAGTGCTGTTGTGCCTGCGGATAGGCTGCACGGGGAGGGTGAAGACCAGCAAGAGCTTTCAGCGCTGGCAGCTTCTTTGTGGGAGAAGGAGCCGGACGTATGCCTTTTCGGAAACGGGCTCTGTCGAGAACGTGCACCGTGAGATGTGCTGTCTGTGGGGAAGCACAGATGCCCAGTGCTGTTGTGCCAGTGGGTAAGCTGTACTGGGACGGTGAGGACCAGCAAGAGCTTTCAGGGCTGGCAGCTTCCTTGTGGAAGAAGGAGCCGGACGTTTGCCTTTTCGGAAAGGGGCTCTGCCGAGAACGAGCACCGTGAGATGTGCTGTCTGTGGGGAAGCACAGATGCCCAGTGCTGTTGTGCCTGTGGATAGGATGCACAGGGACAGTGAAGACCAGCAAGGTCTTTCAGGGCTGGCAGCTTCTTTGTGGGAGAAGGAGCCGGACGTTTGCCTTTTCTAAAAGAAGCTCTGCAGAGATCGAGCGCCGTGACGTGTACCTTGCCTGGGCAAGTACAGATGCCCAGTGCTGTTGTGCCAGTGGGTAAGCTGTACTGGGACAGTGAAGACGAGCAAGGTCTTTCAGGGCTGGCAGCTTCCTTGTGGGAGAAGGAGCCGGACGTTTGCCTTTTCGGAAACGAGCTCTGCAGAGAACAAGCACCGTGACATGTGCTGTCTGTGGGAAAGCACAGATGCCCAGTGCTGTTGTGCCTGCGGATAGGCTGCACGGGGACGGTGAGGACCAGCAAGGTCTTTCAGGGCTGGCAGCTTCCTTGTGGGAGAAGGAGCCGGACGTTTGCCTTTTCGAAAAGAAGCTCTGCAGAGATCGAGCGCCGTGACGTGTACCGTGCCTGGGCAAGTACAGATGCCCAGTGCTGTTGTGCCAGTGGGTAAGCTGTACTGGGACAGTGAAGACCAGCAAGAGCTTTCAGGGCTGGCAGCTTCCTTGTGGGAGAAGGAGCCGGACGTTTGCCTTTTCGGAAACGGGCTCTGCCGAGAACAAGCACCGTGAGATGTGCTGTCTGTGGGAAAGCACAGACGCCCACTGCTGTTGTGCCTGCGGATAGGCTGCACGGGGACAGTGAAGAACAGCAAGAGCTTTCAGGGCTGGCAGCTTCCTTGTGGGAGAAGGAGCCGGACGTTTGTCTTTTCGGAAACGGTCTCTGCCGAGAACGAGCGCCGCGAGCTGTGCTGTCTGTGGGAAAGCACCGATCCCCAGTGCTGTTGTGCCTGCGGATAGGCTGCACGGGGAGGGTGAAGACCAGCAAGGTCTTTCAGGGCTGGCAGCTTCTTTGTGGGAGAAGGAGCCGGACGTATGCCTTTTCGGAAAGGGGCTCTGCCGAGAACGTGCACCGTGAGATGTGCTGTCTGTGGGGAAGCACAGATGCCCAGTGCTGTTGTGCCAGTGGGTAAGCTGTACTGGGACGGTGAGGACCAGCAAGAGCTTTCAGGGCTGGCAGCTTCCTTGTGGGTGAAGGAGCCGGACGTTTGCCTTTTCGGAAAGGGGCTCTGCCGAGAACGAGCACCGTGACATGTGCTGTCTGTGGGAAAGCACAGATGCCCAGTGCTGTTGTGCCTGTGGATAGGATGCACAGGGACAGTGAAGAACAGCAAGGTCTTTCAGGGCTGGCAGCTTCCTTGTGGGAGAAGGAGCCGGACGTTTGCCTTTTCGGAAACGAGCTCTGCAGAGAACAAGCACCGTGACATGTGCTGTCTGTGGGAAAGCACAGATGCCCAGTGCTGTTGTGCCTGCGGATAGGCTGCACGGGGACGGTGAGGACCAGCAAGGTCTTTCAGGGCTGGCAGCTTCCTTGTGGGAGAAGGAGCCGGACGTTTGCCTTTTCGAAAAGAAGCTCTGCAGAGATCGAGCGCCGTGACGTGTACCGTGCCTGGGCAAGTACAGATGCCCAGTGCTGTTGTGCCAGTGGGTAAGCTGTACTGGGACAGTGAAGACCAGCAAGAGCTTTCAGGGCTGGCAGCTTCCTTGTGGGAGAAGGAGCCGGACGTTTGCCTTTTCGGAAACGGGCTCTGCCGAGAACAAGCACCGTGAGATGTGCTGTCTGTGGGAAAGCACAGACGCCCACTGCTGTTGTGCCTGCGGATAGGCTGCACGGGGACAGTGAAGAACAGCAAGAGCTTTCAGGGCTGGCAGCTTCCTTGTGGGAGAAGGAGCCGGACGTTTGTCTTTTCGGAAACGGTCTCTGCCGAGAACGAGCGCCGCGAGCTGTGCTGTCTGTGAGAAAGCACCGATCCCCAGTGCTGTTGTGCCTGCGGATAGGCTGCACGGGGAGGGTGAAGACCAGCAAGGTCTTTCAGGGCTGGCAGCTTCTTTGTGGGAGAAGGAGCCGGACGTATGCCTTTTCGGAAAGGGGCTCTGCCGAGAACGTGCACCGTGAGATGTGCTGTCTGTGGGGAAGCACAGATGCCCAGTGCTGTTGTGCCAGTGGGTAAGCTGTACTGGGACGGTGAGGACCAGCAAGAGCTTTCAGGGCAGGTAGCTTCCTTGTGGGAGAAGGAGCCGGACGTTTGCCTTTTCGGAAACGGGCTCTGCCGAGATCGAGCACCGTGAGATGCGCTTTCTGTTCGAAAGCAGAGATGCCCAGTGCTGTTGTGCCTGTGGATAGGATGCACAGGGACAGTGAAGACCAGCAAGGTCTTTCAGGGCTGGCAGCTTCCTTGTGGGAGAAGGAGCCAGACGTTTGCCTTTTCGGAAACGGGCTCTGCCGAGAACAAGCACCGTGACTTGTACCGTGCCTGGGCAAGTACAGATGCCCAGTGCTGTTGTGCCAGTGGGTAAGCTGTACTGGGACAGTGAAGACGAGCAAGGTCTTTCAGGGCTGGCAGCTTCCTTGTGGGAGAAGGAGCCGGACGTTTGCCTTTTCGGAAACGGGCTCTGCCGAGAACAAGCACCGTGACATGTGCTGTCTGTGGGGAAGCACAGATGCCCAGTGCTGGTGTGCCTGCAGATAGGCTGCACGGGGACGGTGAGGACCAGCAAGAGCTTTCAGGGCTGGCAGCTTCCTTGTGGGAGAAGGAGCCGGACGTATGCTTTTTCGGAAACGGGCTCTGCCGAGAACGAGCACCGTGAGATGTGCTGTCTGTGGGAAAGCACAGATCCCCAGTGCTGGTGTGCCTGCGGAAAGGCTGCACGGGGACGGTGAGGACCAGCAAGAGCTTTCAGGGCTGGCAGCTTCCTTGTGGGAGAAGGAGCCGGACGTTTGTCTTTTCGGAAACGGTCTCTGCCGAGAACGAGCACCGTGAGATGTGCTGTCTGTGGGGAAGCACAGATGCCCAGTGCTGTTGTGCCTGCGGATAGGCTGCACGGGGAGGGTGAAGACCAGCAAGAGCTTTCAGCGCTGGCAGCTTCTTTGTGGGAGAAGGAGCCGGACGTATGCCTTTTCGGAAACGGGCTCTGCCGAGAACGTGCACCGTGAGATGTGCTGTCTGTGGGGAAGCACAGATGCCCAGTGCTGTTGTGCCTGTGGATAGGATGCACAGGGACAGTGAAGACCAGCAAGGTCTTTCAGGGCTGGCAGCTGTTGTGCCTTTTCGGAAACGGGCTCGGCCGAGAACAAGCACCGTGACTTGTACCGTGCCTGGGCAAGTACAGATGCCCAGTGCTGTTGTGCCAGTGGGTAAGCTGTACTGGGACAGTGAAGACGAGCAAGGTCTTTCAGGGCTGGCAGCTTCCTTGTGGGAGAAGGAGCCGGACGTTTGCCTTTTCGGAAACGGGCTCTGCCGAGAACGAGCACCGTGAGATGTGCTGTCTGTGGGAAAGCACAGATCCCCAGTGCTGGTGTGCCTGCGGATAGGCTGCACGGGGACGGTGAGGACCAGCAAGAGCTTTCAGGGCTGGCAGCTTCCTTGTGGGAGAAGGAGCCAGACGTTTGCCTTTTCGGAAACGGGCTCTGCCGAGAACAAGCACCGTGACTTGTACCGTGCCTGGGCAAGTACAGATGCCCAGTGCTGTTGTGCCAGTGGGTAAGCTGTACTGGGACAGTGAAGACGAGCAAGGTCTTTCAGGGCTGGCAGCTTCCTTGTGGGAGAAGGAGCCGGACGTTTGCCTTTTCGGAAACGGGCTCTGCCGAGAACAAGCACCGTGACATGTGCTGTCTGTGGGGAAGCACAGATGCCCAGTGCTGGTGTGCCTGCAGATAGGCTGCACGGGGACGGTGAGGACCAGCAAGAGCTTTCAGGGCTGGCAGCTTCCTTGTGGGAGAAGGAGCCGGACGTATGCTTTTTCGGAAACGGGCTCTGCCGAGAACGAGCACCGTGAGATGTGCTGTCTGTGGGAAAGCACAGATCCCCAGTGCTGGTGTGCCTGCGGAAAGGCTGCACGGGGACGGTGAGGACCAGCAAGAGCTTTCAGGGCTGGCAGCTTCCTTGTGGGAGAAGGAGCCGGACGTTTGTCTTTTCGGAAACGGTCTCTGCCGAGAACGAGCACCGTGAGATGTGCTGTCTGTGGGGAAGCACAGATGCCCAGTGCTGTTGTGCCTGCGGATAGGCTGCACGGGGAGGGTGAAGACCAGCAAGAGCTTTCAGCGCTGGCAGCTTCTTTGTGGGAGAAGGAGCCGGACGTATGCCTTTTCGGAAACGGGCTCTGCCGAGAACGTGCACCGTGAGATGTGCTGTCTGTGGGGAAGCACAGATGCCCAGTGCTGTTGTGCCTGTGGATAGGATGCACAGGGACAGTGAAGACCAGCAAGGTCTTTCAGGGCTGGCAGCTGTTGTGCCTTTTCGGAAACGGGCTCGGCCGAGAACAAGCACCGTGACTTGTACCGTGCCTGGGCAAGTACAGATGCCCAGTGCTGTTGTGCCAGTGGGTAAGCTGTACTGGGACAGTGAAGACGAGCAAGGTCTTTCAGGGCTGGCAGCTTCCTTGTGGGAGAAGGAGCCGGACGTTTGCCTTTTCGGAAACGGGCTCTGCCGAGAACGAGCACCGTGAGATGTGCTGTCTGTGGGGAAGCACAGATGCCCAGTGCTGTTGTGCCTGTGGATAGGATGCACAGGGACAATGAAGACCAGCAAGGTCTTTCAGGGCTGGCAGCTTCCTTGTGGGAGAAGGAGCCAGACGTTTGCCTTTTCGGAAACGGGCTCTGCCGAGAACAAGCACCGTGACATGTGCTGTCTGTGGGAAAGCACAGATGCCCAGTGCTGTTGTGCCAGTGGGTAAGCTGTACTGGGACAGTGAAGACCAGCAAGAGCTTTCAGGGCTGGCAGCTTCCTTGTGGGAGAAGGAGCCGGACGTTTGCCTTTTCGAAAAGAAGCTCTGCAGAGATCGAGCGCCGTGACGTGTACCGTGCCTGGGCAAGTACAGATGCCCAGTGCTGTTGTGCCAGTGGGTAAGCTGTACTGGGACAGTGAAGACCAGCAAGGTCTTTCAGGGCTGGCAGCTTCCTTGTGGGAGAAGGAGCCGGACGTTTGCCTTTTCGGAAACGGGCTCTGCCGAGAACGAGCACCGTGAGATGTGCTGTCTGTGGGGAAGCACAGATGCCCAGTGCTGATGTGCCTGCGGATAGGATGCACGGGGACGGTGAGGACCAGCAAGGTCTTTCAGGGCTGGCAGCTTCCTTGTGGGAGAAGGAGCCGGACGTTTGCCTTTTCGAAAAGAAGCTCTGCAGAGATCGAGCACCGTGAGATGTGCTGTCTGTGGGAAAGCACAGACGCCAATTGCTGTTGTGCCTGTGGATAGGCTGCGCGGGGACAGTGAAGAACAGCAAGAGCTTTCAGAGCTGGCAGCTTCCTTGTGAGAGAAGGAACCGGACGTTTGCCTTTTCGAAAAGAAGCTCTGCAGAGATCGAGCGCCGTGACGTGTACCGTGCCTGGGCAAGTACATATGCCCAGTGCTGTTGTGCCAGTCGGTAAGCTGTACTGGGACAGTGAAGACCAGCAAGGTCTTTCAGGGCTGGCAGCTTCCTTGTGGGAGAAGGAGCCGGACGTTTGCCTTTTCGGAAAGGGGCTCTGCCGAGAACGAGCACCGTGAGATGTGCTGTCTGTGGGGAAGCACAGATGCCCAGTGCTGGTGTGCCTGCGGATAGGCTGCACGGGGACGGTGAGGACCAGCAAGAGCTTTCAGGGCAGGTAGCTTCCTTGTGGGAGAAGGAGCCGGACGTTTGCCTTCTCGAAAAGAAGCTCTGCAGAGATCGAGCGCCGTGACGTGTACCGTGCCTGGGCAAGTACATATGCCCAGTGCTGTTGTGCCAGTCGGTAAGCTGTACTGGGACAGTGAAGACCAGCAAGGTCTTTCGGGGCTGGCAGCTTCCTTGTGGGTGAAGGAGCCGGACGTTTGCCTTTTCGGAAAGGGGCTATGCCGAGAACGAGCACCGTGAGATGTGCTGTCTGTGGGGAAGCACAGATGCCCAGTGCTGTTGTGCCTGCGGATAGGCTGCACGGGGACAGTGAAGAACAGCAAGAGCTTTCAGGGCTGGCAGCTTCCTTGTGGGAGAAGGAGCCGGACGTTTGCATTTTCGGAAACGGGCTCTGCCGAGAACGAGCGCCGTGAGATGTGCTGTCTGTGGGGAAGCACAGATGCCCAGTGCTGTTGTGCCTGCGGATAGGCTGCACGGGGAGGGTGAGGACCAGCAAGAGCTTTCAGGGCTGGCAGCTTCCTTGTGGGAGAAGGAGCTGGACGTTTGCCTTTTCGGAAAGGGGCTCTGCCGAGAACGAGCACCGTGAGATGCGCTTTCTGTTCGAAAGCAGAGATGCCCAGTGCTGTTGTGCCTGTGGATAGGATGCACAGGGACAGTGAAGACCAGCAAGGTCTTTCAGGGCTGGCAGCTTCCTTGTGGGAGAAGGAGCTGGACGTTTGCCTTTTCGGAAAGGGGCTCTGCCGAGAACGAGCACCGTGAGATGTTCTGTCTGTGGGAAAGCACCGATCCCCAGTGCTGTTGTGCCTGCGGATAGGCTGCACGGGGACAGTGAAGAACAGCAAGAGCTTTCAGGGCAGGTAGCTTCCTTGTGGGAGAAGGAGCCGGACGTTTGCCTTTTCGGAAACGGGCTCTGCCGAGATCGAGCACCGTGACGTGTACCGTGCCTGGGCAAGCACATATGCCCAGTGCTGTTGTGCCAGTGGGTAAGCTGTACTGGGACGGTGAAGACCAGCAAGAGCTTTCAGGGCTGGCAGCTTCCTTGTGGGAGAAGGAGCCGGACGTTTGCCTTTTCGGAAACGGGCTCTGCCGAGAACGAGCACCGTGAGATGTGCTGTCTGTGGGGAAGCACAGATGCCCAGTGCTGGTGTGCCTGCGGATAGGCTGCACGGGGACGGTGAGGACCAGCAAGAGCTTTCAGGGCTGGCAGCTTCCTTGTGGGAGAAGGAGCCGGACGTTTGCCTTTTCGGAAACGGGCTCTGCCGAGAACGAGCACCGTGAGATGTGCTGTCTGTGGGAAAGCACAGATGCCCAGTGCTGTTGTGCCTGCGGATAGGATGCACAGGGTCAGTGAAGACGAGCAAGGTCTTTCAGGGCTGGCAGCTTCCTTGTGGGAGAAGGAGCTGGACGTTTGTCTTTTCGGAAACGGTCTCTGCCGAGAACGAGTGCCGCGAGCTGTGCTGTCTGTGGGAAAGCACCGATCCCCAGTGCTGTTGTGCCTGCGGATAGGCTGCACGGGGACAGTGAAGAACAGCAAGAGCTTTCAGGGCAGGTAGCTTCCTTGTGAGAGAAGGAGCCGGACGTTTGCCTTTTCGAAAAGAAGCTCTGCAGAGATCGAGCGCCGTGACTTGTACCGTGCCTGGGCAAGTACAGATGCCCAGTGCTGTTGTGCCAGTGGGTAAGCTGTACTGGGACAGTGAAGACGAGCAAGGTATTTCAGGGCTGGCAGCTTCCTTGTGGGAGAAGGAGCCGGACGTTTGCCTTTTCGGAAACGGGCTCTGCCGAGAACGTGCACCGTGAGATGTGCTGTCTGTGGGGAAGCACAGATGCCCAGTGCTGTTGTGCCTGTGGATAGGCTGCGCGAGGACAGTGAAGACGAGCAAGAGCTGTCAGAGCTGGCAGCTTCCTTGTGAGAGAAGGAGCCGGACGTTTGCCTTTTCGAAAAGAAGCTCTGCAGAGATCGAGCGCCGTGACTTGTACCGTGCCTGGGCAAGTACAGATGCCCAGTGCTGTTGTGCCAGTGGGTAAGCTGTACTGGGACAGTGAAGACCAGCAAGAGCTTTCAGGGCTGGCAGCTTCCTTGTGGGAGAAGGAGCCGGACGTTTGTCTTTTCGGAAACGGTCTCTGCCGAGATCGAGCACCGTGAGATGCGCTTTCTGTTCGAAAGCAGAGATGCCCAGTGCTGTTGTGCCTGTGGATAGGATGCACAGGGGCAGTGAAGACCAGCAAGGTCTTTCAGGGCTGGCAGCTTCCTTGTGGGAGAAGGAGCCAGACGTTTGCCTTTTCGGAAACGGGCTCTGCCGAGAACAAGCACCGTGACATGTGCTGTCTGTGGGAAAGCACAGATGCCCAGTGCTGTTGTGCCAGTGGGTAAGCTGTACTGGGACGGTGAAGACCAGCAAGAGCTTTCAGGGCTGGCAGCTTCCTTGTGGGAGAAGGAGCCGGACGTTTGCCTTTTCGGAAACGGGCTCTGGAGAGATCGAGCGCCGTGACTTGTACCGTGCCTGGGCAAGTACAGATGCCCAGTGCTGTTGTGCCTGTGGATAGGATGCACAGGGGCAGTGAAGACCAGCAAGGTCTTTCAGGGCTGGCAGCTTCCTTGTGGGAGAAGGAGCCGGACGTTTGCCTTTTCGGAAAGGCGCTATGTCGAGAACGAGCACCGTGAGATGTGCTGTCTGTGGGAAAGCACAGACGCCCACTGCTGTTGTGCCTGCGGATAGGCTGCGCGGGGACAGTGAAGACGAGCAAGAGCTGTCAGAGCTGGCAGCTTCCTTGTGGGAGAAGGAGCCGGACGTTTGCCTTTTCGAAAACGGGCTCTGCCGAGAACGAGCACCGTGAGATGTGCTGTCTGTGGGGAAGCACAGATCCCCAGTGCTGTTGTGCCTGCGGATAGGCTGCACGGGGACGGTGAGGACCAGCAAGAGCTTTCAGGGCTGGCAGCTTCCTTGTGGGAGAAGGAGCCGGACGTATGCCGTTTCGGAAAGGGGCTCTGCCGAGAACGAGCACCGTGAGATGCGCTTTCTGTTCGAAAGCAGAGATGCCCAGTGCTGTTGTGCCTGCGGATAGGATGCAGAGGGACAGTGAAGACCAGCAAGATCTTTCAGGGCTGGCAGCTTCCTTGTGGGAGAAGGAGCTGGACGTTTGTCTTTTCGGAAACGGGCTCTGCCGAGAACGAGCACGGTGAGATGCGCTTTCTGTTCGAAAGCAGAGATGCCCAGTGCTGTTGTGCCTGTGGATAGGCTGCGCGGGGACAGTGAAGACGAGCAAGAGCTTTCAGAGCTGGCAGCTTCCTTGTGAGAGAAGGAGCCGGACGTTTGCCTTTTCGGAAACGGGCTCTGCAGAGATCGAGCGCCGTGACTTGTACCGTGCCTGGGCAAGTATAGATGCCCAGTGCTGTTGTGCCAGTCGGTAAGCTGTACTGGGACAGTGAAGACGAGCAAGGTCTTTCAGGGCTGGCAGCTTCCTTGTGGGAGAAGGAGCCGGACGTTTGCCTTTTCGGAAACGGGCTCTGCCGAGAACGAGCACCGTGAGATGTGCTGTCTGTGGGGAAGCACAGATGCCCAGTGCTGTTGTGCCTGTGGATAGGCTGCACGGGGACAGTGAAGACCAGCAAGAGCTTTCAGCGCTGGCAGCTTCCTTGTGGGAGAAGGAGCCGGACGTATGCCTTTTCGGAAAGGGGTTCTGCCGAGAACGAGCACCGTGAGATGCGCTTTCTGTTCGAAAGCAGAGATGCCCTGTGCTGTTGTGCCTGTGGATAGGATGCACAGGGACAGTGAAGACCAGCAAGGTCTTTCAGGGCTGGCAGCTTCCTTGTGGGAGAAGGAGCCGGACGTTTGCCTTTTCGGAAACGGGCTCTGCCGAGAACAAGCACCGTGACTTGTACCGTGCCTGGGCAAGTACAGATGCCCAGTGCTGTTGTGCCAGTGGGTAAGCTGTACTGGGACAGTGAAGACGAGCAAGGTCTTTCAGGGCTGGCAGCTTCCTTGTGGGAGAAGGAGCCGGACGTTTGCCTTTTCGGAAACGGGCTCTGCCGAGAACGAGCACCGTGAGATGTTCTGTCTGTGGGGAAGCACAGATGCCCAGTGCTGTTGTGCCTGCGGATAGGCTGCACGGGGACGGTGAGGACCAGCAAGAGCTTTCAGGGCTGGCAGCTTCCTTGTGGGAGAAGGAGCCGGACGTATGCCTTTTCGGAAACGGGCTCTGCCGAGAACGAGCACCGTGAGATGCGCTTTCTGTTCGAAAGCAGAGATGCCCAGTGCTGTTGTGCCTGTGGATAGGATGCAGAGGGACAGTGAAGACCAGCAAGAGCTTTCAGGGCTGGCAGCTTCCTTGTGGGAGAAGGAGCCGGACGTTTGTCTTTTCGGAAACGGTCTCTGCCGAGAACGAGCACTGTGAGATGTGCTGTCTGTGGGGAAGCACAGATGCCCACTGCTGTTGTGCCTGCGGATAGGCTGCACGGGGAGGGTGAAGACCAGCAAGAGCTTTCAGCGCTGGCAGCTTCTTTGTGGGAGAAGGAGCCGGACGTATGCCTTTTCGAAAAGAAGCTCTGCAGAGATCGAGCGCCGTGACGTGTACCGTGCCTGGGCAAGTACAGATGCCCAGTGCTGTTGTGCCAGTGGGTAAGCTGTACTGGGACAGTGAAGACCTGCAAGAGCTTTCAGGGCTGGCAGCTTCCTTGTGGGAGAAGGAGCTGGACGTTTGTCTTTTCGGAAACGGTCTCTGCCGAGAACGAGTGCCGCGAGCTGTGCTGTCTGTGGGAAAGCACCGATCCCCAGTGCTGTTGTGCCTGCGGATAGGCTGCACGGGGAGGGTGAAGACCAGCAAGAGCTTTCAGCGCTGGCAGCTTCCTTGTGGGAGAAGGAGCCGGACGTATGCCTTTTCGGAAACGGGCTCTGCCGAGAACGTGCACCGTGAGATGTGCTGTCTGTGGGGAAGCACAGATGCCCAGTGCTGTTGTGCCAGTGGGTAAGCTGTACTGGGACGGTGAGGACCAGCAAGAGCTTTCAGGGCTGGCAGCTTCCTTGTGGGAGAAGGAGCCGGACGTTTGCCTTTTCGGAAAGGGGTTCTGCCGAGAACGAGCACCGTGAGATGTTCTGTCTGTGGGGAAGCACAGATCCCCAGTGCTGTTGGGCCTGCGGATAGGCTGCACGGGGACAGTGAAGAACAGCAAGGTCTTTCAGGGCTGGCAGCTTCCTTGTGGGAGAAGGAGCCGGACGTTTGTCTTTTCGGAAACGGTCTCTGCCGAGAACGAGCGCCGCGAGCTGTGCTGTCTGTGGGAAAGCACCGATCCCCAGTGCTGTTGTGCCTGCGGATAGGCTGCACGGGGACAGTGAAGAACAGCAAGAGCTTTCAGGGCAGGTAGCTTCCTTGTGGGAGAAGGAGCCGGACGTTTGCCTTTTCGGAAACGGGCTCTGCCGAGATCGAGCACCGTGAGATGCGCTTTCTGTTCGAAAGCAGAGATGCCCTGTGCTGTTGTGCCTGTGGATAGGATGCACAGGGACAGTGAAGACCAGCAAGGTCTTTCAGGGCTGGCAGCTTCCTTGTGGGAGAAGGAGCCAGACGTTTGCCTTTTCGGAAACGGGCTCTGCCGAGAACAAGCACCGTGAGATGCGCTTTCTGTTCGAAAGCAGAGATGCCCAGTGCTGTTGTGCCTGTGGATAGGATGCAGAGGGACAGTGAAGACGAGCAAGGTCTTTCAGGGCTGGCAGCTTCCTTGTGGGAGAAGGAGCCGGACGTTTGTCTTTTCGGAAACGGTCTCTGCCGAGAACGAGCACTGTGAGATGTGCTGTCTGTGGGGAAGCACAGATGCCCAGTGCTGTTGTGCCTGCGGATAGGCTGCACGGGGAGGGTGAAGACCAGCAAGAGCTTTCAGCGCTGGCAGCTTCTTTGTGGGAGAAGGAGCTGGACGTTTGCCTTTTCGGAAAGGGGCTCTGCCGAGAACGAGCACCGTGAGATGTGCTGTCTGTGGGGAAGCACAGATGCCCAGTGCTGTTGTGCCAGTGGGTAAGCTGTACTGGGACGGTGAGGACCAGCAAGAGCTTTCAGGGCTGGCAGCTTCCTTGTGGGAGAAGGAGCCGGACGTTTGCCTTTTCGAAAAGAAGCTCTGCAGAGATCGAGCGCCGTGACGTGTACCGTGCCTGGGCAAGTACAGATGCCCAGTGCTGTTGTGCCAGTGGGTAAGCTGTACTGGGACAGTGAAGACCTGCAAGAGCTTTCAGGGCTGGCAGCTTCCTTGTGGGAGAAGGAGCTGGACGTTTGTCTTTTCGGAAACGGTCTCTGCCGAGAACGAGTGCCGCGAGCTGTGCTGTCTGTGGGAAAGCACCGATCCCCAGTGCTGTTGTGCCTGCGGATAGGCTGCACGGGGAGGGTGAAGACCAGCAAGAGCTTTCAGCGCTGGCAGCTTCCTTGTGGGAGAAGGAGCCGGACGTATGCCTTTTCGGAAACGGGCTCTGCCGAGAACGTGCACCGTGAGATGTGCTGTCTGTGGGGAAGCACAGATGCCCAGTGCTGTTGTGCCAGTGGGTAAGCTGTACTGGGACGGTGAGGACCAGCAAGAGCTTTCAGGGCTGGCAGCTTCCTTGTGGGAGAAGGAGCCGGACGTTTGCCTTTTCGGAAAGGGGTTCTGCCGAGAACGAGCACCGTGAGATGTGCTGTCTGTGGGAAAGCACAGATCCCCAGTGCTGTTGTGCCTGCGGATAGGCTGCACGGGGACAGTGAAGAACAGCAAGGTCTTTCAGGGCTGGCAGCTTCCTTGTGGGAGAAGGAGCCGGACGTTTGCCTTTTCGGAAACGGGCTCTGCCGAGAACGTGCACCGTGAGATGTGCTGTCTGTGGGGAAGCACAGATCCCCAGTGCTGGTGTGCCTGCGTATAGGCTGCACGGGGACGGTGAGGACCAGCAAGAGCTTTCAGGGCTGGCAGCTTCCTTGTGGGAGAAGGAGCCGGACGTATGCCTTTTCGGAAACGGGCTCTGCCGAGAACGAGCACCGTGAGATGCGCTTTCTGTTCGAAAGCAGAGATGCCCAGTGCTGTTGTGCCTGTGGATAGGATGCAGAGGGACAGTGAAGACCAGCAAGAGCTTTCAGGGCTGGCAGCTTCCTTGTGGGAGAAGGAGCCGGACGTATGCCTTTTCGGAAACGGGCTCTGCCGAGAACGAGCACCGTGAGATGCGCTTTCTGTTCGAAAGCAGAGATGCCCACTGCTGTTGTGCCTGTGGATAGGCTGCGCGGGGACAGTGAAGACGAGCAAGAGCTTTCAGAGCTGGCAGCTTCCTTGTGAGAGAAGGAGCCGGACGTTTGCCTTTTCGGAAACGGGCTCTGCAGAGATCGAGCGCCGTGACTTGTACCGTGCCTGGGCAAGTATAGATGCCCAGTGCTGTTGTGCCAGTGGGTAAGCTGTACTGGGACAGTGAAGACGAGCAAGGTCTTTCAGGGCTGGCAGCTTCCTTGTGGGAGAAGGAGCCGGACGTTTGCCTTTTCGGAAACGGGCTCTGCCGAGAACGAGCACCGTGAGATGTGCTGTCTGTGGGGAAGCACAGATGCCCAGTGCTGTTGTGCCTGTGGATAGGCTGCACGGGGACAGTGAAGACCAGCAAGAGCTTTCAGCGCTGGCAGCTTCCTTGTGGGAGAAGGAGCCGGACGTATGCGTTTTCGGAAAGGGGTTCTGCCGAGAACGAGCACCGTGAGATGTGCTGTCTGTGGGAAAGCACAGATCCCCAGTGCTGGTGTGCCTGCGGATAGGCTGCACGGGGACGGTGAGGACCAGCAAGAGCTTTCAGGGCTGGCAGCTTCCTTGTGGGAGAAGGAGCCGGACGTATGCCTTTTCGGAAACGGGCTCTGCCGAGAACGAGCAGCGTGAGATGTGCTGTCTGTGGGGAAGCACCGATCCCCAGTGCTGTTGTGCCTGCGGATAGGATGCACAGGGTCAGTGAAGACCAGCAAGAGCTTTCAGCGCTGGCAGCTTCCTTGTGGGAGAAGGAGCTGGACGTTTGTCTTTTCGGAAACGGTCTCTGCCGAGAACGAGCAGCGTGAGATGTGCTGTCTGTGGGGAAGCACCGATCCCCAGTGCTGTTGTGCCTGCGGATAGGCTGCACGGGACAGTGAAGAACAGCAAGAGCTTTCAGGGCAGGTAGCTTCCTTGTGGGAGAAGGAGCCGGACGTTTGCCTTTTCGAAAAGAAGCTCTGCAGAGATCGAGCGCCGTGACTTGTACCGTGCCTGGGCAAGTACAGATGCCCAGTGCTGTTGTGCCAGTGGGTAAGCTGTACTGGGACAGTGAAGACGTGCAAGGTATTTCAGGGCTGGCAGCTTCCTTGTGGGAGAAGGAGCCGGACGTTTGCCTTTTCGGAAACGGGCTCTGCCGAGAACGTGCACCGTGAGATGTGCTGTCTCTGGGGAAGCACAGATGCCCAGTGCTGTTGTGCCAGTGGGTAAGCTGTACTGGGACGGTGAGGACCAGCAAGAGCTTCCAGGGCTGGCAGCTTCCTTGTGGGAGAAGGAGCCGGACGTATGCCTTTTCGGAAACGGGCTCTGCCGAGAACGAGCACCGTGAGATGCGCTTTCTGTTCGAAAGCAGAGATGCCCTGTGCTGTTGTGCCTGTGGATAGGATGCAGAGGGACAGTGAAGACCAGCAAGAGCTTTCAGGGCTGGCAGCTTCCTTGTGGGAGAAGGAGCCGGACGTTTGTCTTTTCGGAAACGGTCTCTGCCGAGAACGAGCACCGTGAGATGTTCTGTCTGTGGGGAAGCACAGATCCCCAGTGCTGTTGTGCCTGCGGATAGGCTGCACGGGGACGGTGAGGACCAGCAAGAGCTTTCAGCGCTGGCAGCTTCCTTGTGGGAGAAGGAGCTGGACGTTTGTCTTTTCGGAAACGGTCTCTGCCGAGAACGAGCACTGTGAGATGTGCTGTCTGTGGGGAAGCAGAGATGCCCAGTGCTGTTGTGCCAGTGGGTAAGCTGTACTGGGACGGTGAGGACCAGCAAGAGCTTCCAGGGCTGGCAGCTTCCTTGTGGGAGAAGGAGCCGGACGTTTGTCTTTTCGGAAACGGTCTCTGCCGAGAACGAGCACCGTGAGATGTTCTGTCTGTGGGGAAGCACAGATCCCCAGTGCTGTTGTGCCTGCGGATAGGCTGCACGGGGAGGGTGAAGACCAGCAAGAGCTTTCAGCGCTGGCAGCTTCTTTGTGGGAGAAGGAGCCGGACGTATGCCTTTTCGGAAACGGGCTCTGTCGAGAACGTGCACCGTGAGATGTGCTGTCTGTGGGGAAGCACAGATGCCCAGTGCTGTTGTGCCAGTGGGTAAGCTGCACGGGGACGGTGAGGACCAGCAAGAGCTTTCAGGGCTGGCAGCTTCCTTGTGGGTGAAGGAGCCGGACGTTTGCCTTTTCGGAAAGGGGCTCTGCCGAGAACGAGCACCGTGAGATGTGCTGTCTGTGGGGAAGCACAGATGCCCAGTGCTGTTGTGCCTGTGGATAGGATGCACAGGGACAGTGAAGACCAGCAAGGTCTTTCAGGGCTGGCAGCTTCCTTGTGGGAGAAGGAGCCGGACGTTTGCCTTTTCGGAAAGGCGCTATGTCGAGAACGAGCACCGTGAGATGTGCTGTCTGTGGGAAAGCACAGACGCCCACTGCTGTTGTGCCTGTGGATAGGCTGCGCGGGGACAGTGAAGACGAGCAAGAGCTGTCAGAGCTGGCAGCTTCCTTGTGAGAGAAGGAGCCGGACGTTTGCCTTTTCGAAAAGAAGCTCTGCAGAGATCGAGCGCCGTGACGTGTACCGTGCCTGGGCAAGTACAGATGCCCAGTGCTGTTGTGCCAGTGGGTAAGCTGTACTGGGACAGTGAAGACCTGCAAGAGCTTTCAGGGCTGGCAGCTTCCTTGTGGGAGAAGGAGCTGGACGTTTGTCTTTTCGGAAACGGTCTCTGCCGAGAACGAGTGCCGCGAGCTGTGCTGTCTGTGGGAAAGCACCGATCCCAAGTGCTGTTGTGCCTGCGGATAGGCTGCACGGGGAGGGTGAAGACCAGCAAGAGCTTTCAGCGCTGGCAGCTTCCTTGTGGGAGAAGGAGCCGGACGTATGCCTTTTCGGAAACGGGCTCTGCCGAGAACGTGCACCGTGAGATGTGCTGTCTGTGGGGAAGCACAGATGCCCAGTGCTGTTGTGCCAGTGGGTAAGCTGTACTGGGACGGTGAGGACCAGCAAGAGCTTTCAGGGCTGGCAGCTTCCTTGTGGGAGAAGGAGCCGGACGTTTGCCTTTTCGGAAACGGGCTCTGCCGAGATCGAGCACCGTGAGATGCGCTTTCTGTTCGAAAGCAGAGATGCCCTGTGCTGTTGTGCCTGTGGATAGGATGCACAGGGACAGTGAAGACCAGCAAGGTCTTTCAGGGCTGGCAGCTTCCTTGTGGGAGAAGGAGCCAGACGTTTGCCTTTTCGGAAACGGGCTCTGCCGAGAACAAGCACCGTGACTTGTACCGTGCCTGGGCAAGTACAGATGCCCAGTGCTGTTGTGCCAGTGGGTAAGCTGTACTGGGACAGTGAAGACGAGCAAGGTCTTTCAGGGCTGGCAGCTTCCTTGTGGGAGAAGGAGCCGGACGTTTGCCTTTTCGGAAACGGGCTCTGCCGAGAACGAGCACCGTGAGATGTTCTGTCTGTGGGGAAGCACAGATGCCCAGTGCTGTTGTGCCTGCGGATAGGCTGCACGGGGACGGTGAGGACCAGCAAGAGCTTTCAGGGCTGGCAGCTTCCTTGTGGGAGAAGGAGCCGGACGTATGCCTTTTCGGAAACGGGCTCTGCCGAGAACGAGCACCGTGAGATGCGCTTTCTGTTCGAAAGCAGAGATGCCCAGTGCTGTTGTGCCTGTGGATAGGATGCAGAGGGACAGTGAAGACCAGCAAGAGCTTTCAGGGCTGGCAGCTTCCTTGTGGGAGAAGGAGCCGGACGTTTGTCTTTTCGGAAACGGTCTCTGCCGAGAACGAGCACCGTGAGATGTTCTGTCTGTGGGGAAGCACAGATCCCCAGTGCTGTTGTGCCTGCGGATAGGCTGCACGGGGACGGTGAGGACCAGCAAGAGCTTTCAGCGCTGGCAGCTTCCTTGTGGGAGAAGGAGCTGGACGTTTGTCTTTTCGGAAACGGTCTCTGCCGAGAACGAGCACTGTGAGATGTGCTGTCTGTGGGGAAGCACAGATGCCCAGTGCTGTTGTGCCTGCGGATAGGCTGCACGGGGAGGGTGAAGACCAGCAAGAGCTTTCAGCGCTGGCAGCTTCTTTGTGGGAGAAGGAGCCGGACGTATGCCTTTTCGGAAACGGGCTCTGTCGAGAACGTGCACCGTGAGATGTGCTGTCTGTGGGGAAGCACAGACGCCCACTGCTGTTGTGCCTGTGGATAGGCTGCGCGGGGACAGTGAAGACGAGCAAGAGCTGTCAGAGCTGGCAGCTTCCTTGTGAGAGAAGGAGCCGGACGTTTGCCTTTTCGAAAAGAAGCTCTGCAGAGATCGAGCGCCGTGACGTGTACCGTGCCTGGGCAAGTACAGATGCCCAGTGCTGTTGTGCCAGTGGGTAAGCTGTACTGGGACAGTGAAGACCTGCAAGAGCTTTCAGGGCTGGCAGCTTCCTTGTGGGAGAAGGAGCTGGACGTTTGTCTTTTCGGAAACGGTCTCTGCCGAGAACGAGTGCCGCGAGCTGTGCTGTCTGTGGGAAAGCACCGATCCCCAGTGCTGTTGTGCCTGCGGATAGGCTGCACGGGGAGGGTGAAGACCAGCAAGAGCTTTCAGCGCTGGCAGCTTCCTTGTGGGAGAAGGAGCCGGACGTATGCCTTTTCGGAAACGGGCTCTGCCGAGAACGTGCACCGTGAGATGTGCTGTCTGTGGGGAAGCACAGATGCCCAGTGCTGTTGTGCCAGTGGGTAAGCTGTACTGGGACGGTGAGGACCAGCAAGAGCTTTCAGGGCTGGCAGCTTCCTTGTGGGAGAAGGAGCCGGACGTTTGCCTTTTCGGAAAGGGGTTCTGCCGAGAACGAGCACCGTGAGATGTTCTGTCTGTGGGGAAGCACAGATCCCCAGTGCTGTTGTGCCTGCGGATAGGCTGCACGGGGACAGTGAAGAACAGCAAGGTCTTTCAGGGCTGGCAGCTTCCTTGTGGGAGAAGGAGCCGGACGTTTGTCTTTTCGGAAACGGTCTCTGCCGAGAACGAGCGCCGCGAGCTGTGCTGTCTGTGGTAAAGCACCGATCCCCAGTGCTGTTGTGCCTGCGGATAGGCTGCACGGGGACAGTGAAGAACAGCAAGAGCTTTCAGGGCAGGTAGCTTCCTTGTGGGAGAAGGAGCCGGACGTTTGCCTTTTCGGAAACGGGCTCTGCCGAGATCGAGCACCGTGAGATGCGCTTTCTGTTCGAAAGCAGAGATGCCCAGTGCTGTTGTGCCTGTGGATAGGATGCACGGGGACGGTGAAGACCAGCAAGGTCTTTCAGGGCTGGCAGCTTCCTTGTGGGAGAAGGAGCCAGACGTTTGCCTTTTCGGAAACGGGCTCTGCCGAGAACAAGCACCGTGACTTGTACCGTGCCTGGGCAAGTACAGATGCCCAGTGCTGTTGTGCCAGTGGGTAAGCTGTACTGGGACAGTGAAGACGAGCAAGGTCTTTCAGGGCTGGCAGCTTCCTTGTGGGAGAAGGAGCCGGACGTTTGCCTTTTCGGAAACGGGCTCTGCCGAGAACGAGCACCGTGAGATGTTCTGTCTGTGGGGAAGCACAGATGCCCAGTGCTGTTGTGCCTGCGGATAGGCTGCACGGGGACGGTGAGGACCAGCAAGAGCTTTCAGGGCTGGCAGCTTCCTTGTGGGAGAAGGAGCCGGACGTATGCCTTTTCGGAAACGGGCTCTGCCGAGAACGAGCACCGTGAGATGCGCTTTCTGTTCGAAAGCAGAGATGCCCAGTGCTGTTGTGCCTGTGGATAGGATGCAGAGGGACAGTGAAGACCAGCAAGAGCTTTCAGGGCTGGCAGCTTCCTTGTGGGAGAAGGAGCCGGACGTTTGTCTTTTCGGAAACGGGCTCTGCCGAGAACGAGCACCGTGAGATGTTCTGTCTGTGGGGAAGCACAGATCCCCAGTGCTGTTGTGCCTGCGGATAGGCTGCACGGGGACGGTGAGGACCAGCAAGAGCTTTCAGCGCTGGCAGCTTCCTTGTGGGAGAAGGAGCTGGACGTTTGTCTTTTCGGAAACGGTCTCTGCCGAGAACGAGCACTGTGAGATGTGCTGTCTGTGGGGAAGCACAGATGCCCAGTGCTGTTGTGCCTGCGGATAGGCTGCACGGGGAGGGTGAAGACCAGCAAGAGCTTTCAGCGCTGGCAGCTTCTTTGTGGGAGAAGGAGCCGGACGTATGCCTTTTCGGAAACGGGCTCTGCCGAGAACGTGCACCGTGACATGTGCTGTCTGTGGGGAAGCACAGATGCCCAGTGCTGTTGTGCCAGTGGGTAAGCTGTACTGGGACGGTGAGGACCAGCAAGAGCTTTCAGGGCTGGCAGCTTCCTTGTGGAAGAAGGAGCCGGACGTTTGCCTTTTCGGAAAGGGGCTCTGCCGAGAACGAGCACCGTGAGATGTGCTGTCTGTGGGGAAGCACAGATGCCCAGTGCTGTTGTGCCTGTGGATAGGATGCACAGGGACAATGAAGACCAGCAAGGTCTTTCAGGGCTGGCAGCTTCCTTGTGGGAGAAGGAGCCGGACGTTTGCCTTTTCTAAAAGAAGCTCTGCAGTGATCGAGCGCCGTGACGTGTACCTTGCCTGGGCAAGTACAGATGCCCAGTGCTGTTGTGCCAGTGGGTAAGCTGTACTGGGACAGTGAAGACGAGCAAGGTCTTTCAGGGCTGGCAGCTTCCTTGTGGGAGAAGGAGCCGGACGTTTGCCTTTTCGGAAAGGGGTTCTGCCGAGAACGAGCACCGTGAGATGTGCTGTCTGTGGGAAAGCACAGATCCCCAGTGCTGTTGTGCCTGCGGATAGGCTGCACGGGGACAGTGAAGAACAGCAAGGTCTTTCAGGGCTGGCAGCTTCCTTGTGGGAGAAGGAGCCGGACGTTTGCCTTTTCGGAAACGGGCTCTGCCGAGAACGTGCACCGTGAGATGTGCTGTCTGTGGGGAAGCACAGATCCCCAGTGCTGGTGTGCCTGCGTATAGGCTGCACGGGGACGGTGAGGACCAGCAAGAGCTTTCAGGGCTGGCAGCTTCCTTGTGGGAGAAGGAGCCGGACGTATGCCTTTTCGGAAACGGGCTCTGCCGAGAACGAGCACCGTGAGATGCGCTTTCTGTTCGAAAGCAGAGATGCCCAGTGCTGTTGTGCCTGTGGATAGGATGCAGAGGGACAGTGAAGACCAGCAAGAGCTTTCAGGGCTGGCAGCTTCCTTGTGGGAGAAGGAGCCGGACGTATGCCTTTTCGGAAACGGGCTCTGCCGAGAACGAGCACCGTGAGATGCGCTTTCTGTTCGAAAGCAGAGATGCCCACTGCTGTTGTGCCTGTGGATAGGCTGCGCGGGGACAGTGAAGACGAGCAAGAGCTTTCAGAGCTGGCAGCTTCCTTGTGAGAGAAGGAGCCGGACGTTTGCCTTTTCGGAAACGGGCTCTGCAGAGATCGAGCGCCGTGACTTGTACCGTGCCTGGGCAAGTATAGATGCCCAGTGCTGTTGTGCCAGTGGGTAAGCTGTACTGGGACAGTGAAGACGAGCAAGGTCTTTCAGGGCTGGCAGCTTCCTTGTGGGAGAAGGAGCCGGACGTTTGCCTTTTCGGAAACGGGCTCTGCCGAGAACGAGCACCGTGAGATGTGCTGTCTGTGGGGAAGCACAGATGCCCAGTGCTGTTGTGCCTGTGGATAGGCTGCACGGGGACAGTGAAGACCAGCAAGAGCTTTCAGCGCTGGCAGCTTCCTTGTGGGAGAAGGAGCCGGACGTATGCGTTTTCGGAAAGGGGTTCTGCCGAGAACGAGCACCGTGAGATGTGCTGTCTGTGGGAAAGCACAGATCCCCAGTGCTGGTGTGCCTGCGGATAGGCTGCACGGGGACGGTGAGGACCAGCAAGAGCTTTCAGGGCTGGCAGCTTCCTTGTGGGAGAAGGAGCCGGACGTATGCCTTTTCGGAAACGGGCTCTGCCGAGAACGAGCAGCGTGAGATGTGCTGTCTGTGGGGAAGCACCGATCCCCAGTGCTGTTGTGCCTGCGGATAGGATGCACAGGGTCAGTGAAGACCAGCAAGAGCTTTCAGCGCTGGCAGCTTCCTTGTGGGAGAAGGAGCTGGACGTTTGTCTTTTCGGAAACGGTCTCTGCCGAGAACGAGCAGCGTGAGATGTGCTGTCTGTGGGGAAGCACCGATCCCCAGTGCTGTTGTGCCTGCGGATAGGCTGCACGGGACAGTGAAGAACAGCAAGAGCTTTCAGGGCAGGTAGCTTCCTTGTGGGAGAAGGAGCCGGACGTTTGCCTTTTCGAAAAGAAGCTCTGCAGAGATCGAGCGCCGTGACTTGTACCGTGCCTGGGCAAGTACAGATGCCCAGTGCTGTTGTGCCAGTGGGTAAGCTGTACTGGGACAGTGAAGACGTGCAAGGTATTTCAGGGCTGGCAGCTTCCTTGTGGGAGAAGGAGCCGGACGTTTGCCTTTTCGGAAACGGGCTCTGCCGAGAACGTGCACCGTGAGATGTGCTGTCTCTGGGGAAGCACAGATGCCCAGTGCTGTTGTGCCAGTGGGTAAGCTGTACTGGGACGGTGAGGACCAGCAAGAGCTTCCAGGGCTGGCAGCTTCCTTGTGGGAGAAGGAGCCGGACGTATGCCTTTTCGGAAACGGGCTCTGCCGAGAACGAGCACCGTGAGATGCGCTTTCTGTTCGAAAGCAGAGATGCCCTGTGCTGTTGTGCCTGTGGATAGGATGCAGAGGGACAGTGAAGACCAGCAAGAGCTTTCAGGGCTGGCAGCTTCCTTGTGGGAGAAGGAGCCGGACGTTTGTCTTTTCGGAAACGGTCTCTGCCGAGAACGAGCACCGTGAGATGTTCTGTCTGTGGGGAAGCACAGATCCCCAGTGCTGTTGTGCCTGCGGATAGGCTGCACGGGGACGGTGAGGACCAGCAAGAGCTTTCAGCGCTGGCAGCTTCCTTGTGGGAGAAGGAGCTGGACGTTTGTCTTTTCGGAAACGGTCTCTGCCGAGAACGAGCACTGTGAGATGTGCTGTCTGTGGGGAAGCAGAGATGCCCAGTGCTGTTGTGCCAGTGGGTAAGCTGTACTGGGACGGTGAGGACCAGCAAGAGCTTCCAGGGCTGGCAGCTTCCTTGTGGGAGAAGGAGCCGGACGTTTGTCTTTTCGGAAACGGTCTCTGCCGAGAACGAGCACCGTGAGATGTTCTGTCTGTGGGGAAGCACAGATCCCCAGTGCTGTTGTGCCTGCGGATAGGCTGCACGGGGAGGGTGAAGACCAGCAAGAGCTTTCAGCGCTGGCAGCTTCTTTGTGGGAGAAGGAGCCGGACGTATGCCTTTTCGGAAACGGGCTCTGTCGAGAACGTGCACCGTGAGATGTGCTGTCTGTGGGGAAGCACAGATGCCCAGTGCTGTTGTGCCAGTGGGTAAGCTGCACGGGGACGGTGAGGACCAGCAAGAGCTTTCAGGGCTGGCAGCTTCCTTGTGGGTGAAGGAGCCGGACGTTTGCCTTTTCGGAAAGGGGCTCTGCCGAGAACGAGCACCGTGAGATGTGCTGTCTGTGGGGAAGCACAGATGCCCAGTGCTGTTGTGCCTGTGGATAGGATGCACAGGGACAGTGAAGACCAGCAAGGTCTTTCAGGGCTGGCAGCTTCCTTGTGGGAGAAGGAGCCGGACGTTTGCCTTTTCGGAAAGGCGCTATGTCGAGAACGAGCACCGTGAGATGTGCTGTCTGTGGGAAAGCACAGACGCCCACTGCTGTTGTGCCTGTGGATAGGCTGCGCGGGGACAGTGAAGACGAGCAAGAGCTGTCAGAGCTGGCAGCTTCCTTGTGAGAGAAGGAGCCGGACGTTTGCCTTTTCGAAAAGAAGCTCTGCAGAGATCGAGCGCCGTGACGTGTACCGTGCCTGGGCAAGTACAGATGCCCAGTGCTGTTGTGCCAGTGGGTAAGCTGTACTGGGACAGTGAAGACCTGCAAGAGCTTTCAGGGCTGGCAGCTTCCTTGTGGGAGAAGGAGCTGGACGTTTGTCTTTTCGGAAACGGTCTCTGCCGAGAACGAGTGCCGCGAGCTGTGCTGTCTGTGGGAAAGCACCGATCCCAAGTGCTGTTGTGCCTGCGGATAGGCTGCACGGGGAGGGTGAAGACCAGCAAGAGCTTTCAGCGCTGGCAGCTTCCTTGTGGGAGAAGGAGCCGGACGTATGCCTTTTCGGAAACGGGCTCTGCCGAGAACGTGCACCGTGAGATGTGCTGTCTGTGGGGAAGCACAGATGCCCAGTGCTGTTGTGCCAGTGGGTAAGCTGTACTGGGACGGTGAGGACCAGCAAGAGCTTTCAGGGCTGGCAGCTTCCTTGTGGGAGAAGGAGCCGGACGTTTGCCTTTTCGGAAACGGGCTCTGCCGAGATCGAGCACCGTGAGATGCGCTTTCTGTTCGAAAGCAGAGATGCCCTGTGCTGTTGTGCCTGTGGATAGGATGCACAGGGACAGTGAAGACCAGCAAGGTCTTTCAGGGCTGGCAGCTTCCTTGTGGGAGAAGGAGCCAGACGTTTGCCTTTTCGGAAACGGGCTCTGCCGAGAACAAGCACCGTGACTTGTACCGTGCCTGGGCAAGTACAGATGCCCAGTGCTGTTGTGCCAGTGGGTAAGCTGTACTGGGACAGTGAAGACGAGCAAGGTCTTTCAGGGCTGGCAGCTTCCTTGTGGGAGAAGGAGCCGGACGTTTGCCTTTTCGGAAACGGGCTCTGCCGAGAACGAGCACCGTGAGATGTTCTGTCTGTGGGGAAGCACAGATGCCCAGTGCTGTTGTGCCTGCGGATAGGCTGCACGGGGACGGTGAGGACCAGCAAGAGCTTTCAGGGCTGGCAGCTTCCTTGTGGGAGAAGGAGCCGGACGTATGCCTTTTCGGAAACGGGCTCTGCCGAGAACGAGCACCGTGAGATGCGCTTTCTGTTCGAAAGCAGAGATGCCCAGTGCTGTTGTGCCTGTGGATAGGATGCAGAGGGACAGTGAAGACCAGCAAGAGCTTTCAGGGCTGGCAGCTTCCTTGTGGGAGAAGGAGCCGGACGTTTGTCTTTTCGGAAACGGTCTCTGCCGAGAACGAGCACCGTGAGATGTTCTGTCTGTGGGGAAGCACAGATCCCCAGTGCTGTTGTGCCTGCGGATAGGCTGCACGGGGACGGTGAGGACCAGCAAGAGCTTTCAGCGCTGGCAGCTTCCTTGTGGGAGAAGGAGCTGGACGTTTGTCTTTTCGGAAACGGTCTCTGCCGAGAACGAGCACTGTGAGATGTGCTGTCTGTGGGGAAGCACAGATGCCCAGTGCTGTTGTGCCTGCGGATAGGCTGCACGGGGAGGGTGAAGACCAGCAAGAGCTTTCAGCGCTGGCAGCTTCTTTGTGGGAGAAGGAGCCGGACGTATGCCTTTTCGGAAACGGGCTCTGTCGAGAACGTGCACCGTGAGATGTGCTGTCTGTGGGGAAGCACAGACGCCCACTGCTGTTGTGCCTGTGGATAGGCTGCGCGGGGACAGTGAAGACGAGCAAGAGCTGTCAGAGCTGGCAGCTTCCTTGTGAGAGAAGGAGCCGGACGTTTGCCTTTTCGAAAAGAAGCTCTGCAGAGATCGAGCGCCGTGACGTGTACCGTGCCTGGGCAAGTACAGATGCCCAGTGCTGTTGTGCCAGTGGGTAAGCTGTACTGGGACAGTGAAGACCTGCAAGAGCTTTCAGGGCTGGCAGCTTCCTTGTGGGAGAAGGAGCTGGACGTTTGTCTTTTCGGAAACGGTCTCTGCCGAGAACGAGTGCCGCGAGCTGTGCTGTCTGTGGGAAAGCACCGATCCCCAGTGCTGTTGTGCCTGCGGATAGGCTGCACGGGGAGGGTGAAGACCAGCAAGAGCTTTCAGCGCTGGCAGCTTCCTTGTGGGAGAAGGAGCCGGACGTATGCCTTTTCGGAAACGGGCTCTGCCGAGAACGTGCACCGTGAGATGTGCTGTCTGTGGGGAAGCACAGATGCCCAGTGCTGTTGTGCCAGTGGGTAAGCTGTACTGGGACGGTGAGGACCAGCAAGAGCTTTCAGGGCTGGCAGCTTCCTTGTGGGAGAAGGAGCCGGACGTTTGCCTTTTCGGAAAGGGGTTCTGCCGAGAACGAGCACCGTGAGATGTTCTGTCTGTGGGGAAGCACAGATCCCCAGTGCTGTTGTGCCTGCGGATAGGCTGCACGGGGACAGTGAAGAACAGCAAGGTCTTTCAGGGCTGGCAGCTTCCTTGTGGGAGAAGGAGCCGGACGTTTGTCTTTTCGGAAACGGTCTCTGCCGAGAACGAGCGCCGCGAGCTGTGCTGTCTGTGGTAAAGCACCGATCCCCAGTGCTGTTGTGCCTGCGGATAGGCTGCACGGGGACAGTGAAGAACAGCAAGAGCTTTCAGGGCAGGTAGCTTCCTTGTGGGAGAAGGAGCCGGACGTTTGCCTTTTCGGAAACGGGCTCTGCCGAGATCGAGCACCGTGAGATGCGCTTTCTGTTCGAAAGCAGAGATGCCCAGTGCTGTTGTGCCTGTGGATAGGATGCACGGGGACGGTGAAGACCAGCAAGGTCTTTCAGGGCTGGCAGCTTCCTTGTGGGAGAAGGAGCCAGACGTTTGCCTTTTCGGAAACGGGCTCTGCCGAGAACAAGCACCGTGACTTGTACCGTGCCTGGGCAAGTACAGATGCCCAGTGCTGTTGTGCCAGTGGGTAAGCTGTACTGGGACAGTGAAGACGAGCAAGGTCTTTCAGGGCTGGCAGCTTCCTTGTGGGAGAAGGAGCCGGACGTTTGCCTTTTCGGAAACGGGCTCTGCCGAGAACGAGCACCGTGAGATGTTCTGTCTGTGGGGAAGCACAGATGCCCAGTGCTGTTGTGCCTGCGGATAGGCTGCACGGGGACGGTGAGGACCAGCAAGAGCTTTCAGGGCTGGCAGCTTCCTTGTGGGAGAAGGAGCCGGACGTATGCCTTTTCGGAAACGGGCTCTGCCGAGAACGAGCACCGTGAGATGCGCTTTCTGTTCGAAAGCAGAGATGCCCAGTGCTGTTGTGCCTGTGGATAGGATGCAGAGGGACAGTGAAGACCAGCAAGAGCTTTCAGGGCTGGCAGCTTCCTTGTGGGAGAAGGAGCCGGACGTTTGTCTTTTCGGAAACGGGCTCTGCCGAGAACGAGCACCGTGAGATGTTCTGTCTGTGGGGAAGCACAGATCCCCAGTGCTGTTGTGCCTGCGGATAGGCTGCACGGGGACGGTGAGGACCAGCAAGAGCTTTCAGCGCTGGCAGCTTCCTTGTGGGAGAAGGAGCTGGACGTTTGTCTTTTCGGAAACGGTCTCTGCCGAGAACGAGCACTGTGAGATGTGCTGTCTGTGGGGAAGCACAGATGCCCAGTGCTGTTGTGCCTGCGGATAGGCTGCACGGGGAGGGTGAAGACCAGCAAGAGCTTTCAGCGCTGGCAGCTTCTTTGTGGGAGAAGGAGCCGGACGTATGCCTTTTCGGAAACGGGCTCTGCCGAGAACGTGCACCGTGACATGTGCTGTCTGTGGGGAAGCACAGATGCCCAGTGCTGTTGTGCCAGTGGGTAAGCTGTACTGGGACGGTGAGGACCAGCAAGAGCTTTCAGGGCTGGCAGCTTCCTTGTGGAAGAAGGAGCCGGACGTTTGCCTTTTCGGAAAGGGGCTCTGCCGAGAACGAGCACCGTGAGATGTGCTGTCTGTGGGGAAGCACAGATGCCCAGTGCTGTTGTGCCTGTGGATAGGATGCACAGGGACAATGAAGACCAGCAAGGTCTTTCAGGGCTGGCAGCTTCCTTGTGGGAGAAGGAGCCGGACGTTTGCCTTTTCTAAAAGAAGCTCTGCAGTGATCGAGCGCCGTGACGTGTACCTTGCCTGGGCAAGTACAGATGCCCAGTGCTGTTGTGCCAGTGGGTAAGCTGTACTGGGACAGTGAAGACGAGCAAGGTCTTTCAGGGCTGGCAGCTTCCTTGTGGGAGAAGGAGCCGGACGTTTGCCTTTTCGGAAACGGGCTCTGCCGAGAACAAGCACCGTGACATGTGCTGTCTGTGGGAAAGCACAGACGCCCACTGCTGTTGTGCCTGCGGATAGGCTGCACGGGGACAGTGAAGAACAGCAAGAGCTTTCAGGGCTGGCAGCTTCCTTGTGGGAGAAGGAGCCGGACGTTTGTCTTTTCGGAAACGGTCTCTGCCGAGAACGAGCGCCGCGAGCTGTGCTGTCTGTGGGAAAGCACCGATCCCCAGTGCTGTTGTGCCTGCGGATAGGCTGCACGGGGAGGGTGAAGACCAGCAAGAGCTTTCAGCGCTGGCAGCTTCTTTGTGGGAGAAGGAGCCGGACGTATGCCTTTTCGGAAACGGGCTCTGCCGAGAACGTGCACCGTGAGATGTGCTGTCTGTGGGGAAGCACAGATGCCCAGTGCTGTTGTGCCAGTGGGTAAGCTGTACTGGGACGGTGAGGACCAGCAAGAGCTTTCAGGGCTGGCAGCTTCCTTGTGGGAAAAGGAGCCGGACGTTTGCCTTTTCGGAAAGGGGCTCTGCCGAGAACGAGCACCGTGAGATGTGCTGTCTGTGGGGAAGCACAGATGCCCAGTGCTGTTGTGCCTGTGGATAGGATGCACAGGGACAGTGAAGACCAGCAAGGTCTTTCAGGGCTGGCAGCTTCCTTGTGGGAGAAGGAGCCGGACGTTTGCCTTTTCGGAAAGGGGTTCTGCCGAGAACGAGCACCGTGAGATGCGCTTTCTGTTCGAAAGCAGAGATGCCCAGTGCTGTTGTGCCTGTGGATAGGATGCACAGGGACAGTGAAGACCAGCAAGGTCTTTCAGGGCTGGCAGCTTCCTTGTGGGAGAAGGAGCCGGACGTTTGCCTTTTCGGAAAGGCGCTATGTCGAGAACGAGCACCGTGAGATGTGCTGTCTGTGGGAAAGCACAGACGCCCACTGCTGTTGTGCCTGCGGATAGGCTGCGCGGGGACAGTGAAGACCAGCAAGGTCTTTCAGGGCTGGCAGCTTCCTTGTGGGAGAAGGAGCCGGACGTTTGCCTTTTCGGAAACGGGCTCTGCCGAGAACGAGCAGCGTGAGATGTGCTGTCTGTGGGAAAGCACAGATCCCCAGTGCTGGTGTGCCTGCGGATAGGCTGCACGGGGACGGTGAGGACCAGCAAGAGCTTTCAGGGCTGGCAGCTTCCTTGTGGGAGAAGGAGCCGGACGTATGCCTTTTCGGAAACGGGCTCTGCCGAGAACGAGCACCGTGAGATGCGCTTTCTGTTCGAAAGCAGAGATGCCCAGTGCTGTTGTGCCTGTGGATAGGATGCACAGGGACAGTGAAGACCAGCAAGGTCTTTCAGAGCTGGCAGCTTCCTTGTGAGAGAAGGAGCCGGACGTTTGCCTTTTCGAAAAGAAGCTCTGCAGAGATCGAGCGCCGTGACGTGTACCGTGCCTGGGCAAGTACAGATGCCCAGTGCTGTTGTGCCAGTGGGTAAGCTGTACTGGGACAGTGAAGACCAGCAAGAGCTTTCAGGGCTGGCAGCTTCCTTGTGGGAGAAGGAGCCGGACGTATGCCTTTTCGGAAACGGGCTCTACCGAGAACAAGCACCGTGAGATGTGCTGTCTGTGGGGAAGCACAGATGCCCAGTGCTGTTGTGCCAGTGGGTAAGCTGTACTGGGACGGTGAAGACCAGCAAGAGCTTTCAGGGCTGGCAGCTTCCTTGTGGGAGAAGGAGCCGGACGTTTGCCTTTTCGGAAAGGGGCTCTGCCGAGAACGAGCACCGTGAGATGTGCTGTCTGTGGGGAAGCACAGATGCCCAGTGCTGGTGTGCCTGCGGATAGGCTGCACGGGGACGGTGAGGACCAGCAAGAGCTTTCAGGGCTGGCAGCTTCCTTGTGGGAGAAGGAGCTGGACTTTTGCCTTTTCGGAAAGGGGCTCTGCCGAGAACGAGCACCGTGAGATGTGCTTTCTGTTCGAAAGCAGAGATGCCCAGTGCTGTTGTGCCTGTGGATAGGATGCACAGGGACAGTGAAGACCAGCAAGGTCTTTCAGGGCTGGCAGCTTCCTTGTGGGAGAAGGAGCCGGACGTTTGCCTTTTCGGAAACGGGCTCTGCCGAGAACGAGCACCGTGAGATGTGCTGTCTGTGGGAAAGCACAGATCCCCAGTGCTGTTGTGCCTGCGGATAGGATGCACAGGGTCAGTGAAGACAAGCAAGAGCTTTCAGCGCTGGCAGCTTCCTTGTGGCAGAAGGAGCTGGACGTTTGTCTTTTCGGAAACGGTCTCTGCCGAGAACGAGTGCCGCGAGCTGTGCTGTCTGTGGGAAAGCACCGATCCCCAGTGCTGTTGTGCCTGCGGATAGGCTGCACGGGGACAGTGAAGAACAGCAAGAGCTTTCAGGGCAGGTAGCTTCCTTGTGAGAGAAGGAGCCGGACGTTTGCCTTTTCGAAAAGAAGCTCTGCAGAGATCGAGCGCCGTGACTTGTACCGTGCCTGGGCAAGTACAGATGCCCAGTGCTGTTGTGCCAGTGGGTAAGCTGTACTGGGACAGTGAAGACGAGCAAGGTATTTCAGGGCTGGCAGCTTCCTTGTGGGAGAAGGAGCCGGACGTTTGCCTTTTCGGAAACGGGCTCTGCCGAGAACGTGCACCGTGAGATTTGCTGTCTGTGGGGAAGCACAGATGCCCAGTGCTGTTGTGCCTGTGGATAGGCTGCGCGGGGACAGTGAAGACGAGCAAGAGCTGTCAGAGCTGGCAGCTTCCTTGTGAGAGAAGGAGCCGGACGTTTGCCTTTTCGAAAAGAAGCTCTGCAGAGATCGAGCGCCGTGACGTGTACCGTGCCTGGGCAAGTACAGATGCCCAGTGCTGTTGTGCCAGTGGGTAAGCTGTACTGGGACAGTGAAGACCAGCAAGAGCTTTCAGGGCTGGCAGCTTCCTTGTGGGAGAAGGAGCCGGACGTTTGCCTTTTCGGAAACGGGCTCTGCCGAGATCGAGCACCGTGAGATGCGCTTTCTGTTCGAAAGCAGAGATGCCCAGTGCTGTTGTGCCTGTGGATAGGATGCACAGGGACAGTGAAGACCAGCAAGGTCTTTCAGGGCTGGCAGCTTCCTTGTGGGAGAAGGAGCCAGACGTTTGCCTTTTCGGAAACGGGCTCTGCCGAGAACAAGCACCGTGACATGTGCTGTCTGTGGGAAAGCACAGATGCCCAGTGCTGTTGTGCCAGTGGGTAAGCTGTACTGGGACAGTGAAGACCAGCAAGAGCTTTCAGGGCTGGCAGCTTCCTTGTGGGAGAAGGAGCCGGACGTTTGCCTTTTCGGAAACGGGCTCTGCAGAGATCGAGCGCCGTGACTTGTACCGTGCCTGGGCAAGTACAGATGCCCAGTGCTGTTGTGCCTGTGGATAGGATGCACAGGGTCAGTGAAGACCAGCAAGGTCTTTCAGGGCTGGCAGCTTCCTTGTGGGAGAAGGAGCCAGACGTTTGCCTTTTCGGAAACGGGCTCTGCCGAGAACAAGCACCGTGACATGTGCTGTCTGTGGGAAAGCACAGATGCCCAGTGCTGTTGTGCCAGTGGGTAAGCTGTACTGGGACAGTGAAGACCAGCAAGAGCTTTCAGGGCTGGCAGCTTCCTTGTGGGAGAAGGAGCCGGACGTTTGCCTTTTCGGAAACGGGCTCTGCAGAGATCGAGCGCCGTGACTTGTACCGTGCCTGGGCAAGTACAGATGCCCAGTGCTGTTGTGCCTGTGGATAGGATGCACAGGGTCAGTGAAGACCAGCAAGGTCTTTCAGGGCTGGCAGCTTCCTTGTGGGAGAAGGAGCCAGACGTTTGCCTTTTCGGAAACGGGCTCTGCCGAGAACGAGCACCGTGAGATGTGCTGTCTGTGGGAAAGCACAGATCCCCAGTGCTGGTGTGCCTGCGGATAGGCTGCACGGGGACGGTGAGGACCAGCAAGAGCTTTCAGGGCTGGCAGCTTCCTTGTGGGAGAAGGAGCCGGACGTATGCCTTTTCGGAAACGGGCTCTGCCGAGAACGAGCACCGTGAGATGCGCTTTCTGTTCGAAAGCAGAGATGCCCAGTGCTGTTGTGCCTGTGGATAGGATGCAGAGGGACAGTGAAGACCAGCAAGGTCTTTCAGGGCTGGCAGCTTCCTTGTGGGAGAAGGAGCTGGACGTTTGTCTTTTCGGAAACGGTCTCTGCCGAGAACGAGTGCCGCGAGCTGTGCTGTCTGTGGGAAAGCACCGATCCCCAGTGCTGTTGTGCCTGCGGATAGGCTGCACGGGGAGGGTGAAGACCAGCAAGATCTTTCAGAGCTGGCAGCTTCCTTGTGGGAGAAGGAGCCGGACGTATGCCTTTTCGGAAACGGGCTCTGCCGAGAACAAGCACCGTGAGATGTGCTGTCTGTGGGGAAGCACAGATGCCCAGTGCTGTTGTGCCTGCGGATAGGCTGCACGGGGACAGTGAAGAACAGCAAGGTCTTTCAGGGCTGGCAGCTTCCTTGTGGGAGAAGGAGCCGGACGTTTGCCTTTTCGGAAACGGGCTCTGCCGAGAACAAGCACCGTGACATGTGCTGTCTGTGGGGAAGCACCGATGCCCAGTGCTGGTGTGCCTGCAGATAGGCTGCACGGGGACGGTGAGGACCAGCAAGAGCTTTCAGGGCTGGCAGCTTCCTTGTGGGAGAAGGAGCCGGACGTATGCCTTTTCGGAAACGGGCTCTGCCGAGAACGAGCACCGTGAGATGTGCTGTCTGTGGGAAAGCACAGATCCCCAGTGCTGGTGTGCCTGCGGATAGGCTGCACGGGGACGGTGAGGACCAGCAAGAGCTTTCAGGGCTGGCAGCTTCCTTGTGGGAGAAGGAGCCGGACGTATGCCTTTTCGGAAACGGGCTCTGCCGAGAACGAGCACCGTGAGATGCGCTTTCTGTTCGAAAGCAGAGATGCCCAGTGCTGTTGTGCCTGTGGATAGGATGCAGAGGGACAGTGAAGACCAGCAAGAGCTTTCAGGGCTGGCAGCGTCCTTGTGGGAGAAGGAGCCGGACGTATGCCTTTTCGGAAACGGGCTCTGCCGAGAACGAGCACCGTGAGATGCGCTTTCTGTTCGAAAGCAGAGATGCCCACTGCTGTTGTGCCTGTGGATAGGCTGCGCGGGGACAGTGAAGACGAGCAAGAGCTTTCAGAGCTGGCAGCTTCCTTGTGAGAGAAGGAGCCGGACGTTTGCCTTTTCGGAAACGGGCTCTGCAGAGATCGAGCGCCGTGACTTGTACCGTGCCTGGGCAAGTATAGATGCCCAGTGCTGTTGTGCCAGTCGGTAAGCTGTACTGGGACAGTGAAGACGAGCAAGGTCTTTCAGGGCTGGCAGCTTCCTTGTGGGAGAAGGAGCCGGACGTTTGCCTTTTCGGAAACGGGCTCTGCCGAGAACGAGCACCGTGAGATGTGCTGTCTGTGGGGAAGCACAGATGCCCAGTGCTGTTGTGCCTGTGGATAGGCTGCACGGGGACAGTGAAGACCAGCAAGAGCTTTCAGCGCTGGCAGCTTCCTTGTGGGAGAAGGAGCCGGACGTATGCCTTTTCGGAAAGGGGTTCTGCCGAGAACGAGCACCGTGAGATGCGCTTTCTGTTCGAAAACAGAGATGCCCAGTGCTGTTGTGCCTGTGGATAGGATGCACAGGGACAGTGAAGACCAGCAAGGTCTTTCAGGGCTGGCAGCTTCCTTGTGGGAGAAGGAGCCGGACGTTTGCCTTTTCGGAAACGGGCTTTGCCGAGAACGAGCACCGTGAGATGTGCTGTCTGTGGGAAAGCACAGATCCCCAGTGCTGGTGTGCCAGTGGGTAAGCTGTACTGGGACAGTGAAGACCAGCAAGAGCTTTCAGGGCTGGCAGCTTCCTTGTGGGAGAAGGAGCCGGACGTTTGCCTTTTCGGAAACGGGCTCTGCAGAGATCGAGCGCCGTGACTTGTACCGTGCCTGGGCAAGTATAGATGCCCAGTGCTGTTGTGCCAGTGGGTAAGCTGTACTGGGACAGTGAAGACGAGCAAGGTCTTTCAGGGCTGGCAGCTTCCTTGTGGGAGAAGGAGCCGGACGTTTGCCTTTTCGGAAAGGGGCTCTGCCGAGAACGAGCACCGTGACATGTGCTGTCTGTGGGGAAGCACAGATGCCCAGTGCTGTTGTGCCTCCGGATAGGCTGCACGGGGACAGTGAAGAACAGCAAGGTCTTTCAGGGCTGGCAGCTTCCTTGTGGGAGAAGGAGCCGGACGTTTGCCTTTTCGGAAACGGGCTCTGCCGAGAACAAGCACCGTGACATGTGCTGTCTGTGGGGAAGCACCGATGCCCAGTGCTGGTGTGCCTGCAGATAGGCTGCACGGGGACGGTGAGGACCAGCAAGAGCTTTCAGGGCTGGCAGCTTCCTTGTGGGAGAAGGAGCCGGACGTATGCCTTTTCGGAAACGGGCTCTGCCGAGAACGAGCACCGTGAGATGTGCTGTCTGTGGGAAAGCACAGATCCCCAGTGCTGGTGTGCCTGCGGATAGGCTGCACGGGGACGGTGAGGACCAGCAAGAGCTTTCAGGGCTGGCAGCTTCCTTGTGGGAGAAGGAGCCGGACGTATGCCTTTTCGGAAACGGGCTCTGCCGAGAACGAGCACCGTGAGATGCGCTTTCTGTTCGAAAGCAGAGATGCCCAGTGCTGTTGTGCCTGTGGATAGGATGCAGAGGGACAGTGAAGACCAGCAAGAGCTTTCAGGGCTGGCAGCGTCCTTGTGGGAGAAGGAGCCGGACGTATGCCTTTTCGGAAACGGGCTCTGCCGAGAACGAGCACCGTGAGATGCGCTTTCTGTTCGAAAGCAGAGATGCCCACTGCTGTTGTGCCTGTGGATAGGCTGCGCGGGGACAGTGAAGACGAGCAAGAGCTTTCAGAGCTGGCAGCTTCCTTGTGAGAGAAGGAGCCGGACGTTTGCCTTTTCGGAAACGGGCTCTGCCGAGATCGAGCGCCGTGACTTGTACCGTGCCTGGGCAAGTATAGATGCCCAGTGCTGTTGTGCCAGTCGGTAAGCTGTACTGGGACAGTGAAGACGAGCAAGGTCTTTCAGGGCTGGCAGCTTCCTTGTGGGAGAAGGAGCCGGACGTTTGCCTTTTCGAAAAGAAGCTCTGCAGAGATCGAGCGCCGTGACGTGTACCGTGCCTGGGCAAGTACAGATGCCCAGTGCTGTTGTGCCAGTGGGTAAGCTGTACTGGGACAGTGAAGACCAGCAAGAGCTTTCAGGGCTGGCAGCTTCCTTGTGGGAGAAGGAGCCGGACGTTTGCCTTTTCGGAAACGGGCTCTGCCGAGAACAAGCACCGTGAGATGTGCTGTTTGTGGGAAAGCACAGACGCCCACTGCTGTTGTGCCTGCGGATAGGCTGCACGGGGACAGTGAAGAACAGCAAGAGCTTTCAGGGCTGGCAGCTTCCTTGTGGGAGAAGGAGCCGGACGTTTGTCTTTTCGGAAACGGTCTCTGCCGAGAACGAGCGCCGCGAGCTGTGCTGTCTGTGGGAAAGCACCGATCCCCAGTGCTGTTGTGCCTGCGGATAGGCTGCACGGGGACAGTGAAGAACAGCAAGAGCTTTCAGGGCAGGTAGCTTCCTTGTGGGAGAAGGAGCCGGACGTTTGCCTTTTCGGAAACGGGCTCTGGCGAGATCGAGCACCGTGAGATGCGCTTTCTGTTCGAAAGCAGAGATGCCCAGTGCTGTTGTGCCTGTGGATAGGATGCACAGCGACAGTGAAGACCAGCAAGGTCTTTCAGGGCTGGCAGCTTCCTTGTGGGAGAAGGAGCCAGACGTTTGCCTTTTCGGAAACGGGCTCTGCCGAGAACAAGCACCGTGACTTGTACCGTGCCTGGGCAAGTACAGATGCCCAGTGCTGTTGTGCCAGTGGGTAAGCTGTACTGGGACAGTGAAGACGAGCATGGTCTTTCAGGGCTGGCAGCTTCCTTGTGGGAGAAGGAGCCGGACGTTTGCCTTTTCGGAAACGGGCTCTGCCGAGAACGAGCACCGTGAGATGTGCTGTCTGTGGGGAAGCACAGATGCCCAGTGCTGTTGTGCCTGTGGATAGGATGCACAGGGACAATGAAGACCAGCAAGGTCTTTCAGGGCTGGCAGCTTCCTTGTGGGAGAAGGAGCCAGACGTTTGCCTTTTCGGAAACGGGCTCTGCCGAGAACGTGCACCGTGACATGTGCTGTCTGTGGGAAAGCACAGATGCCCAGTGCTGTTGTGCCAGTGGGTAAGCTGTACTGGGACAGTGAAGACCAGCAAGAGCTTTCAGGGCTGGCAGCTTCCTTGTGGGAGAAGGAGCCGGACGTTTGCCTTTTCGAAAAGAAGCTCTGCAGAGATCGAGCGCCGTGACTTGTCCCGTGCCTGGGCAAGTACATATGCCCAGTGCTGTTGTGCCAGTCGGTAAGCTGTACTGGGACAGTGAAGACCAGCAAGAGCTTTCAGGGCTGGCAGCTTCCTTGTGGGTGAAGGAGCCGGACGTTTGCCTTTTCGGAAAGGGGCTATGCCGAGAACAAGCACCGTGAGATGTGCTGTCTGTGGGGAAGCACAGATGCCCAGTGCTGTTGTGCCAGTGGGTAAGCTGTACTGGGACGGTGAGGACCAGCAAGAGCTTTCAGGGCTGGCAGCTTCCTTGTGGGTGAAGGAGCCGGACGTTTGCCTTTTCGGAAAGGCGCTATGTCGAGAACGAGCACCGTGAGATGTGCTGTCTGTGGGAAAGCACAGACGCCCACTGCTGTTGTGCCTGTGGATAGGATGCACAGGGACAGTGAAGACCAGCAAGGTCTTTCAGGGCTGGCAGCTTCCTTGTGGGAGAAGGAGCCGGACGTTTGCCTTTTCGAAAAGAAGCTCTGCAGAGATCGAGCGCCGTGACGTGTACCGTGCCTGGGCAAGTACAGATGCCCAGTGCTGTTGTGCCAGTGGGTAAGCTGTACTGGGACAGTGAAGACCAGGAAGAGCTTTCAGGGCTGGCAGCTTCCTTGTGGGAGAAGGAGCCGGACGTTTGCCTTTTCGGAAACGGGCTCTGCCGAGAACAAGCACCGTGAGATGTGCTGTTTGTGGGAAAGCACAGACGCCCACTGCTGTTGTGCCTGCGGATAGGCTGCACGGGGACAGTGAAGAACAGCAAGAGCTTTCAGGGCTGGCAGCTTCCTTGTGGGAGAAGGAGCCGGACGTTTGTCTTTTCGGAAACGGTCTCTGCCGAGAACGAGCGCCGCGAGCTGTGCTGTCTGTGGGAAAGCACCGATCCCCAGTGCTGTTGTGCCTGCGGATAGGCTGCACGGGGACGGTGAGGACCAGCAAGAGCTTTCAGGGCAGGTAGCTTCCTTGTGGGAGAAGGAGCCGGACGTTTGCCTTTTCGGAAACGGGCTCTGCCGAGATCGAGCACCGTGAGATGCGCTTTCTGTTCGAAAGCAGAGATGCCCAGTGCTGTTGTGCCTGTGGATAGGGTGCACAGGGACAGTGAAGACCAGCAAGGTCTTTCAGGGCTGGCAGCTTCCTTGTGGGAGAAGGAGCCAGACGTTTGCCTTTTCGGAAACGGGCTCTGCCGAGAACAAGCACCGTGACTTGTACCGTGCCTGGGCAAGTACAGATGCCCAGTGCTGTTGTGCCAGTCGGTAAGCTGTACTGGGACAGTGAAGACCAGCAAGAGCTTTCAGGGCTGGCAGCTTCCTTGTGGGAGAAGGAGCCGGACGTTTGCCTTTTCGAAAAGAAGCTCTGCAGAGATCGAGCGCCGTGACTTGTCCCGTGCCTGGGCAAGTACATATGCCCAGTGCTGTTGTGCCAGTCGGTAAGCTGTACTGGGACAGTGAAGACCAGCAAGAGCTTTCAGGGCTGGCAGCTTCCTTGTGGGTGAAGGAGCCGGACGTTTGCCTTTTCGGAAAGGGGCTATGCCGAGAACAAGCACCGTGAGATGTGCTGTCTGTGGGGAACCACAGATGCCCAGTGCTGTTGTGCCTGTGGATAGGCTGCACGGGGACGGTGAGGACCAGCAAGAGCTTTCAGCGCTGGCAGCTTCCTTGTGGGAGAAGGAGCTGGACGTTTGTCTCTTCGGAAACGGTCTCTGCCGAGAACGAGTGCCGCGAGCTGTGCTGTCTGTGGGAAAGCACCGATCCCCAGTGCTGTTGTGCCTGCGGATAGGCTGCACGGGGACAGTGAAGAACAGCAAGAGCTTTCAGGGCAGGTAGCTTCCTTGTGGGAGAAGGAGCCGGACGTTTGCCTTTTCGAAAAGAAGCTCTGCAGAGATCGAGCGCCGTGACGTGTACCGTGCCTGGGCAAGTAGAGATGCCCAGTGCTGTTGTGCCAGTGGGTAAGCTGTACTGGGACAGTGAAGACCAGCAAGGTCTTTCAGGGCTGGCAGCTTCCTTGTGGGAGAAGGAGCCGGACGTTTGCCTTTTCGGAAACGGGCTCTGCCGAGAACGAGCACCGTGAGATGTGCTGTCTGTGGGGAAGCACAGATGCCCAGTGCTGATGTGCCTGCGGATAGGCTGCACGGGGACGGTGAGGACCAGCAAGGTCTTTCAGGGCTGGCAGCTTCCTTGTGGGAGAAGGAGCCGGACGTTTGCCTTTTCGAAAAGAAGCTCTGCAGAGATCGAGCACCGTGAGATGTGCTGTCTGTGGGAAAGCACAGACGCCAACTGCTGTTGTGCCTGTGGATAGGCTGCGCGGGGACAGTGAAGACGAGCAAGAGCTTTCAGAGCTGGCAGCTTCCTTGTGAGAGAAGGAACCGGACGTTTGCCTTTTCGAAAAGAAGCTCTGCAGAGATCGAGCGCCGTGACGTGTACCGTGCCTGGGCAAGTACATATGCCCAGTGCTGTTGTGCCAGTCGGTAAGCTGTACTGGGACAGTGAAGACCAGCAAGGTCTTTCAGGGCTGGCAGCTTCCTTGTGGGAGAAGGAGCCGGACGTTTGCCTTTTCGGAAAGGGGCTCTGCCGAGAACGAGCACCGTGAGATGTGCTGTCTGTGGGGAAGCACAGATGCCCAGTGCTGTTGTGCCTGCGGATAGGCTGCACGGGGACGGTGAGGACCAGCAAGAGCTTTCAGGGCAGGTAGCTTCCTTGTGGGAGAAGGAGCCGGACGTTTGCCTTCTCGAAAAGAAGCTCTGCAGAGATCGAGCGCCGTGACTTGTCCCGTGCCTGGGCAAGTACATATGCCCAGTGCTGTTGTGCCAGTCGGTAAGCTGTACTGGGACAGTGAAGACCAGCAAGGTCTTTCGGGGCTGGCAGCTTCCTTGTGGGTGAAGGAGCCGGACGTTTGCCTTTTCGGAAAGGGGCTATGCCGAGAACGAGCACCGTGAGATGTGCTGTCTGTGGGGAAGCACAGACGCCCAGTGCTGTTGTGCCTGCGGATAGGCTGCACGGGGACAGTGAAGAACAGCAAGAGCTTTCAGGGCTGGCAGCTTCCTTGTGGGAGAAGGAGCCGGACGTTTGCCTTTTCGGAAACGGGCTCTGCCGAGAACGAGCGCCGTGAGATGTGCTGTCTGTGGGGAAGCACAGATCCCCAGTGCTGTTGTGCCTGCGGATAGGCTGCACGGGGAGGGTGAGGACCAGCAAGAGCTTTCAGGGCTGGCAGCTTCCTTGTGGGAGAAGGAGCCGGACGTTTGCCTTTTCGGAAACGGGCTCTGCCGAGAACGAGCGCCGTGAGATGTGCTGTCTGTGGGGAAGCACAGATGCCCAGTGCTGTTGTGCCTGCGGATAGGCTGCACGGGGAGGGTGAGGACCAGCAAGAGCTTTCAGGGCTGGCAGCTTCCTTGTGGGAGAAGGAGCCGGACGTTTGTCTTTTCGGAAACGGTCCCTGCCGAGAACGAGTGCCGCGAGCTGTGCTGTCTGTGGGAAAGCACAGATCCCCAGTGCTGTTGTGCCTGCGGATAGCCTGCACGGGGACAGTGAAGAACAGCAAGAGCTTTCAGCGCTGGCAGCTTCCTTGTGGGAGAAGGAGCCGGACGTTTGCCTTTTCGGAAACGGGCTCTGGCGAGATCGAGCACCGTGAGATGCGCTTTCTGTTCGAAAGCAGAGATGCCCAGTGCTGTTGTGCCTGTGGATAGGATGCACAGGGACAGTGAAGACCAGCAAGGTCTTTCAGGGCTGGCAGCTTCCTTGTGGGAGAAGGAGCCAGACGTTTGCCTTTTCGGAAACGGGCTCTGCCGAGAACAAGCACCGTGACATGTGCTGTCTGTGGGAAAGCACAGATGCCCAGTGCTGTTGTGCCAGTGGGTAAGCTGTACTGGGACAGTGAAGACCAGCAAGAGCTTTCAGGGCTGGCAGCTTCCTTGTGGGAGAAGGAGCCGGACGTATGCCTTTTCGGAAACGGGCTCTACCGAGAACAAGCACCGTGAGATGTGCTGTCTGTGGGGAAGCACAGATGCCCAGTGCTGTTGTGCCAGTGGGTAAGCTGTACTGGGACGGTGAAGACCAGCAAGAGCTTTCAGGGCTGGCAGCTTCCTTGTGGGAGAAGGAGCCGGACGTTTGCCTTTTCGGAAAGGGGCTCTGCCGAGAACGAGCACCGTGAGATGTGCTGTCTGTGGGGAAGCACAGATGCCCAGTGCTGGTGTGCCTGCGGATAGGCTGCACGGGGACGGTGAGGACCAGCAAGAGCTTTCAGGGCTGGCAGCTTCCTTGTGGGAGAAGGAGCTGGACTTTTGCCTTTTCGGAAAGGGGCTCTGCCGAGAACGAGCACCGTGAGATGTGCTTTCTGTTCGAAAGCAGAGATGCCCAGTGCTGTTGTGCCTGTGGATAGGATGCACAGGGACAGTGAAGACCAGCAAGGTCTTTCAGGGCTGGCAGCTTCCTTGTGGGAGAAGGAGCCGGACGTTTGCCTTTTCGGAAACGGGCTCTGCCGAGAACGAGCACCGTGAGATGTGCTGTCTGTGGGAAAGCACAGATCCCCAGTGCTGTTGTGCCTGCGGATAGGATGCACAGGGTCAGTGAAGACAAGCAAGAGCTTTCAGCGCTGGCAGCTTCCTTGTGGCAGAAGGAGCTGGACGTTTGTCTTTTCGGAAACGGTCTCTGCCGAGAACGAGTGCCGCGAGCTGTGCTGTCTGTGGGAAAGCACCGATCCCCAGTGCTGTTGTGCCTGCGGATAGGCTGCACGGGGACAGTGAAGAACAGCAAGAGCTTTCAGGGCAGGTAGCTTCCTTGTGAGAGAAGGAGCCGGACGTTTGCCTTTTCGAAAAGAAGCTCTGCAGAGATCGAGCGCCGTGACTTGTACCGTGCCTGGGCAAGTACAGATGCCCAGTGCTGTTGTGCCAGTGGGTAAGCTGTACTGGGACAGTGAAGACGAGCAAGGTATTTCAGGGCTGGCAGCTTCCTTGTGGGAGAAGGAGCCGGACGTTTGCCTTTTCGGAAACGGGCTCTGCCGAGAACGTGCACCGTGAGATTTGCTGTCTGTGGGGAAGCACAGATGCCCAGTGCTGTTGTGCCTGTGGATAGGCTGCGCGGGGACAGTGAAGACGAGCAAGAGGTGTCAGAGCTGGCAGCTTCCTTGTGAGAGAAGGAGCCGGACGTTTGCCTTTTCGAAAAGAAGCTCTGCAGAGATCGAGCGCCGTGACGTGTACCGTGCCTGGGCAAGTACAGATGCCCAGTGCTGTTGTGCCAGTGGGTAAGCTGTACTGGGACAGTGAAGACCAGCAAGAGCTTTCAGGGCTGGCAGCTTCCTTGTGGGAGAAGGAGCCGGACGTTTGTCTTTTCGGAAACGGTCTCTGCCGAGAACGAGTGCCGCGAGCTGTGCTGTCTGTGGGAAAGCACAGATCCCCAGTGCTGTTGTGCCTGCGGATAGCCTGCACGGGGACAGTGAAGAACAGCAAGAGCTTTCAGGGCAGGTAGCTTCCTTGTGGGAGAAGGAGCCGGACGTTTGCCTTTTCGGAAACGGGCTCTGCCGAGAACGAGCACCGTGAGATGCGCTTTCTGTTCGAAAGCAGAGATGCCCAGTGCTGTTGTGCCTGTGGATAGGATGCACAGGGTCAGTGAAGACCAGCAAGGTCTTTCAGGGCTGGCAGCTTCCTTGTGGGAGAAGGAGCCAGACGTTTGCCTTTTCGGAAACGGGCTCTGCCGAGAACAAGCACCGTGACATGTGCTGTCTGTGGGAAAGCACAGATGCCCAGTGCTGTTGTGCCAGTGGGTAAGCTGTACTGGGACAGTGAAGACCAGCAAGAGCTTTCAGGGCTGGCAGCTTCCTTGTGGGAGAAGGAGCCGGACGTATGCCTTTTCGGAAACGGGCTCTACCGAGAACAAGCACCGTGAGATGTGCTGTCTGTGGGGAAGCACAGATGCCCAGTGCTGTTGTGCCAGTGGGTAAGCTGTACTGGGACGGTGAAGACCAGCAAGAGCTTTCAGCGCTGGCAGCTTCCTTGTGGGAGAAGGAGCCGGACGTTTGCCTTTTCGGAAAGGGGCTCTGCCGAGAACGAGCACCGTGAGATGTGCTGTCTGTGGGGAAGCACAGATGCCCAGTGCTGGTGTGCCTGCGGATAGGCTGCACGGGGACGGTGAGGACCAGCAAGAGCTTTCAGGGCTGGCAGCTTCCTTGTGGGAGAAGGAGCTGGACTTTTGCCTTTTCGGAAAGGGGCTCTGCCGAGAACGAGCACCGTGAGATGTGCTTTCTGTTCGAAAGCAGAGATGCCCAGTGCTGTTGTGCCTGTGGATAGGATGCACAGGGACAGTGAAGACCAGCAAGGTCTTTCAGGGCTGGCAGCTTCCTTGTGGGAGAAGGAGCCGGACGTTTGCCTTTTCGGAAACGGGCTCTGCCGAGAACGAGCACCGTGAGATGTGCTGTCTGTGGGAAAGCACAGATCCCCAGTGCTGTTGTGCCTGCGGATAGGATGCACAGGGTCAGTGAAGACAAGCAAGAGCTTTCAGCGCTGGCAGCTTCCTTGTGGCAGAAGGAGCTGGACGTTTGTCTTTTCGGAAACGGTCTCTGCCGAGAACGAGTGCCGCGAGCTGTGCTGTCTGTGGGAAAGCACCGATCCCCAGTGCTGTTGTGCCTGCGGATAGGCTGCACGGGGACAGTGAAGAACAGCAAGAGCTTTCAGGGCAGGTAGCTTCCTTGTGAGAGAAGGAGCCGGACGTATGCCTTTTCGGAAACGGGCTCTGCCGAGAACGAGCACCGTGAGATGCGCTTTCTGTTCGAAAGCAGAGATGCCCAGTGCTGTTGTGCCTGTGGATAGGATGCACAGGGTCAGTGAAGACCAGCAAGGTCTTTCAGGGCTGGCAGCTTCCTTGTGGGAGAAGGAGCCAGACGTTTGCCTTTTCGGAAACGGGCTCTGCCGAGAACAAGCACCGTGACATGTGCTGTCTGTGGGAAAGCACAGATGCCCAGTGCTGTTGTGCCAGTGGGTAAGCTGTACTGGGACAGTGAAGACCAGCAAGAGCTTTCAGGGCTGGCAGCTTCCTTGTGGGAGAAGGAGCCGGACGTATGCCTTTTCGGAAACGGGCTCTACCGAGAACAAGCACCGTGAGATGTGCTGTCTGTGGGGAAGCACAGATGCCCAGTGCTGTTGTGCCAGTGGGTAAGCTGTACTGGGACGGTGAAGACCAGCAAGAGCTTTCAGCGCTGGCAGCTTCCTTGTGGGAGAAGGAGCCGGACGTTTGCCTTTTCGGAAAGGGGCTCTGCCGAGAACGAGCACCGTGAGATGTGCTGTCTGTGGGGAAGCACAGATGCCCAGTGCTGGTGTGCCTGCGGATAGGCTGCACGGGGACGGTGAGGACCAGCAAGAGCTTTCAGGGCTGGCAGCTTCCTTGTGGGAGAAGGAGCTGGACTTTTGCCTTTTCGGAAAGGGGCTCTGCCGAGAACGAGCACCGTGAGATGTGCTTTCTGTTCGAAAGCAGAGATGCCCAGTGCTGTTGTGCCTGTGGATAGGATGCACAGGGACAGTGAAGACCAGCAAGGTCTTTCAGGGCTGGCAGCTTCCTTGTGGGAGAAGGAGCCGGACGTTTGCCTTTTCGGAAACGGGCTCTGCCGAGAACGAGCACCGTGAGATGTGCTGTCTGTGGGAAAGCACAGATCCCCAGTGCTGTTGTGCCTGCGGATAGGATGCACAGGGTCAGTGAAGACAAGCAAGAGCTTTCAGCGCTGGCAGCTTCCTTGTGGCAGAAGGAGCTGGACGTTTGTCTTTTCGGAAACGGTCTCTGCCGAGAACGAGTGCCGCGAGCTGTGCTGTCTGTGGGAAAGCACCGATCCCCAGTGCTGTTGTGCCTGCGGATAGGCTGCACGGGGACAGTGAAGAACAGCAAGAGCTTTCAGGGCAGGTAGCTTCCTTGTGAGAGAAGGAGCCGGACGTTTGCCTTTTCGAAAAGAAGCTCTGCAGAGATCGAGCGCCGTGACTTGTACCGTGCCTGGGCAAGTACAGATGCCCAGTGCTGTTGTGCCAGTGGGTAAGCTGTACTGGGACAGTGAAGACGAGCAAGGTATTTCAGGGCTGGCAGCTTCCTTGTGGGAGAAGGAGCCGGACGTTTGCCTTTTCGGAAACGGGCTCTGCCGAGAACGTGCACCGTGAGATTTGCTGTCTGTGGGGAAGCACAGATGCCCAGTGCTGTTGTGCCTGTGGATAGGCTGCGCGGGGACAGTGAAGACGAGCAAGAGCTGTCAGAGCTGGCAGCTTCCTTGTGAGAGAAGGAGCCGGACGTTTGCCTTTTCGAAAAGAAGCTCTGCAGAGATCGAGCGCCGTGACGTGTACCGTGCCTGGGCAAGTACAGATGCCCAGTGCTGTTGTGCCAGTGGGTAAGCTGTACTGGGACAGTGAAGACCAGCAAGAGCTTTCAGGGCTGGCAGCTTCCTTGTGGGAGAAGGAGCCGGACGTTTGCCTTTTCGGAAACGGGCTCTGCCGAGATCGAGCACCGTGAGATGCGCTTTCTGTTCGAAAGCAGAGATGCCCAGTGCTGTTGTGCCTGTGGATAGGATGCACAGGGACAGTGAAGACCAGCAAGGTCTTTCAGGGCTGGCAGCTTCCTTGTGGGAGAAGGAGCCAGACGTTTGCCTTTTCGGAAACGGGCTCTGCCGAGAACAAGCACCGTGACATGTGCTGTCTGTGGGAAAGCACAGATGCCCAGTGCTGTTGTGCCAGTGGGTAAGCTGTACTGGGACAGTGAAGACCAGCAAGAGCTTTCAGGGCTGGCAGCTTCCTTGTGGGAGAAGGAGCCGGACGTTTGCCTTTTCGGAAACGGGCTCTGCAGAGATCGAGCGCCGTGACTTGTACCGTGCCTGGGCAAGTACAGATGCCCAGTGCTGTTGTGCCTGTGGATAGGATGCACAGGGTCAGTGAAGACCAGCAAGGTCTTTCAGGGCTGGCAGCTTCCTTGTGGGAGAAGGAGCCGGACGTTTGCCTTTTCGGAAAGGCGCTATGTCGAGAACGAGCACCGTGAGATGTGCTGTCTGTGGGAAAGCACAGACGCCCACTGCTGTTGTGCCTGCGGATAGGCTGCGCGGGGACAGTGAAGACGAGCAAGAGCTGTCAGAGCTGGCAGCTTCCTTGTGGGAGAAGGAGCCGGACGTTTGCCTTTTCGAAAACGGGCTCTGCCGAGAACGAGCACCGTGAGATGTGCTGTCTGTGGGAAAGCACCGATCCCCAGTGCTGTTGTGCCTGCGGATAGGCTGCACGGGGACAGTGAAGAACAGCAAGAGCTTTCAGGGCAGGTAGCTTCCTTGTGAGAGAAGGAGCCGGACGTTTGCCTTTTCGAAAAGAAGCTCTGCAGAGATCGAGCGCCGTGACTTGTACCGTGCCTGGGCAAGTAGAGATGCCCAGTGCTGTTGTGCCAGTGGGTAAGCTGTACTGGGACAGTGAAGACGAGCAAGGTATTTCAGGGCTGGCAGCTTCCTTGTGGGAGAAGGAGCCGGACGTTTGCCTTTTCGGAAACGGGCTCTGCCGAGAACGTGCACCGTGAGATTTGCTGTCTGTGGGGAAGCACAGATGCCCAGTGCTGTTGTGCCTGTGGATAGGCTGCGCGGGGACAGTGAAGACGAGCAAGAGCTGTCAGAGCTGGCAGCTTCCTTGTGAGAGAAGGAGCCGGACGTTTGCCTTTTCGAAAAGAAGCTCTGCAGAGATCGAGCGCCGTGACGTGTACCGTGCCTGGGCAAGTACAGATGCCCAGTGCTGTTGTGCCAGTGGGTAAGCTGTACTGGGACAGTGAAGACCAGCAAGAGCTTTCAGGGCTGGCAGCTTCCTTGTGGGAGAAGGAGCCGGACGTTTGCCTTTTCGGAAACGGGCTCTGCCGAGATCGAGCACCGTGAGATGCGCTTTCTGTTCGAAAGCAGAGATGCCCAGTGCTGTTGTGCCTGTGGATAGGATGCACAGGGACAGTGAAGACCAGCAAGGTCTTTCAGGGCTGGCAGCTTCCTTGTGGGAGAAGGAGCCAGACGTTTGCCTTTTCGGAAACGGGCTCTGCCGAGAACAAGCACCGTGACATGTGCTGTCTGTGGGAAAGCACAGATGCCCAGTGCTGTTGTGCCAGTGGGTAAGCTGTACTGGGACAGTGAAGACCAGCAAGAGCTTTCAGGGCTGGCAGCTTCCTTGTGGGAGAAGGAGCCGGACGTTTGCCTTTTCGGAAACGGGCTCTGCAGAGATCGAGCGCCGTGACTTGTACCGTGCCTGGGCAAGTACAGATGCCCAGTGCTGTTGTGCCTGTGGATAGGATGCACAGGGTCAGTGAAGACCAGCAAGGTCTTTCAGGGCTGGCAGCTTCCTTGTGGGAGAAGGAGCCGGACGTTTGCCTTTTCGGAAAGGCGCTATGTCGAGAACGAGCACCGTGAGATGTGCTGTCTGTGGGAAAGCACAGACGCCCACTGCTGTTGTGCCTGCGGATAGGCTGCGCGGGGACAGTGAAGACGAGCAAGAGCTGTCAGAGCTGGCAGCTTCCTTGTGGGAGAAGGAGCCGGACGTTTGCCTTTTCGAAAACGGGCTCTGCCGAGAACGAGCACCGTGAGATGTGCTGTCTGTGGGAAAGCACAGATCCCCAGTGCTGGTGTGCCTGCGGATAGGCTGCACGGGGACGGTGAGGACCAGCAAGAGCTTTCAGGGCTGGCAGCTTCCTTGTGGGAGAAGGAGCCGGACGTATGCCTTTTCGGAAACGGGCTCTGCCGAGAACGAGCACCGTGAGATGCGCTTTCTGTTCGAAAGCAGAGATGCCCAGTGCTGTTGTGCCTGCGGATAGGATGCAGAGGGACAGTGAAGACCAGCAAGATCTTTCAGGGCTGGCAGCTTCCTTGTGGGAGAAGGAGCCGGACGTATGCCTTTTCGGAAACGGGCTCTGCCGAGAACGAGCAGCGTGAGATGTGCTGTCTGTTCGAAAGCAGAGATGCCCAGTGCTGTTGTGCCTGTGGATAGGATGCAGAGGGACAGTGAAGACCAGCAAGGTCTTTCAGGGCTGGCAGCTTCCTTGTGGGAGAAGGAGCTGGACGTTTGTCTTTTCGGAAACGGTCTCTGCCGAGAACGAGTGCCGCGAGCTGTGCTGTCTGTGGGAAAGCACCGATCCCCAGTGCTGTTGTGCCTGCGGATAGGCTGCACGGGGAGGGTGAAGACCAGCAAGAGCTTTCAGAGCTGGCAGCTTCCTTGTGGGAGAAGGAGCCGGACGTATGCCTTTTCGGAAACGGGCTCTGCCGAGAACGTGCACCGTGAGATGTGCTGTCTGTGGGGAAGCACAGATGCCCAGTGCTGTTGTGCCTGCGGATAGGCTGCACGGGGACAGTGAAGAACAGCAAGGTCTTTCAGGGCTGGCAGCTTCCTTGTGGGAGAAGGAGCCGGACGTTTGCCTTTTCGGAAACGGGCTCTGCCGAGAACAAGCACCGTGACATGTGCTGTCTGTGGGGAAGCACCGATGCCCAGTGCTGGTGTGCCTGCAGATAGGCTGCACGGGGACGGTGAGGACCAGCAAGAGCTTTCAGGGCTGGCAGCTTCCTTGTGGGAGAAGGAGCCGGACGTATGCCTTTTCGGAAACGGGCTCTGCCGAGAACGAGCACCGTGAGATGTGCTGTCTGTGGGAAAGCACAGATCCCCAGTGCTGGTGTGCCTGCGGATAGGCTGCACGGGGACGGTGAGGACCAGCAAGAGCTTTCAGGGCTGGCAGCTTCCTTGTGGGAGAAGGAGCCGGACGTATGCCTTTTCGGAAACGGGCTCTGCCGAGAACGAGCACCGTGAGATGCGCTTTCTGTTCGAAAGCAGAGATGCCCAGTGCTGTTGTGCCTGTGGATAGGATGCAGAGGGACAGTGAAGACCAGCAAGAGCTTTCAGGGCTGGCAGCGTCCTTGTGGGAGAAGGAGCCGGACGTATGCCTTTTCGGAAACGGGCTCTGCCGAGAACGAGCACCGTGAGATGCGCTTTCTGTTCGAAAGCAGAGATGCCCACTGCTGTTGTGCCTGTGGATAGGCTGCGCGGGGACAGTGAAGACGAGCAAGAGCTTTCAGAGCTGGCAGCTTCCTTGTGAGAGAAGGAGCCGGACGTTTGCCTTTTCGGAAACGGGCTCTGCAGAGATCGAGCGCCGTGACTTGTACCGTGCCTGGGCAAGTATAGATGCCCAGTGCTGTTGTGCCAGTCGGTAAGCTGTACTGGGACAGTGAAGACGAGCAAGGTCTTTCAGGGCTGGCAGCTTCCTTGTGGGAGAAGGAGCCGGACGTTTGCCTTTTCGGAAACGGGCTCTGCCGAGAACGAGCACCGTGAGATGTGCTGTCTGTGGGGAAGCACAGATGCCCAGTGCTGTTGTGCCTGTGGATAGGCTGCACGGGGACAGTGAAGACCAGCAAGAGCTTTCAGCGCTGGCAGCTTCCTTGTGGGAGAAGGAGCCGGACGTATGCCTTTTCGGAAAGGGGTTCTGCCGAGAACGAGCACCGTGAGATGCGCTTTCTGTTCGAAAACAGAGATGCCCAGTGCTGTTGTGCCTGTGGATAGGATGCACAGGGACAGTGAAGACCAGCAAGGTCTTTCAGGGCTGGCAGCTTCCTTGTGGGAGAAGGAGCCGGACGTTTGCCTTTTCGGAAACGGGCTCTGCCGAGAACGAGCACCGTGAGATGTGCTGTCTGTGGGAAAGCACAGATCCCCAGTGCTGGTGTGCCAGTGGGTAAGCTGTACTGGGACAGTGAAGACCAGCAAGAGCTTTCAGGGCTGGCAGCTTCCTTGTGGGAGAAGGAGCCGGACGTTTGCCTTTTCGGAAACGGGCTCTGCAGAGATCGAGCGCCGTGACTTGTACCGTGCCTGGGCAAGTATAGATGCCCAGTGCTGTTGTGCCAGTGGGTAAGCTGTACTGGGACAGTGAAGACGAGCAAGGTCTTTCAGGGCTGGCAGCTTCCTTGTGGGAGAAGGAGCCGGACGTTTGCCTTTTCGGAAAGGGGCTCTGCCGAGAACGAGCACCGTGACATGTGCTGTCTGTGGGGAAGCACAGATGCCCAGTGCTGTTGTGCCTCCGGATAGGCTGCACGGGGACAGTGAAGAACAGCAAGGTCTTTCAGGGCTGGCAGCTTCCTTGTGGGAGAAGGAGCCGGACGTTTGCCTTTTCGGAAACGGGCTCTGCCGAGAACAAGCACCGTGACATGTGCTGTCTGTGGGGAAGCACCGATGCCCAGTGCTGGTGTGCCTGCAGATAGGCTGCACGGGGACGGTGAGGACCAGCAAGAGCTTTCAGGGCTGGCAGCTTCCTTGTGGGAGAAGGAGCCGGACGTATGCCTTTTCGGAAACGGGCTCTGCCGAGAACGAGCACCGTGAGATGTGCTGTCTGTGGGAAAGCACAGATCCCCAGTGCTGGTGTGCCTGCGGATAGGCTGCACGGGGACGGTGAGGACCAGCAAGAGCTTTCAGGGCTGGCAGCTTCCTTGTGGGAGAAGGAGCCGGACGTATGCCTTTTCGGAAACGGGCTCTGCCGAGAACGAGCACCGTGAGATGCGCTTTCTGTTCGAAAGCAGAGATGCCCAGTGCTGTTGTGCCTGTGGATAGGATGCAGAGGGACAGTGAAGACCAGCAAGAGCTTTCAGGGCTGGCAGCGTCCTTGTGGGAGAAGGAGCCGGACGTATGCCTTTTCGGAAACGGGCTCTGCCGAGAACGAGCACCGTGAGATGCGCTTTCTGTTCGAAAGCAGAGATGCCCACTGCTGTTGTGCCTGTGGATAGGCTGCGCGGGGACAGTGAAGACGAGCAAGAGCTTTCAGAGCTGGCAGCTTCCTTGTGAGAGAAGGAGCCGGACGTTTGCCTTTTCGGAAACGGGCTCTGCAGAGATCGAGCGCCGTGACTTGTACCGTGCCTGGGCAAGTATAGATGCCCAGTGCTGTTGTGCCAGTGGGTAAGCTGTACTGGGACAGTGAAGACGAGCAAGGTCTTTCAGGGCTGGCAGCTTCCTTGTGGGAGAAGGAGCCGGACGTTTGCCTTCTCGAAAAGAAGCTCTGCAGAGATCGAGCGCCGTGACTTGTCCCGTGCCTGGGCAAGTACATATGCCCAGTGCTGTTGTGCCAGTCGGTAAGCTGTACTGGGACAGTGAAGACCAGCAAGGTCTTTCGGGGCTGGCAGCTTCCTTGTGGGTGAAGGAGCCGGACGTTTGCCTTTTCGGAAAGGGGCTATGCCGAGAACGAGCACCGTGAGATGTGCTGTCTGTGGGGAAGCACAGATGCCCAGTGCTGTTGTGCCTGCGGATAGGCTGCACGGGGACAGTGAAGACCAGCAAGAGCTTTCAGCGCTGGCAGCTTCCTTGTGGGAGAAGGAGCCGGACGTTTGCCTTTTCGGAAACGGGCTCTGCCGAGAACGAGCGCCGTGAGATGTGCTGTCTGTGGGGAAGCACAGATCCCCAGTGCTGTTGTGCCTGCGGATAGGCTGCACGGGGAGGGTGAGGACCAGCAAGAGCTTTCAGGGCTGGCAGCTTCCTTGTGGGAGAAGGAGCCGGACGTTTGCCTTTTCGGAAACGGGCTCTGCCGAGAACGAGCACCGTGAGATGTGCTGTCTGTGGGGAAGCACAGATGCCCAGTGCTGTTGTGCCTGCGGATAGGCTGCACGGGGAGGGTGAGGACCAGCAAGAGCTTTCAGGGCTGGCAGCTTCCTTGTGGGAGAAGGAGCTGGACGTTTGCCTTTTCGGAAAGGGGCTCTGCCGAGAACGAGCACCGTGAGATGCGCTTTCTGTTCGAAAGCAGAGATGCCCAGTGCTGTTGTGCCTGTGGATAGGATGCACAGGGACAGTGAAGACCAGCAAGGTCTTTCAGGGCTGGCAGCTTCCTTGTGGGAGAAGGAGCTGGACGTTTGGCTTTTCGGAAAGGGGCTCTGCCGAGAACGAGCACCGTGAGATGTTCTGTCTGTGGGGAAGCACAGATCCCCAGTGCTGTTGTGCCTGCGGATAGGCTGCACGGGGACAGTGAAGAACAGCAAGAGCTTTCAGGGCAGGTAGCTTCCTTGTGGGAGAAGGAGCCGGACGTTTGCCTTTTCGAAAAGAAGCTCTGCAGAGATCGAGCGCCGTGACGTGTACCGTGCCTGGGCAAGTACATATGCCCAGTGCTGTTGTGCCAGTCGGTAAGCTGTACTGGGACAGTGAAGACCAGCAAGGTCTTTCAGGGCTGGCAGCTTCCTTGTGGGAGAAGGAGCCGGACGTTTGCCTTTTCGGAAACGGGCTCTGCCGAGAACGAGCACCGTGAGATGTGCTGTCTGTGGGGAAGAACAGATGCCCAGTGCTGTTGTGCCTGTGGATAGGCTGCACGGGGAGGGTGAAGACCAGCAAGAGCTTTCAGCGCTGGCAGCTTCCTTGTGGGAGAAGGAGCCGGACGTATGCCTTTTCGGAAACGGGCTCTGCCGAGAACGTGCACCGTGAGATGTGCTGTCTGTGGGGAAGAACAGATGCCCAGTGCTGTTGTGCCTGTGGATAGGCTGCACGGGGAGGGTGAAGACCAGCAAGAGCTGTCAGAGCTGGCAGCTTCCTTGTGAGAGAAGGAGCCGGACGTTTGCCTTTTCGAAAAGAAGCTCTGCAGAGATCGAGCGCCGTGACGTGTACCGTGCCTGGGCAAGTACAGATGCCCAGTGCTGTTGTGCCAGTGGGTAAGCTGTACTGGGACAGTGAAGACCAGCAAGAGCTTTCAGGGCTGGCAGCTTCCTTGTGGGAGAAGGAGCCAGACGTTTGTCTTTTCGGAAACGGTCTCTGCCGAGAACGAGTGCCGCGAGCTGTGCTGTCTGTGGGAAAGCACAGATCCCCAGTGCTGTTGTGCCTGCGGATAGCCTGCACGGGGACAGTGAAGAACAGCAAGAGCTTTCAGGGCAGGTAGCTTCCTTGTGGGAGAAGGAGCCGGACGTTTGCCTTTTCGGAAACGGGCTCTGCCGAGATCGAGCACCGTGAGATGCGCTTTCTGTTCGAAAGCAGAGATGCCCAGTGCTGTTGTGCCTGTGGATAGGATGCACAGGGACAGTGAAGACCAGCAAGGTCTTTCAGGGCTGGCAGCTTCCTTGTGGGAGAAGGAGCCAGACGTTTGCCTTTTCGGAAACGGGCTCTGCCGAGAACAAGCACCGTGAGATGTGCTGTCTGTGGGGAAGCACAGATGCCCAGTGCTGTTGTGCCAGTGGGTAAGCTGTACTGGGACGGTGAAGACCAGCAAGAGCTTTCAGGGCTGGCAGCTTCCTTGTGGGAGAAGGAGCCGGACGTATGCCTTTTCGGAAACGGGCTCTGCCGAGAACGAGCACCGTGAGATGCGGTTTCTGTTCGAAAGCAGAGATGCCCAGTGCTGTTGTGCCTGTGGATAGGATGCAGAGGGACAGTGAAGACCAGCAAGAGCTTTCAGGGCTGGCAGCGTCCTTGTGGGAGAAGGAGCCGGACGTATGCCTTTTCGGAAACGGGCTCTGCCGAGAACGAGCACCGTGAGATGCGCTTTCTGTTCGAAAGCAGAGATGCCCACTGCTGTTGTGCCTGTGGATAGGCTGCGCGGGGACAGTGAAGACGAGCAAGAGCTTTCAGAGCTGGCAGCTTCCTTGTGAGAGAAGGAGCCGGACGTTTGCCTTTTCGGAAACGGGCTCTGCAGAGATCGAGCGCCGTGACTTGTACCGTGCCTGGGCAAGTATAGATGCCCAGTGCTGTTGTGCCAGTCGGTAAGCTGTACTGGGACAGTGAAGACGAGCAAGGTCTTTCAGGGCTGGCAGCTTCCTTGTGGGAGAAGGAGCCGGACGTTTGCCTTTTCGGAAACGGGCTCTGCCGAGAACGAGCACCGTGAGATGTGCTGTCTGTGGGGAAGCACAGATGCCCAGTGCTGTTCTGCCTGTGGATAGGCTGCACGGGGACAGTGAAGACCAGCAAGAGCTTTCAGCGCTGGCAGCTTCCTTGTGGGAGAAGGAGCCGGACGTATGCCTTTTCGGAAAGGGGTTCTGCCGAGAACGAGCACCGTGAGATGCGCTTTCTGTTCGAAAGCAGAGATGCCCAGTGCTGTTGTGCCTGTGGATAGGATGCACAGGGACAGTGAAGACCAGCAAGGTCTTTCAGGGCTGGCAGCTTCCTTGTGGGAGAAGGAGCCGGACGTTTGCCTTTTCGGAAACGGGCTCTGCCGAGAACGAGCACCGTGAGATGTGCTGTCTGTGCGAAAGCACAGATCCCCAGTGCTGGTGTGCCTGCGGATAGGCTGCACGGGGACGGTGAGGACCAGCAAGAGCTTTCAGCGCTGGCAGCTTCCTTGTGGGAGAAGGAGCTGGACGTTTGTCTTTTCGGAAACGGTCTCTGCCGAGAACGAGTGCCGCGAGCTGTGCTGTCTGTGGGAAAGCACCGATCCCCAGTGCTGTTGTGCCTGCGGATAGGCTGCACGGGGAGGGTGAAGACCAGCAAGAGCTTTCAGAGCTGGCAGCTTCCTTGTGGGAGAAGGAGCCGGACGTATGCCTTTTCGGAAACGGGCTCTGCCGAGAACGTGCACCGTGAGATGTGCTGTCTGTGGGGAAGCACAGATGCCCAGTGCTGTTGTGCCTGCGGATAGGCTGCACGGGGACAGTGAAGAACAGCAAGGTCTTTCAGGGCTGGCAGCTTCCTTGTGGGAGAAGGAGCCGGACGTTTGCCTTTTCGGAAACGGGCTCTGCCGAGAACAAGCACCGTGACATGTGCTGTCTGTGGGGAAGCACCGATGCCCAGTGCTGGTGTGCCTGCAGATAGGCTGCACGGGGACGGTGAGGACCAGCAAGAGCTTTCAGGGCTGGCAGCTTCCTTGTGGGAGAAGGAGCCGGACGTATGCCTTTTCGGAAACGGGCTCTGCCGAGAACGAGCACCGTGAGATGTGCTGTCTGTGGGAAAGCACAGATCCCCAGTGCTGGTGTGCCTGCGGATAGGATGCAGAGGGACAGTGAGGACCAGCAAGAGCTTTCAGGGCTGGCAGCTTCCTTGTGGGAGAAGGAGCCGGACGTTTGCCTTTTCGGAAAGGGGTTCTGCCGAGAACGAGCACCGTGAGATGTTCTGTCTGTGGGGAAGCACAGATCCCCAGTGCTGTTGTGCCTGCGGATAGGCTGCACGGGGACAGTGAAGAACAGCAAGGTCTTTCAGGGCTGGCAGCTTCCTTGTGGGAGAAGGAGCCGGACGTTTGTCTTTTCGGAAACGGTCTCTGCCGAGAACGAGCGCCGCGAGCTGTGCTGTCTGTGGGAAAGCACCGATCCCCAGTGCTGTTGTGCCTGCGGATAGGCTGCACGGGGACAGTGAAGAACAGCAAGAGCTTTCAGGGCAGGTAGCTTCCTTGTGGGAGAAGGAGCCGGACGTTTGCCTTTTCGGAAACGGGCTCTGCCGAGATCGAGCACCGTGAGATGCGCTTTCTGTTCGAAAGCAGAGATGCCCAGTGCTGTTGTGCCTGTGGATAGGATGCACAGGGACAGTGAAGACCAGCAAGGTCTTTCAGGGCTGGCAGCTTCCTTGTGGGAGAAGGAGCCAGACGTTTGCCTTTTCGGAAACGGGCTCTGCCGAGAACAAGCACCGTGACTTGTACCGTGCCTGGGCAAGTACAGATGCCCAGTGCTGTTGTGCCAGTGGGTAAGCTGTACTGGGACAGTGAAGACGAGCAAGGTCTTTCAGGGCTGGCAGCTTCCTTGTGGGAGAAGGAGCCGGACGTTTGCCTTTTCGGAAACGGGCTCTGCCGAGAACGAGCACCGTGAGATGTTCTGTCTGTGGGGAAGCACAGATGCCCAGTGCTGTTGTGCCTGCGGACAGGCTGCACGGGGACGGTGAGGACCAGCAAGAGCTTTCAGGGCTGGCAGCTTCCTTGTGGGAGAAGGAGCCGGACGTATGCCTTTTCGGAAACGGGCTCTGCCGAGAACGAGCACCGTGAGATGCGCTTTCTGTTCGAAAGCAGAGATGCCCAGTGCTGTTGTGCCTGTGGATAGGATGCAGAGGGACAGTGAAGACCAGCAAGAGCTTTCAGGGCTGGCAGCTTCCTTGTGGGAGAAGGAGCCGGATGTTTGTCTTTTCGGAAACGGTCTCTGCCGAGAACGAGCACTGTGAGATGTGCTGTCTGTGGGGAAGCACAGATGCCCAGTGCTGTTGTGCCTGCGGATAGGCTGCACGGGGAGGGTGAAGACCAGCAAGAGCTTTCAGCGCTGGCAGCTTCTTTGTGGGAGAAGGAGCCGGACGTATGCCTTTTCGGAAACGGGCTCTGCCGAGAACGTGCACCGTGAGATGTGCTGTCTGTGGCGAAGCACAGATGCCCAGTGCTGTTGTGCCAGTGGGTAAGCTGTACTGGGACGGTGAGGACCAGCAAGAGCTTCCAGGGCTGGCAGCTTCCTTGTGGGTGAAGGAGCCGGACGTTTGCCTTTTCGGAAAGGGGCTCTGCCGAGAACGAGCACCGTGAGATGTGCTGTCTGTGGGGAAGCACAGATGCCCAGTGCTGTTGTGCCTGTGGATAGGATGCACAGGGACAGTGAAGACCAGCAAGGTCTTTCAGGGCTGGCAGCTTCCTTGTGGGAAAAGGAGCCGGACGTTTGCCTTTTCGGAAAGGCGCTATGTCGAGAACGAGCACCGTGAGATGTGCTGTCTGTGGGAAAGCACAGACGCCCACTGCTGTTGTGCCTGTGGATAGGCTGCGCGGGGACAGTGAAGACGAGCAAGAGCTGTCAGAGCTGGCAGCTTCCTTGTGAGAGAAGGAGCCGGACGTTTGCCTTTTCGAAAAGAAGCTCTGCAGAGATCGAGCGCCGTGACGTGTACCGTGCCTGGGCAAGTACAGATGCCCAGTGCTGTTGTGCCAGTGGGTAAGCTGTACTGGGACAGTGAAGACCTGCAAGAGCTTTCAGGGCTGGCAGCTTCCTTGTGGGAGAAGGAGCTGGACGTTTGTCTTTTCGGAAACGGTCTCTGCCGAGAACGAGTGCCGCGAGCTGTGCTGTCTGTGGGAAAGCACCGATCCCCAGTGCTGTTGTGCCTGCGGATAGGCTGCACGGGGAGGGTGAAGACCAGCAAGAGCTTTCAGCGCTGGCAGCTTCCTTGTGGGAGAAGGAGCCGGACGTATGCCTTTTCGGAAACGGGCTCTGCCGAGAACGTGCACCGTGAGATGTGCTGTCTGTGGGGAAGCACAGATGCCCAGTGCTGTTGTGCCAGTGGGTAAGCTGTACTGGGACGGTGAGGACCAGCAAGAGCTTTCAGGGCTGGCAGCTTCCTTGTGGGAGAAGGAGCCGGACGTTTGCCTTTTCGGAAACGGGCTCTGCCGAGAACGTGCACCGTGAGATGTGCTGTCTGTGGGAAAGCACAGATCCCCAGTGCTGTTGTGCCTGCGGATAGGCTGCACGGGGAGGGTGAAGACCAGCAAGAGCTTTCAGCGCTGGCAGCTTCCTTGTGGGAGAAGGAGCCGGACGTATGCCTTTTCGGAAACGGGCTCTGCCGAGAACGTGCACCGTGAGATGTTCTTTCTGTGGGGAAGCACAGATCCCCAGTGCTGTTGTGCCTGCGGATAGGCTGCACGGGGACAGTGAAGAACAGCAAGGTCTTTCAGGGCTGGCAGCTTCCTTGTGGGAGAAGGAGCCGGACGTTTGTCTTTTCGGAAACGGTCTCTGCCGAGAACGAGCGCCGCGAGCTGTGCTGTCTGTGGGAAAGCACCGATCCCCAGTGCTGTTGTGCCTGCGGATAGGCTGCACGGGGACAGTGAAGAACAGCAAGAGCTTTCAGGGCAGGTAGCTTCCTTGTGGGAGAAGGAGCCGGACGTTTGCCTTTTCGGAAACGGGCTCTGCCGAGATCGAGCACCGTGAGATGCGCTTTCTGTTCGAAAGCAGAGATGCCCTGTGCTGTTGTGCCTGTGGATAGGATGCACAGGGACAGTGAAGACCAGCAAGGTCTTTCAGGGCTGGCAGCTTCCTTGTGGGAGAAGGAGCCAGACGTTTGCCTTTTCGGAAACGGGCTCTGCCGAGAACAAGCACCGTGACTTGTACCGTGCCTGGGCAAGTACAGATGCCCAGTGCTGTTGTGCCAGTGGGTAAGCTGTACTGGGACAGTGAAGACGAGCAAGGTCTTTCAGGGCTGGCAGCTTCCTTGTGGGAGAAGGAGCCGGACGTTTGCCTTTTCGGAAACGGGCTCTGCCGAGAACGAGCACCGTGAGATGTTCTGTCTGTGGGGAAGCACAGATGCCCAGTGCTGTTGTGCCTGCGGATAGGCTGCACGGGGACGGTGAGGACCAGCAAGAGCTTTCAGGGCTGGCAGCTTCCTTGTGGGAGAAGGAGCCGGACGTATGCCTTTTCGGAAACGGGCTCTGCCGAGAACGAGCACCGTGAGATGCGCTTTCTGTTCGAAAGCAGAGATGCCCAGTGCTGTTGTGCCTGTGGATAGGATGCAGAGGGACAGTGAAGACCAGCAAGAGCTTTCAGGGCTGGCAGCTTCCTTGTGGGAGAAGGAGCCGGACGTTTGTCTTTTCGGAAACGGTCTCTGCCGAGAACGAGCACCGTGAGATGTTCTGTCTGTGGGGAAGCACAGATCCCCAGTGCTGTTGTGCCTGCGGATAGGCTGCACGGGGACGGTGAGGACCAGCAAGAGCTTTCAGCGCTGGCAGCTTCCTTGTGGGAGAAGGAGCTGGACGTTTGTCTTTTCGGAAACGGTCTCTGCCGAGAACGAGCACTGTGAGATGTGCTGTCTGTGGGGAAGCACAGATGCCCAGTGCTGTTGTGCCTGCGGATAGGCTGCACGGGGAGGGTGAAGACCAGCAAGAGCTTTCAGCGCTGGCAGCTTCTTTGTGGGAGAAGGAGCCGGACGTATGCCTTTTCGGAAACGGGCTCTGCCGAGAACGTGCACCGTGAGATGTGCTGTCTGTGGGGAAGCACAGATGCCCAGTGCTGTTGTGCCAGTGGGTAAGCTGTACTGGGACGGTGAGGACCAGCAAGAGCTTCCAGGGCTGGCAGCTTCCTTGTGGGTGAAGGAGCCGGACGTTTGCCTTTTCGGAAAGGGGCTCTGCCGAGAACGAGCACCGTGAGATGTGCTGTCTGTGGGGAAGCACAGATGCCCAGTGCTGTTGTGCCTGTGGATAGGATGCACAGGGACAGTGAAGACCAGCAAGGTCTTTCAGGGCTGGCAGCTTCCTTGTGGGAGAAGGAGCCGGACGTTTGCCTTTTCGGAAAGGCGCTATGTCGAGAACGAGCACCGTGAGATGTGCTGTCTGTGGGAAAGCACAGACGCCCACTGCTGTTGTGCCTGTGGATAGGCTGCGCGGGGACAGTGAAGACGAGCAAGAGCTGTCAGAGCTGGCAGCTTCCTTGTGAGAGAAGGAGCCGGACGTTTGCCTTTTCGAAAAGAAGCTCTGCAGAGATCGAGCGCCGTGACGTGTACCGTGCCTGGGCAAGTACAGATGCCCAGTGCTGTTGTGCCAGTGGGTAAGCTGTACTGGGACAGTGAAGACCTGCAAGAGCTTTCAGGGCTGGCAGCTTCCTTGTGGGAGAAGGAGCTGGACGTTTGTCTTTTCGGAAACGGTCTCTGCCGAGAACGAGTGCCGCGAGCTGTGCTGTCTGTGGGAAAGCACCGATCCCCAGTGCTGTTGTGCCTGCGGATAGGCTGCACGGGGAGGGTGAAGACCAGCAAGAGCTTTCAGCGCTGGCAGCTTCCTTGTGGGAGAAGGAGCCGGACGTATGCCTTTTCGGAAACGGGCTCTGCCGAGAACGTGCACCGTGAGATGTGCTGTCTGTGGGGAAGCACAGATGCCCAGTGCTGTTGTGCCAGTGGGTAAGCTGTACTGGGACGGTGAGGACCAGCAAGAGCTTTCAGGGCTGGCAGCTTCCTTGTGGGAGAAGGAGCCGGACGTTTGCCTTTTCGGAAAGGGGTTCTGCCGAGAACGAGCACCGTGAGATGTGCTGTCTGTGGGAAAGCACAGATCCCCAGTGCTGTTGTGCCTGCGGATAGGCTGCACGGGGACAGTGAAGAACAGCAAGGTCTTTCAGGGCTGGCAGCTTCCTTGTGGGAGAAGGAGCCGGACGTTTGCCTTTTCGGAAACGGGCTCTGCCGAGAACGTGCACCGTGAGATGTGCTGTCTGTGGGGAAGCACAGATCCCCAGTGCTGGTGTGCCTGCGTATAGGCTGCACGGGGACGGTGAGGCCCAGCAAGAGCTTTCAGGGCTGGCAGCTTCCTTGTGGGAGAAGGAGCCGGACGTATGCCTTTTCGGAAACGGGCTCTGCCGAGAACGAGCACCGTGAGATGCGCTTTCTTTTCGAAAGCAGAGATGCCCAGTGCTGTTGTGCCTGTGGATAGGATGCAGAGGGACAGTGAAGACCAGCAAGAGCTTTCAGGGCTGGCAGCTTCCTTGTGGGAGAAGGAGCCGGACGTATGCCTTTTCGGAAACGGGCTCTGCCGAGAACGAGCACCGTGAGATGTGCTGTCTGTTCGAAAGCAGAGATGCCCACTGCTGTTGTGCCTGTGGATAGGCTGCGCGGGGACAGTGAAGACGAGCAAGAGCTTTCAGAGCTGGCAGCTTCCTTGTGAGAGAAGGAGCCGGACGTTTGCCTTTTCGGAAACGGGCTCTGCAGAGATCGAGCGCCGTGACTTGTACCGTGCCTGGGCAAGTATAGATGCCCAGTGCTGTTGTGCCAGTCGGTAAGCTGTACTGGGACAGTGAAGACGAGCAAGGTCTTTCAGGGCTGGCAGCTTCCTTGTGGGAGAAGGAGCCGGACGTTTGCCTTTTCGGAAACGGGCTCTGCCGAGAACGAGCACCGTGAGATGTGCTGTCTGTGGGGAAGCACAGATGCGAAGTGCTGTTGTGCCTGTGGATAGGCTGCACGGGGACAGTGAAGACCAGCAAGAGCTTTCAGCGCTGGCAGCTTCCTTGTGGGAGAAGGAGCCGGACGTATGCGTTTTCGGAAAGGGGTTCTGCCGAGAACGAGCACCGTGAGATGTGCTGTCTGTGGGAAAGCACAGATCCCCAGTGCTGGTGTGCCTGCGGATAGGCTGCACGGGGACGGTGAGGACCAGCAAGAGCTTTCAGGGCTGGCAGCTTCCTTGTGGGAGAAGGAGCCGGACGTATGCCTTTTCGGAAACGGGCTCTGCCGAGAACGAGCAGCGTGAGATGTGCTGTCTGTGGGGAAGCACCGATCCCCAGTGCTGTTGTGCCTGCGGATAGGATGCACAGGGTCAGTGAAGAACAGCAAGAGCTTTCAGCGCTGGCAGCTTCCTTGTGGGAGAAGGAGCTGGACGTTTGTCTTTTCGGAAACGGTCTCTGCCGAGAACGAGTGCCGCGAGCTGTGCTGTCTGTGGGAAAGCACCGATCCCCAGTGCTGTTGTGCCTGCGGATAGGCTGCACGGGGACAGTGAAGAACAGCAAGAGCTTTCAGGGCAGGTAGCTTCCTTGTGGGAGAAGGAGCCGGACGTTTGCCTTTTCGAAAAGAAGCTCTGCAGAGATCGAGCGCCGTGACTTGTACCGTGCCTGGGCAAGTACAGATGCCCAGTGCTGTTGTGCCAGTGGGTAAGCTGTACTGGGACAGTGAAGACGTGCAAGGTCTTTCAGGGCTGGCAGCTTCCTTGTGGGAGAAGGAGCCGGACGTTTGCCTTTTCGGAAACGGGCTCTGCCGAGAACGTGCACCGTGAGATGTGCTGTCTCTGGGGAAGCACAGATGCCCAGTGCTGTTGTGCCAGTGGGTAAGCTGTACTGGGACGGTGAGGACCAGCAAGAGCTTCCAGGGCTGGCAGCTTCCTTGTGGGTGAAGGAGCCGGACGTTTGCCTTTTCGGAAAGGGGCTCTGCCGAGAACGAGCACCGTGAGATGTGCTGTCTGTGGGGAAGCACAGATGCCCAGTGCTGTTGTGCCTGTGGATAGGATGCACAGGGACAGTGAAGACCAGCAAGGTCTTTCAGGGCTGGCAGCTTCCTTGTGGGAGAAGGAGCCGGACGTTTGCCTTTTCGGAAAGGCGCTATGTCGAGAACGAGCACCGTGAGATGTGCTGTCTGTGGGAAAGCACAGACGCCCACTGCTGTTGTGCCTGTGGATAGGCTGCGCGGGGACAGTGAAGACGAGCAAGAGCTGTCAGAGCTGGCAGCTTCCTTGTGAGAGAAGGAGCCGGACGTTTGCCTTTTCGAAAAGAAGCTCTGCAGAGATCGAGCGCCGTGACGTGTACCGTGCCTGGGCAAGTACAGATGCCCAGTGCTGTTGTGCCAGTGGGTAAGCTGTACTGGGACAGTGAAGACCTGCAAGAGCTTTCAGGGCTGGCAGCTTCCTTGTGGGAGAAGGAGCTGGACGTTTGTCTTTTCGGAAACGGTCTCTGCCGAGAACGAGTGCCGCGAGCTGTGCTGTCTGTGGGAAAGCACCGATCCCCAGTGCTGTTGTGCCTGCGGATAGGCTGCACGGGGAGGGTGAAGACCAGCAAGAGCTTTCAGCGCTGGCAGCTTCCTTGTGGGAGAAGGAGCCGGACGTATGCCTTTTCGGAAAGGGGCTCTGCCGAGAACGTGCACCGTGAGATGTTCTGTCTGTGGGGAAGCACAGATCCCCAGTGCTGTTGTGCCTGCGGATAGGCTGCACGGGGACAGTGAAGAACAGCAAGGTCTTTCAGGGCTGGCAGCTTCCTTGTGGGAGAAGGAGCCGGACGTTTGTCTTTTCGGAAACGGTCTCTGCCGAGAACGAGCGCCGCGAGCTGTGCTGTCTGTGGGAAAGCACCGATCCCCAGTGCTGTTGTGCCTGCGGATAGGCTGCACGGGGACAGTGAAGAACAGCAAGAGCTTTCAGGGCAGGTAGCTTCCTTGTGGGAGAAGGAGCCGGACGTTTGCCTTTTCGGAAACGGGCTCTGCCGAGATCGAGCACCGTGAGATGCGCTTTCTGTTCGAAAGCAGAGATGCCCTGTGCTGTTGTGCCTGTGGATAGGATGCACAGGGGCAGTGAAGACCAGCAAGGTCTTTCAGGGCTGGCAGCTTCCTTGTGGGAGAAGGAGCCAGACGTTTGCCTTTTCGGAAACGGGCTCTGCCGAGAACAAGCACCGTGACTTGTACCGTGCCTGGGCAAGTACAGATGCCCAGTGCTGTTGTGCCAGTGGGTAAGCTGTACTGGGACAGTGAAGACGAGCAAGGTCTTTCAGGGCTGGCAGCTTCCTTGTGGGAGAAGGAGCCGGACGTTTGCCTTTTCGGAAACGGGCTCTGCCGAGAATGAGCACCGTGAGATGTTCTGTCTGTGGGGAAGCACAGATGCCCAGTGCTGTTGTGCCTGCGGATAGGCTGCACGGGGACGGTGAGGACCAGCAAGAGCTTTCAGGGCTGGCAGCTTCCTTGTGGGAGAAGGAGCCGGACGTATGCCTTTTCGGAAACGGGCTCTGCCGAGAACGAGCACCGTGAGATGCGCTTTCTGTTCGAAAGCAGAGATGCCCAGTGCTGTTGTGCCTGTGGATAGGATGCAGAGGGACAGTGAAGACCAGCAAGAGCTTTCAGGGCTGGCAGCTTCCTTGTGGGAGAAGGAGCCGGACGTTTGTCTTTTCGGAAACGGTCTCTGCCGAGAACGAGCACCGTGAGATGTTCTGTCTGTGGGGAAGCACAGATCCCCAGTGCTGTTGTGCCTGCGGATAGGCTGCACGGGGACGGTGAGGACCAGCAAGAGCTTTCAGCGCTGGCAGCTTCCTTGTGGGAGAAGGAGCTGGACGTTTGTCTTTTCGGAAACGGTCTCTGCCGAGAACGAGCACTGTGAGATGTGCTGTCTGTGGGGAAGCACAGATGCCCAGTGCTGTTGTGCCTGCGGATAGGCTGCACGTGGAGGGTGAAGACCAGCAAGAGCTTTCAGCGCTGGCAGCTTCTTTGTGGGAGAAGGAGCCGGACGTATGCCTTTTCGGAAACGGGCTCTGTCGAGAACGTGCACCGTGAGATGTGCTGTCTGTGGGGAAGCACAGATGCCCAGTGCTGTTGTGCCAGTGGGTAAGCTGTACTGGGACGGTGAGGACCAGCAAGAGCTTCCAGGGCTGGCAGCTTCCTTGTGGGTGAAGGAGCCGGACGTTTGCCTTTTCGGAAAGGGGCTCTGCCGAGAACGAGCACCGTGAGATGTGCTGTCTGTGGGGAAGCACAGATGCCCAGTGCTGTTGTGCCTGTGGATAGGATGCACAGGGACAGTGAAGACCAGCAAGGTCTTTCAGGGCTGGCAGCTTCCTTGTGGGAGAAGGAGCCGGACGTTTGCCTTTTCGGAAAGGCGCTATGTCGAGAACGAGCACCGTGAGATGTGCTGTCTGTGGGAAAGCACAGACGCCCACTGCTGTTGTGCCTGTGGATAGGCTGCGCGGGGACAGTGAAGACGAGCAAGAGCTGTCAGAGCTGGCAGCTTCCTTGTGAGAGAAGGAGCCGGACGTTTGCCTTTTCGAAAAGAAGCTCTGCAGAGATCGAGCGCCGTGACGTGTACCGTGCCTGGGCAAGTATAGATGCCCAGTGCTGTTGTGCCAGTCGGTAAGCTGTACTGGGACAGTGAAGACCTGCAAGAGCTTTCAGGGCTGGCAGCTTCCTTGTGGGAGAAGGAGCTGGACGTTTGTCTTTTCGGAAACGGTCTCTGCCGAGAACGAGTGCCGCGAGCTGTGCTGTCTGTGGGAAAGCACCGATCCCCAGTGCTGTTGTGCCTGCGGATAGGCTGCACGGGGAGGGTGAAGACCAGCAAGAGCTTTCAGCGCTGGCAGCTTCCTTGTGGGAGAAGGAGCCGGACGTATGCCTTTTCGGAAACGGGCTCTGCCGAGAACGTGCACCGTGAGATGTGCTGTCTGTGGGGAAGCACAGATGCCCAGTGCTGTTGTGCCAGTGGGTAAGCTGTACTGGGACGGTGAGGACCAGCAAGAGCTTTCAGGGCTGGCAGCTTCCTTGTGGGAGAAGGAGCCGGACGTATGCCTTTTCGGAAACGGGCTCTGCCGAGAACGAGCAGCGTGAGATGTGCTGTCTGTGGGGAAGCACCGATCCCCAGTGCTGTTGTGCCTGCGGATAGGATGCACAGGGTCAGTGAAGACCAGCAAGAGCTTTCAGCGCTGGCAGCTTCCTTGTGGGAGAAGGAGCTGGACGTTTGTCTTTTCGGAAACGGTCTCTGCCGAGAACGAGTGCCGCGAGCTGTGCTGTCTGTGGGAAAGCACCGATCCCCAGTGCTGTTGTGCCTGCGGATAGGCTGCACGGGGACAGTGAAGAACAGCAAGAGCTTTCAGGGCAGGTAGCTTCCTTGTGGGAGAAGGAGCCGGACGTTTGCCTTTTCGAAAAGAAGCTCTGCAGAGATCGAGCGCCGTGACTTGTACCGTGCCTGGGCAAGTACAGATGCCCAGTGCTGTTGTGCCAGTGGGTAAGCTGTACTGGGACAGTGAAGACGTGCAAGGTATTTCAGGGCTGGCAGCTTCCTTGTGGGAGAAGGAGCCGGACGTATGCCTTTTCGGAAACGGGCTCTGCCGAGAACGTGCACCGTGAGATGTGCTGTCTCTGGGGAAGCACAGATGCCCAGTGCTGTTGTGCCAGTGGGTAAGCTGTACTGGGACAGTGAAGACGAGCAAGGTCTTTCAGGGCTGGCAGCTTCCTTGTGGGAGAAGGAGCCGGACGTTTGCCTTTTCGGAAAGGGGTTCTGCCGAGAACGAGCACCGTGAGATGTTCTGTCTGTGGGGAAGCACAGATCCCCAGTGCTGTTGTGCCTGCGGATAGGCTGCACGGGGACAGTGAAGAACAGCAAGGTCTTTCAGGGCTGGCAGCTTCCTTGTGGGAGAAGGAGCCGGACGTTTGTCTTTTCGGAAACGGTCTCTGCCGAGAACGAGCGCCGCGAGCTGTGCTGTCTGTGGGAAAGCACCGATCCCCAGTGCTGTTGTGCCTGCGGATAGGCTGCACGGGGACAGTGAAGAACAGCAAGAGCTTTCAGGGCAGGTAGCTTCCTTGTGGGAGAAGGAGCCGGACGTTTGCCTTTTCGGAAACGGGCTCTGCCGAGATCGAGCACCGTGAGATGCGCTTTCTGTTCGAAAGCAGAGATGCCCTGTGCTGTTGTGCCTGTGGATAGGATGCACAGGGACAGTGAAGACCAGCAAGGTCTTTCAGGGCTGGCAGCTTCCTTGTGGGAGAAGGAGCCAGACGTTTGCCTTTTCGGAAACGGGCTCTGCCGAGAACAAGCACCGTGACTTGTACCGTGCCTGGGCAAGTACAGATGCCCAGTGCTGTTGTGCCAGTGGGTAAGCTGTACTGGGACAGTGAAGACGAGCAAGGTCTTTCAGGGCTGGCAGCTTCCTTGTGGGAGAAGGAGCCGGACGTTTGCCTTTTCGGAAACGGGCTCTGCCGAGAACGAGCACCGTGAGATGTTCTGTCTGTGGGGAAGCACAGATGCCCAGTGCTGTTGTGCCTGCGGATAGGCTGCACGGGGACGGTGAGGACCAGCAAGAGCTTTCAGGGCTGGCAGCTTCCTTGTGGGAGAAGGAGCCGGACGTATGCCTTTTCGGAAACGGGCTCTGCCGAGAACGAGCACCGTGAGATGCGCTTTCTGTTCGAAAGCAGAGATGCCCAGTGCTGTTGTGCCTGTGGATAGGATGCAGAGGGACAGTGAAGACCAGCAAGAGCTTTCAGGGCTGGCAGCTTCCTTGTGGGAGAAGGAGCCGGACGTTTGTCTTTTCGGAAACGGGCTCTGCCGAGAACGAGCACCGTGAGATGTTCTGTCTGTGGGGAAGCACAGATCCCCAGTGCTGTTGTGCCTGCGGATAGGCTGCACGGGGACGGTGAGGACCAGCAAGAGCTTTCAGCGCTGGCAGCTTCCTTGTGGGAGAAGGAGCTGGACATTTGTCTTTTCGGAAACGGTCTCTGCCGAGAACGAGCACTGTGAGATGTGCTGTCTGTGGGGAAGCACAGATGCCCAGTGCTGTTGTGCCTGCGGATAGGCTGCACGGGGAGGGTGAAGACCAGCAAGAGCTTTCAGCGCTGGCAGCTTCTTTGTGGGAGAAGGAGCCGGACGTATGCCTTTTCGGAAACGGGCTCTGCCGAGAACGTGCACCGTGAGATGTGCTGTCTGTGGGGAAGCACAGATGCCCAGTGCTGTTGTGCCAGTGGGTAAGCTGTACTGGGACGGTGAGGACCAGCAAGAGCTTTCAGGGCTGGCAGCTTCCTTGTGGAAGAAGGAGCCGGACGTTTGCCTTTTCGGAAAGGGGCTCTGCTGAGAACGTGCACCGTGAGATGTGCTGTCTGTGGGGAAGCACAGATGCCCAGTGCTGTTGTGCCTGCGGATAGGCTGCACGGGGAGGGTGAAGACCAGCAAGGTCTTTCAGGGCTGGCAGCTTCCTTGTGGGAGAAGGAGCCGGACGTTTGCCTTTTCTAAAAGAAGCTCTGCAGAGATCGAGCGCCGTGACGTGTACCTTGCCTGGGCAAGTACAGATGCCCAGTGCTGTTGTGCCAGTGGGTAAGCTGTACTGGGACAGTGAAGACGAGCAAGGTCTTTCAGGGCTGGCAGCTTCCTTGTGGGAGAAGGAGCCGGACGTTTGCCTTTTCGGAAACGGGCTCTGCCGAGAACAAGCACCGTGACATGTGCTGTCTGTGGGAAAGCACAGATGCCCAGTGCTGTTGTGCCAGTGGGTAAGCTGTACTGGGACAGTGAAGACCAGGAAGAGCTTTCAGGGCTGGCAGCTTCCTTGTGGGAGAAGGAGCCGGACGTTTGCCTTTTCGGAAACGGGCTCTGCCGAGAACAAGCACCGTGAGATGTGCTGTCTGTGGGAAAGCACAGACGCCCACTGCTGTTGTGCCTGCGGATAGGCTGCACGGGGACAGTGAAGACCAGCAAGAGCTTTCAGGGCTGGCAGCTTCCTTGTGGGAGAAGGAGCCGGACGTTTGTCTTTTCGGAAACGGTCTCTGCCGAGAACGAGCGCCGCGAGCTGTGCTGTCTGTGGGAAAGCACCGATCCCCAGTGCTGTTGTGCCTGCGGATAGGCTGCACGGGGAGGGTGAAGACCAGCAAGAGCTTTCAGCGCTGGCAGCTTCTTTGTGGGAGAAGGAGCCGGACGTATGCCTTTTCGGAAACGGGCTCTGCCGAGAACGTGCACCGTGAGATGTGCTGTCTGTGGGGAAGCACAGATGCCCAGTGCTGTTGTGCCAGTGGGTAAGCTGTACTGGGACGGTGAGGACCAGCAAGAGCTTTCAGGGCTGGCAGCTTCCTTGTGGGAAAAGGAGCCGGACGTTTGCCTTTTCGGAAACGGGCTCTGCCGAGAACGAGCACCGTGAGATGTGCTGTCTGTGGGGAAGCACAGATGCCCAGTGCTGTTGTGCCTGTGGATAGGATGCACAGGGACAGTGAAGACCAGCAAGGTCTTTCAGGGCTGGCAGCTTCCTTGTGGGAGAAGGAGCCGGACGTTTGCCTTTTCGAAAAGAAGCTCTGCAGAGATCGAGCGCCGTGACGTGTACCGTGCCTGGGCAAGTACAGATGCCCAGTGCTGTTGTGCCAGTGGGTAAGCTGTACTGGGACAGTGAAGACCAGGAAGAGCTTTCAGGGCTGGCAGCTTCCTTGTGGGAGAAGGAGCCGGACGTTTGCCTTTTCGGAAACGGGCTCTGCCGAGAACAAGCACCGTGAGATGTGCTGTTTGTGGGAAAGCACAGACGCCCACTGCTGTTGTGCCTGCGGATAGGCTGCACGGGGACAGTGAAGAACAGCAAGAGCTTTCAGGGCTGGCAGCTTCCTTGTGGGAGAAGGAGCCGGACGTTTGTCTTTTCGGAAACGGTCTCTGCCGAGAACGAGCGCCGCGAGCTGTGCTGTCTGTGGGAAAGCACCGATCCCCAGTGCTGTTGTGCCTGCGGATAGGCTGCACGGGGACAGTGAAGAACAGCAAGAGCTTTCAGGGCAGGTAGCTTCCTTGTGGGAGAAGGAGCCGGACGTTTGCCTTTTCGGAAACGGGCTCTGCCGAGATCGAGCACCGTGAGATGCGCTTTCTGTTCGAAAGCAGAGATGCCCAGTGCTGTTGTGCCTGTGGATAGGATGCACAGGGACAGTGAAGACCAGCAAGGTCTTTCAGGGCTGGCAGCTTCCTTGTGGGAGAAGGAGCCAGACGTTTGCCTTTTCGGAAACGGGCTCTGCCGAGAACAAGCACCGTGACTTGTACCGTGCCTGGGCAAGTACAGATGCCCAGTGCTGTTGTGCCAGTGGGTAAGCTGTACTGGGACAGTGAAGACGAGCATGGTCTTTCAGGGCTGGCAGCTTCCTTGTGGGAGAAGGAGCCGGACGTTTGCCTTTTCGGAAACGGGCTCTGCCGAGAACAAGCACCGTGACATGTGCTGTCTGTGGGGAAGCACCGATGCCCAGTGCTGGTGTGCCTGCAGATAGGCTGCACGGGGACGGTGAGGACCAGCAAGAGCTTTCAGGGCTGGCAGCTTCCTTGTGGGAGAAGGAGCCGGACGTATGCTTTTTCGGAAACGGGCTCTGCCGAGAACGAGCACCGTGAGATGTGCTGTCTGTGGGGAAGCACAGATCCCCAGTGCTGTTGTGCCTGCGGATAGGCTGCACGGGGACGGTGAGGACCAGCAAGAGCTTTCAGCGCTGGCAGCTTCCTTGTGGGAGAAGGAGCTGGACGTTTGTCTTTTCGGAAACGGTCTCTGCCGAGAACGAGCACTGTGAGATGTGCTGTCTGTGGGGAAGCACAGATGCCCAGTGCTGTTGTGCCTGCGGATAGGCTGCACGGGGAGGGTGAAGACCAGCAAGAGCTTTCAGCGCTGGCAGCTTCTTTGTGGGAGAAGGAGCCGGACGTATGCCTTTTCGGAAACGGGCTCTGCCGAGAACGTGCACCGTGAGATGTGCTGTCTGTGGGGAAGCACAGATGCCCAGTGCTGTTGTGCCAGTGGGTAAGCTGTACTGGGACGGTGAGGACCAGCAAGAGCTTCCAGGGCTGGCAGCTTCCTTGTGGGTGAAGGAGCCGGACGTTTGCCTTTTCGGAAAGGGGCTCTGCCGAGAACGAGCACCGTGAGATGTGCTGTCTGTGGGGAAGCACAGATGCCCAGTGCTGTTGTGCCTGTGGATAGGATGCACAGGGACAGTGAAGACCAGCAAGGTCTTTCAGGGCTGGCAGCTTCCTTGTGGGAAAAGGAGCCGGACGTTTGCCTTTTCGGAAAGGCGCTATGTCGAGAACGAGCACCGTGAGATGTGCTGTCTGTGGGAAAGCACAGACGCCCACTGCTGTTGTGCCTGTGGATAGGCTGCGCGGGGACAGTGAAGACGAGCAAGAGCTGTCAGAGCTGGCAGCTTCCTTGTGAGAGAAGGAGCCGGACGTTTGCCTTTTCGAAAAGAAGCTCTGCAGAGATCGAGCGCCGTGACGTGTACCGTGCCTGGGCAAGTACAGATGCCCAGTGCTGTTGTGCCAGTGGGTAAGCTGTACTGGGACAGTGAAGACCTGCAAGAGCTTTCAGGGCTGGCAGCTTCCTTGTGGGAGAAGGAGCTGGACGTTTGTCTTTTCGGAAACGGTCTCTGCCGAGAACGAGTGCCGCGAGCTGTGCTGTCTGTGGGAAAGCACCGATCCCCAGTGCTGTTGTGCCTGCGGATAGGCTGCACGGGGAGGGTGAAGACCAGCAAGAGCTTTCAGCGCTGGCAGCTTCCTTGTGGGAGAAGGAGCCGGACGTATGCCTTTTCGGAAACGGGCTCTGCCGAGAACGTGCACCGTGAGATGTGCTGTCTGTGGGGAAGCACAGATGCCCAGTGCTGTTGTGCCAGTGGGTAAGCTGTACTGGGATGGTGAGGACCAGCAAGAGCTTCCAGGGCTGGCAGCTTCCTTGTGGGTGAAGGAGCCGGACGTTTGCCTTTTCGGAAAGGGGCTCTGCCGAGAACGAGCACCGTGAGATGTGCTGTCTGTGGGAAAGCACAGATCCCCAGTGCTGTTGTGCCTGCGGATAGGCTGCACGGGGACAGTGAAGAACAGCAAGGTCTTTCAGGGCTGGCAGCTTCCTTGTGGGAGAAGGAGCCGGACGTTTGCCTTTTCGGAAACGGGCTCTGCCGAGAACGTGCACCGTGAGATGTGCTGTCTGTGGGGAAGCACAGATCCCCAGTGCTGGTGTGCCTGCGTATAGGCTGCACGGGGACGGTGAGGACCAGCAAGAGCTTTCAGGGCTGGCAGCTTCCTTGTGGGAGAAGGAGCCGGACGTATGCCTTTTCGGAAACGGGCTCTGCCGAGAACGAGCACCGTGAGATGCGCTTTCTGTTCGAAAGCAGAGATGCCCAGTGCTGTTGTGCCTGTGGATAGGATGCAGAGGGACAGTGAAGACCAGCAAGAGCTTTCAGGGCTGGCAGCTTCCTTGTGGGAGAAGGAGCCGGACGTATGCCTTTTCGGAAACGGGCTCTGCCGAGAACGAGCACCGTGAGATGCGCTTTCTGTTCGAAAGCAGAGATGCCCACTGCTGTTGTGCCTGTGGATAGGCTGCGCGGGGACAGTGAAGACGAGCAAGAGCTTTCAGAGCTGGCAGCTTCCTTGTGAGAGAAGGAGCCGGACGTTTGCCTTTTCGGAAACGGGCTCTGCAGAGATCGAGCGCCGTGACTTGTACCGTGCCTGGGCAAGTATAGATGCCCAGTGCTGTTGTGCCAGTCGGTAAGCTGTACTGGGACAGTGAAGACGAGCAAGGTCTTTCAGGGCTGGCAGCTTCCTTGTGGGAGAAGGAGCCGGACGTTTGCCTTTTCGGAAACGGGCTCTGCCGAGAACGAGCACCGTGACATGTGCTGTCTGTGGGAAAGCACAGATGCCCAGTGCTGTTGTGCCAGTGGGTAAGCTGTACTGGGACAGTGAAGACCAGGAAGAGCTTTCAGGGCTGGCAGCTTCCTTGTGGGAGAAGGAGCCGGACGTTTGCCTTTTCGGAAACGGGCTCTGCCGAGAACAAGCACCGTGAGATGTGCTGTCTGTGGGAAAGCACAGACGCCCACTGCTGTTGTGCCTGCGGATAGGCTGCACGGGGACAGTGAAGAACAGCAAGAGCTTTCAGGGCTGGCAGCTTCCTTGTGGGAGAAGGAGCCGGACGTTTGTCTTTTCGGAAACGGTCTCTGCCGAGAACGAGCGCCGCGAGCTGTGCTGTCTGTGGGGAAGCACAGATGCCCAGTGCTGTTGTGCCTGCGGATAGGCTGCACGGGGAGGGTGAAGACCAGCAAGAGCTTTCAGCGCTGGCAGCTTCTTTGTGGGAGAAGGAGCCGGACGTATGCCTTTTCGGAAACGGGCTCTGCCGAGAACGTGCACCGTGAGATGTGCTGTCTGTGGGGAAGCACAGATGCCCAGTGCTGTTGTGCCAGTGGGTAAGCTGTACTGGGACGGTGAGGACCAGCAAGAGCTTTCAGGGCTGGCAGCTTCCTTGTGGGAAAAGGAGCCGGACGTTTGCCTTTTCGGAAAGGGGCTCTGCCGAGAACGAGCACCGTGAGATGTGCTGTCTGTGGGAAAGCACAGATGCCCAGTGCTGTTGTGCCTGTGGATAGGATGCACAGGGACAGTGAAGACCAGCAAGGTCTTTCAGGGCTGGCAGCTTCCTTGTGGGAGAAGGAGCCGGACGTTTGCCTTTTCGAAAAGAAGCTCTGCAGAGATCGAGCGCCGTGACGTGTACCGTGCCTGGGCAAGTACAGATGCCCAGTGCTGTTGTGCCAGTGGGTAAGCTGTACTGGGACAGTGAAGACCAGGAAGAGCTTTCAGGGCTGGCAGCTTCCTTGTGGGAGAAGGAGCCGGACGTTTGCCTTTTCGGAAACGGGCTCTGCCGAGAACAAGCACCGTGAGATGTGCTGTTTGTGGGAAAGCACAGACGCCCACTGCTGTTGTGCCTGCGGATAGGCTGCACGGGGACAGTGAAGAACAGCAAGAGCTTTCAGGGCTGGCAGCTTCCTTGTGGGAGAAGGAGCCGGACGTTTGTCTTTTCGGAAACGGTCTCTGCCGAGAACGAGCGCCGCGAGCTGTGCTGTCTGTGGGAAAGCACCGATCCCCAGTGCTGTTGTGCCTGCGGATAGGCTGCACGGGGACAGTGAAGAACAGCAAGAGCTTTCAGGGCAGGTAGCTTCCTTGTGGGAGAAGGAGCCGGACGTTTGCCTTTTCGGAAACGGGCTCTGCCGAGATCGAGCACCGTGAGATGCGCTTTCTGTTCGAAAGCAGAGATGCCCAGTGCTGTTGTGCCTGTGGATAGGATGCACAGGGACAGTGAAGACCAGCAAGGTCTTTCAGGGCTGGCAGCTTCCTTGTGGGAGAAGGAGCCAGACGTTTGCCTTTTCGGAAACGGGCTCTGCCGAGAACAAGCACCGTGACTTGTACCGTGCCTGGGCAAGTACAGATGCCCAGTGCTGTTGTGCCAGTGGGTAAGCTGTACTGGGACAGTGAAGACGAGCATGGTCTTTCAGGGCTGGCAGCTTCCTTGTGGGAGAAGGAGCCGGACGTTTGCCTTTTCGGAAACGGGCTCTGCCGAGAACAAGCACCGTGACATGTGCTGTCTGTGGGGAAGCACCGATGCCCAGTGCTGGTGTGCCTGCAGATAGGCTGCACGGGGACGGTGAGGACCAGCAAGAGCTTTCAGGGCTGGCAGCTTCCTTGTGGGAGAAGGAGCCGGACGTATGCTTTTTCGGAAACGGGCTCTGCCGAGAACGAGCACCGTGAGATGTGCTGTCTGTGGGGAAGCACAGATCCCCAGTGCTGTTGTGCCTGCGGATAGGCTGCACGGGGACGGTGAGGACCAGCAAGAGCTTTCAGCGCTGGCAGCTTCCTTGTGGGAGAAGGAGCTGGACGTTTGTCTTTTCGGAAACGGTCTCTGCCGAGAACGAGCACTGTGAGATGTGCTGTCTGTGGGGAAGCACAGATGCCCAGTGCTGTTGTGCCTGCGGATAGGCTGCACGGGGAGGGTGAAGACCAGCAAGAGCTTTCAGCGCTGGCAGCTTCTTTGTGGGAGAAGGAGCCGGACGTATGCCTTTTCGGAAACGGGCTCTGCCGAGAACGTGCACCGTGAGATGTGCTGTCTGTGGGGAAGCACAGATGCCCAGTGCTGTTGTGCCAGTGGGTAAGCTGTACTGGGACGGTGAGGACCAGCAAGAGCTTCCAGGGCTGGCAGCTTCCTTGTGGGTGAAGGAGCCGGACGTTTGCCTTTTCGGAAAGGCGCTATGTCGAGAACGAGCACCGTGAGATGTGCTGTCTGTGGGAAAGCACAGACGCCCACTGCTGTTGTGCCTGTGGATAGGCTGCGCGGGGACAGTGAAGACGAGCAAGAGCTGTCAGAGCTGGCAGCTTCCTTGTGAGAGAAGGAGCCGGACGTTTGCCTTTTCGAAAAGAAGCTCTGCAGAGATCGAGCGCCGTGACGTGTACCGTGCCTGGGCAAGTACAGATGCCCAGTGCTGTTGTGCCAGTGGGTAAGCTGTACTGGGACAGTGAAGACCTGCAAGAGCTTTCAGGGCTGGCAGCTTCCTTGTGGGAGAAGGAGCTGGACGTTTGTCTTTTCGGAAACGGTCTCTGCCGAGAACGAGTGCCGCGAGCTGTGCTGTCTGTGGGAAAGCACCGATCCCCAGTGCTGTTGTGCCTGCGGATAGGCTGCACGGGGAGGGTGAAGACCAGCAAGAGCTTTCAGCGCTGGCAGCTTCCTTGTGGGAGAAGGAGCCGGACGTATGCCTTTTCGGAAACGGGCTCTGCCGAGAACGTGCACCGTGAGATGTGCTGTCTGTGGGGAAGCACAGATGCCCAGTGCTGTTGTGCCAGTGGGTAAGCTGTACTGGGACGGTGAGGACCAGCAAGAGCTTCCAGGGCTGGCAGCTTCCTTGTGGGTGAAGGAGCCGGACGTTTGCCTTTTCGGAAAGGGGCTCTGCCGAGAACGAGCACCGTGAGATGTGCTGTCTGTGGGAAAGCACAGATCCCCAGTGCTGTTGTGCCTGCGGATAGGCTGCACGGGGACAGTGAAGAACAGCAAGGTCTTTCAGGGCTGGCAGCTTCCTTGTGGGAGAAGGAGCCGGACGTTTGCCTTTTCGGAAACGGGCTCTGCCGAGAACGTGCACCGTGAGATGTGCTGTCTGTGGGGAAGCACAGATCCCCAGTGCTGGTGTGCCTGCGTATAGGCTGCACGGGGACGGTGAGGACCAGCAAGAGCTTTCAGGGCTGGCAGCTTCCTTGTGGGAGAAGGAGCCGGACGTATGCCTTTTCGGAAACGGGCTCTGCCGAGAACGAGCACCGTGAGATGCGCTTTCTGTTCGAAAGCAGAGATGCCCAGTGCTGTTGTGCCTGTGGATAGGATGCAGAGGGACAGTGAAGACCAGCAAGAGCTTTCAGGGCTGGCAGCTTCCTTGTGGGAGAAGGAGCCGGACGTATGCCTTTTCGGAAACGGGCTCTGCCGAGAACGAGCACCGTGAGATGCGCTTTCTGTTCGAAAGCAGAGATGCCCACTGCTGTTGTGCCTGTGGATAGGCTGCGCGGGGACAGTGAAGACGAGCAAGAGCTTTCAGAGCTGGCAGCTTCCTTGTGAGAGAAGGAGCCGGACGTTTGCCTTTTCGGAAACGGGCTCTGCAGAGATCGAGCGCCGTGACTTGTACCGTGCCTGGGCAAGTATAGATGCCCAGTGCTGTTGTGCCAGTCGGTAAGCTGTACTGGGACAGTGAAGACGAGCAAGGTCTTTCAGGGCTGGCAGCTTCCTTGTGGGAGAAGGAGCCGGACGTTTGCCTTTTCGGAAACGGGCTCTGCCGAGAACGAGCACCGTGAGATGTTCTGTCTGTGGGGAAGCACAGATGCCCAGTGCTGTTGTGCCTGTGGATAGGCTGCACGGGGACAGTGAAGACCAGCAAGAGCTTTCAGCGCTGGCAGCTTCCTTGTGGGAGAAGGAGCCGGACGTATGCGTTTTCGGAAAGGGGTTCTGCCGAGAACGAGCACCGTGAGATGCCCTTTCTGTTCGAAAGCAGAGATGCCCAGTGCTGTTGTGCCTGTGGATAGGATGCACAGGGACAGTGAAGACCAGCAAGGTCTTTCAGGGCTGGCAGCTTCCTTGTGGGAGAAGGAGCCGGACGTTTGCCTTTTCGGAAACGGGCTCTGCCGAGAACGAGCACCGTGAGATGTGCTGTCTGTGGGAAAGCACAGATCCCCAGTGCTGGTGTGCCTGCGGATAGGCTGCACGGGGACGGTGAGGACCAGCAAGAGCTTTCAGGGCTGGCAGCTTCCTTGTGGGAGAAGGAGCCGGACGTATGCCTTTTCGGAAACGGGCTCTGCCGAGAACGAGCAGCGTGAGATGTGCTGTCTGTGGGGAAGCACCGATCCCCAGTGCTGTTGTGCCTGCGGATAGGATGCACAGGGTCAGTGAAGACCAGCAAGAGCTTTCAGCGCTGGCAGCTTCCTTGTGGGAGAAGGAGCTGGACGTTTGTCTTTTCGGAAACGGTCTCTGCCGAGAACGAGTGCCGCGAGCTGTGCTGTCTGTGGGAAAGCACCGATCCCCAGTGCTGTTGTGCCTGCGGATAGGCTGCACGGGGACAGTGAAGAACAGCAAGAGCTTTCAGGGCAGGTAGCTTCCTTGTGGGAGAAGGAGCCGGACGTTTGCCTTTTCGAAAAGAAGCTCTGCAGAGATCGAGCGCCGTGACTTGTACCGTGCCTGGGCAAGTACAGATGCCCAGTGCTGTTGTGCCAGTGGGTAAGCTGTACTGGGACAGTGAAGACGTGCAAGGTATTTCAGGGCTGGCAGCTTCCTTGTGGGAGAAGGAGCCGGACGTTTGCCTTTTCGGAAACGGGCTCTGCCGAGAACGTGCACCGTGAGATGTGCTGTCTCTGGGGAAGCACAGATGCCCAGTGCTGTTGTGCCAGTGGGTAAGCTGTACTGGGACGGTGAGGACCAGCAAGAGCTTCCAGGGCTGGCAGCTTCCTTGTGGGTGAAGGAGCCGGACGTTTGCCTTTTCGGAAAGGGGCTCTGCCGAGAACGAGCACCGTGAGATGTGCTGTCTGTGGGGAAGCACAGATGCCCAGTGCTGTTGTGCCTGTGGATAGGATGCACAGGGACAGTGAAGACCAGCAAGGTCTTTCAGGGCTGGCAGCTTCCTTGTGGGAGAAGGAGCCGGACGTTTGCCTTTTCGGAAAGGCGCTATGTCGAGAACGAGCACCGTGAGATGTGCTGTCTGTGGGAAAGCACAGACGCCCACTGCTGTTGTGCCTGTGGATAGGCTGCGCGGGGACAGTGAAGACGAGCAAGAGCTGTCAGAGCTGGCAGCTTCCTTGTGAGAGAAGGAGCCGGACGTTTGCCTTTTCGAAAAGAAGCTCTGCAGAGATCGAGCGCCGTGACGTGTACCGTGCCTGGGCAAGTACAGATGCCCAGTGCTGTTGTGCCAGTGGGTAAGCTGTACTGGGACAGTGAAGACCTGCAAGAGCTTTCAGGGCTGGCAGCTTCCTTGTGGGAGAAGGAGCCGGACGTTTGCCTTTTCGGAAACGGGCTCTGCCGAGAACGAGCACCGTGAGATGTTCTGTCTGTGGGGAAGCACAGATGCCCAGTGCTGTTGTGCCTGCGGATAGGCTGCACGGGGACGGTGAGGACCAGCAAGAGCTTTCAGGGCTGGCAGCTTCCTTGTGGGAGAAGGAGCCGGACGTATGCCTTTTCGGAAACGGGCTCTGCCGAGAACGAGCACCGTGAGATGCGCTTTCTGTTCGAAAGCAGAGATGCCCAGTGCTGTTGTGCCTGTGGATAGGATGCAGAGGGACAGTGAAGACCAGCAAGAGCTTTCAGGGCTGGCAGCTTCCTTGTGGGAGAAGGAGCCGGACGTTTGTCTTTTCGGAAACGGTCTCTGCCGAGAACGAGCACCGTGAGATGTTCTGTCTGTGGGGAAGCACAGATCCCCAGTGCTGTTGTGCCTGCGGATAGGCTGCACGGGGACGGTGAGGACCAGCAAGAGCTTTCAGCGCTGGCAGCTTCCTTGTGGGAGAAGGAGCTGGACGTTTGTCTTTTCGGAAACGGTCTCTGCCGAGAACGAGCACTGTGTGATGTGCTGTCTGTGGGGAAGCACAGATGCCCAGTGCTGTTGTGCCTGCGGATAGGCTGCACGGGGAGGGTGAAGACCAGCAAGAGCTTTCAGCGCTGGCAGCTTCTTTGTGGGAGAAGGAGCCGGACGTATGCCTTTTCGGAAACGGGCTCTGCCGAGAACGTGCACCGTGAGATGTGCTGTCTGTGGGGAAGCACAGATGCCCAGTGCTGTTGTGCCAGTGGGTAAGCTGTACTGGGACGGTGAGGACCAGCAAGAGCTTCCAGGGCTGGCAGCTTCCTTGTGGGTGAAGGAGCCGGACGTTTGCCTTTTCGGAAAGGGGCTCTGCCGAGAACGAGCACCGTGAGATGTGCTGTCTGTGGGGAAGCACAGATGCCCAGTGCTGTTGTGCCTGTGGATAGGATGCACAGGGACAGTGAAGACCAGCAAGGTCTTTCAGGGCTGGCAGCTTCCTTGTGGGAGAAGGAGCCGGACGTTTGCCTTTTCGGAAAGGCGCTATGTCGAGAACGAGCACCGTGAGATGTGCTGTCTGTGGGAAAGCACAGACGCCCACTGCTGTTGTGCCTGTGGATAGGCTGCGCGGGGACAGTGAAGACGAGCAAGAGCTGTCAGAGCTGGCAGCTTCCTTGTGAGAGAAGGAGCCGGACGTTTGCCTTTTCGAAAAGAAGCTCTGCAGAGATCGAGCGCCGTGACGTGTACCGTGCCTGGGCAAGTACAGATGCCCAGTGCTGTTGTGCCAGTGGGTAAGCTGTACTGGGACAGTGAAGACCAGCAAGAGCTTTCAGGGCTGGCAGCTTCCTTGTGGGAGAAGGAGCTGGACGTTTGTCTTTTCGGAAACGGTCTCTGCCGAGAACGAGTGCCGCGAGCTGTGCTGTCTGTGGGAAAGCACCGATCCCCAGTGCTGTTGTGCCTGCGGATAGGCTGCACGGGGAGGGTGAAGACCAGCAAGAGCTTTCAGCGCTGGCAGCTTCCTTGTGGGAGAAGGAGCCGGACGTATGCCTTTTCGGAAACGGGCTCTGCCGAGAACGTGCACCGTGAGATGTGCTGTCTGTGGGGAAGCACAGATGCCCAGTGCTGTTGTGCCAGTGGGTAAGCTGTACTGGGACGGTGAGGACCAGCAAGAGCTTTCAGGGCTGGCAGCTTCCTTGTGGGAGAAGGAGCCGGACGTTTGCCTTTTCGGAAAGGGGTTCTGCCGAGAACGAGCACCGTGAGATGTGCTGTCTGTGGGAAAGCACAGATCCCCAGTGCTGGTGTGCCTGCGGATAGGCTGCACGGGGACGGTGAGGACCAGCAAGAGCTTTCAGGGCTGGCAGCTTCCTTGTGGGAGAAGGAGCCGGACGTATGCCTTTTCGGAAACGGGCTCTGCCGAGAACGAGCAGCGTGAGATGTGCTGTCTGTGGGGAAGCACCGATCCCCAGTGCTGTTGTGCCTGCGGATAGGATGCACAGGGTCAGTGAAGACCAGCAAGAGCTTTCAGCGCTGGCAGCTTCCTTGTGGGAGAAGGAGCTGGACGTTTGTCTTTTCGGAAACGGTCTCTGCCGAGAACGAGTGCCGCGAGCTGTGCTGTCTGTGGGAAAGCACCGATCCCCAGTGCTGTTGTGCCTGCGGATAGGCTGCACGGGGACAGTGAAGAACAGCAAGAGCTTTCAGGGCAGGTAGCTTCCTTGTGGGAGAAGGAGCCGGACGTTTGCCTTTTCGAAAAGAAGCTCTGCAGAGATCGAGCGCCGTGACTTGTACCGTGCCTGGGCAAGTACAGATGCCCAGTGCTGTTGTGCCAGTGGGTAAGCTGTACTGGGACAGTGAAGACGTGCAAGGTATTTCAGGGCTGGCAGCTTCCTTGTGGGAGAAGGAGCCGGACGTTTGCCTTTTCGGAAACGGGCTCTGCCGAGAACGTGCACCGTGAGATGTGCTGTCTCTGGGGAAGCACAGATGCCCAGTGCTGTTGTGCCAGTGGGTAAGCTGTACTGGGACGGTGAGGACCAGCAAGAGCTTCCAGGGCTGGCAGCTTCCTTGTGGGTGAAGGAGCCGGACGTTTGCCTTTTCGGAAACGGGCTCTGCCGAGAACGAGCACCGTGAGATGTGCTGTCTGTGGGGAAGCACAGATGCCCAGTGCTGTTGTGCCTGTGGATAGGATGCACAGGGACAGTGAAGACCAGCAAGGTCTTTCAGGGCTGGCAGCTTCCTTGTGGGAGAAGGAGCCGGACGTTTGCCTTTTCGGAAAGGCGCTATGTCGAGAACGAGCACCGTGAGATGTGCTGTCTGTGGGAAAGCACAGACGCCCACTGCTGTTGTGCCTGTGGATAGGCTGCGCGGGGACAGTGAAGACGAGCAAGAGCTGTCAGAGCTGGCAGCTTCCTTGTGAGAGAAGGAGCCGGACGTTTGCCTTTTCGAAAAGAAGCTCTGCAGAGATCGAGCGCCGTGACGTGTACCGTGCCTGGGCAAGTACAGATGCCCAGTGCTGTTGTGCCAGTGGGTAAGCTGTACTGGGACAGTGAAGACCTGCAAGAGCTTTCAGGGCTGGCAGCTTCCTTGTGGGAGAAGGAGCTGGACGTTTGTCTTTTCGGAAACGGTCTCTGCCGAGAACGAGTGCCGCGAGCTGTGCTGTCTGTGGGAAAGCACCGATCCCCAGTGCTGTTGTGCCTGCGGATAGGCTGCACGGGGAGGGTGAAGACCAGCAAGAGCTTTCAGCGCTGGCAGCTTCCTTGTGGGAGAAGGAGCCGGACGTATGCCTTTTCGGAAACGGGCTCTGCCGAGAACGTGCACCGTGAGATGTGCTGTCTGTGGGGAAGCACAGATGCCCAGTGCTGTTGTGCCAGTGGGTAAGCTGTACTGGGACGGTGAGGACCAGCAAGAGCTTTCAGGGCTGGCAGCTTCCTTGTGGGAGAAGGAGCCGGACGTTTGCCTTTTCGGAAAGGGGTTCTGCCGAGAACGAGCACCGTGAGATGTTCTGTCTGTGGGGAAGCACAGATCCCCAGTGCTGTTGTGCCTGCGGATAGGCTGCACGGGGACAGTGAAGAACAGCAAGGTCTTTCAGGGCTGGCAGCTTCCTTGTGGGAGAAGGAGCCGGACGTTTGTCTTTTCGGAAACGGTCTCTGCCGAGAACGAGCGCCGCGAGCTGTGCTGTCTGTGGGAAAGCACCGATCCCCAGTGCTGTTGTGCCTGCGGATAGGCTGCACGGGGACAGTGAAGAACAGCAAGAGCTTTCAGGGCAGGTAGCTTCCTTGTGGGAGAAGGAGCCGGACGTTTGCCTTTTCGGAAACGGGCTCTGCCGAGATCGAGCACCGTGAGATGCGCTTTCTGTTCGAAAGCAGAGATGCCCTGTGCTGTTGTGCCTGTGGATAGGATGCAGAGGGACAGTGAAGACCAGCAAGGTCTTTCAGGGCTGGCAGCTTCCTTGTGGGAGAAGGAGCCAGACGTTTGCCTTTTCGGAAACGGGCTCTGCCGAGAACAAGCACCGTGACTTGTACCGTGCCTGGGCAAGTACAGATGCCCAGTGCTGTTGTGCCAGTGGGTAAGCTGTACTGGGACAGTGAAGACGAGCAAGGTCTTTCAGGGCTGGCAGCTTCCTTGTGGGAGAAGGAGCCGGACGTTTGCCTTTTCGGAAACGGGCTCTGCCGAGAACGAGCACCGTGAGATGTTCTGTCTGTGGGGAAGCACAGATGCCCAGTGCTGTTGTGCCTGCGGATAGGCTGCACGGGGACGGTGAGGACCAGCAAGAGCTTTCAGGGCTGGCAGCTTCCTTGTGGGAGAAGGAGCCGGACGTATGCCTTTTCGGAAACGGGCTCTGCCGAGAACGAGCACCGTGAGATGCGCTTTCTGTTCGAAAGCAGAGATGCCCAGTGCTGTTGTGCCTGTGGATAGGATGCAGAGGGACAGTGAAGACCAGCAAGAGCTTTCAGGGCTGGCAGCTTCCTTGTGGGAGAAGGAGCCGGACGTTTGTCTTTTCGGAAACGGTCTCTGCCGAGAACGAGCACCGTGAGATGTTCTGTCTGTGGGGAAGCACAGATCCCCAGTGCTGTTGTGCCTGCGGATAGGCTGCACGGGGACGGTGAGGACCAGCAAGAGCTTTCAGCGCTGGCAGCTTCCTTGTGGGAGAAGGAGCTGGACGTTTGTCTTTTCGGAAACGGTCTCTGCCGAGAACGAGCACTGTGAGATGTGCTGTCTGTGGGGAAGCACAGATGCCCAGTGCTGTTGTGCCTGCGGATAGGCTGCACGGGGAGGGTGAAGACCAGCAAGAGCTTTCAGCGCTGGCAGCTTCTTTGTGGGAGAAGGAGCCGGACGTATGCCTTTTCGGAAACGGGCTCTGCCGAGAACGTGCACCGTGAGATGTGCTGTCTGTGGGGAAGCACAGATGCCCAGTGCTGTTGTGCCAGTGGGTAAGCTGTACTGGGACGGTGAGGACCAGCAAGAGCTTTCAGGGCTGGCAGCTTCCTTGTGGGAGAAGGAGCCGGACGTTTGCCTTTTCGGAAACGGGCTCTGCCGAGATCGAGCACCGTGAGATGCGCTTTCTGTTCGAAAGCAGAGATGCCCTGTGCTGTTGTGCCTGTGGATAGGATGCACAGGGACAGTGAAGACCAGCAAGGTCTTTCAGGGCTGGCAGCTTCCTTGTGGGAGAAGGAGCCAGACGTTTGCCTTTTCGGAAACGGGCTCTGCCGAGAACAAGCACCGTGACTTGTACCGTGCCTGGGCAAGTACAGATGCCCAGTGCTGTTGTGCCAGTGGGTAAGCTGTACTGGGACAGTGAAGACGAGCAAGGTCTTTCAGGGCTGGCAGCTTCCTTGTGGGAGAAGGAGCCGGACGTTTGCCTTTTCGGAAACGGGCTCTGCCGAGAACGAGCACCGTGAGATGTTCTGTCTGTGGGGAAGCACAGATGCCCAGTGCTGTTGTGCCTGCGGATAGGCTGCACGGGGACGGTGAGGACCAGCAAGAGCTTTCAGGGCTGGCAGCTTCCTTGTGGGAGAAGGAGCCGGACGTATGCCTTTTCGGAAACGGGCTCTGCCGAGAACGAGCACCGTGAGATGCGCTTTCTGTTCGAAAGCAGAGATGCCCAGTGCTGTTGTGCCTGTGGATAGGATGCAGAGGGACAGTGAAGACCAGCAAGAGCTTTCAGGGCTGGCAGCTTCCTTGTGGGAGAAGGAGCCGGACGTTTGTCTTTTCGGAAACGGTCTCTGCCGAGAACGAGCACCGTGAGATGTTCTGTCTGTGGGGAAGCACAGATCCCCAGTGCTGTTGTGCCTGCGGATAGGCTGCACGGGGACGGTGAGGACCAGCAAGAGCTTTCAGCGCTGGCAGCTTCCTTGTGGGAGAAGGAGCTGGACGTTTGTCTTTTCGGAAACGGTCTCTGCCGAGAACGAGCACTGTGAGATGTGCTGTCTGTGGGAAAGCACAGATGCCCAGTGCTGTTGTGCCTGCGGATAGGCTGCACGGGGAGGGTGAAGACCAGCAAGAGCTTTCAGCGCTGGCAGCTTCTTTGTGGGAGAAGGAGCCGGACGTATGCCTTTTCGGAAACGGGCTCTGCCGAGAACGTGCACCGTGAGATGTGCTGTCTGTGGGGAAGCACAGATGCCCAGTGCTGTTGTGCCAGTGGGTAAGCTGTACTGGGACGGTGAGGACCAGCAAGAGCTTTCAGGGCTGGCAGCTTCCTTGTGGAAGAAGGAGCCGGACGTTTGCCTTTTCGGAAAGGGGCTCTGCCGAGAACGAGCACCGTGAGATGTGCTGTCTGTGGGGAAGCACAGATGCCCAGTGCTGTTGTGCCTGCGGATAGGATGCACAGGGACAATGAAGACCAGCAAGGTCTTTCAGGGCTGGCAGCTTCCTTGTGGGAGAAGGAGCCGGACGTTTGCCTTTTCTAAAAGAAGCTCTGCAGAGATCGAGCGCCGTGACGTGTACCTTGCCTGGGCAAGTACAGATGCCCAGTGCTGTTGTGCCAGTGGGTAAGCTGTACTGGGACAGTGAAGACGAGCATGGTCTTTCAGGGCTGGCAGCTTCCTTGTGGGAGAAGGAGCCGGACGTTTGCCTTTTCGGAAACGGGCTCTGCCGAGAACAAGCACCGTGACATGTGCTGTCTGTGGGAAAGCACAGATGCCCAGTGCTGTTGTGCCAGTGGGTAAGCTGTACAGGGACAGTGAAGACCAGGAAGAGCTTTCAGGGCTGGCAGCTTCCTTGTGGGAGAAGGAGCCGGACGTTTGCCTTTTCGGAAAGGGGCTCTGCCGAGAACAAGCACCGTGAGATGTGCTGTCTGTGGGAAAGCACAGACGCCCACTGCTGTTGTGCCTGCGGATAGGCTGCACGGGGACAGTGAAGAACAGCAAGAGCTTTCAGGGCTGGCAGCTTCCTTGTGGGAGAAGGAGCCGGACGTTTGTCTTTTCGGAAACGGTCTCTGCCGAGAACGAGCGCCGCGAGCTGTGCTGTCTGTGGGAAAGCACCGATCCCCAGTGCTGTTGTGCCTGCGGATAGGCTGCACGGGGAGGGTGAAGACCAGCAAGAGCTTTCAGCGCTGGCAGCTTCTTTGTGGGAGAAGGAGCCGGACGTATGCCTTTTCGGAAACGGGCTCTGCCGAGAACGTGCACCGTGAGATGTGCTGTCTGTGGGGAAGCACAGATGCCCAGTGCTGTTGTGCCAGTGGGTAAGCTGTACTGGGACGGTGAGGACCAGCAAGGTCTTTCAGGGCTGACAGCTTCCTTGTGGGAAAAGGAGCCGGACGTTTGCCTTTTCGGAAAGGGGCTCTGCCGAGAACGAGCACCGTGAGATGTGCTGTCTGTGGGGAAGCACAGATGCCCAGTGCTGTTGTGCCTGTGGATAGGATGCACAGGGACAGTGAAGACCAGCAAGGTCTTTCAGGGCTGGCAGCTTCCTTGTGGGAGAAGGAGCCGGACGTTTGCCTTTTCGAAAAGAAGCTCTGCAGAGATCGAGCGCCGTGACGTGTACCGTGCCTGGGCAAGTACAGATGCCCAGTGCTGTTGTGCCAGTGGGTAAGCTGTACTGGGACAGTGAAGACCAGGAAGAGCTTTCAGGGCTGGCAGCTTCCTTGTGGGAGAAGGAGCCGGACGTTTGCCTTTTCGGAAACGGGCTCTGCCGAGAACAAGCACCGTGAGATGTGCTGTTTGTGGGAAAGCACAGACGCCCACTGCTGTTGTGCCTGCGGATAGGCTGCACGGGGACAGTGAAGAACAGCAAGAGCTTTCAGGGCTGGCAGCTTCCTTGTGGGAGAAGGAGCCGGACGTTTGTCTTTTCGGAAACGGTCTCTGCCGAGAACGAGCGCCGCGAGCTGTGCTGTCTGTGGGAAAGCACCGATCCCCAGTGCTGTTGTGCCTGCGGATAGGCTGCACGGGGACAGTGAAGAACAGCAAGAGCTTTCAGGGCAGGTAGCTTCCTTGTGGGAGAAGGAGCCGGACGTTTGCCTTTTCGGAAACGGGCTCTGCCGAGATCGAGCACCGTGAGATGCGCTTTCTGTTCGAAAGCAGAGATGCCCAGTGCTGTTGTGCCTGTGGATAGGATGCACAGGGACAGTGAAGACCAGCAAGGTCTTTCAGGGCTGGCAGCTTCCTTGTGGGAGAAGGAGCCAGACGTTTGCCTTTTCGGAAACGGGCTCTGCCGAGAACAAGCACCGTGACTTGTACCGTGCCTGGGCAAGTACAGATGCCCAGTGCTGTTGTGCCAGTGGGTAAGCTGTACTGGGACAGTGAAGACGAGCATGGTCTTTCAGGGCTGGCAGCTTCCTTGTGGGAGAAGGAGCCGGACGTTTGCCTTTTCGGAAACGGGCTCTGCCGAGAACAAGCACTGTGACATGTGCTGTCTGTGGGGAAGCACCGATGCCCAGTGCTGGTGTGCCTGCAGATAGGCTGCACGGGGATGGTGAGGACCAGCAAGAGCTTTCAGGGCTGGCAGCTTCCTTGTGGGAGAAGGAGCCGGACGTATGCTTTTTCGGAAACGGGCTCTGCCGAGAACGAGCACCGTGAGATGTGCTGTCTGTGGGAAAGCACAGATCCCCAGTGCTGGTGTGCCTGCGGAAAGGCTGCACGGGGACGGTGAGGACCAGCAAGAGCTTTCAGGGCTGGCAGCTTCCTTGTGGGAGAAGGAGCCGGACGTATGCCTTTTCGGAAACGGGCTCTGCCGAGAACGAGCACCGTGAGATGCGCTTTCTGTTCGAAAGCAGAGATGCCCAGTGCTGTTGTGCCTGTGGATAGGATGCAGAGGGACAGTGAAGACCAGCAAGAGCTTTCAGGGCTGGCAGCTTCCTTGTGGGAGAAGGAGCCGGACGTTTGTCTTTTCGGAAACGGTCTCTGCCGAGAACGAGCACCGTGAGATGTGCTGTCTGTGGGGAAGCACAGATGCCCAGTGCTGTTGTGCCTGCGGATAGGCTGCACGGGGAGGGTGAAGACCAGCAAGAGCTTTCAGCGCTGGCAGCTTCTTTGTGGGAGAAGGAGCCGGACGTATGCCTTTTCGGAAACGGGCTCTGCCGAGAACGTGCACCGTGAGATGTGCTGTCTGTGGGGAAGCACAGATGCCCAGTGCTGTTGTGCCAGTGGGTAAGCTGTACTGGGACGGTGAGGACCAGCAAGAGCTTTCAGGGCTGGCAGCTTCCTTGTGGGAGAAGGAGCCGGACGTTTGCCTTTTCGGAAAGGGGCTCTGCCGAGAACCAGCACCGTGAGATGTGCTGTCTGTGGGAAAGCACCGATCCCCAGTGCTGTTGTGCCTGCGGATAGGCTGCACGGGGAGGGTGAAGACGAGCAAGGTCTTTCAGGGCTGGCAGCTTCCTTGTGGGAGAAGGAGCTGGACGTTTGTCTTTTCGGAAACGGTCTCTGCCGAGAACGAGTGCCGCGAGCTGTGCTGTCTGTGGGAAAGCACCGATCCCCAGTGCTGTTGTGCCTGCGGATAGGCTGCACGGGGACAGTGAAGAACAGCAAGAGCTTTCAGGGCAGGTAGCTTCCTTGTGGGAGAAGGAGCCGGACGTTTGCCTTTTCGGAAACGGGCTCTGCCGAGATCGAGCACCGTGAGATGCGCTTTCTGTTCGAAAGCAGAGATGCCCTGTGCTGTTGTGCCTGTGGATAGGATGCACAGGGACAGTGAAGACCAGCAAGGTCTTTCAGGGCTGGCAGCTGTTGTGCCTTTTCCGAAACGGGCTCGGCCGAGAACAAGCACCGTGACTTGTACCGTGCCTGGGCAAGTACAGATGCCCAGTGCTGTTGTGCCAGTGGGTAAGCTGTACTGGGACAGTGAAGACGAGCAAGGTCTTTCAGGGCTGGCAGCTTCCTTGTGGGAGAAGGAGCCGGACGTTTGCCTTTTCGGAAACGGGCTCTGCCGAGAACGAGCACCGTGAGATGTGCTGTCTGTGGGGAACCACAGATGCCCAGTGCTGTTGTGCCTGTGGATAGGATGCACAGGGACAATGAAGACCAGCAAGGTCTTTCAGGGCTGGCAGCTTCCTTGTGGGAGAAGGAGCCGGACGTTTGCCTTTTCGGAAAGGGGCTCTGCCGAGAACGAGCACCGTGAGATGTGCTTTCTGTTCGAAAGCAGAGATGCCCAGTGCTGTTGTGCCTGTGGATAGGATGCAGAGGGACAGTGAAGACCAGCAAGGTCTTTCAGGGCTGGCAGCTTCCTTGTGGGAGAAGGAGCCAGACGTTTGCCTTTTCGGAAACGGGCTCTGCCGAGAACAAGCACCGTGATATGTGCTGTCTGTGGGAAAGCACAGATGCCCAGTGCTGTTGTGCCTGTGGATAGGCTGCACGGGGACGGTGAGGACCAGCAAGAGCTTTCAGCGCTGGCAGCTTCCTTGTGGGAGAAGGAGCTGGACGTTTGTCTCTTCGGAAACGGTCTCTGCCGAGAACGAGTGCCGCGAGCTGTGCTGTCTGTGGGAAAGCACCGATCCCCAGTGCTGTTGTGCCTGCGGATAGGCTGCACGGGGACAGTGAAGAACAGCAAGAGCTTTCAGGGCAGGTAGCTTCCTTGTGGGAGAAGGAGCCGGACGTTTGCCTTTTCGAAAAGAAGCTCTGCAGAGATCGAGCGCCGTGACGTGTACCGTGCCTGGGCAAGTACATATGCCCAGTGCTGTTGTGCCAGTCGGTAAGCTGTACTGGGACAGTGAAGACCAGCAAGGTCTTTCAGGGCTGGCAGCTTCCTTGTGGGAGAAGGAGCCGGACGTTTGCCTTTTCGGAAACGGGCTCTGCCGAGAACGAGCACCGTGAGATGTGCTGTCTGTGGGGAAGCACAGATGCCCAGTGCTGATGTGCCTGCGGATAGGATGCACGTGGACGGTGAGGACCAGCAAGGTCTTTCAGGGCTGGCAGCTTCCTTGTGGGAGAAGGAGCCGGACGTTTGCCTTTTCGAAAAGAAGCTCTGCAGAGATCGAGCACCGTGAGATGTGCTGTCTGTGGGGAAGCACAGATGCCCAGTGCTGTTGTGCCTGTGGATAGGCTGCGCGGGGACAGTGAAGACGAGCAAGAGCTGTCAGAGCTGGCAGCTTCCTTGTGAGAGAAGGAGCCGGACGTTTGCCTTTTCGAAAAGAAGCTCTGCAGAGATCGAGCGCCGTGACGTGTACCGTGCCTGGGCAAGTACAGATGCCCAGTGCTGTTGTGCCAGTGGGTAAGCTGTACTGGGACAGTGAAGACCAGCAAGAGCTTTCAGGGCTGGCAGCTTCCTTGTGGGAGAAGGAGCCGGACGTTTGCCTTTTCGGAAAGGGGCTCTGCCGAGAACGAGCACCGTGAGATGTGCTGTCTGTGGGGAAGCACAGATGCCCAGTGCTGTTGTGCCTGCGGATAGGCTGCACGGGGACGGTGAGGACCAGCAAGAGCTTTCAGGGCAGGTAGCTTCCTTGTGGGAGAAGGAGCCGGACGTTTGCCTTCTCGAAAAGAAGCTCTGCAGAGATCGAGCGCCGTGACTTGTCCCGTGCCTGGGCAAGTACATATGCCCAGTGCTGTTGTGCCAGTCGGTAAGCTGTACTGGGACAGTGAAGACCAGCAAGGTCTTTCGGGGCTGGCAGCTTCCTTGTGGGTGAAGGAGCCGGACGTTTGCCTTTTCGGAAAGGGGCTCTGCCGAGAACGAGCACCGTGAGATGTGCTGTCTGTGGGGAAGCACAGATGCCCACTGCTGTTGTGCCTGTGGATAGGCTGCACGGGGACGGTGAGGACCAGCAAGAGCTTTCAGGGCTGGCAGCTTCCTTGTGGGAGAAGGAGCTGGACGTTTGCCTTTTCGGAAAGGGGCTCTGCCGAGAACGAGCACCGTGAGATGTGCTTTCTGTTCGAAAGCAGAGATGCCCAGTGCTGTTGTGCCTGTGGATAGGATGCACAGGGACAGTGAAGACCAGCAAGAGCTTTCAGCGCTGGCAGCTTCCTTGTGGGAGAAGGAGCCGGACGTTTGCCTTTTCGGAAAGGGGCTCTGCCGAGAACGAGCACCGTGAGATGTTCTGTCTGTGGGGAAGCACAGATCCCCAGTGCTGTTGTGCCTGCGGATAGGCTGCACGGGGACAGTGAAGAACAGCAAGAGCTTTCAGGGCAGGTAGCTTCCTTGTGGGAGAAGGAGCCGGACGTTTGCCTTTTCGAAAAGAAGCTCTGCAGAGATCGAGCGCCGTGACGTGTACCGTGCCTGGGCAAGTACATATGCCCAGTGCTGTTGTGCCAGTCGGTAAGCTGTACTGGGACAGTGAAGACGAGCAAGGTCTTTCAGGGCTGGCAGCTTCCTTGTGGGAGAAGGAGCCGGACGTTTGCCTTTTCGGAAACGGGCTCTGCCGAGAACGAGCACCGTGAGATGTGCTGTCTGTGGGGAAGCACAGATGCCCAGTGCTGGTGTGCCTGCGGATAGGCTGCACGGGGACGGTGAGGACCAGCAAGAGCTTTCAGGGCTGGCAGCTTCCTTGTGGGAGAAGGAGCCGGACGTTTGCCTTTTCGGAAAGGGGCTCTGCCGAGAACGAGCACCGTGAGATGTGCTGTCTGTGGGGAAGCACAGATGCCCAGTGCTGTTGTGCCTGTGGATAGGATGCAGAGGGACAGTGAAGACCAGCAAGGTCTTTCAGGGCTGGCAGCTTCCTTGTGGGAGAAGGAGCCGGACGTTTGCCTTTTCGGAAAGGGGTTCTGCCGAGAACGAGCACCGTGAGATGTGCTGTCTGTGGGGAAGCACAGATGCCCAGTGCTGTTGTGCCAGTGGGTAAGCTGTACTGGGACAGTGAAGACGAGCAAGGTCTTTCAGGGCTGGCAGCTTCCTTGTGGGAGAAGGAGCTGGACGTTTGTCTTTTCGGAAACGGTCTCTGCCGAGAACGAGTGCCGCGAGCTGTGCTGTCTGTGGGAAAGCACCGATCCCCAGTGCTGTTGTGCCTGCGGATAGGCTGCACGGGGACAGTGAAGAACAGCAAGAGCTTTCAGGGCAGGTAGCTTCCTTGTGGGAGAAGGAGCCGGACGTTTGCCTTTTCGAAAAGAAGCTCTGCAGAGATCGAGCGCCGTGACGTGTACCGTGCCTGGGCAAGTACAGATGCCCAGTGCTGTTGTGCCAGTGGGTAAGCTGTACTGGGACAGTGAAGACGAGCAAGGTCTTTCAGGGCTGGCAGCTTCCTTGTGGGAGAAGGAGCCGGACGTTTGCCTTTTCGGAAACGGGCTCTGCCGAGAACAAGCACCGTGACATGTGCTGTCTGTGGGGAAGCACAGATGCCCAGTGCTGTTGTGCCTGTGGATAGGCTGCACGGGGACGGTGAGGACCAGCAAGAGCTTTCAGCGCTGGCAGCTTCCTTGTGGGAGAAGGAGCCGGACGTTTGCCTTTTCGGAAACGGGCTCTGCCGAGAACGAGCACCGTGAGATGTGCTGTCTGTGGGGAAGCACAGATGCCCAGTGCTGGTGTGCCTGCGGATAGGCTGCACGGGGAGGGTTAGGACCAGCAAGAGCTTTCAGGGCTGGCAGCTTCCTTGTGGGAGAAGGAGCTGGACGTTTGCCTTTTCGGAAAGGGGCTCTGCCGAGAACGAGCACCGTGAGATGCGCTTTCTGTTCGAAAGCAGAGATGCCCAGTGCTGTTGTGCCAGTGGGTAAGCTGTACTGGGACGGTGAAGACCAGCAAGGTCTTTCAGGGCTGGCAGCTTCCTTGTGGGAGAAGGAGCCGGACGTTTGCCTTTTCGGAAAGGGGCTCTGCCGAGAACGAGCACCGTGAGATGTTCTGTCTGTGGGGAAGCACAGATGCCCAGTGCTGTTGTGCCTGCGGATAGGCTGCACGGGGACGGTGAGGACCAGGAAGAGCTTTCAGCGCTGGCAGCTTCCTTGTGGGAGAAGGAGCTGGACGTTTGTCTTTTCGGAAACGGTCTCTGCCGAGAACGAGTGCCGCGAGCTGTGCTGTCTGTGGGAAAGCACCGATCCCCAGTGCTGTTGTGCCTGCGGATAGGCTGCACGGGGACAGTGAAGAACAGCAAGAGCTTTCAGGGCAGGTAGCTTCCTTGTGGGAGAAGGAGCCGGACGTTTGCCTTTTCGAAAAGAAGCTCTGCAGAGATCGAGCGCCGTGACGTGTACCGTGCCTGGGCAAGTACAGATGCCCAGTGCTGTTGTGCCAGTGGGTAAGCTGTACTGGGACAGTGAAGACGAGCAAGGTCTTTCAGGGCTGGCAGCTTCCTTGTGGGAGAAGGAGCCAGACGTTTGCCTTTTCGAAAACGGGCTCTGCCGAGAACAAGCACCGTGACATGTGCTGTCTGTGGGGAAGCACAGATGCCCAGTGCTGTTGTGCCTGTGGATAGGCTGCACGGGGACGGTGAGGACCAGCAAGAGCTTTCAGCGCTGGCAGCTTCCTTGTGGGAGAAGGAGCCGGACGTTTGCCTTTTCGGAAACGGGCTCTGCCGAGAACGAGCACCGTGAGATGTGCTGTCTGTGGGGAAGCACAGATGCCCAGTGCTATTGTGCCTGCGGATACGCTGCACGGGGACGGTGAGGACCAGCAAGAGCTTTCAGGGCAGGTAGCTTCCTTGTGGGAGAAGGAGCCGGACGTTTGCCTTTTCGAAAAGAAGCTCTGCAGAGATCGAGCGCCGTGACGTGTACCGTGCCTGGGCAAGTACATATGCCCAGTGCTGTTGTGCCAGTCGGTAAGCTGCACGGGGACGGTGAGGACCAGCAAGAGCTTTCAGGGCTGGCAGCTTCCTTGTGGGAGAAGGAGCCGGACGTTTGCCTTTTCGGAAACGGGCTCTGCCGAGAACGAGCACCGTGAGATGTGCTGTCTGTGGGGAAGCACAGATGCCCAGTGCTGTTGTGCCAGTGGGTAAGCTGTACTGGGACAGTGAAGACCAGCAAGGTCTTTCAGGGCTGGCAGCTTCCTTGTGGGAGAAGGAGCCCGACGTTTGCCTTTTCGGAAACGGGCTCTGCCGAGAACGAGCACCGTGACATGTGCTGTCTGTGGGGAAGCACAGATGCCCAGTGCTGATGTGCCTGTGGATAGGCTGCACGGGGAGGGTGAAGACCAGCAAGAGCTTTCAGCGCTGGCAGCTTCCTTGTGGGAGAAGGAGCCGGACGTTTGCCTTTTCGGAAACGGGCTCTGCCGAGAACGAGCACCGTGACGTGTACCGTGCCTGGGGAAGCACAGATGCCCAGTGCTGTTGTGCCTGCGGATAGGCTGCACGGGGACAGTGAAGACCAGCAAGAGCTTTCAGGGCTGGCAGCTTCCTTGTGGGAGAAGGAGCCGGACGTTTGCCTTTTCGGAAAGGGGCTCTGCCGAGAACAAGCACCGTGAGATGTGCTGTCTGTGGGGAAGCACAGATGCCCAGTGCTGTTGTGCCTGTGGATAGGCTGCACGGGGACGGTGAGGACCAGCAAGAGCTTTCAGGGCTGGCAGCTTCCTTGTGGGAGAAGGAGCCGGACGTTTGCCTTTTCGGAAACGGGCTCTGCCGAGAACAAGCACCGTGAGATGTGCTGTCTGTGGGGAAGCACAGATGCCCAGTGCTGTTGTGCCTGCGGATAGGCTGCACGGGGACGGTGAGGACCAGCAAGAGCTTTCAGCGCTGGCAGCTTCCTTGTGGGAGAAGGAGCCGGACGTTTGCCTTTTCGAAAAGAAGCTCTGCAGAGATCGAGCGCCGTGACGTGTACCGTGCCTGGGCAAGTACAGATGCCCAGTGCTGTTGTGCCAGTGGGTAAGCTGTACTGGGACAGTGAAGACCAGCAAGAGCTTTCAGCGCTGGCAGCTTCCTTGTGGGAGAAGGAGCCGGACGTTTGCCTTTTCGGAAAGGGGCTCTGCCGAGAACAAGCACCGTGAGATGTGCTGTCTGTGGGGAAGCACAGATGCCCAGTGCTGTTGTGCCTGTGGATAGGCTGCACGGGGAGGGTGAAGACCAGCAAGAGCTTTCAGCGCTGGCAGCTTCCTTGTGGGAGAAGGAGCCGGACGTTTGCCTTTTCGGAAAGGGGCTCTGCCGAGAACGAGCACCGTGAGATGTTCTGTCTGTGGGGAAGCACAGATCCCCAGTGCTGTTGTGCCTGCGGATAGGCTGCACGGGGACAGTGAAGAACAGCAAGAGCTTTCAGGGCAGGTAGCTTCCTTGTGGGAGAAGGAGCCGGACGTTTGCCTTTTCGAAAAGAAGCTCTGCAGAGATCGAGCGCCGTGACGTGTACCGTGCCTGGGCAAGTACATATGCCCAGTGCTGTTGTGCCAGTCGGTAAGCTGTACTGGGACAGTGAAGACCAGCAAGGTCTTTCAGGGCTGGCAGCTTCCTTGTGGGAGAAGGAGCCGGACGTTTGCCTTTTCGGAAACGGGCTCTGCCGAGAACGAGCACCGTGAGATGTGCTGTCTGTGGGGAAGCACAGATGCCCAGTGCTGGTGTGCCTGCGGATAGGCTGCACGGGGACGGTGAGGACCAGCAAGAGCTTTCAGGGCTGGCAGCTTCCTTGTGGGAGAAGGAGCCGGACGTTTGCCTTTTCGGAAAGGGGCTCTGCCGAGAACGAGCACCGTGAGATGTGCTGTCTGTGGGGAAGCACAGATGCCCAGTGCTGTTGTGCCTGTGGATAGGATGCACAGGGACAGTGAAGACCAGCAAGGTCTTTCAGGGCTGGCAGCTTCATTGTGGGAGAAGGAGCCGGACGTTTGCCTTTTCGGAAAGGGGTTCTGCCGAGAACGAGCACCGTGAGATGTGCTGTCTGTGGGGAAGCACAGATGCCCAGTGCTGTTGTGCCAGTGGGTAAGCTGTACTGGGACAGTGAAGACGAGCAAGGTCTTTCAGGGCTGGCAGCTTCCTTGTGGGAGAAGGAGCTGGACGTTTGTCTTTTCGGAAACGGTCTCTGCCGAGAACGAGTGCCGCGAGCTGTGCTGTCTGTGGGAAAGCACCGATCCCCAGTGCTGTTGTGCCTGCGGATAGGCTGCACGGGGACAGTGAAGAACAGCAAGAGCTTTCAGGGCAGGTAGCTTCCTTGTGGGAGAAGGAGCCGGACGTTTGCCTTTTCGAAAAGAAGCTCTGCAGAGATCGAGCGCCGTGACGTGTACCGTGCCTGGGCAAGTACAGATGCCCAGTGCTGTTGTGCCAGTGGGTAAGCTGTACTGGGACAGTGAAGACGAGCAAGGTCTTTCAGGGCTGGCAGCTTCCTTGTGGGAGAAGGAGCCGGACGTTTGCCTTTTCGGAAACGGGCTCTGCCGAGAACAAGCACCGTGACATGTGCTGTCTGTGGGGAAGCACAGATGCCCAGTGCTGTTGTGCCTGTGGATAGGCTGCACGGGGACGGTGAGGACCAGCAAGAGCTTTCAGCGCTGGCAGCTTCCTTGTGGGAGAAGGAGCCGGACGTTTGCCTTTTCGGAAACGGGCTCTGCCGAGAACGAGCACCGTGAGATGTGCTGTCTGTGGGGAAGCACAGATGCCCAGTGCTGGTGTGCCTGCGGATAGGCTGCACGGGGAGGGTTAGGACCAGCAAGAGCTTTCAGGGCTGGCAGCTTCCTTGTGGGAGAAGGAGCTGGACGTTTGCCTTTTCGGAAAGGGGCTCTGCCGAGAACGAGCACCGTGAGATGCGCTTTCTGTTCGAAAGCAGAGATGCCCAGTGCTGTTGTGCCAGTGGGTAAGCTGTACTGGGACGGTGAAGACCAGCAAGGTCTTTCAGGGCTGGCAGCTTCCTTGTGGGAGAAGGAGCCGGACGTTTGCCTTTTCGGAAAGGGGCTCTGCCGAGAACGAGCACCGTGAGATGTTCTGTCTGTGGGGAAGCACAGATGCCCAGTGCTGTTGTGCCTGCGGATAGGCTGCACGGGGACGGTGAGGACCAGGAAGAGCTTTCAGCGCTGGCAGCTTCCTTGTGGGAGAAGGAGCTGGACGTTTGTCTTTTCGGAAACGGTCTCTGCCGAGAACGAGTGCCGCGAGCTGTGCTGTCTGTGGGAAAGCACCGATCCCCAGTGCTGTTGTGCCTGCGGATAGGCTGCACGGGGACAGTGAAGAACAGCAAGAGCTTTCAGGGCAGGTAGCTTCCTTGTGGGAGAAGGAGCCGGACGTTTGCCTTTTCGAAAAGAAGCTCTGCAGAGATCGAGCGCCGTGACGTGTACCGTGCCTGGGCAAGTACAGATGCCCAGTGCTGTTGTGCCAGTGGGTAAGCTGTACTGGGACAGTGAAGACGAGCAAGGTCTTTCAGGGCTGGCAGCTTCCTTGTGGGAGAAGGAGCCAGACGTTTGCCTTTTCGAAAACGGGCTCTGCCGAGAACAAGCACCGTGACATGTGCTGTCTGTGGGGAAGCACAGATGCCCAGTGCTGTTGTGCCTGTGGATAGGCTGCACGGGGACGGTGAGGACCAGCAAGAGCTTTCAGCGCTGGCAGCTTCCTTGTGGGAGAAGGAGCCGGACGTTTGCCTTTTCGGAAACGGGCTCTGCCGAGAACGAGCACCGTGAGATGTGCTGTCTGTGGGGAAGCACAGATGCCCAGTGCTATTGTGCCTGCGGATACGCTGCACGGGGACGGTGAGGACCAGCAAGAGCTTTCAGGGCAGGTAGCTTCCTTGTGGGAGAAGGAGCCGGACGTTTGCCTTTTCGAAAAGAAGCTCTGCAGAGATCGAGCGCCGTGACGTGTACCGTGCCTGGGCAAGTACATATGCCCAGTGCTGTTGTGCCAGTCGGTAAGCTGCACGGGGACGGTGAGGACCAGCAAGAGCTTTCAGGGCTGGCAGCTTCCTTGTGGGAGAAGGAGCCGGACGTTTGCCTTTTCGGAAACGGGCTCTGCCGAGAACGAGCACCGTGAGATGTGCTGTCTGTGGGGAAGCACAGATGCCCAGTGCTGTTGTGCCAGTGGGTAAGCTGTACTGGGACAGTGAAGACCAGCAAGGTCTTTCAGGGCTGGCAGCTTCCTTGTGGGAGAAGGAGCCCGACGTTTGCCTTTTCGGAAACGGGCTCTGCCGAGAACGAGCACCGTGACATGTGCTGTCTGTGGGGAAGCACAGATGCCCAGTGCTGATGTGCCTGTGGATAGGCTGCACGGGGAGGGTGAAGACCAGCAAGAGCTTTCAGCGCTGGCAGCTTCCTTGTGGGAGAAGGAGCCGGACGTTTGCCTTTTCGGAAACGGGCTCTGCCGAGAACGAGCACCGTGACGTGTACCGTGCCTGGGGAAGCACAGATGCCCAGTGCTGTTGTGCCTGCGGATAGGCTGCACGGGGACAGTGAAGACCAGCAAGAGCTTTCAGGGCTGGCAGCTTCCTTGTGGGAGAAGGAGCCGGACGTTTGCCTTTTCGGAAAGGGGCTCTGCCGAGAACAAGCACCGTGAGATGTGCTGTCTGTGGGGAAGCACAGATGCCCAGTGCTGTTGTGCCTGTGGATAGGCTGCACGGGGACGGTGAGGACCAGCAAGAGCTTTCAGGGCTGGCAGCTTCCTTGTGGGAGAAGGAGCCGGACGTTTGCCTTTTCGGAAACGGGCTCTGCCGAGAACAAGCACCGTGAGATGTGCTGTCTGTGGGGAAGCACAGATGCCCAGTGCTGTTGTGCCTGCGGATAGGCTGCACGGGGACGGTGAGGACCAGCAAGAGCTTTCAGCGCTGGCAGCTTCCTTGTGGGAGAAGGAGCCGGACGTTTGCCTTTTCGAAAAGAAGCTCTGCAGAGATCGAGCGCCGTGACGTGTACCGTGCCTGGGCAAGTACAGATGCCCAGTGCTGTTGTGCCAGTGGGTAAGCTGTACTGGGACAGTGAAGACCAGCAAGAGCTTTCAGCGCTGGCAGCTTCCTTGTGGGAGAAGGAGCCGGACGTTTGCCTTTTCGGAAAGGGGCTCTGCCGAGAACAAGCACCGTGAGATGTGCTGTCTGTGGGGAAGCACAGATGCCCAGTGCTGTTGTGCCTGTGGATAGGCTGCACGGGGAGGGTGAAGACCAGCAAGAGCTTTCAGCGCTGGCAGCTTCCTTGTGGGAGAAGGAGCCGGACGTTTGCCTTTTCGGAAACGGGCTCTGCCGAGAACGAGCACCGTGACGTGTACCGTGCCTGGGGAAGCACAGATGCCCAGTGCTGTTGTGCCTGCGGATAGGCTGCACGGGGACAGTGAAGACCAGCAAGAGCTTTCAGGGCTGGCAGCTTCCTTGTGGGAGAAGGAGCCGGACGTTTGCCTTTTCGGAAAGGGGCTCTGCCGAGAACAAGCACCGTGAGATGTGCTGTCTGTGGGGAAGCACAGATGCCCAGTGCTGTTGTGCCTGTGGATAGGCTGCACGGGGACGGTGAGGACCAGCAAGAGCTTTCAGCGCTGGCAGCTTCCTTGTGGGAGAAGGAGCCGGACGTTTGCCTTTTCGGAAACGGGCTCTGCCGAGAACAAGCACCGTGAGATGTGCTGTCTGTGGGGAAGCACAGATGCCCAGTGCTGTTGTGCCTGCGGATAGGCTGCACGGGGACGGTGAGGACCAGCAAGAGCTTTCAGCGCTGGCAGCTTCCTTGTGGGAGAAGGAGCCGGACGTTTGCCTTTTCGAAAAGAAGCTCTGCAGAGATCGAGCGCCGTGACGTGTACCGTGCCTGGGCAAGTACAGATGCCCAGTGCTGTTGTGCCAGTGGGTAAGCTGTACTGGGACAGTGAAGACCAGCAAGAGCTTTCAGCGCTGGCAGCTTCCTTGTGGGAGAAGGAGCCGGACGTTTGCCTTTTCGGAAACGGGCTCTGCCGAGAACGAGCACCGTGAGATGTTCTGTCTGTGGGGAAGCACAGATGCCCAGTGCTGTTGTGCCTGCGGATAGGCTGCACGGGGACGGTGAGGACCAGGAAGAGCTTTCAGCGCTGGCAGCTTCCTTGTGGGAGAAGGAGCTGGACATTTGTCTTTTCGGAAACGGTCTCTGCCGAGAACGAGTGCCGCGAGCTGTGCTGTCTGTGGGAAAGCACCGATCCCCAGTGCTGTTGTGCCTGCGGATAGGCTGCACGGGGACAGTGAAGAAGAGCAAGAGCTTTCAGGGCAGGTAGCTTCCTTGTGGGAGAAGGAGCCGGACGTTTGCCTTTTCGAAAAGAAGCTCTGCAGAGATCGAGCGCCGTGACTTGTACCGTGCCTGGGCAAGTAGAGATGCCCAGTGCTGTTGTGCCAGTGGGTAAGCTGTACTGGGACAGTGAAGACCAGCAAGGTCTTTCAGGGCTGGCAGCTTCCTTGTGGGAGAAGGAGCCGGACGTTTGCCTTTTCGGAAACGGGCTCTGCCGAGAACGAGCACCGTGAGATGTGCTGTCTGTGGGGAAGCACAGATGCCCAGTGCTGATGTGCCTGTGGATAGGCTGCACGGGGAGGGTGAAGACCAGCAAGAGCTTTCAGCGCTGGCAGCTTCCTTGTGGGAGAAGGAGCCGGACGTATGCCTTTTCGGAAACGGGCTCTGCCGAGAACAAGCACCGTGAGATGTGCTGTCTGTGGGGAAGCACAGATGCCCAGTGCTGTTGTGCCAGTGGGTAAGCTGTACTGGGACGGTGAAGACCAGCAAGAGCTTTCAGGGCTGGCAGCTTCCTTGTGGGAGAAGGAGCCGGACGTTTGCCTTTTCGGAAAGGGGCTCTGCCGAGAACGAGCACCGTGAGATGTGCTGTCTGTGGGGAAGCACAGATGCCCAGTGCTGGTGTGCCTGCGGATAGGCTGCACGGGGACGGTGAGGACCAGCAAGAGCTTTCAGGGCTGGCAGCTTCCTTGTGGGAGAAGGAGGTGGACGTTTGCCTTTTGGGAAAGGGGCTCTGCCGAGAACGAGCACCGTGAGATGTGCTTTCTGTTCGAAAGCAGAGATGCCCAGTGCTGTTGTGCCTGTGGATAGGATGCACAGGGACAGTGAAGACCAGCAAGGTCTTTCAGGGCTGGCAGCTTCCTTGTGGGAGAAGGAGCCGGACGTTTGCCTTTTCGAAAAGAAGATCTGCAGAGATCGAGCACCGTGAGATGTGCTGTCTGTGGGAAAGCACAGACGCCAACTGCTGTTGTGCCTGCGGATAGGCTGCACGGGGAGGGTGAAGACCAGCAAGAGCTTTCAGCGCTGGCAGCTTCCTTGTGGGAGAAGGAGCTGGACGTTTGTCTTTTCGGAAACGGGCTCTGCCGAGAACGAGCACCGTGAGATGTGCTGTCTGTGGGGAAGCACAGATGCCCAGTGCTGTTGTGCCTGCGGATAGGCTGCACGGGGATGGTGAGGACCAGCAAGAGCTTTCAGGGCAGGTAGCTTCCTTGTGGGAGAAGGAGCCGGACGTTTGCCTTTTCGAAAAGAAGCTCTGCAGAGATCGAGCGCCGTGACGTGTACCGTGCCTGGGCAAGTACATATGCCCAGTGCTGTTGTGCCAGTCGGTAAGCTGTACTGGGACAGTGAAGACCAGCAAGGTCTTTCAGGGCTGGCAGCTTCCTTGTGGGAGAAGGAGCCGGACGTTTGCCTTTTCGGAAACGGGCTCTGCCGAGAACGAGCACCGTGAGATGTGCTGTCTGTGGGGAAGCACAGATGCCCAGTGCTGGTGTGCCTGCGGATAGGCTGCACGGGGAGGGTGAGGACCAGCAAGAGCTTTCAGGGCTGGCAGCTTCCTTGTGGGAGAAGGAGCTGGACGTTTGCCTTTTCGGAAAGGGGCTCTGCCGAGAACGAGCACCGTGAGATGCGCTTTCTGTTCGAAAGCAGAGATGCCCAGTGCTGTTTTGCCTGTGGATAGGATGCACAGGGACAGTGAAGACCAGCAAGGTCTTTCAGGGCTGGCAGCTTCCTTGTGGGAGAAGGAGCCGGACGTTTGCCTTTTCGGAAAGGGGCTCTGCCGAGAACGAGCACCGTGAGATGTTCTGTCTGTGGGGAAGCACAGATGCCCAGTGCTGTTGTGCCTGCGGATAGGCTGCACGGGGACGGTGAGGACCAGGAAGAGCTTTCAGCGCTGGCAGCTTCCTTGTGGGAGAAGGAGCTGGACGTTTGTCTTTTCGGAAACGGTCTCTGCCGAGAACGAATGCCGCGAGCTGTGCTGTCTGTGGGAAAGCACCGATCCCCAGTGCTGTTGTGCCTGCGGATAGGCTGCACGGGGACAGTGAAGACGAGCAAGGTATTTCAGGGCTGGCAGCTTCCTTGTGGGAGAAGGAGCCGGACGTTTGCCTTTTCGGAAACGGGCTCTGCCGAGAACGTGCACCGTGAGATGTGCTGTCTGTGGGGAAGCACAGATGCCCAGTGCTGTTGTGCCTGTGGATAGGCTGCGCGGGGACAGTGAAGACGAGCAAGAGCTGTCAGAGCTGGCAGCTTCCTTGTGAGAGAAGGAGCCGGACGTTTGCCTTTTCGAAAAGAAGCTCTGCAGAGATCGAGCGCCGTGACGTGTACCGTGCCTGGGCAAGTACAGATGCCCAGTGCTGTTGTGCCAGTGGGTAAGCTGTACTGGGACAGTGAAGACCAGCAAGAGCTTTCAGGGCTGGCAGCTTCCTTGTGGGAGAAGGAGCCGGACGTTTGTCTTTTCGGAAACGGTCTCTGCCGAGAACGAGTGCCGCGAGCTGTGCTGTCTGTGGGAAAGCACAGATCCCCAGTGCTGTTGTGCCTGCGGATAGCCTGCACGGGGACAGTGAAGAACAGCAAGAGCTTTCAGGGCAGGTAGCTTCCTTGTGGGAGAAGGAGCCGGACGTTTGCCTTTTCGGAAACGGGCTCTGCCGAGATCGAGCACCGTGAGATGCGCTTTCTGTTCGAAAGCAGAGATGCCCAGTGCTGTTGTGCCTGTGGATAGGATGCACAGGGGCAGTGAAGACCAGCAAGGTCTTTCAGGGCTGGCAGCTTCCTTGTGGGAGAAGGAGCCAGACGTTTGCCTTTTCGGAAACGGGCTCTGCCGAGAACAAGCACCGTGACATGTGCTGTCTGTGGGAAAGCACAGATGCCCAGTGCTGTTGTGCCAGTGGGTAAGCTGTACTGGGACAGTGAAGACCAGCAAGAGCTTTCAGGGCTGGCAGCTTCCTTGTGGGAGAAGGAGCCGGACGTTTGCCTTTTCGGAAACGGGCTCTGCAGAGATCGAGCGCCGTGACTTGTACCGTGCCTGGGCAAGTACAGATGCCCAGTGCTGTTGTGCCAGTGGGTAAGCTGTACTGGGACAGTGAAGACGAGCAAGGTCTTTCAGGGCTGGCAGCTTCCTTGTGGGAGAAGGAGCCGGACGTTTGCCTTTTCGGAAACGGGCTCTGCCGAGAACGAGCACCGTGACATGTGCTGTCTGTGGGGAAGCACAGATGCCCAGTGCTGTTGTGTCTGCGGATAGGATGCACGGGGAGGGTGAAGACCAGCAAGAGCTTTCAGCGCTGGCAGCTTCCTTGTGGGAGAAGGAGCCGGACGTATGCCTTTTCGGAAAGGGGTTCTGCCGAGAACGAGCACCGTGAGATGCGCTTTCTGTTCGAAAGCAGAGATGCCCAGTGCTGTTGTGCCTGTGGATAGGATGCACAGGGACAGTGAAGACCAGCAAGGTCTTTCAGGGCTGGCAGCTTCCTTGTGGGAGAAGGAGCCGGACGTTTGCCTTTTCGGAAAGGCGCTATGTCGAGAACGAGCACCGTGAGATGTGCTGTCTGTGGGAAAGCACAGACGCCCACTGCTGTTGTGCCTGCGGATAGGCTGCGCGGGGACAGTGAAGACGAGCAAGAGCTGTCAGAGCTGGCAGCTTCCTTGTGGGAGAAGGAGCCGGACGTTTGCCTTTTCGAAAACGGGCTCTGCCGAGAACGAGCACCGTGAGATGTGCTGTCTGTGGGAAAGCACAGATCCCCAGTGCTGGTGTGCCTGCGGATAGGCTGCACGGGGACGGTGAGGACCAGCAAGAGCTTTCAGGGCTGGCAGCTTCCTTGTGGGAGAAGGAGCCGGACGTATGCCTTTTCGGAAACGGGCTCTGCCGAGAACGAGCACCGTGAGATGCGCTTTCTGTTCGAAAGCAGAGATGCCCAGTGCTGTTGTGCCTGTGGATAGGATGCACAGGGACAGTGAAGACCAGCAAGGTCTTTCAGGGCTGGCAGCTTCCTTGTGGGAGAAGGAGCTGGACGTTTGTCTTTTCGGAAACGGGCTCTGCCGAGAACGAGCACGGTGAGATGCGCTTTCTGTTCGAAAGCAGAGATGCCCAGTGCTGTTGTGCCTGTGGATAGGATGCAGAGGGACAGTGAAGACCAGCAAGGTCTTTCAGGGCTGGCAGCTTCCTTGTGGGAGAAGGAGCTGGACGTTTGTCTTTTCGGAAACGGTCTCTGCCGAGAACGAGTGCCGCGAGCTGTGCTGTCTGTGGGAAAGCACCGATCCCCAGTGCTGTTGTGCCTGCGGATAGGCTGCACGGGGAGGGTGAAGACCAGCAAGAGCTTTCAGCGCTGGCAGCTTCTTTGTGGGAGAAGGAGCCGGACGTATGCCTTTTCGGAAACGGGCTCTGCCGAGAACGTGCACCGTGAGATGTGCTGTCTGTGGGGAAGCACAGATGCCCAGTGCTGTTGTGCCAGTGGGTAAGCTGTACTGGGACGGTGAGGACCAGCAAGGTCTTTCAGGGCTGGCAGCTTCCTTGTGGGAGAAGGAGCCGGACGTTTGCCTTTTCGGAAAGGGGTTCTGCCGAGAACGAGCACCGTGAGATGTGCTGTCTGAGGGAAAGCACAGATCCCCAGTGCTGTTGTGCCTGCGGATAGGCTGCACGGGGACAGTGAAGAACAGCAAGGTCTTTCAGGGCTGGCAGCTTCCTTGTGGGAGAAGGAGCCGGACGTTTGCCTTTTCGGAAACGGGCTCTGCCGAGAACGAGCACCGTGACATGTGCTGTCTGTGGGGAAGCACAGATGCCCAGTGCTGTTGTGTCTGCGGATAGGATGCACGGGGAGGGTGAAGACCAGCAAGAGCTTTCAGCGCTGGCAGCTTCCTTGTGGGAGAAGGAGCCGGACGTATGCCTTTTCGGAAAGGGGTTCTGCCGAGAACGAGCACCGTGAGATGCGCTTTCTGTTCGAAAGCAGAGATGCCCAGTGCTGTTGTGCCTGTGGATAGGATGCACAGGGACAGTGAAGACCAGCAAGGTCTTTCAGGGCTGGCAGCTTCCTTGTGGGAGAAGGAGCCGGACGTTTGCCTTTTCGGAAAGGCGCTATGTCGAGAACGAGCACCGTGAGATGTGCTGTCTGTGGGAAAGCACAGACGCCCACTGCTGTTGTGCCTGCGGATAGGCTGCGCGGGGACAGTGAAGACGAGCAAGAGCTGTCAGAGCTGGCAGCTTCCTTGTGGGAGAAGGAGCCGGACGTTTGCCTTTTCGAAAACGGGCTCTGCCGAGAACGAGCACCGTGAGATGTGCTGTCTGTGGGAAAGCACAGATCCCCAGTGCTGGTGTGCCTGCGGATAGGCTGCACGGGGACGGTGAGGACCAGCAAGAGCTTTCAGGGCTGGCAGCTTCCTTGTGGGAGAAGGAGCCGGACGTATGCCTTTTCGGAAACGGGCTCTGCCGAGAACGAGCACCGTGAGATGCGCTTTCTGTTCGAAAGCAGAGATGCCCAGTGCTGTTGTGCCTGTGGATAGGATGCAGAGGGACAGTGAAGACCAGCAAGGTCTTTCAGGGCTGGCAGCTTCCTTGTGGGAGAAGGAGCTGGACGTTTGTCTTTTCGGAAACGGGCTCTGCCGAGAACGAGCACGGTGAGATGCGCTTTCTGTTCGAAAGCAGAGATGCCCAGTGCTGTTGTGCCTGTGGATAGGATGCAGAGGGACAGTGAAGACCAGCAAGGTCTTTCAGGGCTGGCAGCTTCCTTGTGGGAGAAGGAGCTGGACGTTTGTCTTTTCGGAAACGGTCTCTGCCGAGAACGAGTGCCGCGAGCTGTGCTGTCTGTGGGAAAGCACCGATCCCCAGTGCTGTTGTGCCTGCGGATAGGCTGCACGGGGAGGGTGAAGACCAGCAAGAGCTTTCAGCGCTGGCAGCTTCTTTGTGGGAGAAGGAGCCGGACGTATGCCTTTTCGGAAACGGGCTCTGCCGAGAACGTGCACCGTGAGATGTGCTGTCTGTGGGGAAGCACAGATGCCCAGTGCTGTTGTGCCAGTGGGTAAGCTGTACTGGGACGGTGAGGACCAGCAAGAGCTTTCAGGGCTGGCAGCTTCCTTGTGGGAGAAGGAGCCGGACGTTTGCCTTTTCGGAAAGGGGTTCTGCCGAGAACGAGCACCGTGAGATGTGCTGTCTGAGGGAAAGCACAGATCCCCAGTGCTGTTGTGCCTGCGGATAGGCTGCACGGGGACAGTGAAGAACAGCAAGGTCTTTCAGGGCTGGCAGCTTCCTTGTGGGAGAAGGAGCCGGACGTTTGCCTTTTCGGAAACGGGCTCTGCCGAGAACAAGCACCGTGACATGTGCTGTCTGTGGGGAAGCACCGATGCCCAGTGCTGGTGTGCCTGCAGATAGGCTGCACGGGGACGGTGAGGACCAGCAAGAGCTTTCAGGGCTGGCAGCTTCCTTGTGGGAGAAGGAGCCGGACGTATGCCTTTTCGGAAACGGGCTCTGCCGAGAACGAGCACCGTGAGATGTGCTGTCTGTGGGAAAGCACAGATCCCCAGTGCTGGTGTGCCTGCGGATAGGCTGCACGGGGACGGTGAGGACCAGCAAGAGCTTTCAGGGCTGGCAGCTTCCTTGTGGGAGAAGGAGCCGGACGTATGCCTTTTCGGAAACGGGCTCTGCCGAGAACGAGCACCGTGAGATGCGCTTTCTGTTCGAAAGCAGAGATGCCCAGTGCTGTTGTGCCTGTGGATAGGATGCACAGGGACAGTGAAGACCAGCAAGAGCTTTCAGGGCTGGCAGCTTCCTTGTGGGAGAAGGAGCCGGACGTATGCCTTTTCGAAAAGAAGCTCTGCAGAGATCGAGCGCCGTGACGTGTACCGTGCCTGGGCAAGTACATATGCCCAGTGCTGTTGTGCCAGTCGGTAAGCTGTACTGGGACAGTGAAGACCAGCAAGGTCTTTCAGGGCTGGCAGCTTCCTTGTGGGAGAAGGAGCCGGACGTTTGCCTTTTCGGAAAGGGGCTCTGCCGAGAACGAGCACCGTGAGATGTGCTGTCTGTGGGGAAGCACAGATGCCCAGTGCTGTTGTGCCTGCGGATAGGCTGCACGGGGACGGTGAGGACCAGCAAGAGCTTTCAGGGCAGGTAGCTTCCTTGTGGGAGAAGGAGCCGGACGTTTGCCTTCTCGAAAAGAAGCTCTGCAGAGATCGAGCGCCGTGACTTGTCCCGTGCCTGGGCAAGTACATATGCCCAGTGCTGTTGTGCCAGTCGGTAAGCTGTACTGGGACAGTGAAGACCAGCAAGGTCTTTCGGGGCTGGCAGCTTCCTTGTGGGTGAAGGAGCCGGACGTTTGCCTTTTCGGAAAGGGGCTCTGCCGAGAACGAGCACCGTGAGATGTGCTGTCTGTGGGGAAGCACAGATGCCCACTGCTGTTGTGCCTGTGGATAGGCTGCACGGGGACGGTGAGGACCAGCAAGAGCTTTCAGGGCTGGCAGCTTCCTTGTGGGAGAAGGAGCTGGACGTTTGCCTTTTCGGAAAGGGGCTCTGCCGAGAACGAGCACCGTGAGATGTGCTTTCTGTTCGAAAGCAGAGATGCCCAGTGCTGTTGTGCCTGTGGATAGGATGCACGGGGACGGTGAAGACCAGCAAGGTCTTTCAGCGCTGGCAGCTTCCTTGTGGGAGAAGGAGCCGGACGTTTGCCTTTTCGGAAAGGGGCTCTGCCGAGAACGAGCACCGTGAGATGTTCTGTCTGTGGGGAAGCACAGATCCCCAGTGCTGTTGTGCCTGCGGATAGGCTGCACGGGGACAGTGAAGAACAGCAAGAGCTTTCAGGGCAGGTAGCTTCCTTGTGGGAGAAGGAGCCGGACGTTTGCCTTTTCGAAAAGAAGCTCTGCAGAGATCGAGCGCCGTGACGTGTACCGTGCCTGGGCAAGTACATATGCCCAGTGCTGTTGTGCCAGTGGGTAAGCTGTACTGGGACAGTGAAGACGAGCAAGGTCTTTCAGGGCTGGCAGCTTCCTTGTGGGAGAAGGAGCCGGACGTTTGCCTTTTCGGAAACGGGCTCTGCCGAGAACGAGCACCGTGAGATGTGCTGTCTGTGGGGAAGCACAGATGCCCAGTGCTGGTGTGCCTGCGGATAGGCTGCACGGGGACGGTGAGGACCAGCAAGAGCTTTCAGGGCTGGCAGCTTCCTTGTGGGAGAAGGAGCCGGACGTTTGCCTTTTCGGAAAGGGGCTCTGCCGAGAACGAGCACCGTGAGATGTGCTGTCTGTGGGGAAGCACAGATGCCCAGTGCTGTTGTGCCTGTGGATAGGATGCACAGGGACAGTGAAGACCAGCAAGGTCTTTCAGGGCTGGCAGCTTCATTGTGGGAGAAGGAGCCGGACGTTTGCCTTTTCGGAAAGGGGTTCTGCCGAGAACGAGCACCGTGAGATGTGCTGTCTGTGGGGAAGCACAGATGCCCAGTGCTGTTGTGCCAGTGGGTAAGCTGTACTGGGACAGTGAAGACGAGCAAGGTCTTTCAGGGCTGGCAGCTTCCTTGTGGGAGAAGGAGCTGGACGTTTGTCTTTTCGGAAACGGTCTCTGCCGAGAACGAGTGCCGCGAGCTGTGCTGTCTGTGGGAAAGCACCGATCCCCAGTGCTGTTGTGCCTGCGGATAGGCTGCACGGGGACAGTGAAGAACAGCAAGAGCTTTCAGGGCAGGTAGCTTCCTTGTGGGAGAAGGAGCCGGACGTTTGCCTTTTCGAAAAGAAGCTCTGCAGAGATCGAGCGCCGTGACGTGTACCGTGCCTGGGCAAGTACAGATGCCCAGTGCTGTTGTGCCAGTGGGTAAGCTGTACTGGGACAGTGAAGACGAGCAAGGTCTTTCAGGGCTGGCAGCTTCCTTGTGGGAGAAGGAGCCGGACGTTTGCCTTTTCGGAAACGGGCTCTGCCGAGAACAAGCACCGTGACATGTGCTGTCTGTGGGGAAGCACAGATGCCCAGTGCTGTTGTGCCTGTGGATAGGCTGCACGGGGACGGTGAGGACCAGCAAGAGCTTTCAGCGCTGGCAGCTTCCTTGTGGGAGAAGGAGCCGGACGTTTGCCTTTTCGGAAACGGGCTCTGCCGAGAACGAGCACCGTGAGATGTGCTGTCTGTGGGGAAGCACAGATGCCCAGTGCTGGTGTGCCTGCGGATAGGCTGCACGGGGAGGGTTAGGACCAGCAAGAGCTTTCAGGGCTGGCAGCTTCCTTGTGGGAGAAGGAGCTGGACGTTTGCCTTTTCGGAAAGGGGCTCTGCCGAGAACGAGCACCGTGAGATGCGCTTTCTGTTCGAAAGCAGAGATGCCCAGTGCTGTTGTGCCAGTGGGTAAGCTGTACTGGGACGGTGAAGACCAGCAAGGTCTTTCAGGGCTGGCAGCTTCCTTGTGGGAGAAGGAGCCGGACGTTTGCCTTTTCGGAAAGGGGCTCTGCCGAGAACGAGCACCGTGAGATGTTCTGTCTGTGGGGAAGCACAGATGCCCAGTGCTGTTGTGCCTGCGGATAGGCTGCACGGGGACGGTGAGGACCAGGAAGAGCTTTCAGCGCTGGCAGCTTCCTTGTGGGAGAAGGAGCTGGACGTTTGTCTTTTCGGAAACGGTCTCTGCCGAGAACGAGTGCCGCGAGCTGTGCTGTCTGTGGGAAAGCACCGATCCCCAGTGCTGTTGTGCCTGCGGATAGGCTCCACGGGGACAGTGAAGAACAGCAAGAGCTTTCAGGGCAGGTAGCTTCCTTGTGGGAGAAGGAGCCGGACGTTTGCCTTTTCGAAAAGAAGCTCTGCAGAGATCGAGCGCCGTGACGTGTACCGTGCCTGGGCAAGTACATATGCCCAGTGCTGTTGTGCCAGTGGGTAAGCTGTACTGGGACAGTGAGGACCAGCAAGAGCTTTCAGGGCTGGCAGCTTCCTTGTGGGAGAAGGAGCCGGACGTTTGCCTTTTCGGAAACGGGCTCTGCCGAGAACGAGCACCGTGAGATGTGCTGTCTGTGGGGAAGCACAGATGCCCAGTGCTGTTGTGCCAGTGGGTAAGCTGTACTGGGACAGTGAAGACCAGCAAGGTCTTTCAGGGCTGGCAGCTTCCTTGTGGGAGAAGGAGCCCGACGTTTGCCTTTTCGGAAACGGGCTCTGCCGAGAACGAGCACCGTGACATGTGCTGTCTGTGGGGAAGCACAGATGCCCAGTGCTGATGTGCCTGTGGATAGGCTGCACGGGGAGGGTGAAGACCAGCAAGAGCTTTCAGCGCTGGCAGCTTCCTTGTGGGAGAAGGAGCCGGACGTTTGCCTTTTCGGAAACGGGCTCTGCCGAGAACGAGCACCGTGACGTGTACCGTGCCTGGGGAAGCACAGATGCCCAGTGCTGTTGTGCCTGCGGATAGGCTGCACGGGGACAGTGAAGACCAGCAAGAGCTTTCAGGGCTGGCAGCTTCCTTGTGGGAGAAGGAGCCGGACGTTTGCCTTTTCGGAAAGGGGCTCTGCCGAGAACAAGCACCGTGAGATGTGCTGTCTGTGGGGAAGCACAGATGCCCAGTGCTGTTGTGCCTGTGGATAGGCTGCACGGGGACGGTGAGGACCAGCAAGAGCTTTCAGGGCTGGCAGCTTCCTTGTGGGAGAAGGAGCCGGACGTTTGCCTTTTCGGAAACGGGCTCTGCCGAGAACAAGCACCGTGAGATGTGCTGTCTGTGGGGAAGCACAGATGCCCAGTGCTGTTGTGCCTGCGGATAGGCTGCACGGGGACGGTGAGGACCAGCAAGAGCTTTCAGCGCTGGCAGCTTCCTTGTGGGAGAAGGAGCCGGACGTTTGCCTTTTCGAAAAGAAGCTCTGCAGAGATCGAGCGCCGTGACGTGTACCGTGCCTGGGCAAGTACAGATGCCCAGTGCTGTTGTGCCAGTGGGTAAGCTGTACTGGGACAGTGAAGACCAGCAAGAGCTTTCAGCGCTGGCAGCTTCCTTGTGGGAGAAGGAGCCGGACGTTTGCCTTTTCGGAAACGGGCTCTGCCGAGAACAAGCACCGTGAGATGTGCTGTCTGTGGGGAAGCACAGATGCCCAGTGCTGTTGTGCCTGTGGATAGGCTGCACGGGGAGGGTGAAGACCAGCAAGAGCTTTCAGCGCTGGCAGCTTCCTTGTGGGAGAAGGAGCCGGACGTTTGCCTTTTCGGAAACGGGCTCTGCCGAGAACGAGCACCGTGACGTGTACCGTGCCTGGGGAAGCACAGATGCCCAGTGCTGTTGTGCCTGCGGATAGGCTGCACGGGGACAGTGAAGACCAGCAAGAGCTTTCAGGGCTGGCAGCTTCCTTGTGGGAGAAGGAGCCGGACGTTTGCCTTTTCGGAAAGGGGCTCTGCCGAGAACAAGCACCGTGAGATGTGCTGTCTGTGGGGAAGCACAGATGCCCAGTGCTGTTGTGCCTGTGGATAGGCTGCACGGGGACGGTGAGGACCAGCAAGAGCTTTCAGCGCTGGCAGCTTCCTTGTGGGAGAAGGAGCCGGACGTTTGCCTTTTCGGAAACGGGCTCTGCCGAGAACAAGCACCGTGAGATGTGCTGTCTGTGGGGAAGCACAGATGCCCAGTGCTGTTGTGCCTGCGGATAGGCTGCACGGGGACGGTGAGGACCAGCAAGAGCTTTCAGCGCTGGCAGCTTCCTTGTGGGAGAAGGAGCCGGACGTTTGCCTTTTCGAAAAGAAGCTCTGCAGAGATCGAGCGCCGTGACGTGTACCGTGCCTGGGCAAGTACAGATGCCCAGTGCTGTTGTGCCAGTGGGTAAGCTGTACTGGGACAGTGAAGACCAGCAAGAGCTTTCAGCGCTGGCAGCTTCCTTGTGGGAGAAGGAGCCGGACGTTTGCCTTTTCGGAAACGGGCTCTGCCGAGAACGAGCACCGTGAGATGTTCTGTCTGTGGGGAAGCACAGATGCCCAGTGCTGTTGTGCCTGCGGATAGGCTGCACGGGGACGGTGAGGACCAGGAAGAGCTTTCAGCGCTGGCAGCTTCCTTGTGGGAGAAGGAGCTGGACATTTGTCTTTTCGGAAACGGTCTCTGCCGAGAACGAGTGCCGCGAGCTGTGCTGTCTGTGGGAAAGCACCGATCCCCAGTGCTGTTGTGCCTGCGGATAGGCTGCACGGGGACAGTGAAGAAGAGCAAGAGCTTTCAGGGCAGGTAGCTTCCTTGTGGGAGAAGGAGCCGGACGTTTGCCTTTTCGAAAAGAAGCTCTGCAGAGATCGAGCGCCGTGACTTGTACCGTGCCTGGGCAAGTAGAGATGCCCAGTGCTGTTGTGCCAGTGGGTAAGCTGTACTGGGACATTGAAGACCAGCAAGGTCTTTCAGGGCTGGCAGCTTCCTTGTGGGAGAAGGAGCCGGACGTTTGCCTTTTCGGAAAGGGGCTCTGCCGAGAACGAGCACCGTGAGATGTGCTGTCTGTGGGGAAGCACAGATGCCCAGTGCTGATGTGCCTGTGGATAGGCTGCACGGGGAGGGTGAAGACCAGCAAGAGCTTTCAGCGCTGGCAGCTTCCTTGTGGGAGAAGGAGCCGGACGTATGCCTTTTCGGAAACGGGCTCTGCCGAGAACAAGCACCGTGAGATGTGCTGTCTGTGGGGAAGCACAGATGCCCAGTGCTGTTGTGCCAGTGGGTAAGCTGTACTGGGACGGTGAAGACCAGCAAGAGCTTTCAGGGCTGGCAGCTTCCTTGTGGGAGAAGGAGCCGGACGTTTGCCTTTTCGGAAAGGGGCTCTGCCGAGAACGAGCACCGTGAGATGTGCTGTCTGTGGGGAAGCACAGATGCCCAGAGCTGGTGTGCCTGCGGATAGGCTGCACGGGGACGGTGAGGACCAGCAAGAGCTTTCAGGGCTGGCAGCTTCCTTGTGGGAGAAGGAGGTGGACGTTTGCCTTTTGGGAAAGGGGCTCTGCCGAGAACGAGCACCGTGAGATGTGCTTTCTGTTCGAAAGCAGAGATGCCCAGTGCTGTTGTGCCTGTGGATAGGATGCACAGGGACAGTGAAGACCAGCAAGGTCTTTCAGGGCTGGCAGCTTCCTTGTGGGAGAAGGAGCCGGACGTTTGCCTTTTCGAAAAGAAGATCTGCAGAGATCGAGCACCGTGAGATGTGCTGTCTGTGGGAAAGCACAGACGCCAACTGCTGTTGTGCCTGCGGATAGGCTGCACGGGGAGGGTGAAGACCAGCAAGAGCTTTCAGCGCTGGCAGCTTCCTTGTGGGAGAAGGAGCTGGACGTTTGTCTTTTCGGAAACGGGCTCTGCCGAGAACGAGCACCGTGAGATGTGCTGTCTGTGGGGAAGCACAGATGCCCAGTGCTGTTGTGCCTGCGGATAGGCTGCACGGGGATGGTGAGGACCAGCAAGAGCTTTCAGGGCAGGTAGCTTCCTTGTGGGAGAAGGAGCCGGACGTTTGCCTTTTCGAAAAGAAGCTCTGCAGAGATCGAGCGCCGTGACGTGTACCGTGCCTGGGCAAGTACATATGCCCAGTGCTGTTGTGCCAGTCGGTAAGCTGTACTGGGACAGTGAAGACCAGCAAGGTCTTTCAGGGCTGGCAGCTTCCTTGTGGGAGAAGGAGCCGGACGTTTGCCTTTTCGGAAACGGGCTCTGCCGAGAACGAGCACCGTGAGATGTGCTGTCTGTGGGGAAGCACAGATGCCCAGTGCTGGTGTGCCTGCGGATAGGCTGCACGGGGAGGGTGAGGACCAGCAAGAGCTTTCAGGGCTGGCAGCTTCCTTGTGGGAGAAGGAGCTGGACGTTTGCCTTTTCGGAAAGGGGCTCTGCCGAGAACGAGCACCGTGAGATGCGCTTTCTGTTCGAAAGCAGAGATGCCCAGTGCTGTTTTGCCTGTGGATAGGATGCACAGGGACAGTGAAGACCAGCAAGGTCTTTCAGGGCTGGCAGCTTCCTTGTGGGAGAAGGAGCCGGACGTTTGCCTTTTGGGAAAGGGGCTCTGCCGAGAACGAGCACCGTGAGATGTTCTGTCTGTGGGGAAGCACAGATGCCCAGTGCTGTTGTGCCTGCGGATAGGCTGCACGGGGACGGTGAGGACCAGGAAGAGCTTTCAGCGCTGGCAGCTTCCTTGTGGGAGAAGGAGCTGGACGTTTGTCTTTTCGGAAACGGTCTCTGCCGAGAACGAGTGCCGCGAGCTGTGCTGTCTGTGGGAAAGCACCGATCCCCAGTGCTGTTGTGCCTGCGGATAGGCTGCACGGGGACAGTGAAGACGAGCAAGGTATTTCAGGGCTGGCAGCTTCCTTGTGGGAGAAGGAGCCGGACGTTTGCCTTTTCGGAAACGGGCTCTGCCGAGAACGTGCACCGTGAGATGCGCTTTCTGTTCGAAAGCACAGATGCCCAGTGCTGTTGTGCCTGTGGATAGGCTGCGCGGGGACAGTGAAGACGAGCAAGAGCTGTCAGAGCTGGCAGCTTCCTTGTGAGAGAAGGAGCCGGACGTTTGCCTTTTCGAAAAGAAGCTCTGCAGAGATCGAGCGCCGTGACGTGTACTGTGCCTGGGCAAGTACAGATGCCCAGTGCTGTTGTGCCAGTGGGTAAGCTGTACTGGGACAGTGAAGACCAGCAAGAGCTTTCAGGGCTGGCAGCTTCCTTGTGGGAGAAGGAGCCGGACGTTTGTCTTTTCGGAAACGGTCTCTGCCGAGAACGAGTGCCGCGAGCTGTGCTGTCTGTGGGAAAGCACAGATCCCCAGTGCTGTTGTGCCTGCGGATAGCCTGCACGGGGACAGTGAAGAACAGCAAGAGCTTTCAGGGCTGGCAGCTTCCTTGTGGGAGAAGGAGCCGGACGTTTGCCTTTTCGGAAACGGGCTCTGCCGAGATCGAGCACCGTGAGATGCGCTTTCTGTTCGAAAGCAGAGATGCCCAGTGCTGTTGTGCCTGTGGATAGGATGCACAGGGGCAGTGAAGACCAGCAAGGTCTTTCAGGGCTGGCAGCTTCCTTGTGGGAGAAGGAGCCAGACGTTTGCCTTTTCGGAAACGGGCTCTGCCGAGAACAAGCACCGTGACATGTGCTGTCTGTGGGAAAGCACAGATGCCCAGTGCTGTTGTGCCAGTGGGTAAGCTGTACTGGGACAGTGAAGACCAGCAAGAGCTTTCAGGGCTGGCAGCTTCCTTGTGGGAGAAGGAGCCGGACGTTTGCCTTTTCGGAAACGGGCTCTGCAGAGATCGAGCGCCGTGACTTGTACCGTGCCTGGGCAAGTACAGATGCCCAGTGCTGTTGTGCCAGTGGGTAAGCTGTACTGGGACAGTGAAGACCAGCAAGGTCTTTCAGGGCTGGCAGCTTCCTTGTGGGAGAAGGAGCCGGACGTTTGCCTTTTCGGAAACGGGCTCTGCCGAGAACGAGCACCGTGACATGTGCTGTCTGTGGGGAAGCACAGATGCCCAGTGCTGTTGTGTCTGCGGATAGGATGCACGGGGAGGGTGAAGACCAGCAAGAGCTTTCAGCGCTGGCAGCTTCCTTGTGGGAGAAGGAGCCGGACGTATGCCTTTTCGGAAAGGGGTTCTGCCGAGAACGAGCACCGTGAGATGCGCTTTCTGTTCGAAAGCAGAGATGCCCAGTGCTGTTGTGCCTGTGGATAGGATGCACAGGGACAGTGAAGACCAGCAAGGTCTTTCAGGGCTGGCAGCTTCCTTGTGGGAGAAGGAGCCGGACGTTTGCCTTTTCGGAAAGGCGCTATGTCGAGAACGAGCACCGTGAGATGTGCTGTCTGTGGGAAAGCACAGACGCCCACTGCTGTTGTGCCTGCGGATAGGCTGCGCGGGGACAGTGAAGACGAGCAAGAGCTGTCAGAGCTGGCAGCTTCCTTGTGGGAGAAGGAGCCGGACGTTTGCCTTTTCGGAAACGGGCTCTGCCGAGAACGAGCACCGTGAGATGTGCTGTCTGTGGGAAAGCACAGATCCCCAGTGCTGGTGTGCCTGCGGATAGGCTGCACGGGGACGGTGAGGACCAGCAAGAGCTTTCAGGGCTGGCAGCTTCCTTGTGGGAGAAGGAGCCGGACGTATGCCTTTTCGGAAACGGGCTCTGCCGAGAACGAGCACCGTGAGATGCGCTTTCTGTTCGAAAGCAGAGATGCCCAGTGCTGTTGTGCCTGTGGATAGGATGCAGAGGGACAGTGAAGACCAGCAAGGTCTTTCAGGGCTGGCAGCTTCCTTGTGGGAGAAGGAGCTGGACGTTTGTCTTTTCGGAAACGGGCTCTGCCGAGAACGAGCACGGTGAGATGCGCTTTCTGTTCGAAAGCAGAGATGCCCAGTGCTGTTGTGCCTGTGGATAGGATGCAGAGGGACAGTGAAGACCAGCAAGGTCTTTCAGGGCTGGCAGCTTCCTTGTGGGAGAAGGAGCTGGACGTTTGTCTTTTCGGAAACGGTCTCTGCCGAGAACGAGTGCCGCGAGCTGTGCTGTCTGTGGGAAAGCACCGATCCCCAGTGCTGTTGTGCCTGCGGATAGGCTGCACGGGGAGGGTGAAGACCAGCAAGAGCTTTCAGCGCTGGCAGCTTCTTTGTGGGAGAAGGAGCCGGACGTATGCCTTTTCGGAAACGGGCTCTGCCGAGAACGTGCACCGTGAGATGTGCTGTCTGTGGGGAAGCACAGATGCCCAGTGCTGTTGTGCCAGTGGGTAAGCTGTACTGGGACGGTGAGGACCAGCAAGAGCTTTCAGGGCTGGCAGCTTCCTTGTGGGAGAAGGAGCCGGACGTTTGCCTTTTCGGAAAGGGGTTCTGCCGAGAACGAGCACCGTGAGATGTGCTGTCTGAGGGAAAGCACAGATCCCCAGTGCTGTTGTGCCTGCGGATAGGCTGCACGGGGACAGTGAAGAACAGCAAGGTCTTTCAGGGCTGGCAGCTTCCTTGTGGGAGAAGGAGCCGGACGTTTGCCTTTTCGGAAACGGGCTCTGCCGAGAACAAGCACCGTGACATGTGCTGTCTGTGGGGAAGCACCGATGCCCAGTGCTGGTGTGCCTGCAGATAGGCTGCACGGGGACGGTGAGGACCAGCAAGAGCTTTCAGGGCTGGCAGCTTCCTTGTGGGAGAAGGAGCCGGACGTATGCCTTTTCGGAAACGGGCTCTGCCGAGAACGAGCACCGTGAGATGTGCTGTCTGTGGGAAAGCACAGATCCCCAGTGCTGGTGTGCCTGCGGATAGGCTGCACGGGGACGGTGAGGACCAGCAAGAGCTTTCAGGGCTGGCAGCTTCCTTGTGGGAGAAGGAGCCGGACGTATGCCTTTTCGGAAACGGGCTCTGCCGAGAACGAGCACCGTGAGATGCGCTTTCTGTTCGAAAGCAGAGATGCCCAGTGCTGTTGTGCCTGTGGATAGGATGCACAGGGACAGTGAAGACCAGCAAGAGCTTTCAGGGCTGGCAGCTTCCTTGTGGGAGAAGGAGCCGGACGTATGCCTTTTCGGAAACGGGCTCTGCCGAGAACGAGCACCGTGAGATGCGCTTTCTGTTCGAAAGCAGAGATGCCCACTGCTGTTGTGCCTGTGGATAGGCTGCGCGGGGACAGTGAAGACGAGCAAGAGCTTTCAGAGCTGGCAGCTTCCTTGTGAGAGAAGGAGCCGGACGTTTGCCTTTTCGGAAACGGGCTCTGCAGAGATCGAGCGGCGTGACTTGTACCGTGCCTGGGCAAGTATAGATGCTCAGTGCTGTTGTGCCAGTCGGTAAGCTGTACTGGGACAGTGAAGACGAGCAAGGTCTTTCAGGGCTGGCAGCTTCCTTGTGGGAGAAGGAGCCGGACGTTTGCCTTTTCGGAAACGGGCTCTGCCGAGAACGAGCACCGTGAGATGTGCTGTCTGTGGGGAAGCACAGATGCCCAGTGCTGTTGTGCCTGTGGATAGGCTGCACGGGGACAGTGAAGACCAGCAAGAGCTTTCAGCGCTGGCGGCTTCCTTGTGGGAGAAGGAGCCGGACGTATGCCTTTTCGGAAAGGGGTTCTGCCGAGAACGAGCACCGTGAGATGCGCTTTCTGTTCGAAAGCAGAGATGCCCAGTGCTGTTGTGCCTGTGGATAGGATGCACAGGGACAGTGAAGACCAGCAAGGTCTTTCAGGGCTGGCAGCTTCCTTGTGGGAGAAGGAGCCGGACGTTTGCCTTTTCGGAAACGGGCTCTGCCGAGAACGAGCACCGTGAGATGTGCTGTCTGTGGGAAAGCACAGATCCCCAGTGCTGTTGTGCCTGCGGATAGGCTGCACGGGGACGGTGAGGACCAGCAAGAGCTTTCAGGGCTGGCAGCTTCCTTGTGGGAGAAGGAGCCGGACGTATGCCTTTTCGGAAACGGGCTCTGCCGAGAACGAGCAGCGTGAGATGTGCTGTCTGTGGGGAAGCACCGATCCCCAGTGCTGTTGTGCCAGTGGGTAAGCTGTACTGGGACAGTGAAGACCAGCAAGAGCTTTCAGGGCTGGCAGCTTCCTTGTGGGAGAAGGAGCCGGACGTTTGCCTTTTCGGAAACGGGCTCTGCAGAGATCGAGCGCCGTGACTTGTACCGTGCCTGGGCAAGTACAGATGCCCAGTGCTGTTGTGCCAGTGGGTAAGCTGTACTGGGACAGTGAAGACGAGCAAGGTCTTTCAGGGCTGGCAGCTTCCTTGTGGGAGAAGGAGCCGGACGTTTGCCTTTTCGGAAACGGGCTCTGCCGAGAACGAGCACCGTGACATGTGCTGTCTGTGGGGAAGCACAGATCCCCAGTGCTGTTGTGTCTGCGGATAGGATGCACGGGGAGGGTGAAGACCAGCAAGAGCTTTCAGCGCTGGCAGCTTCCTTGTGGGAGAAGGAGCCGGACGTATGCCTTTTCGGAAAGGGGTTCTGCCGAGAACGAGCACCGTGAGATGTGCTGTCTGTGGGAAAGCACAGATCCCCAGTGCTGGTGTGCCTGCGGATAGGCTGCACGGGGACGGTGAGGACCAGCAAGAGCTTTCAGGGCTGGCAGCTTCCTTGTGGGAGAAGGAGCCGGACGTATGCCTTTTCGGAAACGGGCTCTGCCGAGAACGAGCAGCGTGAGATGTGCTGTCTGTGGGGAAGCACCGATCCCCAGTGCTGTTGTGCCTGCGGATAGGATGCACAGGGTCAGTGAAGACCAGCAAGAGCTTTCAGCGCTGGCAGCTTCCTTGTGGGAGAAGGAGCTGGACGTTTGTCTTTTCGGAAACGGTCTCTGCCGAGAACGAGTGCCGCGAGCTGTGCTGTCTGTGGGAAAGCACCGATCCCCAGTGCTGTTGTGCCTGCGGATAGGCTGCACGGGGACAGTGAAGAACAGCAAGAGCTTTCAGGGCAGGTAGCTTCCTTGTGGGAGAAGGAGCCGGACGTTTGCCTTTTCGAAAAGAAGCTCTGCAGAGATCGAGCGCCGTGACTTGTACCGTGCCTGGGCAAGTACAGATGCCCAGTGCTGTTGTGCCAGTGGGTAAGCTGTACTGGGACAGTGAAGACGAGCAAGGTCTTTCAGGGCTGGCAGCTTCCTTGTGGGAGAAGGAGCCGGACGTTTGCCTTTTCGGAAACGGGCTCTGCCGAGAACGAGCACCGTGAGATGTGCTGTCTGTGGGGAAGCACAGATGCCCAGTGCTGTTGTGCCTGTGGATAGGCTGCGCGGGGACAGTGAAGACGAGCAAGAGCTGTCAGAGCTGGCAGCTTTCTTGTGAGAGAAGGAGCCGGACGTTTGCCTTTTCGAAAAGAAGCTCTGCAGAGATCGAGCGCCGTGACGTGTACCGTGCCTGGGCAAGTACAGATGCCCAGTGCTGTTGTGCCAGTGGGTAAGCTGTACTGGGACAGTGAAGACCAGCAAGAGCTTTCAGGGCTGGCAGCTTCCTTGTGGGAGAAGGAGCCGGACGTTTGTCTTTTCGGAAACGGTCTCTGCCGAGAACGAGTGCCGCGAGCTGTGCTGTCTGTGGGAAAGCACAGATCCCCAGTGCTGTTGTGCCTGCGGATAGGCTGCACGGGGACAGTGAAGAACAGCAAGAGCTTTCAGGGCAGGTAGCTTCCTTGTGGGAGAAGGAGCCGGACGTTTGCCTTTTCGGAAACGGGCTCTGCCGAGATCGAGCACCGTGAGATGCGCTTTCTGTTCGAAAGCAGAGATGCCCAGTGCTGTTGTGCCTGTGGATAGGATGCACAGGGACAGTGAAGACGAGCAAGGTCTTTCAGGGCTGGCAGCTTCCTTGTGGGAGAAGGAGCCGGACGTTTGCCTTTTCGGAAACGGGCTCTGCCGAGAACAAGCACCGTGACATGTGCTGTCTGTGGGAAAGCACAGATGCCCAGTGCTGTTGTGCCAGTGGGTAAGCTGTACTGGGACAGTGAAGACCAGCAAGAGCTTTCAGGGCTGGCAGCTTCCTTGTGGGAGAAGGAGCCGGACGTTTGCCTTTTCGGAAACGGGCTCTGCAGAGATCGAGCGCCGTGACTTGTACCGTGCCTGGGCAAGTACAGATGCCCAGTGCTGTTGTGCCAGTGGGTAAGCTGTACTGGGACAGTGAAGACGAGCAAGGTCTTTCAGGGCTGGCAGCTTCCTTGTGGGAGAAGGAGCCGGACGTTTGCCTTTTCGGAAACGGGCTCTGCCGAGAACGTGCACCGTGACATGTGCTGTCTGTGGGGAAGCACAGATGCCCAGTGCTGTTGTGTCTGCGGATAGGATGCACGGGGAGGGTGAAGACCAGCAAGAGCTTTCAGCGCTGGCAGCTTCCTTGTGGGAGAAGGAGCCGGACGTATGCCTTTTCGGAAAGGGGTTCTGCCGAGAACGAGCACCGTGAGATGCGCTTTCTGTTCGAAAGCAGAGATGCCCAGTGCTGTTGTGCCTGTGGATAGGATGCACAGGGACAGTGAAGACCAGCAAGGTCTTTCAGGGCTGGCAGCTTCCTTGTGGGAGAAGGAGCCGGACGTTTGCCTTTTCGGAAAGGCGCTATGTCGAGAACGAGCACCGTGAGATGTGCTGTCTGTGGGAAAGCACAGACGCCCACTGCTGTTGTGCCTGCGGATAGGCTGCGCGGGGACAGTGAAGACGAGCAAGAGCTGTCAGAGCTGGCAGCTTCCTTGTGGGAGAAGGAGCCGGACGTTTGCCTTTTCGGAAACGGGCTCTGCCGAGAACGAGCAGCGTGAGATGTGCTGTCTGTGGGAAAGCACAGATCCCCAGTGCTGGTGTGCCTGCGGATAGGCTGCACGGGGACGGTGAGGACCAGCAAGAGCTTTCAGGGCTGGCAGCTTCCTTGTGGGAGAAGGAGCCGGACGTATGCCTTTTCGGAAACGGGCTCTGCCGAGAACGAGCACCGTGAGATGCGCTTTCTGTTCGAAAGCAGAGATGCCCAGTGCTGTTGTGCCTGTGGATAGGATGCAGAGGGACAGTGAAGACCAGCAAGGTCTTTCAGGGCTGGCAGCTTCCTTGTGGGAGAAGGAGCTGGACGTTTGTCTTTTCGGAAACGGGCTCTGCCGAGAACGAGCACGGTGAGATGCGCTTTCTGTTCGAAAGCAGAGATGCCCAGTGCTGTTGTGCCTGTGGATAGGATGCAGAGGGACAGTGAAGACCAGCAAGGTCTTTCAGGGCTGGCAGCTTCCTTGTGGGAGAAGGAGCTGGACGTTTGTCTTTTCGGAAACGGTCTCTGCCGAGAACGAGTGCCGCGAGCTGTGCTCTCTGTGGGAAAGCACCGATCCCCAGTGCTGTTGTGCCTGCGGATAGGCTGCACGGGGAGGGTGAAGACCAGCAAGAGCTTTCAGCGCTGGCAGCTTCCTTGTGGGAGAAGGAGCCGGACGTATGCCTTTTCGGAAACGGGCTCTGCCGAGAACGAGCACCGTGAGATGTGCTGTCTGTGGGGAAGCACAGATGCCCAGTGCTGTTGTGCCAGTGGGTAAGCTGTACTGGGACGGTGAGGACCAGCAAGAGCTTTCAGGGCTGGCAGCTTCCTTGTGGGAGAAGGAGCCGGACGTTTGCCTTTTCGGAAAGGGGTTCTGCCGAGAACGAGCACCGTGAGATGTGCTGTCTGTGGGAAAGCACAGATCCCCAGTGCTGTTGTGCCTGCGGATAGGCTGCACGGGGACAGTGAAGAAGAGCAAGGTCTTTCAGGGCTGGCAGCTTCCTTGTGGGAGAAGGAGCCGGACGTTTGCCTTTTCGGAAACGGGCTCTGCCGAGAACAAGCACCGTGACATGTGCTGTCTGTGGGGAAGCACCGATGCCCAGTGCTGGTGTGCCTGCAGATAGGCTGCACGGGGACGGTGAGGACCAGCAAGAGCTTTCAGGGCTGGCAGCTTCCTTGTGGGAGAAGGAGCCGGACGTATGCCTTTTCGGAAACGGGCTCTGCCGAGAACGAGCACCGTGAGATGTGCTGTCTGTGGGAAAGCACAGATCCCCAGTGCTGGTGTGCCTGCGGATAGGCTGCACGGGGACGGTGAGGACCAGCAAGAGCTTTCAGGGCTGGCAGCTTCCTTGTGGGAGAAGGAGCCGGACGTATGCCTTTTCGGAAACGGGCTCTGCCGAGAACGAGCACCGTGAGATGCGCTTACTGTTCGAAAGCAGAGATGCCCAGTGCTGTTGTGCCTGTGGATAGGATGCAGAGGGACAGTGAGGACCAGCAAGAGCTTTCAGGGCTGGCAGCTTCCTTGTGGGAGAAGGAGCCGGACGTTTGCCTTTTCGGAAACGGGCTCTGCCGAGAACAAGCACCGTGACTTGTACCGTGCCTGGGCAAGTACAGATGCCCAGTGCTGTTGTGCCAGTGGGTAAGCTGTACTGGGACAGTGAAGACGAGCAAGGTCTTTCAGGGCTGGCAGCTTCCTTGTGGGAGAAGGAGCCGGACGTTTGCCTTTTCGGAAACGGGCTCTGCCGAGAACGAGCACCGTGAGATGTTCTGTCTGTGGGGAAGCACAGATGCCCAGTGCTGTTGTGCCTGCGGATAGGCTGCACGGGGACGGTGAGGACCAGCAAGAGCTTTCAGGGCTGGCAGCTTCCTTGTGGGAGAAGGAGCCGGACGTATGCCTTTTCGGAAACGGGCTCTGCCGAGAACGAGCACCGTGAGATGCGCTTTCTGTTCGAAAGCAGAGATGCCCAGTGCTGTTGTGCCTGTGGATAGGATGCAGAGGGACAGTGAAGACCAGCAAGAGCTTTCAGGGCTGGCAGCTTCCTTGTGGGAGAAGGAGCCGGACGTTTGTCTTTTCGGAAACGGTCTCTGCCGAGAACGAGCACCGTGAGATGTTCTGTCTGTGGGGAAGCACAGATGCCCAGTGCTGTTGTGCCTGCGGATAGGCTGCACGGGGAGGGTGAGGACCAGCAAGAGCTTTCAGCGCTGGCAGCTTCCTTGTGGGAGAAGGAGCTGGACGTTTGTCTTTTCGGAAACGGTCTCTGCCGAGAACGAGCACTGTGAGATGTGCTGTCTGTGGGGAAGCACAGATGCCCAGTGCTGTTGTGCCTGCGGATAGGCTGCACGGGGAGGGTGAAGACCAGCAAGAGCTTTCAGCGCTGGCAGCTTCTTTGTGGGAGAAGGAGCCGGACGTATGCCTTTTCGGAAACGGGCTCTGTCGAGAACGTGCACCGTGAGATGTGCTGTCTGTGGGGAAGCACAGATGCCCAGTGCTGTTGTGCCAGTGGGTAAGCTGTACTGGGACGGTGAGGACCAGCAAGAGCTTCCAGGGCTGGCAGCTTCCTTGTGGGTGAAGGAGCCGGACGTTTGCCTTTTCGGAAAGGGGCTCTGCCGAGAACGAGCACCGTGAGATGTGCTGTCTGTGGGGAAGCACAGATGCCCAGTGCTGTTGTGCCTGTGGATAGGATGCACAGGGACAGTGAAGACCAGCAAGGTCTTTCAGGGCTGGCAGCTTCCTTGTGGGAGAAGGAGCCGGACGTTTGCCTTTTCGGAAAGGCGCTATGTCGAGAACGAGCACCGTGAGATGTGCTGTCTGTGGGAAAGCACAGACGCCCACTGCTGTTGTGCCTGTGGATAGGCTGCGCGGGGACAGTGAAGACGAGCAAGAGCTGTCAGAGCTGGCAGCTTCCTTGTGAGAGAAGGAGCCGGACGTTTGCCTTTTCGAAAAGAAGCTCTGCAGAGATCGAGCGCCGTGACGTGTACCGTGCCTGGGCAAGTACAGATGCCCAGTGCTGTTGTGCCAGTGGGTAAGCTGTACTGGGACAGTGAAGACCTGCAAGAGCTTTCAGGGCTGGCAGCTTCCTTGTGGGAGAAGGAGCTGGACGTTTGTCTTTTCGGAAACGGTCTCTGCCGAGAACGAGTGCCGCGAGCTGTGCTGTCTGTGGGAAAGCACCGATCCCCAGTGTTGTTGTGCCTGCGGATAGGCTGCACGGGGACGGTGAAGACCAGCAAGAGCTTTCAGCGCTGGCAGCTTCCTTGTGGGAGAAGGAGCCGGACGTATGCCTTTTCGGAAACGGGCTCTGCCGAGAACGTGCACCGTGAGATGTGCTGTCTGTGGGGAAGCACAGATGCCCAGTGCTGTTGTGCCAGTGGGTAAGCTGTACTGGGACGGTGAGGACCAGCAAGAGCTTTCAGGGCTGGCAGCTTCCTTGTGGGAGAAGGAGCCGGACGTTTGCCTTTTCGGAAAGGGGTTCTGCCGAGAACGAGCACCGTGAGATGTTCTGTCTGTGGGGAAGCACAGATCCCCAGTGCTGTTGTGCCTGCGGATAGGCTGCACGGGGACAGTGAAGAACAGCAAGGTCTTTCAGGGCTGGCAGCTTCCTTGTGGGAGAAGGAGCCGGACGTTTGTCTTTTCGGAAACGGTCTCTGCCGAGAACGAGCGCCGCGAGCTGTGCTGTCTGTGGGAAAGCACCGATCCCCAGTGCTGTTGTGCCTGCGGATAGGCTGCACGGGGACAGTGAAGAACAGCAAGAGCTTTCAGGGCAGGTAGCTTCCTTGTGGGAGAAGGAGCCGGACGTTTGCCTTTTCGGAAACGGGCTCTGCCGAGATCGAGCACCGTGAGATGCGCTTTCTGTTCGAAAGCAGAGATGCCCTGTGCTGTTGTGCCTGTGGATAGGATGCACAGGGACAGTGAAGACCAGCAAGGTCTTTCAGGGCTGGCAGCTTCCTTGTGGGAGAAGGAGCCAGACGTTTGCCTTTTCGGAAACGGGCTCTGCCGAGAACAAGCACCGTGACTTGTACCGTGCCTGGGCAAGTACAGATGCCCAGTGCTGTTGTGCCAGTGGGTAAGCTGTACTGGGACAGTGAAGACCAGCAAGGTCTTTCAGGGCTGGCAGCTTCCTTGTGGGAGAAGGAGCCGGACGTTTGCCTTTTCGGAAACGGGCTCTGCCGAGAACGAGCACCGTGAGATGTTCTGTCTGTGGGGAAGCACAGATGCCCAGTGCTGTTGTGCCTGCGGATAGGCTGCACGGGGACGGTGAGGACCAGCAAGAGCTTTCAGGGCTGGCAGCTTCCTTGTGGGAGAAGGAGCCGGACGTATGCCTTTTCGGAAACGGGCTCTGCCGAGAACGAGCACCGTGAGATGCGCTTTCTGTTCGAAAGCAGAGATGCCCAGTGCTGTTGTGCCTGTGGATAGGATGCAGAGGGACAGTGAAGACCAGCAAGAGCTTTCAGGGCTGGCAGCTTCCTTGTGGGAGAAGGAGCCGGACGTTTGTCTTTTCGGAAACGGTCTCTGCCGAGAACGAGCACTGTGAGATGTGCTGTCTGTGGGGAAGCACAGATGCCCAGTGCTGTTGTGCCTGCGGATAGGCTGCACGGGGAGGGTGAAGACCAGCAAGAGCTTTCAGCGCTGGCAGCTTCTTTGTGGGAGAAGGAGCCGGACGTATGCCTTTTCGGAAACGGGCTCTGCCGAGAACGTGCACCGTGAGATGTGCTGTCTGTGGGGAAGCACAGATGCCCAGTGCTGTTGTGCCAGTGGGTAAGCTGTACTGGGACGGTGAGGACCAGCAAGAGCTTCCAGGGCTGGCAGCTTCCTTGTGGGTGAAGGAGCCGGACGTTTGCCTTTTCGGAAAGGGGCTCTGCCGAGAACGAGCACCGTGAGATGTGCTGTCTGTGGGGAAGCACAGATGCCCAGTGCTGTTGTGCCTGTGGATAGGATGCACAGGGACAGTGAAGACCAGCAAGGTCTTTCAGGGCTGGCAGCTTCCTTGTGGGAGAAGGAGCCGGACGTTTGCCTTTTCGGAAAGGCGCTATGTCGAGAACGAGCACCGTGAGATGTGCTGTCTGTGGGAAAGCACAGACGCCCACTGCTGTTGTGCCTGTGGATAGGCTGCGCGGGGACAGTGAAGACGAGCAAGAGCTGTCAGAGCTGGCAGCTTCCTTGTGAGAGAAGGAGCCGGACGTTTGCCTTTTCGAAAAGAAGCTCTGCAGAGATCGAGCGCCGTGACGTGTACCGTGCCTGGGCAAGTACAGATGCCCAGTGCTGTTGTGCCAGTGGGTAAGCTGTACTGGGACAGTGAAGACCTGCAAGAGCTTTCAGGGCTGGCAGCTTCCTTGTGGGAGAAGGAGCTGGACGTTTGTCTTTTCGGAAACGGTCTCTGCCGAGAACGAGTGCCGCGAGCTGTGCTGTCTGTGGGAAAGCACCGATCCCCAGTGCTGTTGTGCCTGCGGATAGGCTGCACGGGGAGGGTGAAGACCAGCAAGAGCTTTCAGCGCTGGCAGCTTCCTTGTGGGAGAAGGAGCCGGACGTATGCCTTTCCGGAAAGGGGCTCTTCCGAGAACGTGCACCGTGAGATGTGCTGTCTGTGGGGAAGCACAGATGCCCAGTGCTGTTGTGCCAGTGGGTAAGCTGTACTGGGACGGTGAGGACCAGCAAGAGCTTTCAGGGCTGGCAGCTTCCTTGTGGGAGAAGGAGCCGGACGTTTGCCTTTTCGGAAAGGGGTTCTGCCGAGAACGAGCACCGTGAGATGTGCTGTCTGTGGGAAAGCACAGATCCCCAGTGCTGTTGTGCCTGCGGATAGGCTGCACGGGGACAGTGAAGAACAGCAAGGTCTTTCAGGGCTGGCAGCTTCCTTGTGGGAGAAGGAGCCGGACGTTTGCCTTTTCGGAAACGGGCTCTGCCGAGAACAAGCACCGTGACATGTGCTGTCTGTGGGGAAGCACCGATGCCCAGTGCTGGTGTGCCTGCAGATAGGCTGCACGGGGACGGTGAGGACCAGCAAGAGCTTTCAGGGCTGGCAGCTTCCTTGTGGGAGAAGGAGCCGGACGTATGCCTTTTCGGAAACGGGCTCTGCCGAGAACGAGCACCGTGAGATGTGCTGTCTGTGGGAAAGCACCGATCCCCAGTGCTGTTGTGCCTGCGGATAGGCTGCACGGGGAGGGTGAAGACCAGCAAGAGCTTTCAGGGCTGGCAGCTTCCTTGTGGGAGAAGGAGCCGGACGTATGCCTTTTCGGAAACGGGCTCTGCCGAGAACGAGCACCGTGAGATGCGCTTTCTGTTCGAAAGCAGAGATGCCCAGTGCTGTTGTGCCTGTGGATAGGATGCAGAGGGACAGTGAAGACCAGCAAGAGCTTTCAGGGCTGGCAGCTTCCTTGTGGGAGAAGGAGCCGGACGTATGCCTTTTCGGAAACGGGCTCTGCCGAGAACGAGCACCGTGAGATGCGCTTTCTGTTCGAAAGCAGAGATGCCCACTGCTGTTGTGCCTGTGGATAGGCTGCGCGGGGACAGTGAAGACGAGCAAGAGCTTTCAGAGCTGGCAGCTTCCTTGTGAGAGAAGGAGCCGGACGTTTGCCTTTTCGGAAACGGGCTCTGCAGAGATCGAGCGGCGTGACTTGTACCGTGCCTGGGCAAGTATAGATGCCCAGTGCTGTTGTGCCAGTCGGTAAGCTGTACTGGGACAGTGAAGACGAGCAAGGTCTTTCAGGGCTGGCAGCTTCCTTGTGGGAGAAGGAGCCGGACGTTTGCCTTTTCGGAAACGGGCTCTGCCGAGAACGAGCACCGTGAGATGTGCTGTCTGTGGGGAAGCACAGATGCCCAGTGCTGTTGTGCCTGTGGATAGGCTGCACGGGGACAGTGAAGACCAGCAAGAGCTTTCAGCGCTGGCAGCTTCCTTGTGGGAGAAGGAGCCGGACGTATGCCTTTTCGGAAAGGGGTTCTGCCGAGAACGAGCACCGTGAGATGCGCTTTCTGTTCGAAAGCAGAGATGCCCAGTGCTGTTGTGCCTGTGGATAGGATGCACAGGGACAGTGAAGACCAGCAAGGTCTTTCAGGGCTGGCAGCTTCCTTGTGGGAGAAGGAGCCGGACGTTTGCCTTTTCGGAAACGGGCTCTGCCGAGAACGAGCACCGTGAGATGTGCTGTCTGTGGGAAAGCACAGATCCCCAGTGCTGGTGTGCCTGCGGATAGGCTGCACGGGGACGGTGAGGACCAGCAAGAGCTTTCAGGGCTGGCAGCTTCCTTGTGGGAGAAGGAGCCGGACGTATGCCTTTTCGGAAACGGGCTCTGCCGAGAACGAGCAGCGTGAGATGTGCTGTCTGTGGGGAAGCACCGATCCCCAGTGCTGTTGTGCCTGCGGATAGGATGCACAGGGTCAGTGAAGACCAGCAAGAGCTTTCAGCGCTGGCAGCTTCCTTGTGGGAGAAGGAGCTGGACGTTTGTCTTTTCGGAAACGGTCTCTGCCGAGAACGAGTGCCGCGAGCTGTGCTGTCTGTGGGAAAGCACCGATCCCCAGTGCTGTTGTGCCTGCGGATAGGCTGCACGGGGACAGTGAAGAACAGCAAGAGCTTTCAGGGCAGGTAGCTTCCTTGTGGGAGAAGGAGCCGGACGTTTGCCTTTTCGAAAAGAAGCTCTGCAGAGATCGAGCGCCGTGACTTGTACCGTGCCTGGGCAAGTACAGATGCCCAGTGCTGTTGTGCCAGTGGGTAAGCTGTACTGGGACAGTGAAGACGTGCAAGGTATTTCAGGGCTGGCAGCTTCCTTGTGGGAGAAGGAGCCGGACGTTTGCCTTTTCGGAAACGGGCTCTGCCGAGAACGTGCACCGTGAGATGTGCTGTCTCTGGGGAAGCACAGATGCCCAGTGCTGTTGTGCCTGTGGATAGGATGCACAGGGACAGTGAAGACCAGCAAGGTCTTTCAGGGCTGGCAGCTTCCTTGTGGGAGAAGGAGCCGGACGTTTGCCTTTTCGGAAAGGCGCTATGTCGAGAACGAGCACCGTGAGATGTGCTGTCTGTGGGAAAGCACAGACGCCCACTGCTGTTGTGCCTGTGGATAGGCTGCGCGGGGACAGTGAAGACGAGCAAGAGCTGTCAGAGCTGGCAGCTTCCTTGTGAGAGAAGGAGCCGGACGTTTGCCTTTTCGAAAAGAAGCTCTGCAGAGATCGAGCGCCGTGACGTGTACCGTGCTTGGGCAAGTACAGATGCCCAGTGCTGTTGTGCCAGTGGGTAAGCTGTACTGGGACAGTGAAGACCTGCAAGAGCTTTCAGGGCTGGCAGCTTCCTTGTGGGAGAAGGAGCTGGACGTTTGTCTTTTCGGAAACGGTCTCTGCCGAGAACGAGTGCCGCGAGCTGTGCTGTCTGTGGGAAAGCACCGATCCCCAGTGCTGTTGTGCCTGCGGATAGGCTGCACGGGGAGGGTGAAGACCAGCAAGAGCTTTCAGCGCTGGCAGCTTCCTTGTGGGAGAAGGAGCCGGACGTATGCCTTTTCGGAAACGGGCTCTGCCGAGAACGTGCACCGTGAGATGTGCTGTCTGTGGGGAAGCACAGATGCCCAGTGCTGTTGTGCCAGTGGGTAAGCTGTACTGGGACGGTGAGGACCAGCAAGAGCTTTCAGGGCTGGCAGCTTCCTTGTGGGAGAAGGAGCCGGACGTTTGCCTTTTCGGAAAGGGGTTCTGCCGAGAACGAGCACCGTGAGATGTTCTGTCTGTGGGGAAGCACAGATCCCCAGTGCTGTTGTGCCTGCGGATAGGCTGCACGGGGACAGTGAAGAACAGCAAGGTCTTTCAGGGCTGGCAGCTTCCTTGTTGGAGAAGGAGCCGGACGTTTGTCTTTTCGGAAACGGTCTCTGCCGAGAACGAGCGCCGCGAGCTGTGCTGTCTGTGGGAAAGCACCGATCCCCAGTGCTGTTGTGCCTGCGGATAGGCTGCACGGGGACAGTGAAGAACAGCAAGAGCTTTCAGGGCAGGTAGCTTCCTTGTGGGAGAAGGAGCCGGACGTTTGCCTTTTCGGAAACGGGCTCTGCCGAGATCGAGCACCGTGAGATGCGCTTTCTGTTCGAAAGCAGAGATGCCCTGTGCTGTTGTGCCTGTGGATAGGATGCACAGGGACAGTGAAGACCAGCAAGGTCTTTCAGGGCTGGCAGCTTCCTTGTGGGAGAAGGAGCCAGACGTTTGCCTTTTCGGAAACGGGCTCTGCCGAGAACAAGCACCGTGACTTGTACCGTGCCTGGGCAAGTACAGATGCCCAGTGCTGTTGTGCCAGTGGGTAAGCTGTACTGGGACAGTGAAGACGAGCAAGGTCTTTCAGGGCTGGCAGCTTCCTTGTGGGAGAAGGAGCCGGACGTTTGCCTTTTCGGAAACGGGCTCTGCCGAGAACGAGCACCGTGAGATGTTCTGTCTGTGGGGAAGCACAGATGCCCAGTGCTGTTGTGCCTGCGGATAGGCTGCACGGGGACGGTGAGGACCAGCAAGAGCTTTCAGGGCTGGCAGCTTCCTTGTGGGAGAAGGAGCCGGACGTATGCCTTTTCGGAAACGGGCTCTGCCGAGAACGAGCACCGTGAGATGCGCTTTCTGTTCGAAAGCAGAGATGCCCAGTGCTGTTGTGCCTGTGGATAGGATGCAGAGGGACAGTGAAGACCAGCAAGAGCTTTCAGGGCTGGCAGCTTCCTTGTGGGAGAAGGAGCCGGACGTTTGTCTTTTCGGAAACGGTCTCTGCCGAGAACGAGCACCGTGAGATGTTCTGTCTGTGGGGAAGCACAGATCCCCAGTGCTGTTGTGCCTGCGGATAGGCTGCACGGGGACGGTGAGGACCAGCAAGAGCTTTCAGCGCTGGCAGCTTCCTTGTGGGAGAAGGAGCTGGACGTTTGTCTTTTCGGAAACGGTCTCTGCCGAGAACGAGCACTGTGAGATGTGCTGTCTGTGGGGAAGCACAGATGCCCAGTGCTGTTGTGCCTGCGGATAGGCTGCACGGGGAGGGTGAAGACCAGCAAGAGCTTTCAGCGCTGGCAGCTTCTTTGTGGGAGAAGGAGCCGGACGTATGCCTTTTCGGAAACGGGCTCTGTCGAGAACGTGCACCGTGAGATGTGCTGTCTGTGGGGAAGCACAGATGCCCAGTGCTGTTGTGCCAGTGGGTAAGCTGTACTGGGACGGTGAGGACCAGCAAGAGCTTCCAGGGCTGGCAGCTTCCTTGTGGGTGAAGGAGCCGGACGTTTGTCTTTTCGGAAACGGTCTCTGCCGAGAACGAGTGCCGCGAGCTGTGCTGTCTGTGGGAAAGCACCGATCCCCAGTGCTGTTGTGCCTGCGGATAGGCTGCACGGGGACAGTGAAGAACAGCAAGAGCTTTCAGGGCAGGTAGCTTCCTTGTGGGAGAAGGAGCCGGACGTTTGCCTTTTCGAAAAGAAGCTCTGCAGAGATCGAGCGCCGTGACTTGTACCGTGCCTGGGCAAGTACAGATGCCCAGTGCTGTTGTGCCAGTGGGTAAGCTGTACTGGGACAGTGAAGACGTGCAAGGTATTTCAGGGCTGGCAGCTTCCTTGTGGGAGAAGGAGCCGGACGTTTGCCTTTTCGGAAACGGGCTCTGCCGAGAACGTGCACCGTGAGATGTGCTGTCTCTGGGGAAGCACAGATGCCCAGTGCTGTTGTGCCTGTGGATAGGATGCACAGGGACAGTGAAGACCAGCAAGGTCTTTCAGGGCTGGCAGCTTCCTTGTGGGAGAAGGAGCCGGACGTTTGCCTTTTCGGAAAGGCGCTATGTCGAGAACGAGCACCGTGAGATGTGCTGTCTGTGGGAAAGCACAGACGCCCACTGCTGTTGTGCCTGTGGATAGGCTGCGCGGGGACAGTGAAGACGAGCAAGAGCTGTCAGAGCTGGCAGCTTCCTTGTGAGAGAAGGAGCCGGACGTTTGCCTTTTCGAAAAGAAGCTCTGCAGAGATCGAGCGCCGTGACGTGTACCGTGCCTGGGCAAGTACAGATGCCCAGTGCTGTTGTGCCAGTGGGTAAGCTGTACTGGGACAGTGAAGACCTGCAAGAGCTTTCAGGGCTGGCAGCTTCCTTGTGGGAGAAGGAGCTGGACGTTTGTCTTTTCGGAAACGGTCTCTGCCGAGAACGAGTGCCGCGAGCTGTGCTGTCTGTGGGAAAGCACCGATCCCCAGTGCTGTTGTGCCTGCGGATAGGCTGCACGGGGAGGGTGAAGACCAGCAAGAGCTTTCAGCGCTGGCAGCTTCCTTGTGGGAGAAGGAGCCGGACGTATGCCTTTTCGGAAACGGGCTCTGCCGAGAACGTGCACCGTGAGATGTGCTGTCTGTGGGGAAGCACAGATGCCCAGTGCTGTTGTGCCAGTGGGTAAGCTGTACTGGGACGGTGAGGACCAGCAAGAGCTTTCAGGGCTGGCAGCTTCCTTGTGGGAGAAGGAGCCGGACGTTTGCCTTTTCGGAAAGGGGTTCTGCCGAGAACGAGCACCGTGAGATGTTCTGTCTGTGGGGAAGCACAGATCCCCAGTGCTGTTGTGCCTGCGGATAGGCTGCACGGGGACAGTGAAGAACAGCAAGGTCTTTCAGGGCTGGCAGCTTCCTTGTGGGAGAAGGAGCCGGACGTTTGTCTTTTCGGAAACGGTCTCTGCCGAGAACGAGCGCCGCGAGCTGTGCTGTCTGTGGGAAAGCACCGATCCCCAGTGCTGTTGTGCCTGCGGATAGGCTGCACGGGGACAGTGAAGAACAGCAAGAGCTTTCAGGGCAGGTAGCTTCCTTGTGGGAGAAGGAGCCGGACGTTTGCCTTTTCGGAAACGGGCTCTGCCGAGATCGAGCACCGTGAGATGCGCTTTCTGTTCGAAAGCAGAGATGCCCTGTGCTGTTGTGCCTGTGGATAGGATGCACAGGGACAGTGAAGACCAGCAAGGTCTTTCAGGGCTGGCAGCTTCCTTGTGGGAGAAGGAGCCAGACGTTTGCCTTTTCGGAAACGGGCTCTGCCGAGAACAAGCACCGTGACTTGTACCGTGCCTGGGCAAGTACAGATGCCCAGTGCTGTTGTGCCAGTGGGTAAGCTGTACTGGGACGGTGAGGACCAGCAAGGTCTTTCAGGGCTGGCAGCTTCCTTGTGGGAGAAGGAGCCGGACGTTTGCCTTTTCGGAAACGGGCTCTGCCGAGAACGAGCACCGTGAGATGTTCTGTCTGTGGGGAAGCACAGATGCCCAGTGCTGTTGTGCCTGCGGATAGGCTGCACGGGGACGGTGAGGACCAGCAAGAGCTTTCAGGGCTGGCAGCTTCCTTGTGGGAGAAGGAGCTGGACGTTTGCCTTTTCGGAAACGGTCTCTGCCGAGAACGAGCACCGTGAGATGCGCTTTCTGTTCGAAAGCAGAGATGCCCAGTGCTGTTGTGCCTGTGGATAGGATGCAGAGGGACAGTGAAGACCAGCAAGAGCTTTCAGGGCTGGCAGCTTCCTTGTGGGAGAAGGAGCCGCACGTTTGTCTTTTCGGAAACGGTCTCTGCCGAGAACGAGCACCGTGAGATGTTCTGTCTGTGGGGAAGCACAGATCCCCAGTGCTGTTTTGCCTGCGGATAGGCTGCACGGGGACGGTGAGGACCAGCAAGAGCTTTCAGCGCTGGCAGCTTCCTTGTGGGAGAAGGAGCTGGACGTTTGTCTTTTCGGAAACGGTCTCTGCCGAGAACGAGCACTGTGAGATGTGCTGTCTGTGGGGAAGCACAGATGCCCAGTGCTGTTGTGCCTGCGGATAGGCTGCACGGGGACGGTGAGGACCAGCAAGAGCTTTCAGCGCTGGCAGCTTCTTTGTGGGAGAAGGAGCCGGACGTATGCCTTTTCGGAAACGGGCTCTGTCGAGAACGTGCACCGTGAGATGTGCTGTCTGTGGGGAAGCACAGATGCCCAGTGCTGTTGTGCCAGTGGGTAAGCTGTACTGGGACGGTGAGGACCAGCAAGAGCTTCCAGGGCTGGCAGCTTCCTTGTGGGTGAAGGAGCCGGACGTTTGCCTTTTCGGAAAGGGGCTCTGCCGAGAACGAGCACCGTGAGATGTGCTGTCTGTGGGGAAGCACAGATGCCCAGTGCTGTTGTGCCTGTGGATAGGATGCACAGGGACAGTGAAGACCAGCAAGGTCTTTCAGGGCTGGCAGCTTCCTTGTGGGAGAAGGAGCCGGACGTTTGCCTTTTCGGAAAGGCGCTATGTCGAGAACGAGCACCGTGAGATGTGCTGTCTGTGGGAAAGCACAGACGCCCACTGCTGTTGTGCCTGTGGATAGGCTGCGCGGGGACAGTGAAGACGAGCAAGAGCTGTCAGAGCTGGCAGCTTCCTTGTGAGAGAAGGAGCCGGACGTTTGCCTTTTCGAAAAGAAGCTCTGCAGAGATCGAGCGCCGTGACGTGTACCGTGCCTGGGCAAGTACAGATGCCCAGTGCTGTTGTGCCAGTGGGTAAGCTGTACTGGGACAGTGAAGACCTGCAAGAGTTTCAGGGCTGGCAGCTTCCTTGTGGGAGAAGGAGCTGGACGTTTGTCTTTTCGGAAACGGTCTCTGCCGAGAACGAGTGCCGCGAGCTGTGCTGTCTGTGGGAAAGCACCGATCCCCAGTGCTGTTGTGCCTGCGGATAGGCTGCACGGGGAGGGTGAAGACCAGCAAGAGCTTTCAGCGCTGGCAGCTTCCTTGTGGGAGAAGGAGCCGGACGTATGCCTTTTCGGAAACGGGCTCTGCCGAGAACGTGCACCGTGAGATGTGCTGTCTGTGGGGAAGCACAGATGCCCAGTGCTGTTGTGCCAGTGGGTAAGCTGTACTGGGACGGTGAGGACCAGCAAGAGCTTTCAGGGCTGGCAGCTTCCTTGTGGGAGAAGGAGCCGGACGTTTGCCTTTTCGGAAAGGGGTTCTGCCGAGAACGAGCACCGTGAGATGTTCTGTCTGTGGGGAAGCACAGATCCCCAGTGCTGTTGTGCCTGCGGATAGGCTGCACGGGGACAGTGAAGAACAGCAAGGTCTTTCAGGGCTGGCAGCTTCCTTGTGGGAGAAGGAGCCGGACGTTTGTCTTTTCGGAAACGGTCTCTGCCGAGAACGAGCGCCGCGAGCTGTGCTGTCTGTGGGAAAGCACCGATCCCCAGTGCTGTTGTGCCTGCGGATAGGCTGCACGGGGACAGTGAAGAACAGCAAGAGCTTTCAGGGCAGGTAGCTTCCTTGTGGGAGAAGGAGCCGGACGTTTGCCTTTTCGGAAACGGGCTCTGCCGAGATCGAGCACCGTGAGATGCGCTTTCTGTTCGAAAGCAGAGATGCCCTGTGCTGTTGTGCCTTTGGATAGGATGCACAGGGACAGTGAAGACCAGCAAGGTCTTTCAGGGCTGGCAGCTTCCTTGTGGGAGAAGGAGCCAGACGTTTGCCTTTTCGGAAACGGGCTCTGCCGAGAACAAGCACCGTGACTTGTACCGTGCCTGGGCAAGTACAGATGCCCAGTGCTGTTGTGCCAGTGGGTAAGCTGTACTGGGACAGTGAAGACGAGCAAGGTCTTTCAGGGCTGGCAGCTTCCTTGTGGGAGAAGGAGCCGGACGTTTGCCTTTTCGGAAACGGGCTCTGCCGAGAACGAGCACCGTGAGATGTTCTGTCTGTGGGGAAGCACAGATGCCCAGTGCTGTTGTGCCTGCGGATAGGCTGCACGGGGACGGTGAGGACCAGCAAGAGCTTTCAGGGCTGGCAGCTTCCTTGTGGGAGAAGGAGCCGGACGTATGCCTTTTCGGAAACGGGCTCTGCCGAGAACGAGCACCGTGAGATGCGCTTTCTGTTCGAAAGCAGAGATGCCCAGTGCTGTTGTGCCTGTGGATAGGATGCAGAGGGACAGTGAAGACCAGCAAGAGCTTTCAGGGCTGGCAGCTTCCTTGTGGGAGAAGGAGCCGGACGTTTGTCTTTTCGGAAACGGTCTCTGCCGAGAACGAGCACCGTGAGATGTTCTGTCTGTGGGGAAGCACAGATCCCCAGTGCTGTTGTGCCTGCGGATAGGCTGCACGGGGACGGTGAGGACCAGCAAGAGCTTTCAGCGCTGGCAGCTTCCTTGTGGGAGAAGGAGCTGGACGTTTGTCTTTTCGGAAACGGTCTCTGCCGAGAACGAGCACTGTGAGATGTGCTGTCTGTGGGGAAGCACAGATGCCCAGTGCTGTTGTGCCTGCGGATAGGCTGCACGGGGAGGGTGAAGACCAGCAAGAGCTTTCAGCGCTGGCAGCTTCTTTGTGGGAGAAGGAGCCGGACGTATGCCTTTTCGGAAACGGGCTCTGCCGAGAACGTGCACCGTGAGATGTGCTGTCTGTGGGGAAGCACAGATGCCCAGTGCTGTTGTGCCAGTGGGTAAGCTGTACTGGGACGGTGAGGACCAGCAAGAGCTTTCAGGGCTGGCAGCTTCCTTGTGGAAGAAGGAGCCGGACGTTTGCCTTTTCGGAAAGGGGCTCTGCCGAGAACGAGCACCGTGAGATGTGCTGTCTGTGGGGAAGCACAGATGCCCAGTGCTGTTGTGCCTGTGGATAGGATGCACAGGGACAATGAAGACCAGCAAGGTCTTTCAGGGCTGGCAGCTTCCTTGTGGGAGAAGGAGCCGGACGTTTGCCTTTTCTAAAAGAAGCTCTGCAGAGATCGAGCGCCGTGACGTGTACCTTGCCTGGGCAAGTACAGATGCCCAGTGCTGTTGTGCCAGTGGGTAAGCTGTACTGGGACAGTGAAGACGAGCAAGGTCTTTCAGGGCTGGCAGCTTCCTTGTGGGAGAAGGAGCCGGACGTTTGCCTTTTCGGAAACGGGCTCTGCCGAGAACAAGCACCGTGACATGTGCTGTCTGTGGGAAAGCACAGATGCCCAGTGCTGTTGTGCCAGTGGGTAAGCTGTACTGGGACAGTGAAGACCAGCAAGAGCTTTCAGGGCTGGCAGCTTCCTTGTGGGAGAAGGAGCCGGACGTTTGCCTTTTCGGAAACGGGCTCTGCCGAGAACGAGTGGCGCGAGCTGTGCTGTCTGTGGGAAAGCACCGATCCCCAGTGCTGTTGTGCCTGCGGATAGGCTGCACGGGGAGGGTGAAGACCAGCAAGAGCTTTCAGCGCTGGCAGCTTCTTTGTGGGAGAAGGAGCCGGACGTATGCCTTTTCGGAAACGGGCTCTGCCGAGAACGTGCACCGTGAGATGTGCTGTCTGTGGGGAAGCACAGATGCCCAGTGCTGTTGTGCCAGTGGGTAAGCTGTACTGGGACGGTGAGGACCAGCAAGAGCTTTCAGGGCTGGCAGCTTCCTTGTGGGAAAAGGAGCCGGACGTTTGCCTTTTCGGAAAGGGGCTCTGCCGAGAACGAGCACCGTGAGATGTGCTGTCTGTGGGGAAGCACAGATGCCCAGTGCTGTTGTGCCTGTGGATAGGATGCACAGGGACAGTGAAGACCAGCAAGGTCTTTCAGGGCTGGCAGCTTCCTTGTGGGAGAAGGAGCCGGACGTTTGCCTTTTCGAAAAGAAGCTCTGCAGAGATCGAGCGCCGTGACGTGTACCGTGCCTGGGCAAGTACAGATGCCCAGTGCTGTTGTGCCAGTGGGTAAGCTGTACTGGGACAGTGAAGACCAGCAAGAGCTTTCAGCGCTGGCAGCTTCCTTGTGGGAGAAGGAGCCGGACGTTTGCCTTTTCGGAAACGGGCTCTGCCGAGAACAAGCACCGTGAGATGTGCTGTCTGTGGGAAAGCACAGACGCCCACTGCTGTTGTGCCTGCGGATAGGCTGCACGGGGACAGTGAAGAACAGCAAGAGCTTTCAGGGCTGGCAGCTTCCTTGTGGGAGAAGGAGCCGGACGTTTGTCTTTTCGGAAACGGTCTCTGCCGAGAACGAGCGCCGCGAGCTGTGCTGTCTGTGGGAAAGCACCGATCCCCAGTGCTGTTGTGCCTGCGGATAGGCTGCACGGGGAGGGTGAAGACCAGCAAGAGCTTTCAGCGCTGGCAGCTTCTTTGTGGGAGAAGGAGCCGGACGTATGCCTTTTCGGAAACGGGCTCTGCCGAGAACGTGCACCGTGAGATGTTCTGTCTGTGGGGAAGCACAGATGCCCAGTGCTGTTGTGCCAGTGGGTAAGCTGTACTGGGACGGTGAGGACCAGCAAGAGCTTTCAGGGCTGGCAGCTTCCTTGTGGGAAAAGGAGCCGGACGTTTGCCTTTTCGGAAAGGGGCTCTGCCGAGAACGAGCACCGTGAGATGTGCTGTCTGTGGGGAAGCACAGATGCCCAGTGCTGTTGTGCCTGTGGATAGGATGCACAGGGACAGTGAAGACCAGCAAGGTCTTTCAGGGCTGGCAGCTTCCTTGTGGGAGAAGGAGCCGGACGTTTGCCTGTTCGAAAAGAAGCTCTGCAGAGATCGAGCGCCGTGACGTTTACCGTGCCTGGGCAAGTACAGATGCCCAGTGCTGTTGTGCCAGTGGGTAAGCTGTACTGGGACAGTGAAGACCAGGAAGAGCTTTCAGGGCTGGCAGCTTCCTTGTGGGAGAAGGAGCCGGACGTTTGCCTTTTCGGAAACGGGCTCTGCCGAGAACAAGCACCGTGAGATGTGCTGTTTGTGGGAAAGCACAGACGCCCACTGCTGTTGTGCCTGCGGATAGGCTGCACGGGGACAGTGAAGAACAGCAAGAGCTTTCAGGGCTGGCAGCTTCCTTGTGGGAGAAGGAGCCGGACGTTTGTCTTTTCGGAAACGGTCTCTGCCGAGAACGAGCGCCGCGAGCTGTGCTGTCTGTGGGAAAGCACCGATCCCCAGTGCTGTTGTGCCTGCGGATAGGCTGCACGGGGACAGTGAAGAACAGCAAGAGCTTTCAGGGCAGGTAGCTTCCTTGTGGGAGAAGGAGCCGGACGTTTGCCTTTTCGGAAACGGGCTCTGCCGAGATCGAGCACCGTGAGATGCGCTTTCTGTTCGAAAGCAGAGATGCCCAGTGCTGTTGTGCCTGTGGATAGGATGCACAGGGACAGTGAAGACCAGCAAGGTCTTTCAGGGCTGGCAGCTTCCTTGTGGGAGAAGGAGCCAGACGTTTGCCTTTTCGGAAACGGGCTCTGCCGAGAACAAGCACCGTGACTTGTACCGTGCCTGGGCAAGTACAGATGCCCAGTGCTGGTGTGCCTGCGGATAGGCTGCACGGGGAGGGTGAGGACCAGCAAGAGCTTTCAGGGCTGGCAGCTTCCTTGTGGGAGAAGGAGCCGGACGTTTGCCTTTTCGGAAACGGGCTCTGCCGAGAACAAGCACCGTGACATGTGCTGTCTGTGGGGAAGCACCGATGCCCAGTGCTGGTGTGCCTGCAGATAGGCTGCACGGGGACGGTGAGGACCAGCAAGAGCTTTCAGGGCTGGCAGCTTCCTTGTGGGAGAAGGAGCCGGACGTATGCTTTTTCGGAAACGGGCTCTGCCGAGAACGAGCACCGTGAGATGTGCTGTCTGTGGGAAAGCACAGATCCCCAGTGCTGGTGTGCCTGCGGAAAGGCTGCACGGGGACGGTGAGGACCAGCAAGAGCTTTCAGGGCTGGCAGCTTCCTTGTGGGAGAAGGAGCCGGACGTATGCCTTTTCGGAAACGGGCTCTGCCGAGAACGAGCACCGTGAGATGCGCTTTCTGTTCGAAAGCAGAGATGCCCAGTGCTGTTGTGCCTGTGGATAGGATGCAGAGGGACAGTGAAGACCAGCAAGAGCTTTCAGGGCTGGCAGCTTCCTTGTGGGAGAAGGAGCCGGACGTTTGTCTTTTCGTAAACGGTCTCTGCCGAGAACGAGCACCGTGAGATGTGCTGTCTGTGGGGAAGCACAGATGCCCAGTGCTGTTGTGCCTGTGGATAGGATGCACAGGGATAATGAAGACCAGCAAGGTCTTTCAGGGCTGGCAGCTTCCTTGTGGGAGAAGGAGCCGGACGTTTGCCTTTTCGGAAAGGGGTTCTGCCGAGAACGAGCACCGTGAGATGTGCTGTCTGTGGGGAAGCACAGATGCCCAGTGCTGTTGTGCCAGTGGGTAAGCTGTACTGGGACAGTGAAGACGAGCAAGGTCTTTCAGGGCTGGCAGCTTCCTTGTGGGAGAAGGAGCTGGACGTTTGTCTTTTCGGAAACGGTCTCTGCCGAGAACGAGTGCCGCGAGCTGTGCTGTCTGTGGGAAAGCACCGATCCCCAGTGCTGTTGTGCCTGCGGATAGGCTGCACGGGGACAGTGAAGAACAGCAAGAGCTTTCAGGGCAGGTAGCTTCCTTGTGGGAGAAGGAGCCGGACGTATGCCTTTTCGGAAACGGGCTCTGCCGAGAACGAGCACCGTGAGATGCGCTTTCTGTTCGAAAGCAGAGATGCCCAGTGCTGTTGTGCCTGTGGATAGGATGCAGAGGGACAGTGAAGACCAGCAAGAGCTTTCAGGGCTGGCAGCTTCCTTGTGGGAGAAGGAGGCGGACGTTTGTCTTTTCGGAAACGGTCTCTGCCGAGAACGAGCACCGTGAGATGTGCTGTCTGTGGGGAAGCACAGATGCCCAGTGCTGTTGTGCCTGTGGATAGGATGCACAGGGATAATGAAGACCAGCAAGGTCTTTCAGGGCTGGCAGCTTCCTTGTGGGAGAAGGAGCCGGACGTTTGCCTTTTCGGAAAGGGGTTCTGCCGAGAACGAGCACCGTGAGATGTGCTGTCTGTGGGGAAGCACAGATGCCCAGTGCTGTTGTGCCAGTGGGTAAGCTGTACTGGGACAGTGAAGACGAGCAAGGTCTTTCAGGGCTGGCAGCTTCCTTGTGGGAGAAGGAGCTGGACGTTTGTCTTTTCGGAAACAGTCTCTGCCGAGAACGAGTGCCGCGAGCTGTGCTGTCTGTGGGAAAGCACCGATCCCCAGTGCTGTTGTGCCTGCGGATAGGCTGCACGGGGACAGTGAAGAACAGCAAGAGCTTTCAGGGCAGGTAGCTTCCTTGTGGGAGAAGGAGCCGGACGTTTGCCTTTTCGGAAACGGGCTCTGCCGAGATCGAGCACCGTGAGATGCGCTTTCTGTTCGAAAGCAGAGATGCCCTGTGCTGTTGTGCCTGTGGATAGGATGCACAGGGACAGTGAAGACCAGCAAGGTCTTTCAGGGCTGGCAGCTGTTGTGCCTTTTCGGAAACGGGCTAGGCCGAGAACAAGCACCGTGACTTGTACCGTGCCTGGGCAAGTACAGATGCCCAGTGCTGTTGTGCCAGTGGGTAAGCTGTACTGGGACAGTGAAGACGAGCAAGGTCTTTCAGGGCTGGCAGCTTCCTTGTGGGAGAAGGAGCCGGACGTTTGCCTTTTCGGAAACGGGCTCTGCCGAGAACGAGCACCGTGAGATGTGCTGTCTGTGGGGAAGCACAGATGCCCAGTGCTGTTGTGCCTGTGGATAGGATGCACAGGGACAATGAAGACCAGCAAGGTCTTTCAGGGCTGGCAGCTTCCTTGTGGGAGAAGGAGCCGGACGTTTGCCTTTTCGGAAAGGGGCTCTGCCGAGAACGAGCACCGTGAGATGTGCTTTCTGTTCGAAAGCAGAGATGCCCAGTGCTGTCGTGCCTGTGGATAGGATGCACAGGGACAGTGAAGACCAGCAAGGTCTTTCAGGGCTGGCAGCTTCCTTGTGGGAGAAGGAGCCAGACGTTTGCCTTTTCGGAAACGGGCTCTGCCGAGAACAAGCACCGTGACATGTGCTGTCTGTGGGAAAGCACAGATGCCCAGTGCTGTTGTGCCAGTGGGTAAGCTGTACTGGGACAGTGAAGACCAGCAAGAGCTTTCAGGGCTGGCAGCTTCCTTGTGGGAGAAGGAGCCGGACGTTTGCCTTTTCGAAAAGAAGCTCTGCAGAGATCGAGCGCCGTGACTTGTCCCGTGCCTGGGCAAGTACATATGCCCAGTGCTGTTGTGCCAGTCGGTAAGCTGTACTGGGACAGTGAAGACCAGCAAGAGCTTTCAGGGCTGGCAGCTTCCTTGTGGGTGAAGGAGCCGGACGTTTGCCTTTTCGGAAAGGGGCTATGCCGAGAACAAGCACCGTGAGATGTGCTGTCTGTGGGGAAGCACAGATGCCCAGTGCTGTTGTGCCTGTGGATAGGCTGCACGGGGACGGTGAGGACCAGCAAGAGCTTTCAGCGCTGGCAGCTTCCTTGTGGGAGAAGGAGCTGGACGTTTGTCTCTTCGGAAACGGTCTCTGCCGAGAACGAGTGCCGCGAGCTGTGCTGTCTGTGGGAAAGCACCGATCCCCAGTGCTGTTGTGCCTGCGGATAGGCTGCACGGGGACAGTGAAGAACAGCAAGAGCTTTCAGGGCAGGTAGCTTCCTTGTGGGAGAAGGAGCCGGACGTTTGCCTTTTCGAAAAGAAGCTCTGCAGAGATCGAGCGCCGTGACGTGTACCGTGCCTGGGCAAGTACAGATGCCCAGTGCTGTTGTGCCAGTGGGTAAGCTGTACTGGGACAGTGAAGACCAGCAAGGTCTTTCAGGGCTGGCAGCTTCCTTGTGGGAGAAGGAGCCAGACGTTTGCCTTTTCGGAAACGGGCTCTGCCGAGAACAAGCACCGTGACATGTGCTGTCTGTGGGAAAGCACAGATGCCCAGTGCTGTTGTGCCAGTGGGTAAGCTGTACTGGGACAGTGAAGACCAGCAAGAGCTTTCAGGGCTGGCAGCTTCCTTGTGGGAGAAGGAGCCGGACGTTTGCCTTTTCGAAAAGAAGCTCTGCAGAGATCGAGCACCGTGAGATGTGCTGTCTGTGGGAAAGCACAGACGCCAACTGCTGTTGTGCCTGTGGATAGGCTGCGCGGGGACAGTGAAGACGAGCAAGAGCTTTCAGAGCTGGCAGCTTCCTTGTGAGAGAAGGAACCGGACGTTTGCCTTTTTGAAAAGAAGCTCTGCAGAGATCGAGCGCCGTGACGTGTACCGTGCCTGGGCAAGTACATATGCCCAGTGCTGTTGTGCCAGTCGGTAAGCTGTACTGGGACAGTGAAGACGAGCAAGGTCTTTCAGGGCTGGCAGCTTCCGTGTGGGAGAAGGAGCCGGACGTTTGCCTTTTCGGAAAGGGGCTCTGCCGAGAACGAGCACCGTGAGATGTGCTGTCTGTGGGGAAGCACAGATGCCCAGTGCTGTTGTGCCTGCGGATAGGCTGCACGGGGACGGTGAGGACCAGCAAGAGCTTTCAGGGTAGGTAGCTTCCTTGTGGGAGAAGGAGCCGGACGTTTGCCTTCTCGAAAAGAAGCTCTGCAGAGATCGAGCGCCGTGACTTGTCCCGTGCCTGGGCAAGTACATATGCCCAGTGCTGTTATGCCAGTCGGTAAGCTGTACTGGGACAGTGAAGACCAGCAAGGTCTTTCGGGGCTGGCAGCTTCCTTGTGGGTGAAGGAGCCGGACGTTTGCCTTTTCGGAAAGGGGCTATGCCGAGAACGAGCACCGTGAGATGTGCTGTCTGTGGGGAAGCACAGATGCCCAGTGCTGTTGTGCCTGCGGATAGGCTGCACGGGGACAGTGAAGAACAGCAAGAGCTTTCAGGGCTGGCAGCTTCCTTGTGGGAGAAGGAGCCGGACGTTTGCCTTTTCGGAAAGGGGCTCTGCCGAGAACGAGCGCCGTGAGATGTGCTGTCTGTGGGGAAGCAGAGATGCCCACTGCTGTTGTGCCTGTGGATAGGCTGCACGGGGACGGTGAGGACCAGGAAGAGCTTTCAGGGCTGGCAGCTTCCTTGTGGGAGAAGGAGCTGGACGTTTGCCTTTTCGGAAAGGGGCTCTGCCGAGAACGAGCACCGTGAGATGTGCTTTCTGTTCGAAAGCAGAGATGCCCAGTGCTGTTGTGCCTGTGGATAGGATGCACAGGGACAGTGAAGACCAGCAAGGTCTTTCAGGGCTGGCAGCTTCCTTGTGGGAGAAGGAGCCGGACGTTTGCCTTTTCGGAAAGGGGCTCTGCCGAGAACGAGCACCGTGAGATGTTCTGTCTGTGGGGAAGCACAGATCCCCAGTGCTGTTGTGCCTGCGGATAGGCTGCACGGGGAGGGTGAAGACCAGCAAGAGCTTTCAGGGCAGGTAGCTTCCTTGTGGGAGAAGGAGCCGGACGTTTGCCTTTTCGAAAAGAAGCTCTGCAGAGATCGAGCGCCGTGACGTGTACCGTGCCTGGGCAAGTACATATGCCCAGTGCTGTTGTGCCAGTGGGTAAGCTGTACTGGGACAGTGAAGACCAGCAAGGTCTTTCAGGGCTGGCAGCTTCCTTGTGGGAGAAGGAGCCGGACGTTTGCCTTTTCGGAAACGGGCTCTGCCGAGAACGAGCACCGTGAGATGTGCTGTCTGTGGGGAAGCACAGATGCCCAGTGCTGGTGTGCCTGCGGATAGGCTGCACGGGGACGGTGAGGACCAGCAAGAGCTTTCAGGGCTGGCAGCTTCCTTGTGGGAGATGGAGCCGGACGTTTGCCTTTTCGGAAAGGGGCTCTGCCGAGAACGAGCACCGTGAGATTTGCTGTCTGTGGGGAAGCACAGATGCCCAGTGCTGTTGTGCCTGTGGATAGGATGCACAGGGACAGTGAAGACCAGCAAGGTCTTTCAGGGCTGGCAGCTTCCTTGTGGGAGAAGGAGCCGGACGTTTGCCTTTTCGGAAACGGGCTCTGCCGAGAACAAGCACCGTGACATGTGCTGTCTGTGGGGAAGCACAGATGCCCAGTGCTGTTGTGCCTGTGGATAGGCTGCACGGGGACGGTGAGGACCAGCAAGAGCTTTCAGCGCTGGCAGCTTCCTTGTGGGAGAAGGAGCCGGACGTTTGCCTTTTCGGAAACGGGCTCTGCCGAGAACGAGCACCGTGAGATGTGCTGTCTGTGGGGAAGCACAGATGCCCAGTGCTGGTGTGCCTGCGGATAGGCTGCACGGGGAGGGTTAGGACCAGCAAGAGCTTTCAGGGCTGGCAGCTTCCTTGTGGGAGAAGGAGCTGGACGTTTGCCTTTTCGGAAAGGGGCTCTGCCGAGAACGAGCACCGTGAGATGCGCTTTCTGTTCGAAAGCAGAGATGCCCAGTGCTGTTGTGCCAGTGGGTAAGCTGTACTGGGACGGTGAAGACCAGCAAGGTCTTTCAGGGCTGGCAGCTTCCTTGTGGGAGAAGGAGCCGGACGTTTGCCTTTTCGGAAAGGGGCTCTGCCGAGAACGAGCACCGTGAGATGTTCTGTCTGTGGGGAAGCACAGATGCCCAGTGCTGTTGTGCCTGCGGATAGGCTGCACGGGGACGGTGAGGACCAGCAAGAGCTTTCAGCGCTGGCAGCTTCCTTGTGGGAGAAGGAGCTGGACGTTTGTCTTTTCGGAAACGGTCTCTGCCGAGAACGAGTGCCGCGAGCTGTGCTGTCTGTGGGAAAGCACCGATCCCCAGTGCTGTTGTGCCTGCGGATAGGCTGCATGGGGACAGTGAAGAACAGCAAGAGCTTTCAGGGCAGGTAGCTTCCTTGTGGGAGAAGGAGCCGGACGTTTGCCTTTTCGAAAAGAAGCTCTGCAGAGATCGAGCGCCGTGACGTGTACCGTGCCTGGGCAAGTACAGATGCCCAGTGCTGTTGTGCCAGTGGGTAAGCTGTACTGGGACAGTGAAGACCAGCAAGGTCTTTCAGGCCTGGCAGCTTCCTTGTGGGAGAAGGAGCCAGACGTTTGCCTTTTCGAAAACGGGCTCTGCCGAGAACAAGCACCGTGACATGTGCTGTCTGTGGGGAAGCACAGATCCCCAGTGCTGTTGTGCCTGTGGATAGGCTGCACGGGGACGGTGAGGACCAGCAAGAGCTTTCAGCGCTGGCAGCTTCCTTGTGGGAGAAGGAGCCGGACGTTTGCCTTTTCGGAAACGGGCTCTGCCGAGAACGAGCACCGTGAGATGTGCTGTCTGTGGGGAAGCACAGATGCCCAGTGCTATTGTGCCTGCGGATACGCTGCACGGGGACGGTGAGGACCAGCAAGAGCTTTCAGGGCAGGTAGCTTCCTTGTGGGAGAAGGAGCCGGACGTTTGCCTTTTCGAAAAGAAGCTCTGCAGAGATCGAGCGCCGTGACGTGTACCGTGCCTGGGCAAGTACATATGCCCAGTGCTGTTGTGCCAGTCGGTAAGCTGCACGGGGACGGTGAGGACCAGCAAGAGCTTTCAGGGCTGGCAGCTTCCTTGTGGGAGAAGGAGCCCGACGTTTGCCTTTTCGGAAACGGGCTCTGCCGAGAACGAGCACCGTGACGTGTACCGTGCCTGGGGAAGCACAGATGCCCAGTGCTGTTGTGCCTGCGGATAGGCTGCACGGGGACAGTGAAGACCAGCAAGAGCTTTCAGGGCTGGCAGCTTCCTTGTGGGAGAAGGAGCCGGACGTTTGCCTTTTCGGAAAGGGGCTCTGCCGAGAACAAGCACCGTGAGATGTGCTGTCTGTGGGGAAGCACAGATGCCCAGTGCTGTTGTGCCTGTGGATAGGCTGCACGGGGACGGTGAGGACCAGCAAGAGCTTTCAGCGCTGGCAGCTTCCTTGTGGGAGAAGGAGCCGGACGTTTGCCTTTTCGGAAACGGGCTCTGCCGAGAACAAGCACCGTGAGATGTGCTGTCTGTGGGGAAGCACAGATGCCCAGTGCTGTTGTGCCTGCGGATAGGCTGCACGGGGACGGTGAGGACCAGCAAGAGCTTTCAGCGCTGGCAGCTTCCTTGTGGGAGAAGGAGCCGGACGTTTGCCTTTTCGAAAAGAAGCTCTGCAGAGATCGAGCGCCGTGACGTGTACCGTGCCTGGGCAAGTACAGATGCCCAGTGCTGTTGTGCCAGTGGGTAAGCTGTACTGGGACAGTGAAGACCAGCAAGAGCTTTCAGCGCTGGCAGCTTCCTTGTGGGAGAAGGAGCCGGACGTTTGCCTTTTCGGAAACGGGCTCTGCCGAGAACGAGCACCGTGAGATGTTCTGTCTGTGGGGAAGCACAGATCCCCAGTGCTGTTGTGCCTGCGGATAGGCTGCACGGGGACGGTGAGGACCAGCAAGAGCTTTCAGCGCTGGCAGCTTCCTTGTGGGAGAAGGAGCCGGACGTTTGCCTTTTCGAAAAGAAGCTCTGCAGAGATCGAGCGCCGTGACGTGTACCGTGCCTGGGCAAGTACAGATGCCCAGTGCTGTTGTGCCAGTGGGTAAGCTGTACTGGGACAGTGAAGACCAGCAAGAGCTTTCAGCGCTGGCAGCTTCCTTGTGGGAGAAGGAGCCGGACGTTTGCCTTTTCGGAAACGGGCTCTGCCGAGAACGAGCACCGTGAGATGTTCTGTCTGTGGGGAAGCACAGATGCCCAGTGCTGTTGTGCCTGCGGATAGGCTGCACGGGGACGGTGAGGACCAGGAAGATCTTTCAGCGCTGGCAGCTTCCTTGTGGGAGAAGGAGCTGGACATTTGTCTTTTCGGAAACGGTCTCTGCCGAGAACGAGTGCCGCGAGCTGTGCTGTCTGTGGGAAAGCACCGATCCCCAGTGCTGTTGTGCCTGCGGATAGGCTGCACGGGGACAGTGAAGAACAGCAAGAGCTTTCAGGGCAGGTAGCTTCCTTGTGGGAGAAGGAGCCGGACGTTTGCCTTTTCGAAAAGAAGCTCTGCAGAGATCGAGCGCCGTGACTTGTACCGTGCCTGGGCAAGTAGAGATGCCCAGTGCTGTTGTGCCAGTGGGTAAGCTGTACTGGGACAGTGAAGACCAGCAAGGTCTTTCAGGGCTGGCAGCTTCCTTGTGGGAGAAGGAGCCGGACGTTTGCCTTTTCGGAAACGGGCTCTGCCGAGAACGAGCACCGTGAGATGTGCTGTCTGTGGGGAAGCACAGATGCCCAGTGCTGATGTGCCTGTGGATAGGCTGCACGGGGAGGGTGAAGACCAGCAAGAGCTTTCAGCGCTGGCAGCTTCCTTGTGGGAGAAGGAGCCGGACGTATGCCTTTTCGGAAACGGGCTCTGCCGAGAACAAGCACCGTGACATGTGCTGTCTGTGGGGAAGCACAGATGCCCAGTGCTGTTGTGCCAGTGGGTAAGCTGTACTGGGACGGTGAAGACCAGCAAGAGCTTTCAGGGCTGGCAGCTTCCTTGTGGGAGAAGGAGCCGGACGTTTGCCTTTTCGGAAAGGGGCTCTGCCGAGAACGAGCACCGTGAGATGTGCTGTCTGTGGGGAAGCACAGATGCCCAGTGCTGGTGTGCCTGCGGATAGGCTGCACAGGGACAGTGAAGACCAGCAAGGTCTTTCAGGGCTGGCAGCTTCCTTGTGGGAGAAGGAGCCGGACGTTTGCCTTTTCGAAAAGAAGATCTGCAGAGATCGAGCACCGTGAGATGTGCTGTCTGTGGGAAAGCACAGACGCCAACTGCTGTTGTGCCTGCGGATAGGCTGCACGGGGAGGGTGAAGACCAGCAAGAGCTTTCAGCGCTGGCAGCTTCCTTGTGGGAGAAGGAGCTGGACGTTTGTCTTTTCGGAAACGGGCTCTGCCGAGAACGAGCACCGTGAGATGTGCTGTCTGTGGGGAAGCACAGATGCCCAGTGCTGTTGTGCCTGCGGATAGGCTGCACGGGGACGGTGAGGACCAGCAAGAGCTTTCAGGGCAGGTAGCTTCCTTGTGGGAGAAGGAGCCGGACGTTTGCCTTTTCGAAAAGAAGCTCTGCAGAGATCGAGCGCCGTGACGTGTACCGTGCCTGGGCAAGTACATATGCCCAGAGCTGTTGTGCCAGTCGGTAAGCTGTACTGGGACAGTGAAGACCAGCAAGGTCTTTCAGGGCTGGCAGCTTCCTTGTGGGAGAAGGAGCCGGACGTTTGCCTTTTCGGAAACGGGCTCTGCCGAGAACGAGCACCGTGAGATGTGCTGTCTGTGGGGAAGCACAGATGCCCAGTGCTGGTGTGCCTGCGGATAGGCTGCACGGGGAGGGTGAGGACCAGCAAGAGCTTTCAGGGCTGGCAGCTTCCTTGTGGGAGAAGGAGCTGGACGTTTGCCTTTTCGGAAAGGGGCTCTGCCGAGAACGAGCACCGTGAGATGCGCTTTCTGTTCGAAAGCAGAGATGCCCAGTGCTGTTTTGCCTGTGGATAGGATGCACAGGGACAGTGAAGACCAGCAAGGTCTTTCAGGGCTGGCAGCTTCCTTGTGGGAGAAGGAGCCGGACGTTTGCCTTTTCGGAAAGGGGCTCTGCCGAGAACGAGCACCGTGAGATGTTCTGTCTGTGGGGAAGCACAGATGCCCAGTGCTGTTGTGCCTGCGGATAGGCTGCACGGGGACGGTGAGGACCAGGAAGAGCTTTCAGCGCTGGCAGCTTCCTTGTGGGAGAAGGAGCTGGACGTTTGTCTTTTCGGAAACGGTCTCTGCCGAGAACGAGTGCCGCGAGCTGTGCTGTCTGTGGGAAAGCACCGATCCCCAGTGCTGTTGTGCCTGCGGATAGGCTGCACGGGGACAGTGAAGAACAGCAAGAGCTTTCAGGGCAGGTAGCTTCCTTGTGGGAGAAGGAGCTGGACGTTTGCCTTTTCGAAAAGAAGCTCTGCAGAGATCGAGCGCCGTGACTTGTACCGTGCCTGGGCAAGTACAGATGCCCAGTGCTGTTGTGCCAGTGGGTAAGCTGTACTGGGACAGTGAAGACCAGCAAGGTCTTTCAGGGCTGGCAGCTTCCTTGTGGGAGAAGGAGCCGGACGTTTGCCTTTTCGGAAACGGGCTCTGCCGAGAACGAGCACCCTGAGATGTGCTGTCTGTGGGGAAGCACAGATGCCCAGTGCTGTTGTGCCTGCGGATAGGCTGCACGGGGACGGTGAGGACCAGCAAGAGCTTTCAGGGCTGGCAGCTTCCTTGTGGGAGAAGAAGCCGGACGTTTGCCTTTTCGGAAACGGGCTCTGCCGAGAACGAGCACCGTGAGATGCGCTTTCTGTTCGAAAGCAGAGATGCCCAGTGCTGTTGTGCCAGTGGGTAAGCTGTACTGGGACGGTGAAGACCAGCAAGAGCTTTCAGGGCTGGCAGCTTCCTTGTGGGAGAAGGAGCCGGACGTTTGCCTTTTCGGAAAGGGGCTCTGCCGAGAACGAGCACCGTGAGATGTTCTGTCTGTGGGGAAGCACAGATCCCCAGTGCTGTTGTGCCTGCGGATAGGCTGCACGGGGACGGTGAGGACCAGCAAGAGCTTTCAGCGCTGGCAGCTTCCTTGTGGGAGAAGGAGCCGGACGTTTGCCTTTTCGAAAAGAAGCTCTGCAGAGATCGAGCGCCGTGACGTGTACCGTGCCTGGGCAAGTACAGATGCCCAGTGCTGTTGTGCCAGTGGGTAAGCTGTACTGGGACAGTGAAGACCAGCAAGAGCTTTCAGCGCTGGCAGCTTCCTTGTGGGAGAAGGAGCCGGACGTTTGCCTTTTCGGAAACGGGCTCTGCCGAGAACGAGCACCGTGAGATGTTCTGTCTGTGGGGAAGCACAGATCCCCAGTGCTGTTGTGCCTGCGGATAGGCTGCACGGGGACGGTGAGGACCAGGAAGAGCTTTCAGCGCTGGCAGCTTCCTTGTGGGAGAAGGAGCTGGACATTTGTCTTTTCGGAAACGGTCTCTGCCGAGAACGAGTGCCGCGAGCTGTGCTGTCTGTGGGAAAGCACCGATCCCCAGTGCTGTTGTGCCTGCGGATAGGCTGCACGGGGACGGTGAGGACCAGCAAGAGCTTTCAGCGCTGGCAGCTTCCTTGTGGGAGAAGGAGCCGGACGTTTGCCTTTTCGAAAAGAAGCTCTGCAGAGATCGAGCGCCGTGACTTGTACCGTGCCTGGGCAAGTAGAGATGCCCAGTGCTGTTGTGCCAGTGGGTAAGCTGTACTGGGACAGTGAAGACCAGCAAGGTCTTTCAGGGCTGGCAGCTTCCTTGTGGGAGAAGGAGCCGGACGTTTGCCTTTTCGGAAACGGGCTCTGCCGAGAACGAGCACCGTGACATGTGCTGTCTGTGGGGAAGCACAGATGCCCAGTGCTGTTGTGCCTGCGGATAGGCTGCACGGGGACAGTGAAGAACAGCAAGAGCTTTCAGGGCAGGCAGCTTCCTTGTGGGAGAAGGAGCCGGACGTTTGCCTTTTCGGAAACGGGCTCTGCCGAGAACGAGCGCCGTGAGATGTGCTGTCTGTGGGGAAGCACAGATGCCCAGTGCTGTTGTGCCTGCGGATAGGCTGCACGGGGAGGGTGAGGACCAGCAAGAGCTTTCAGGGCTGGCAGCTTCCTTGTGGGAGAAGGAGCTGGACGTTTGCCTTTTCGGAAAGGGGCTCTGCCGAGAACGAGCACCGTGAGATGTGCTGTCTGTGGGGAAGCACAGATGCCCAGTGCTGGTGTGCCTGCGGATAGGCTGCACAGGGACAGTGAAGACCAGCAAGGTCTTTCAGGGCTGGCAGCTTCCTTGTGGGAGAAGGAGCCGGACGTTTGCCTTTTCGAAAAGAAGATCTGCAGAGATCGAGCACCGTGAGATGTGCTGTCTGTGGGAAAGCACAGACGCCAACTGCTGTTGTGCCTGCGGATAGGCTGCACGGGGAGGGTGAAGACCAGCAAGAGCTTTCAGCGCTGGCAGCTTCCTTGTGGGAGAAGGAGCTGGACGTTTGTCTTTTCGGAAACGGGCTCTGCCGAGAACGAGCACCGTGAGATGTGCTGTCTGTGGGGAAGCACAGATGCCCAGTGCTGTTGTGCCTGCGGATAGGCTGCACGGGGAGGGTGAGGACCAGCAAGAGCTTTCAGGGCAGGTAGCTTCCTTGTGGGAGAAGGAGCCGGACGTTTGCCTTTTCGAAAAGAAGCTCTGCAGAGATCGAGCGCCGTGACGTGTACCGTGCCTGGGCAAGTACATATGCCCAGTGCTGTTGTGCCAGTCGGTAAGCTGTACTGGGACAGTGAAGACCAGCAAGGTCTTTCAGGGCTGGCAGCTTCCTTGTGGGAGAAGGAGCCGGACGTTTGCCTTTTCGGAAACGGGCTCTGCCGAGAACGAGCACCGTGAGATGTGCTGTCTGTGGGGAAGCACAGATGCCCAGTGCTGTTGTGCCTGTGGATAGGCTGCACGGGGAGGGTGAGGACCAGCAAGAGCTTTCAGGGCTGGCAGCTTCCTTGTGGGAGAAGGAGCTGGACGTTTGCCTTTTCGGAAAGGGGCTCTGCCGAGAACGAGCACCGTGAGATGCGCTTTCTGTTCGAAAGCAGAGATGCCCAGTGCTGTTTTGCCTGTGGATAGGATGCACAGGGACAGTGAAGACCAGCAAGGTCTTTCAGGGCTGGCAGCTTCCTTGTGGGAGAAGGAGCCGGACGTTTGCCTTTTCGGAAAGGGGCTCTGCCGAGAACGAGCACCGTGAGATGTGCTGTCTGTGGGGAAGCACAGATGCCCAGTGCTGGTGTGCCTGCGGATAGGCTGCACGGGGACGGTGAGGACCAGGAAGAGCTTTCAGCGCTGGCAGCTTCCTTGTGGGAGAAGGAGCTGGACGTTTGTCTTTTCGGAAACGGTCTCTGCCGAGAACGAGTGCCGCGAGCTGTGCTGTCTGTGGGAAAGCACCGATCCCCAGTGCTGTTGTGCCTGCGGATAGGCTGCACGGGGACAGTGAAGAACAGCAAGAGCTTTCAGGGCAGGTAGCTTCCTTGTGGGAGAAGGAGCCGGACGTTTGCCTTTTCGAAAAGAAGCTCTGCAGAGATCGAGCGCCGTGACTTGTACCGTGCCTGGGCAAGTACAGATGCCCAGTGCTGTTGTGCCAGTGGGTAAGCTGTACTGGGACAGTGAAGACCAGCAAGGTATTTCAGGGCTGGCAGCTTCCTTGTGGGAGAAGGAGCCGGACGTTTGCCTTTTCGAAACGGGCTCTGCCGAGAACGAGCACCCTGAGATGTGCTGTCTGTGGGGAAGCACAGATGCCCAGTGCTGTTGTGCCTGCGGATAGGCTGCACGGGGACGGTGAGGACCAGCAAGAGCTTTCAGGGCTGGCAGCTTCCTTGTGGGAGAAGGAGCCGGACGTTTGCCTTTTCGGAAACGGGCTCTGCCGAGAACGAGCACCGTGAGATGCGCTTTCTGTTCGAAAGCAGAGATGCCCAGTGCTGTTGTGCCAGTGGGTAAGCTGTACTGGGACGGTGAAGACCAGCAAGAGCTTTCAGGGCTGGCAGCTTCCTTGTGGGAGAAGGAGCCGGACGTTTGCCTTTTCGGAAAGGGGCTCTGCCGAGAACGAGCACCGTGAGATGTTCTGTCTGTGGGGAAGCACAGATCCCCAGTGCTGTTGTGCCTGCGGATAGGCTGCACGGGGAGGATGAGGACCAGCAAGAGCTTTCAGGGCTGGCAGCTTCCTTGTGGGAGAAGGAGCTGGACGTTTGCCTTTTCGGAAAGGGGCTCTGCCGAGAACGAGCACCGTGAGATGTGCTGTCTGTGGGGAAGCACAGATGCCCAGTGCTGTTGTGCCTGCGGATAGGCTGCACGGGGACGGTGAGGACCAGCAAGAGCTTTCAGGGCAGGTAGCTTCCTTGTGGGAGAAGGAGCCGGACGTTTGCCTTTTCGAAAAGAAGCTCTGCAGAGATCGAGCGCCGTGACGTGTACCGTGCCTGGGCAAGTACATATGCCCAGTGCTGTTGTGCCAGTCGGTAAGCTGTACTGGGACAGTGAAGACCAGCAAGGTCTTTCAGGGCTGGCAGCTTCCTTGTGGGAGAAGGAGCCGGACGTTTGCCTTTTCGGAAACGGGCTCTGCCGAGAACGAGCACCGTGAGATGTGCTGTCTGTGGGGAAGCACAGATGCCCAGTGCTGGTGTGCCTGCGGATAGGCTGCACGGGGACGGTGAGGACCAGCAAGAGCTTTCAGGGCTGGCAGCTTCTTTGTGGGTGAAGGAGCCGGACGTTTGCCTTTTCGGAAACGGGCTCTGCCGAGAACGAGCACCGTGAGATGTGCTGTCTGTGGGGAAGCACAGATGCCCAGTGCTGTTGTGCCTGCGGATAGGCTGCACGGGGAGGGTGAGGACCAGCAAGATCTTTCAGGGCTGGCAGCTTCCTTGTGGGAGAAGGAGCTGGACGTTTGCCTTTTCGGAAAGGGGCTCTGCCGAGAACGAGCACCGTGAGATGCGCTTTCTGTTCGAAAGCAGAGATGCCCAGTGCTGTTGTGGCTGTGGATAGGATGCACAGGGACAGTGAAGACCAGCAAGGTCTTTCAGGGCTGGCAGCTTCCTTGTGGGAGAAGGAGCCGGACGTTTGCCTTTTCGGAAAGGGGCTCTGCCGAGAACGAGCACCGTGAGATGTTCTGTCTGTGGGGAAGCACAGATGCCCAGTGCTGTTGTGCCTGCGGATAGGCTGCACGGGGACGGTGAGGACCAGGAAGAGCTTTCAGCGCTGGCAGCTTCCTTGTGGGAGAAGGAGCTGGACGTTTGTCTTTTCGGAAACGGTCTCTGCCGAGAACGAGTGCCGCGAGCTGTGCTGTCTGTGGGAAAGCACCGATCCCCAGTGCTGTTGTGCCTGCGGATAGGCTGCACGGGGACAGTGAAGAACAGCAAGAGCTTTCAGGGCAGGTAGCTTCCTTGTGGGAGAAGGAGCCGGACGTTTGCCTTTTCGAAAAGAAGCTCTGCAGAGATCGAGCGCCGTGACTTGTACCGTGCCTGGGCAAGTACAGATGCCCAGTGCTGTTGTGCCAGTGGGTAAGCTGTACTGGGACAGTGAAGACCAGCAAGGTCTTTCAGGGCTGGCAGCTTCCTTGTGGGAGAAGGAGCCGGACGTTTGCCTTTTCGGAAACGGTCTCTGCCGAGAACGAGCACCGTGAGATGTGCTGTCTGTGGGGAAGCACAGATGCCCAGTGCTGATGTGCCTGTGGATAGGCTGCACGGGGAGGGTGAAGACCAGCAAGAGCTTTCAGCGCTGGCAGCTTCCTTGTGGGAGAAGGAGCCGGACGTTTGCCTTTTCGGAAACGGGCTCTGCCGAGAACGAGCACCGTGACATGTGCTGTCTGTGGGGAAGCACAGATGCCCAGTGCTGTTGTGCCTGCGGATAGGCTGCACGGGGACAGTGAAGAACAGCAAGAGCTTTCAGGGCAGGCAGCTTCCTTGTGGGAGAAGGAGCCGGACGTTTGCCTTTTCGGAAACGGGCTCTGCCGAGAACGAGCGCCGTGAGATGTGCTGTCTGTGGGGAAGCACAGATGCCCAGTGCTGTTGTGCCTGCGGATAGGCTGCACGGGGAGGGTGAGGACCAGCAAGAGCTTTCAGGGCTGGCAGCTTCCTTGTGGGAGAAGGAGCTGGACGTTTGCCTTTTCGGAAAGGGGCTCTGCCGAGAACGAGCACCGTGAGATGCGCTTTCTGTTCGAAAGCAGAGATGCCCAGTGCTGTTGTGCCTGTGGATAGGATGCACAGGGACAGTGAAGACCAGCAAGGTCTTTCAGGGCTGGCAGCTTCCTTGTGGGAGAAGGAGCCGGACGTTTGCCTTTTCGGAAAGGGGCTCTGCCGAGAACGAGCACCGTGAGATGTTCTGTCTGTGGGGAAGCACAGATGCCCAGTGCTGTTGTGCCTGCGGATAGGCTGCACGGGGACGGTGAGGACCAGGAAGAGCTTTCAGCGCTGGCAGCTTCCTTGTGGGAGAAGGAGCTGGACGTTTGTCTTTTCGGAAACGGTCTCTGCCGAGAACGAGTGCCGCGAGCTGTGCTGTCTGTGGGAAAGCACCGATCCCCAGTGCTGTTGTGCCTGCGGATAGGCTGCACGGGGACAGTGAAGAACAGCAAGAGCTTTCAGGGCAGGTAGCTTCCTTGTGGGAGAAGGAGCCGGACGTTTGCCTTTTCGAAAAGAAGCTCTGCAGAGATCGAGCGCCGTGACGTGTACCGTGCCTGGGCAAGTACAGATGCCCAGTGCTGTTGTGCCAGTGGGTAAGCTGTACTGGGACAGTGAAGACCAGCAAGGTCTTTCAGGGCTGGCAGCTTCCTTGTGGGTGAAGGAGCCGGACGTTTGCCTTTTCGGAAACGGGCTCTGCCGAGAACAAGCACCGTGACATGTGCTGTCTGTGGGGAAGCACAGATGCCCAGTGCTGTTGTGCCTGCGGATAGGCTGCACGGGGACGGTGAGGACCAGCAAGAGCTTTCAGGGCAGGTAGCTTCCTTGTGGGAGAAGGAGCCGGACGTTTGCCTTTTCGAAAAGAAGCTCTGCAGAGATCGAGCGCCGTGACGTGTACCGTGCCTGGGCAAGTACATATGCCCAGTGCTGTTGTGCCAGTCGGTAAGCTGCACGGGGACGGTGAGGACCAGCAAGAGCTTTCAGGGCTGGCAGCTTCCTTGTGGGAGAAGGAGCTGGACGTTTGCCTTTTCGGAAAGGGGCTCTGCCGAGAACGAGCACCGTGAGATGTGCTGTCTGTGGGGAAGCACAGATGCCCACTGCTGTTGTGCCTGTGGATAGGATGCACAGGGACAGTGAAGACCAGCAAGGTCTTTCAGGGCTGGCAGCTTCCTTGTGGGAGAAGGAGCCGGACGTTTGCCTTTTCGGAAACGGGCTCTGCCGAGAACGAGCACCGTGAGATGTTCTGTCTGTGGGGAAGCACAGATCCCCAGTGCTGTTGTGCCTGCGGATAGGCTGCACGGGGACAGTGAAGAACAGCAAGAGCTTTCAGGGCAGGTAGCTTCCTTGTGGGAGAAGGAGCCGGACGTTTGCCTTTTCGAAAAGAAGCTCTGCAGAGATCGAGCGCCTTGACTTGTACCGTGCCTGGGCAAGTACAGATGCCCAGTGCTGTTGTGCCAGTGGGTAAGCTGTACTGGGACAGTGAAGACCAGCAAGGTCTTTCAGGGCTGGCAGCTTCCTTGTGGGAGAAGGAGCCGGACGTTTGCCTTTTCGGAAACGGGCTCTGCCGAGAACGAGCACCGTGAGATGTGCTGTCTGAGGGGAAGCACAGATGCCCAGTGCTGATGTGCCTGTGGATAGGCTGCACGGGGAGGGTGAAGACCAGCAAGAGCTTTCAGCGCTGGCAGCTTCCTTGTGGGAGAAGGAGCTGGACGTTTGTCTTTTCGGAAACGGGCTCTGCCGAGAACGAGCACCGTGAGATGTGCTGTCTGTGGGGAAGCACAGATGCCCAGTGCTGTTGTGCCTGCGGATAGGCTGCACGGGGAGGGTGAGGACCAGGAAGAGCTTTCAGGGCAGGTAGCTTCCTTGTGGGAGAAGGAGCCGGACGTTTGCCTTTTCGAAAAGAAGCTCTGCAGAGATCGAGCGCCGTGACGTGTACCGTGCCTGGGCAAGTACATATGCCCAGTGCTGTTGTGCCAGTGGGTAAGCTGTACTGGGACAGTGAAGACCAGCAAGGTCTTTCAGGGCTGGCAGCTTCCTTGTGGGAGAAGGAGCCGGACGTTTGCCTTTTCGGAAACGGGCTCTGCCGAGAACGTGCACCGTGAGATGTGCTGTCTGTGGGGAAGCACAGATGCCCAGTGCTGGTGTGCCTGCGGATAGGCTGCACGGGGACGGTGAGGACCAGCAAGAGCTTTCAGGGCTGGCAGCTTCTTTGTGGGTGAAGGAGCCGGACGTTTGCCTTTTCGGAAAGGGGCTCTGCCGAGAACGAGCACCGTGAGATGTGCTGTCTGTGGGGAAGCACAGATGCCCAGTGCTGTTGTGCCTGCGGATAGGCTGCACGGGGAGGGTGAGGACCAGCAAGAGCTTTCAGGGCTGGCAGCTTCCTTGTGGGAGAAGGAGCTGGACGTTTGCCTGTTCGGAAAGGGGCTCTGCCGAGAACGAGCACCGTGAGATGCGCTTTCTGTTCGAAAGCAGAGATGCCCAGTGCTGTTGTGCCTGTGGATAGGATGCACAGGGACAGTGAAGACCAGCAAGGTCTTTCAGGGCTGGCAGCTTCCTTGTGGGAGAAGGAGCCGGACGTTTGCCTTTTCGGAAAGGGGCTCTGCCGAGAACGAGCACCGTGAGATGTTCTGTCTGTGGGGAAGCACAGATGCCCAGTGCTGTTGTGCCTGCGGATAGGCTGCACGGGGACGGTGAGGACCAGGAAGAGCTTTCAGCGCTGGCAGCTTCCTTGTGGGAAAAGGAGCTGGACGTTTGTCTTTTCGGAAACGGTCTCTGCCGAGAACGAGTGCCGCGAGCTGTGCTGTCTGTGGGAAAGCACCGATCCCCAGTGCTGTTGTGCCTGCGGATAGGCTGCACGGGGACAGTGAAGAACAGCAAGAGCTTTCAGGGCAGGTAGCTTCCTTGTGGGAGAAGGAGCCGGACGTTTGCCTTTTCGAAAAGAAGCTCTGCAGAGATCGAGCGCCGTGACTTGTACCGTGCCTGGGCAAGTACAGATGCCCAGTGCTGTTGTGCCAGTGGGTAAGCTGTACTGGGACAGTGAAGACCAGCAAGGTCTTTCAGGGCTGGCAGCTTCCTTGTGGGAGAAGGAGCCGGACGTTTGCCTTTTCGGAAACGGGCTCTGCCGAGAACAAGCACCCTGAGATGTGCTGTCTGTGGGGAAGCACAGATGCCCAGTGCTGTTGTGCCTGCGGATAGGCTGCACGGGGACGGTGAGGACCAGCAAGAGCTTTCAGGGCTGGCAGCTTCCTTGTGGGAGAAGGAGCTGGACGTTTGCCTTTTCGGAAAGGGGCTCTGCCGAGAACGAGCACCGTGAGATGTTCTGTCTGTGGGGAAGCACAGATCCCCAGTGCTGTTGTGCCTGCGGATAGGCTGCACGGGGAGGGTGAGGACCAGCAAGAGCTTTCAGCGCTGGCAGCTTCCTTGTGGGAGCAGGAGCTGGACGTTTGTCTTTTCGGAAACGGGCTCTGCCGAGAACGAGCACCGTGAGATGTGCTGTCTGTGGGGAAGCACAGATGCCCAGTGCTGTTGTGCCTGCGGATAGGCTGCACGGGGAGGGTGAGGACCAGCAAGAGCTTTCAGGGCAGGTAGCTTCCTTGTGGGAGAAGGAGCCGGACGTTTGCCTTTTCGAAAAGAAGCTCTGCAGAGATCGAGCGCCGTGACGTGTACCGTGCCTGGGCAAGTACATATGCCCAGTGCTGTTGTGCCAGTCGGTAAGCTGTACTGGGACAGTGAAGACCAGCAAGGTCTTTCAGGGCTGGCAGCTTCCTTGTGGGAGAAGGAGTCGGACGTTTGCGTGTTCGGAAAAAAGCTATGCTGAGAACGAGCGCCTTGAGATGTGCTGTCTGTGGGAAAGCACAGATTCCCAGTGCTGTTGTGCCTGTGGATAGGCTGCACGGGGACGGTGAAGACCAGCAAGAGCTTTCAGAGCTGGCAGCTTCCTTGTGGGAGAAGGAGCCGGACGTTTGCCTTTTCGGAAAGGGGCTCTGCCGAGAACGAGCACCGTGAGATGTGCTGTCTGTGGGGAAGCACAGATGCCCAGTGCTGGTGTGCCTGTGGATAGGCTGCACGGGGACGGTGAGGACCAGCAAGGTCTTTCAGGGCTGGCAGCTTCCTTGTGGGAGAAGGAGCTGGACGTTTGTCTTTTCGGAAAGGGGCTCTGCCGAGAACAAGCACCGTGAGATGTGCTGTCTGTGGGGAAGCACAGATGCCCAGTGCTGTTGTGCCTGTGGATAGGCTGCACGGGGACGGTGAGGACCAGCAAGAGCTTTCAGGGCTGGCAGCTTCCTTGTGGGAGAAGGAGCTGGACGTTTGCCTTTTCGGAAAGGGGCTCTGCCGAGAACAAGCACCGTGAGATGCGCTTTCTGTTCGAAAGCAGAGATGCCCAGTGCTGTTGTGCCTGTGGATAGGATGCACAGGGACAGTGAAGACCAGCAAGGTCTTTCAGGGCTGGCAGCTTCCTTGTGGGAGAAGGAGCCGGACGTTTGCCTTTTCGGAAACGGGCTCTGCCGAGAACGAGCACCGTGAGATGTGCTGTCTGTGGGGAAGCACAGATGCCCAGTGCTGGTGTGCCTGCGGATAGGCTGCACGGGGACGGTGAGGACCAGGAAGAGCTTTCAGCGCTGGCAGCTTCCTTGTGGGAGAAGGAGCTGGACGTTTGTCTTTTCGGAAACGGTCTCTGCCGAGAACGAGTGCCGCGAGCTGTGCTGTCTGTGGGAAAGCACCGATCCCCAGTGCTGTTGTGCCTGCGGATAGGCTGCACGGGGACAGTGAAGAACAGCAAGAGCTTTCAGGGCAGGTAGCTTCCTTGTGGGAGAAGGAGCCGGACGTTTGCCTTTTCGAAAAGAAGCTCTGCAGAGATCGAGCGCCGTGACTTGTACCGTGCCTGGGCAAGTACAGATGCCCAGTGCTGTTGTGCCAGTGGGTAAGCTGTACTGGGACAGTGAAGACCAGCAAGGTCTTTCAGGGCTGGCAGCTTCCTTGTGGGAGAAGGAGCCGGACGTTTGCCTTTTCGGAAACGGGCTCTGCCGAGAACGAGCACCGTGACATGTGCTGTCTGTGGGGAAGCACAGATGCCCAGTGCTGATGTGCCTGTGGATAGGCTGCACGGGGACGGTGAGGACCAGCAAGAGCTTTCAGGGCTGGCAGCTTCCTTGTGGGAGAAGGAGCCGGACGTTTGCCTTTGCGGAAAGGGGCTCTGCCGAGAACGAGCACCGTGAGATGCGCTTTCTGTTCCAAAGCAGAGATGCCCAGTGCTGTTGTGCCTGTGGATAGGATGCACAGGGACAGTGAAGACCAGCAAGGTCTTTCAGGGCTGGCAGCTTCATTGTGGGAGAAGGAGCCGGACGTTTGCCTTTTCGGAAACGGTCTCTGCCGAGAACGAGCACCGTGAGATGTTCTGTCTGTGGGGAAGCACAGATCCCCAGTGCTGTTGTGCCTGCGGATAGGCTGCACGGGGACAGTGAAGAACAGCAAGAGCTTTCAGGGCAGGTAGCTTCCTTGTGGGAGAAGGAGCCGGACGTTTGCCTTTTCGAAAAGAAGCTCTGCAGAGATCGAGCGCCGTGACGTGTACCGTGCCTGGGCAAGTAGAGATGCCCAGTGCTGTTGTGCCAGTAGGTAAGCTGTACTGGGACAGTGAAGACGAGCAAGGTCTTTCAGGGCTGGCAGCTTCCTTGTGGGAGAAGGAGCCAGACGTTTGCCTTTTCGGAAACGGGCTCTGCCGAGAACAAGCACCGTGACATGTGCTGTCTGTGGGGAAGCACAGATGCCCAGTGCTGTTGTGCCTGTGGATAGGCTGCACGGGGACGGTGAGGACCAGCAAGAGCTTTCAGCGCTGGCAGCTTCCTTGTGGGAGAAGGAGCCGGACGTTTGCCTTTTCGGAAACGGGCTCTGCCGAGAACGAGCACCGTGAGATGTGCTGTCTGTGGGGAAGCACAGATGCCCAGTGCTGTTGTGCCTGCGGATAGGCTGCACGGGGACGGTGAGGACCAGCAAGAGCTTTCAGGGCAGGTAGCTTCCTTGTGGGAGAAGGAGCCGGACGTTTGCCTTTTCGAAAAGAAGCTCTGCAGAGATCGAGCGCCGTGACGTGTACCGTGCCTGGGCAAGTACATATGCCCAGTGCTGTTGTGCCAGTCGGTAAGCTGTACTGGGACAGTGAAGACCAGCAAGAGCTTTCAGGGCTGGCAGCTTCCTTGTGGGAGAAGGAGCCGGACGTTTGCCTTTTCGGAAACGGGCTCTGCCGAGAACGAGCACCGTGAGATGTGCTGTCTGTGGGGAAGCACAGATGCCCAGTGCTGGTGTGCCTGCGGATAGGCTGCACGGGGACGGTGAGGACCAGCAAGAGCTTTCAGGGCTGGCAGCTTCTTTGTGGGTGAAGGTGCCGGACGTTTGCCTTTTCGGAAACGGGCTCTGCCGAGAACGAGCACCGTGAGATGTGCTGTCTGTGGGGAAGCACAGATGCCCAGTGCTGTTGTGCCTGCGGATAGGCTGCACGGGGAGGGTGAGGACCAGCAAGAGCTTTCAGGGCTGGCAGCTTCCTTGTGGGAGAAGGAGCTGGACGTTTGCCTTTTCGGAAAGGGGCTCTGCCGAGAACGAGCACCGTGAGATGCGCTTTCTGTTCGAAAGCAGAGATGCCCAGTGCTGTTGTGCCTGTGGATAGGATGCACAGGGACAGTGAAGACCAGCAAGGTCTTTCAGGGCTGGCAGCTTCCTTGTGGGAGAAGGAGCCGGACGTTTGCCTTTTCGGAAACGGGCTCTGCCGAGAACGAGCACCGTGAGATGTGCTGTCTGTGGGGAAGCACAGATGCCCAGTGCTGGTGTGCCTGCGGATAGGCTGCACGGGGAGGGTGAGGACCAGCAAGAGCTTTCAGCGCTGGCAGCTTCCTTGTGGGAGAAGGAGCTGGACGTTTGTCTTTTCGGAAACGGTCTCTGCCGAGAACGAGTGCCGCGAGCTGTGCTGTCTGTGGGAAAGCACCGATCCCCAGTGCTGTTGTGCCTGCGGATAGGCTGCACGGGGACAGTGAAGAACAGCAAGAGCTTTCAGGGCAGGTAGCTTCCTTGTGGGAGAAGGAGCCGGACGTTTGCCTTTTCGAAAAGAAGCTCTGCAGAGATCGAGCGCCGTGACTTGTACCGTGCCTGGGCAAGTACAGATGCCCAGTGCTGTTGTGCCAGTGGGTAAGCTGTACTGGGACAGTGAAGACCAGCAAGGTCTTTCAGGGCTGGCAGCTTCCTTGTGGGAGAAGGAGCCAGACGTTTGCCTTTTCGGAAACGGGCTCTGCCGAGAACAAGCACCGTGACATGTGCTGTCTGTGGGGAAGCACAGATGCCCAGTGCTGTTGTGCCTGTGGATAGGCTGCACGGGGACGGTGAGGACCAGCAAGAGCTTTCAGCGCTGGCAGCTTCCTTGTGGGAGAAGGAGCTGGACGTTTGCCTTTTCGGAAACGGGCTCTGCCGAGAACGAGCACCGTGAGATGTGCTGTCTGTGGGGAAGCACAGATGCCCAGTGCTGTTGTGCCTGCGGATAGGCTGCACGGGGACGGTGAGGACCAGCAAGAGCTTTCAGGGCAGGTAGCTTCCTTGTGGGAGAAGGAGCCGGACGTTTGCCTTTTCGAAAAGAAGCTCTGCAGAGATCGAGCGCCGTGACGTGTACCGTGCCTGGGCAAGTACATATGCCCAGTGCTGTTGTGCCAGTCGGTAAGCTGTACTGGGACAGTGAAGACCAGCAAGAGCTTTCAGGGCTGGCAGCTTCCTTGTGGGAGAAGGAGCCGGACGTTTGCCTTTTCGGAAACGGGCTCTGCCGAGAACGAGCACCGTGAGATGTGCTGTCTGTGGGGAAGCACAGATGCCCAGTGCTGGTGTGCCTGCGGATAGGCTGCACGGGGACGGTGAGGACCAGCAAGAGCTTTCAGGGCTGGCAGCTTCCTTGTGGGAGAAGGAGCCGGACGTTTGCCTTTTCGGAAACGGGCTCTGCCGAGAACGAGCACCGTGAGATGTGCTGTCTGTGGGGAAGCACAGATGCCCAGTGCTGTTGTGCCTGCGGATAGGCTGCACGGGGAGGGTGAGGACCAGCAAGAGCTTTCAGGGCTGGCAGCTTCCTTGTGGGAGAAGGAGCTGGACGTTTGCCTTTTCGGAAAGGGGCTCTGCCGAGAACGAGCACCGTGAGATGCGCTTTCTGTTCGAAAGCAGAGATGCCCAGTGCTGTTGTGCCTGTGGATAGGATGCACAGGGACAGTGAAGACCAGCAAGGTCTTTCAGGGCTGGCAGCTTCATTGTGGGAGAAGGAGCCGGACGTTTGCCTTTTCGGAAAGGGGCTCTGCCGAGAACGAGCACCGTGAGATGTTCTGTCTGTGGGGAAGCACAGATCCCCAGTGCTGTTGTGCCTGCGGATAGGCTGCACGGGGACGGTGAGGACCAGGAAGAGCTTTCAGCGCTGGCAGCATCCTTGTGGGAGAAGGAGCTGGACGTTTGTCTTTTCGGAAACGGTCTCTGCCGAGAACGAGTGCCGCGAGCTGTGCTGTCTGTGGGAAAGCACCGATCCCCAGTGCTGTTGTGCCTGCGGATAGGCTGCACGGGGACAGTGAAGAACAGCAAGAGCTTTCAGGGCAGGTAGCTTCCTTGTGGGAGAAGGAGCCGGACGTTTGCCTTTTCGAAAAGAAGCTCTGCAGAGATCGAGCGCCGTGACTTGTACCGTGCCTGGGCAAGTACAGATGCCCAGTGCTGTTGTGCCAGTGGGTAAGCTGTACTGGGACAGTGAAGACCAGCAAGGTCTTTCAGGGCTGGCAGCTTCCTTGTGGGAGAAGGAGCCAGACGTTTGCCTTTTCGGAAACGGGCTCTGCCGAGAACAAGCACCGTGACATGTGCTGTCTGTGGGGAAGCACAGATGCCCAGTGCTGTTGTGCCTGTGGATAGGCTGCACGGGGACGGTGAGGACCAGCAAGAGCTTTCAGCGCTGGCAGCTTCCTTGTGGGAGAAGGAGCCGGACGTTTGCCTTTTCGGAAACGGGCTCTGCCGAGAACGAGCACCGTGAGATGTGCTGTCTGTGGGGAAGCACAGATGCCCAGTGCTGTTGTGCCTGCGGATAGGCTGCACGGGGACGGTGAGGACCAGCAAGAGCTTTCAGGGCAGGTAGCTTCCTTGTGGGAGAAGGAGCCGGACGTTTGCCTTTTCGAAAAGAAGCTCTGCAGAGATCGAGCGCCGTGACGTGTACCGTGCCTGGGCAAGTACATATGCCCAGTGCTGTTGTGCCAGTCGGTAAGCTGTACTGGGACAGTGAAGACCAGCAAGGTCTTTCAGGGCTGGCAGCTTCCTTGTGGGAGAAGGAGCCGGACGTTTGCCTTTTCGGAAACGGGCTCTGCCGAGAACGAGCACCATGAGATGTGCTGTCTGTGGGGAAGCACAGATGCCCAGTGCTGGTGTGCCTGCGGATAGGCTGCACGGGGACGGTGAGGACCAGCAAGAGCTTTCAGGGCTGGCAGCTTCTTTGTGGGTGAAGGAGCCGGACGTTTGCCTTTTCGGAAAGGGGCTCTGCCGAGAACGAGCACCGTGAGATGTTCTGTCTGTGGGGAAGCACAGATGCCCAGTGCTGTTGTGCCTGCGGATAGGCTGCACGGGGAGGGTGAGGACCAGCAAGAGCTTTCAGGGCTGGCAGCTTCCTTGTGGGAGAAGGAGCTGGACGTTTGCCTTTTCGGAAAGGGGCTCTGCCGAGAACGAGCACCGTGAGATGCGCTTTCTGTTCGAAAGCAGAGATGCCCAGTGCTGTTGTGCCTGTGGATAGGATGCACAGGGACAGTGAGGACCAGCAAGAGCTTTCAGGGCTGGCAGCTTCCTTGTGGGAGAAGGAGCCGGACGTTTGCCTTTTCGGAAAGGGGCTCTGCCGAGAACGAGCACCGTGAGATGTTCTGTCTGTGGGGAAGCACAGATGCCCAGTGCTGTTGTGCCTGCGGATAGGCTGCACGGGGACGGTGAGGACCAGCAAGATCTTTCAGCGCTGGCAGCTTCCTTGTGGGAGAAGGAGCTGGACGTTTGTCTTTTCGGAAACGGTCTCTGCCGAGAACGAGTGCCGCGAGCTGTGCTGTCTGTGGGAAAGCACCGATCCCCAGTGCTGTTGTGCCTGCGGATAGGCTGCACGGGGACAGTGAAGAACAGCAAGAGCTTTCAGGGCAGGTAGCTTCCTTGTGGGAGAAGGAGCCCGACGTTTGCCTTTTCGAAAAGAAGCTCTGCAGAGATCGAGCGCCGTGACTTGTACCGTGCCTGGGCAAGTACAGATGCCCAGTGCTGTTGTGCCAGTGGGTAAGCTGTACTGGGACAGTGAAGACCAGCAAGAGCTTTCAGGGCTGGCAGCTTCCTTGTGGGAGAAGGAGCCGGATGTTTGCCTTTTCGGAAACGGGCTCTGCCGAGAACGAGCACCGTGAGATGTGCTGTCTGTGGGGAAGCACAGATGCCCAGTGCTGATGTGCCTGTGGATAGGCTGCACGGGGAGGGTGAAGACCAGCAAGAGCTTTCAGCGCTGGCAGCTTCCTTGTGGGAGAAGGAGCCGGACGTTTGCCTTTTCGGAAACGGGCTCTGCCGAGAACGAGCACCGTGACATGTGCTGTCTGTGGGGAAGCACAGATGCCCAGTGCTGTTGTGCCTGCGGATAGGCTGCACGGGGACAGTGAAGAACAGCAAGAGCTTTCAGGGCTGGCAGCTTCCTTGTGGGAGAAGGAGCCGGACGTTTGCCTTTTCGGAAAGGGGCTCTGCCGAGAACGAGCACCGTGAGATGTTCTGTCTGTGGGGAAGCACAGATGCCCAGTGCTGTTGTGCCTGCGGATAGGCTGCACGGGGACGGTGAGGACCAGGAAGAGCTTTCAGCGCTGGCAGCTTCCTTGTGGGAGAAGGAGCTGGACGTTTGTCTTTTCGGAAACGGTCTCTGCCGAGAACGAGTGCCGCGAGCTGTGCTGTCTGTGGGAAAGCACCGATCCCCAGTGCTGTTGTGCCTGCGGATAGGCTGCACGGGGACAGTGAAGAACAGCAAGAGCTTTCAGGGCAGGTAGCTTCCTTGTGGGAGAAGGAGCCGGACGTTTGCCTTTTCGAAAAGAAGCTCTGCCGAGATCGAGCGCCGTGACGTGTACCGTGCCTGGGCAAGTACAGATGCCCAGTGCTGTTGTGCCAGTGGGTAAGCTGTACTGGGACAGTGAAGACCAGCAAGAGCTTTCAGGGCTGGCAGCTTCCTTGTGGGTGAAGGAGCCGGACGTTTGCCTTTTCGGAAACGGGCTCTGCCGAGAACAAGCACCGTGACATGTGCTGTCTGTGGGGAAGCACAGATGCCCAGTGCTGTTGTGCCTGCGGATAGGCTGCACGGGGACGGTGAGGACCAGCAAGAGCTTTCAGGGCAGGTAGCTTCCTTGTGGGAGAAGGAGCCGGACGTTTGCCTTTTCGAAAAGAAGCTCTGCAGAGATCGAGCGCCGTGACGTGTACCGTGCCTGGGCAAGTACAGATGCCCAGTGCTGGTGTGCCTGCAGATAGGCTGCACGGGGACGGTGAGGACCAGCAAGAGCTTTCAGGGCTGGCAGCTTCCTTGTGGGAGAAGGAGCCGGACGTTTGCCTTTTCGGAAACGGGCTCTGCCGAGAACGAGCACCGTGAGATGTGCTGTCTGTGGGGAAGCACAGATGCCCAGTGCTGTTGTGCCTGCGGATAGGCTGCACGGGGACGGTGAGGACCAGGAAGAGCTTTCAGCGCTGGCAGCTTCCTTGTGGGAGAAGGAGCTGGACCTTTGTCTTTTCGGAAACGGTCTCTGCCGAGAACGAGTGCCGTGACGTGTACCGTGCCTGGGGAAGCACAGATGCCCAGTGCTGTTGTGCCTGCGGATAGGCTGCACGGGGACACTGAAGACCAGCAAGAGCTTTCAGGGCTGGCAGCTTCCTTGTGGGAGAAGGAGCCGGACGTTTGCCTTTTCGAAAAGAAGCTCTGCAGAGATCGTGCGCCGTGACGTGTACCGTGCCTGGGCAAGTACAGATGCCCAGTGCTGTTGTGCCAGTGGGTAAGCTGTACTGGGACAGTGAAGACCAGCAAGAGCTTTCAGCGCTGGCAGCTTCCTTGTGGGAGAAGGAGCCGGACGTTTGCCTTTTCGGAAAGGGGCTCTGCCGAGAACGAGCACCGTGAGATGTTCTGTCTGTGGGGAAGCACAGATCCCCAGTGCTGTTGTGCCTGCGGATAGGCTGCACGGGGACGGTGAGGACCAGGAAGAGCTTTCAGCGCTGGCAGCTTCCTTGTGGGAGAAGGAGCTGGACATTTGTCTTTTCGGAAACGGTCTCTGCCGAGAACGAGTGCCGCGAGCTGTGCTGTCTGTGGGAAAGCACCGATCCCCAGTGCTGTTGTGCCTGCGGATAGGCTGCACGGGGACAGTGAAGAACAGCAAGAGCTTTCAGGGCAGGTAGCTTCCTTGTGGGAGAAGGAGCCGGACGTTTGCCTTTTCGAAAAGAAGCTCTGCAGAGATCGAGCGCCGTGACTTGTACCGTGCCTGGGCAAGTACAGATGCCCAGTGCTGTTGTGCCAGTGGGTAAGCTGTACTGGGACAGTGAAGACCAGCAAGGTCTTTCAGGGCTGGCAGCTTCCTTGTGGGAGAAGGAGCCGGACGTTTGCCTTTTCGGAAAGGGGCTCTGCCGAGAACGAGCACCGTGAGATGTGCTGTCTGTGGGGAAGCACAGATGCCCAGTGCTGTTGTGCCTGTGGATAGGCTGCACGGGGAGGGTGAAGACCAGCAAGAGCTTTCAGCGCTGGCAGCTTCCTTGTGGGAGAAGGAGCCGGACGTATGCCTTTTCGGAAACGGGCTCTGCCGAAAACAAGCACCGTGACATGTGCTGTCTGTGGGGAAGCACAGATGCCCAGTGCTGTTGTGCCAGTGGGTAAGCTGTACTGGGACGGTGAAGACCAGCAAGAGCTTTCAGGGCTGGCAGCTTCCTTGTGGGAGAAGGAGCTGGACGTTTGCCTTTTCGGAAAGGGGCTCTGCCGAGAACGAGCACCGTGAGATGTGCTGTCTGTGGGGAAGCACAGATGCCCAGTGCTGGTGTGCCTGCGGATAGGCTGCACGGGGACGGTGAGGACCAGCAAGAGCTTTCAGGGCTGGCAGCTTCCTTGTGGGAGAAGGAGCTGGACGTTTGCCTTTTGGGAAAGGGGCTCTGCCGAGAACGAGCACCGTGAGATGTGCTTTCTGTTCGAAAGCAGAGATGCCCAGTGCTGTTGTGCCTGTGGATAGGATGCACAGGGACAGTGAAGACCAGCAAGGTCTTTCAGGGCTGGCAGCTTCCTTGTGGGAGAAGGAGCCGGACGTTTGCCTTTTCGAAAAGAAGCTCTGCAGAGATCGAGCGCCGTGACGTGTACCGTGCCTGGGCAAGTACATATGCCCAGTGCTGTTGTGCCAGTCGGTAAGCTGTACTGGGACAGTGAAGACCAGCAAGAGCTTTCAGGGCTGGCAGCTTCCTTGTGGGAGAAGGAGCCGGACGTTTGCCTTTTCGGAAAGGGGCTCTGCCGAGAACGAGCACCGTGAGATGTGCTGTCTGTGGGGAAGCACAGATGCCCAGTGCTGGTGTGCCTGCGGATAGGCTGCACGGGGACGGTGAGGACCAGCAAGAGCTTTCAGGGCTGGCAGCTTCTTTGTGGGTGAAGGAGCCGGACCTTTGCCTTTTCGGAAACGGGCTCTGCCGAGAACGAGCACCGTGAGATGTGCTGTCTGTGGGGAAGCACAGATGCCCAGTGCTGTTGTGCCTGCGGATAGGCTGCACGGGGAGGGTGAGGACCAGCAAGAGCTTTCAGGGCTGGCAGCTTCCTTGTGGGAGAAGGAGCTGGACGTTTGCCTTTTCGGAAAGGGGCTCTGCCGAGAACGAGCACCGTGAGATGCGCTTTCTGTTCGAAAGCAGAGATGCCCAGTGCTGTTGTGCCTGTGGATAGGATGCACAGGGACAGTGAAGACCAGCAAGGTCTTTCAGGGCTGGCAGCTTCCTTGTGGGAGAAGGAGCCGGACGTTTGCCTTTTCGGAAACGGGCTCTGCCGAGAACGAGCACCGTGAGATGTGCTGTCTGTGGGGAAGCACAGATGCCCAGTGCTGGTGTGCCTGCGGATAGGCTGCACGGGGAGGGTGAGGACCAGCAAGAGCTTTCAGCGCTGGCAGCTTCCTTGTGGGAGAAGGAGCTGGACGTTTGTCTTTTCGGAAACGGTCTCTGCCGAGAACGAGTGCCGCGAGCTGTGCTGTCTGTGGGAAAGCACCGATCCCCAGTGCTGTTGTGCCTGCGGATAGGCTGCACGGGGACAGTGAAGAACAGCAAGAGCTTTCAGGGCAGGTAGCTTCCTTGTGGGAGAAGGAGCCGGACGTTTGCCTTTTCGAAAAGAAGCTCTGCAGAGATCGAGCGCCGTGACTTGTACCGTGCCTGGGCAAGTACAGATGCCCAGTGCTGTTGTGCCAGTGGGTAAGCTGTACTGGGACAGTGAAGACCAGCAAGGTCTTTCAGGGCTGGCAGCTTCCTTGTGGGAGAAGGAGCCAGACGTTTGCCTTTTCGGAAACGGGCTCTGCCGAGAACAAGCACCGTGACATGTGCTGTCTGTGGGGAAGCACAGATGCCCAGTGCTGTTGTGCCTGTGGATAGGCTGCACGGGGACGGTGAGGACCAGCAAGAGCTTTCAGCGCTGGCAGCTTCCTTGTGGGAGAAGGAGCTGGACGTTTGCCTTTTCGGAAACGGGCTCTGCCGAGAACGAGCACCGTGAGATGTGCTGTCTGTGGGGAAGCACAGATGCCCAGTGCTGTTGTGCCTGCGGATAGGCTGCACGGGGACGGTGAGGACCAGCAAGAGCTTTCAGGGCAGGTAGCTTCCTTGTGGGAGAAGGAGCCGGACGTTTGCCTTTTCGAAAAGAAGCTCTGCAGAGATCGAGCGCCGTGACGTGTACCGTGCCTGGGCAAGTACATATGCCCAGTGCTGTTGTGCCAGTCGGTAAGCTGTACTGGGACAGTGAAGACCAGCAAGAGCTTTCAGGGCTGGCAGCTTCCTTGTGGGAGAAGGAGCCGGACGTTTGCCTTTTCGGAAACGGGCTCTGCCGAGAACGAGCACCGTGAGATGTGCTGTCTGTGGGGAAGCACAGATGCCCAGTGCTGTTGTGCCTGCGGATAGGCTGCACGGGGACGGTGAGGACCAGCAAGAGCTTTCAGGGCTGGCAGCTTCCTTGTGGGAGAAGGAGCCGGACGTTTGCCTTTTCGGAAAGGGGCTCTGCCGAGAACGAGCACCGTGAGATGTGCTGTCTGTGGGGAAGCACAGATGCCCAGTGCTGTTGTGCCTGCGGATAGGCTGCACGGGGAGGGTGAGGACCAGCAAGAGCTTTCAGGGCTGGCAGCTTCCTTGTGGGAGAAGGAGCTGGACGTTTGCCTTTTCGGAAAGGGGCTCTGCCGAGAACGAGCACCGTGAGATGCGCTTTCTGTTCGAAAGCAGAGATGCCCAGTGCTGTTGTGCCTGTGGATAGGATGCACAGGGACAGTGAAGACCAGCAAGGTCTTTCAGGGCTGGCAGCTTCCTTGTGGGAGAAGGAGCCGGACGTTTGCCTTTTCGGAAAGGGGCTCTGCCGAGAACGAGCACCGTGAGATGTTCTGTCTGTGGGGAAGCACAGATCCCCAGTGCTGTTGTGCCTGCGGATAGGCTGCACGGGGACGGTGAGGACCAGGAAGAGCTTTCAGCGCTGGCAGCATCCTTGTGGGAGAAGGAGCTGGACGTTTGTCTTTTCGGAAACGGGCTCTGCCGAGAACGAGTGCCGCGAGCTGTGCTGTCTGTGGGAAAGCACCGATCCCCAGTGCTGTTGTGCCTGCGGATAGGCTGCACGGGGACAGTGAAGAACAGCAAGAGCTTTCAGGGCAGGTAGCTTCCTTGTGGGAGAAGGAGCCGGACGTTTGCCTTTTCGAAAAGAAGCTCTGCAGAGATCGAGCGCCGTGACTTGTACCGTGCCTGGGCAAGTACAGATGCCCAGTGCTGTTGTGCCAGTGGGTAAGCTGTACTGGGACAGTGAAGACCAGCAAGGTCTTTCAGGGCTGGCAGCTTCCTTGTGGGAGAAGGAGCCAGACGTTTGCCTTTTCGGAAACGGGCTCTGCCGAGAACAAGCACCGTGACATGTGCTGTCTGTGGGGAAGCACAGATGCCCAGTGCTGTTGTGCCTGTGGATAGGCTGCACGGGGACGGTGAGGACCAGCAAGAGCTTTCAGCGCTGGCAGCTTCCTTGTGGGAGAAGGAGCCGGACGTTTGCCTTTTCGGAAACGGGCTCTGCCGAGAACGAGCACCGTGAGATGTGCTGTCTGTGGGGAAGCACAGATGCCCAGTGCTGTTGTGCCTGCGGATAGGCTGCACGGGGACGGTGAGGACCAGCAAGAGCTTTCAGGGCAGGTAGCTTCCTTGTGGGAGAAGGAGCCGGACGTTTGCCTTTTCGAAAAGAAGCTCTGCAGAGATCGAGCGCCGTGACGTGTACCGTGCCTGGGCAAGTACATATGCCCAGTGCTGTTGTGCCAGTCGGTAAGCTGTACTGGGACAGTGAAGACCAGCAAGGTCTTTCAGGGCTGGCAGCTTCCTTGTGGGAGAAGGAGCCGGACGTTTGCCTTTTCGGAAACGGGCTCTGCCGAGAACGAGCACCATGAGATGTGCTGTCTGTGGGGAAGCACAGATGCCCAGTGCTGGTGTGCCTGCGGATAGGCTGCACGGGGACGGTGAGGACCAGCAAGAGCTTTCAGGGCTGGCAGCTTCTTTGTGGGTGAAGGAGCCGGACGTTTGCCTTTTCGGAAAGGGGCTCTGCCGAGAACGAGCACCGTGAGATGTTCTGTCTGTGGGGAAGCACAGATGCCCAGTGCTGTTGTGCCTGCGGATAGGCTGCACGGGGACGGTGAGGACCAGCAAGATCTTTCAGCGCTGGCAGCTTCCTTGTGGGAGAAGGAGCTGGACGTTTGTCTTTTCGGAAACGGTCTCTGCCGAGAACGAGTGCCGCGAGCTGTGCTGTCTGTGGGAAAGCACCGATCCCCAGTGCTGTTGTGCCTGCGGATAGGCTGCACGGGGACAGTGAAGAACAGCAAGAGCTTTCAGGGCAGGTAGCTTCCTTGTGGGAGAAGGAGCCCGACGTTTGCCTTTTCGAAAAGAAGCTCTGCAGAGATCGAGCGCCGTGACTTGTACCGTGCCTGGGCAAGTACAGATGCCCAGTGCTGTTGTGCCAGTGGGTAAGCTGTACTGGGACAGTGAAGACCAGCAAGAGCTTTCAGGGCTGGCAGCTTCCTTGTGGGAGAAGGAGCCGGATGTTTGCCTTTTCGGAAACAGGCTCTGCCGAGAACGAGCACCGTGAGATGTGCTGTCTGTGGGGAAGCACAGATGCCCAGTGCTGATGTGCCTGTGGATAGGCTGCACGGGGAGGGTGAAGACCAGCAAGAGCTTTCAGCGCTGGCAGCTTCCTTGTGGGAGAAGGAGCCGGACGTTTGCCTTTTCGGAAACGGGCTCTGCCGAGAACGAGCACCGTGACATGTGCTGTCTGTGGGGAAGCACAGATGCCCAGTGCTGTTGTGCCTGCGGATAGGCTGCACGGGGACAGTGAAGAACAGCAAGAGCTTTCAGGGCTGGCAGCTTCCTTGTGGGAGAAGGAGCCGGACGTTTGCCTTTTCGGAAAGGGGCTCTGCCGAGAACGAGCACCGTGAGATGTTCTGTCTGTGGGGAAGCACAGATGCCCAGTGCTGTTGTGCCTGCGGATAGGCTGCACGGGGACGGTGAGGACCAGGAAGAGCTTTCAGCGCTGGCAGCTTCCTTGTGGGAGAAGGAGCTGGACGTTTGTCTTTTCGGAAACGGTCTCTGCCGAGAACGAGTGCCGCGAGCTGTGCTGTCTGTGGGAAAGCACCGATCCCCAGTGCTGTTGTGCCTGCGGATAGGCTGCACGGGGACAGTGAAGAACAGCAAGAGCTTTCAGGGCAGGTAGCTTCCTTGTGGGAGAAGGAGCCGGACGTTTGCCTTTTCGAAAAGAAGCTCTGCCAAGATCGAGCGCCGTGACGTGTACCGTGCCTGGGCAAGTACAGATGCCCAGTGCTGTTGTGCCAGTGGGTAAGCTGTACTGGGACAGTGAAGACCAGCAAGAGCTTTCAGGGCTGGCAGCTTCCTTGTGGGTGAAGGAGCCGGACGTTTGCCTTTTCGGAAACGGGCTCTGCCGAGAACAAGCACCGTGACATGTGCTGTCTGTGGGGAAGCACAGATGCCCAGTGCTGTTGTGCCTGCGGATAGGCTGCACGGGGACGGTGAGGACCAGCAAGAGCTTTCAGGGCAGGTAGCTTCCTTGTGGGAGAAGGAGCCGGACGTTTGCCTTTTCGAAAAGAAGCTCTGCAGAGATCGAGCGCCGTGACGTGTACCGTGCCTGGGCAAGTACATATGCCCAGTGCTGTTGTGCCAGTCGGTAAGCTGCACGGGGACGGTGAGGACCAGCAAGAGCTTTCAGGGCTGGCAGCTTCCTTGTGGGAGAAGGAGCCGGACGTTTGCCTTTTCGGAAACGGGCTCTGCCGAGAACGAGCACCGTGAGATGTGCTGTCTGTGGGGAAGCACAGATGCCCAGTGCTGTTGTGCCTGCGGATAGGCTGCACGGGGACGGTGAGGACCAGGAAGAGCTTTCAGCGCTGGCAGCTTCCTTGTGGGAGAAGGAGCTGGACCTTTGTCTTTTCGGAAACGGTCTCTGCCGAGAACGAGTGCCGTGACGTGTACCGTGCCTGGGGAAGCACAGATGCCCAGTGCTGTTGTGCCTGCGGATAGGCTGCACGGGGACACTGAAGACCAGCAAGAGCTTTCAGGGCTGGCAGCTTCCTTGTGGGAGAAGGAGCCGGACGTTTGCCTTTTCGAAAAGAAGCTCTGCAGACATCGTGCGCCGTGACGTGTACCGTGCCTGGGCAAGTACAGATGCCCAGTGCTGTTGTGCCAGTGGGTAAGCTGTACTGGGACAGTGAAGACCAGCAAGAGGTTTCAGCGCTGGCAGCTTCCTTGTGGGAGAAGGAGCCGGACGTTTGCCTTTTCGGAAACGGGCTCTGCCGAGAACGAGCACCGTGAGATGTTCTGTCTGTGGGGAAGCACAGATCCCCAGTGCTGTTGTGCCTGCGGATAGGCTGCACGGGGACGGTGAGGACCAGGAAGAGCTTTCAGCGCTGGCAGCTTCCTTGTGGGAGAAGGAGCTGGACATTTGTCTTTTCGGAAACGGTCTCTGCCGAGAACGAGTGCCGCGAGCTGTGCTGTCTGTGGGAAAGCACCGATCCCCAGTGCTGTTGTGCCTGCGGATAGGCTGCACGGGGACAGTGAAGAACAGCAAGAGCTTTCAGGGCAGGTAGCTTCCTTGTGGGAGAAGGAGCCGGACGTTTGCCTTTTCGAAAAGAAGCTCTGCAGAGATCGAGCGCCGTGACTTGTACCGTGCCTGGGCAAGTACAGATGCCCAGTGCTGTTGTGCCAGTGGGTAAGCTGTACTGGGACAGTGAAGACCAGCAAGGTCTTTCAGGGCTGGCAGCTTCCTTGTGGGAGAAGGAGCCGGACGTTTGCCTTTTCGGAAAGGGGCTCTGCCGAGAACGAGCACCGTGAGATGTGCTGTCTGTGGGGAAGCACAGATGCCCAGTGCTGATGTGCCTGTGGATAGGCTGCACGGGGAGGGTGAAGACCAGCAAGAGCTTTCAGCGCTGGCAGCTTCCTTGTGGGAGAAGGAGCCGGACGTTTGCCTTTTCGGAAACGGGCTCTGCCGAAAACAAGCACCGTGACATGTGCTGTCTGTGGGGAAGCACAGATGCCCAGTGCTGTTGTGCCAGTGGGTAAGCTGTACTGGGACGGTGAAGACCAGCAAGAGCTTTCAGGGCTGGCAGCTTCCTTGTGGGAGAAGGAGCTGGACGTTTGCCTTTTCGGAAAGGGGCTCTGCCGAGAACGAGCACCGTGAGATGTGCTGTCTGTGGGGAAGCACAGATGCCCAGTGCTGGTGTGCCTGCGGATAGGCTGCACGGGGACGGTGAGGACCAGCAAGAGCTTTCAGGGCTGGCAGCTTCCTTGTGGGAGAAGGAGCTGGACGTTTGCCTTTTGGGAAAGGGGCTCTGCCGAGAACGAGCACCGTGAGATGTGCTTTCTGTTCGAAAGCAGAGATGCCCAGTGCTGTTGTGCCTGTGGATAGGATGCACAGGGACAGTGAAGACCAGCAAGGTCTTTCAGGGCTGGCAGCTTCCTTGTGGGAGAAGGAGCCGGACGTTTGCCTTTTCGAAAAGAAGATCTGCAGAGATCGAGCACCGTGAGATGTGCTGTCTGTGGGAAAGCACAGACGCCAACTGCTGTTGTGCCTGTGGATAGGCTGCGCGGGGACAGTGAAGACGAGCAAGAGCTTTCAGAGCTGGCAGCTTCCTTGTGAGAGAAGGAGCCGGACGTTTGCCTTTTCGAAAAGAAGCTCTGCAGAGATCGAGCGCCGTGACGTGTACCGTGCCTGGGCAAGTACAGATGCCCAGTGCTGTTGTGCCAGTGGGTAAGCTGTACTGGGACAGTGAAGACCAGCAAGAGCTTTCAGGGCTGGCAGCTTCCTTGTGGGTGAAGGAGCCGGACGTTTGCCTTTTCGGAAAGGGGCTCTGCCGAGAACGAGCACCGTGAGATGTGCTGTCTGTGGGGAAGCACAGATGCCCAGTGCTGATGTGCCTGCGGATAGGCTGCACGGGGACGGTGAGGACCAGCAAGAGCTTTCAGGGCTGGCAGCTTCCTTCTGGGAGAAGGAGCTGGACGTTTGCCTTTTCGGAAAGGGGCTCTGCCGAGAACGAGCACCGTGAGATGCGCTTTCTGTTCAAAAGCACAGATCCCCAGTGCTGTTGTGCCTGCGGATAGGATGCACAGGGACAGTGAAGAACAGCAAGAGCTTTCAGGGCAGGTAGCTTCCTTGTGGGAGAAGGAGCCGGACGTTTGCCTTTTCGAAAAGAAGCTCTGCAGAGATCGAGCGCCGTGACTTGTACCGTGCCTGGGCAAGTACAGATGCCCAGTGCTGTTGTGCCAGTGGGTAAGCTGTACTGGGACAGTGAAGACCAGCAAGGTCTTTCAGGGCTGGCAGCTTCCTTGTGGGAGAAGGAGCCCGACGTTTGCCTTTTCGGAAACGGGCTCTGCCGAGAACGAGCACCGTGAGATGTGCTGTCTGAGGGGAAGCACAGATGCCCAGTGCTGATGTGCCTGTGGATAGGCTGCACGGGGAGGGTGAAGACCAGCAAGAGCTTTCAGCGCTGGCAGCTTCCTTGTGGGAGAAGGAGCTGGACGTTTGCCTTTTCGGAAACGGGCTCTGCCGAGAACGAGCACCGTGAGATGTGCTGTCTGTGGGGAAGCACAGATGCCCAGTGCTGTTGTGCCTGCGGATAGGCTGCACGGGGACAGTGAAGAACAGCAAGAGCTTTCAGGGCTGGCAGCTTCCTTGTGGGAGAAGGAGCCGGACGTTTGCCTTTTCGGAAACGGGCTCTGCCGAGAACGAGCACCGTGAGATGTGCTGTCTGTGGGGAAGCACAGATGCCCAGTGCTGGTGTGCCTGCGGATAGGCTGCACGGGGACGGTGAGGACCAGCAAGAGCTTTCAGGGCTGGCAGCTTCCTTGTGGGAGAAGGAGCCGGACGTTTGCCTTTTCGGAAAGGGGCTCTGCCGAGAACGAGCACCGTGAGATGTTCTGTCTGTGGGGAAGCACAGATGCCCAGTGCTGTTGTGCCTGCGGATAGGCTGCACGGGGAGGGTGAGGACCAGCAAGAGCTTTCAGGGCTGGCAGCTTCCTTGTGGGAGAAGGAGCTGGACGTTTGCCTTTTCGGAAAGGGGCTCTGCCGAGAACGAGCACCGTGAGATGCGCTTTCTGTTCGAAAGCAGAGATGCCCAGTGCTGTTGTGCCTGTGGATAGGATGCACAGGGACAGTGAAGACCAGCAAGGTCTTTCAGGGCTGGCAGCTTCCTTGTGGGAGAAGGAGCCGGATGTTTGCCTTTTCGGAAACGGGCTCTGCCGAGAACGAGCACCGTGAGATGTGCTGTCTGTGGGGAAGCACAGATGCCCAGTGCTGATGTGCCTGTGGATAGGCTGCACGGGGAGGGTGAAGACCAGCAAGAGCTTTCAGCGCTGGCAGCTTCCTTGTGGGAGAAGGAGCCGGACGTTTGCCTTTTCGGAAACGGGCTCTGCCGAGAACGAGCACCGTGACATGTGCTGTCTGTGGGGAAGCACAGATGCCCAGTGCTGTTGTGCCTGCGGATAGGCTGCACGGGGACAGTGAAGAACAGCAAGAGCTTTCAGGGCTGGCAGCTTCCTTGTGGGAGAAGGAGCCGGACGTTTGCCTTTTCGGAAACGGGCTCTGCCGAGAACGAGCGCCGTGAGATGTGCTGTCTGTGGGGAAGCACAGATGCCCAGTGCTGTTGTGCCTGTGGATAGGATGCACAGGGACAGTGAAGACCAGCAAGGTCTTTCAGGGCTGGCAGCTTCCTTGTGGGAGAAGGAGCCGGACGTTTGCCTTTTCGGAAAGGGGCTCTGCCGAGAACGAGCACCGTGAGATGTTCTGTCTGTGGGGAAGCACAGATGCCCAGTGCTGTTGTGCCTGCGAATAGGCTGCACGGGGACGGTGAGGACCAGGAAGAGCTTTCAGCGCTGGCAGCTTCCTTGTGGGAGAAGGAGCTGGACGTTTGTCTTTTCGGAAACGGTCTCTGCCGAGAACGAGTGCCGCGAGCTGTGCTGTCTGTGGGAAAGCACCGATCCCCAGTGCTGTTGTGCCTGCGGATAGGCTGCACGGGGACAGTGAAGAACAGCAAGAGCTTTCAGGGCAGGTAGCTTCCTTGTGGGAGAAGGAGCCGGACGTTTGCCTTTTCGAAAAGAAGCTCTGCAGAGATCGAGCGCCGTGACATGTACCGTGCCTGGGCAAGTACAGATGCCCAGTGCTGTTGTGCCAGTGGGTAAGCTGTACTGGGACAGTGAAGACCAGCAAGAGCTTTCAGGGCTGGCAGCTTCCTTGTGGGTGAAGGAGCCGGACGTTTGCCTTTTCGGAAACGGGCTCTGCCGAGAACAAGCACCGTGACATGTGCTGTCTGTGGGGAAGCACAGATGCCCAGTGCTGTTGTGCCTGCGGATAGGCTGCACGGGGACGGTGAGGACCAGCAAGAGCTTTCAGGGCAGGTAGCTTCCTTGTGGGAGAAGGAGCCGGACGTTTGCCTTTTCGAAAAGAAGCTCTGCAGAGATCGAGCGCCGTGACGTGTACCGTGCCTGGGCAAGTACATATGCCCAGTGCTGTTGTGCCAGTCGGTTAGCTGTACTGGGACAGTGAAGACCAGCAAGAGCTTTCAGGGCTGGCAGCTTCCTTGTGGGAGAAGGAGCCGGACGTTTGCCTTTTCGGAAACGGGCTCTGCCGAGAACGAGCACCGTGAGATGTGCTGTCTGTGGGGAAGCACAGATGCCCAGTGCTGTTGTGCCTGTGGATAGGCTGCACGGGGACGGTGAGGACCAGCAAGAGCTTTCAGCGCTGGCAGCTTCCTTGTGGGAGAAGGAGCCGGACGTTTGCCTTTTCGGAAACGGGCTCTGCCGAGAACGAGCACCGTGAGATGTGCTGTCTGTGGGGAAGCACAGATGCCCAGTGCTATTGTGCCTGCGGATAGGCTGCACGGGGACGGTGAGGACCAGCAAGAGCTTTCAGGGCAGGTAGCTTCCTTGTGGGAGAAGGAGCCGGACGTTTGCCTTTTCGGAAAGGGGCTCTGCCGAGAACGAGCACCGTGAGATGTGCTGTCTGTGGGGAAGCACAGATGCCCAGTGCTGTTGTGCCTGCGGATAGGCTGCACGGGGAGGGTGAGGTCCAGCAAGAGCTTTCAGGGCAGGTAGCTTCCTTGTGGGAGAAGGAGCTGGACGTTTGCCTTTTCGGAAAGGGGCTCTGCCGAGAACGAGCACCGTGAGATGCGCTTTCTGTTCGAAAGCAGAGATGCCCAGTGCTGTTGTGCCTGTGGATAGGATGCACAGGGACAGTGAAGACCAGCAAGGTCTTTCAGGGCTGGCAGCTTCCTTGTGGGAGAAGGAGCCGGACGTTTGCCTTTTCGGAAAGGGGCTCTGCCGAGAACGAGCACCGTGAGATGTTCTGTCTGTGGGGAAGCACAGATCCCCAGTGCTGTTGTGCCTGCGGATAGGCTGCACGGGGACGGTGAGGACCAGCAAGAGCTTTCAGCGCTGGCAGCTTCCTTGTGGGAGAAGGAGCTGGACGTTTGTCTTTTCGGAAACGGTCTCTGCCGAGAACGAGTGCCGCGAGCTGTGCTGTCTGTGGGAAAGCACCGATCCCCAGTGCTGTTGTGCCTGCGGATAGGCTGCACGGGGACAGTGAAGAACAGCAAGAGCTTTCAGGGCAGGTAGCTTCCTTGTGGGAGAAGGAGCCGGACGTTTGCCTTTTCGAAAAGAAGCTCTGCAGAGATCGAGCGCCGTGACTTGTACAGTGCTGGGCAAGTACAGATGCCCAGTGCTGTTGTGCCAGTGGGTAAGCTGTACTGGGACAGTGAAGACCAGCAAGAGCTTTCAGGGCTGGCAGCTTCCTTGTGGGAGAAGGAGCCGGACGTTTGCCTTTTCGGAAAGGGGCTCTGCCGAGAACGAGCACCGTGAGATGTGCTGTCTGTGGGGAAGCACAGATGCCCAGTGCTGGTGTGCCTGCGGATAGGCTGCACGGGGAGGGTGAGGACCAGCAAGAGCTTTCAGGGCTGGCAGCTTCCTTGTGGGAGAAGGAGCCGGACGTTTGCCTTTTCGGAAACGGGCTCTGCCGAGAACAAGCACCGTGAGATGTGCTGTCTGTGGGGAAGCACAGATCCCCAGTGCTGTTGTGCCTGCGGATAGGCTGCACGGGGACGGTGAGGACCAGGAAGAGCTTTCAGCGCTGGCAGCTTCCTTGTGGGAGAAGGAGCTGGACGTTTGTCTCTTCGGAAACGGTCTCTGCCGAGAACGAGTGCCGCGAGCTGTGCTGTCTGTGGGAAAGCACCCATCCCCAGTGCTGTTGTGCCTGCGGATAGGCTGCACGGGGACAGTGAAGAACAGCAAGAGCTTTCAGGGCAGGTAGCTTCCTTGTGGGAGAAGGAGCCGGACGTTTGCCTTTTCGAAAAGAAGCTCTGCAGAGATCGAGCGCCGTGACGTGTACCGTGCCTGGGCAAGTACAGATGCCCAGTGCTGTTGTGCCAGTGGGTAAGCTGTACTGGGACAGTGAAGACGAGCAAGGTCTTTCAGGGCTGGCAGCTTCCTTGTGGGTGAAGGAGCCGGACGTTTGCCTTTTCGGAAACGGGCTCTGCCGAGAACAAGCACCGTGACATGTGCTGTCTGTGGGGAAGCACAGATGCCCAGTGCTGTTGTGCCTGCGGATAGGCTGCACGGGGACGGTGAGGACCAGCAAGAGCTTTCAGGGCTGGCAGCTTCCTTGTGGGAGAAGGAGCCGGACGTTTGCCTTTTCGGAAAGGGGCTCTGCCGAGAACGAGCACCGTGAGATGTGCTGTCTGTGGGGAAGCACAGATGCCCAGTGCTGTTGTGCCTGCGGATAGGCTGCACGGGGAGGGTGAGGACCAGCAAGAGCTTTCAGGGCTGGCAGCTTCCTTGTGGGAGAAGGAGCCGGACGTATGCCTTTTCGGAAACGGGCTCTGCCGAGAACAAGCACCGTGACATGTGCTGTCTGTGGGGAAGCACAGATGCCCAGTGCTGGTGTGCCTGTGAATAGGCTGCGCGGGGAGGGTGAAGACGAGCAAGAGCTTTCAGGGCTGGCAGCTTCCTTGTGGGAGAAGGAGCTGGACGTTTGCCTTTTCGGAAAGGGGCTCTGCCGAGAACGAGCACCGTGAGATGCGCTTTCTGTTCGAAAGCAGAGATGCCCAGTGCTGTTGTGCCTGTGGATAGGATGCACAGGGACAGTGAAGACCAGCAAGGTCTTTCAGGGCTGGCAGCTTCCTTGTGGGAGAAGGAGCCGGACGTTTGCCTTTTCGGAAAGGGGCTCTGCCGAGAACGGGCACCGTGAGATGTTCTGTCTGTGGGGAAGCACAGATCCCCAGTGCTGTTGTGCCTGCGGATAGGCTGCACGGGGACGGTGAGGACCAGCAAGAGCTTTCAGGGCAGGTAGCTTCCTTGTGGGAGAAGGAGCCGGACGTTTGCCTTTTCGAAAAGAAGCTCTGCAGAGATCGAGCGCCGTGACTTGTCCCGTGCCTGGGCAAGTACAGATGCCCAGTGCTGTTGTGCCAGTCGGTAAGCTGTACTGGGACAGTGAAGACCAGCAAGGTCTTTCAGGGCTGGCAGCTTCCTTGTGGGAGAAGGAGGCGGACGTTTGCCTTTTCGGAAACGGGCTCTGCCGAGAACGAGCACCGTGAGATGTGCTGTCTGTGGGGAAGCACAGATGCCCAGTGCTGTTGTGCCTGCGGATAGGCTGCACGGGGACGGTGAGGACCAGCAAGAGCTTTCAGCGCTGGCAGCTTCCTTGTGGGAGAAGTAGCTGGACGTTTGTCTCTTCGGAAACGGTCTCTGCCGAGAACGAGTGCCGCGAGCTGTGCTGTCTGTGGGAAAGCACCGATCCCCAGTGCTGTTGTGCCTGCGGATAGGCTGCACGGGGACAGTGAAGAACAGCAAGAGCTTTCAGGGCAGGTAGCTTCCTTGTGGGAGAAGGAGCCGGACGTTTGCCTTTTCGAAAAGAAGCTCTGCAGAGATCGAGCGCCGTGACGTGTACCGTGCCTGGGCAAGTACAGATGCCCAGTGCTGTTGTGCCAGTGGGTAAGCTGTACTGGGACAGTGAAGACCAGCAAGGTCTTTCAGGGCTGGCAGCTTCCTTGTGGGAGAAGGAGCCGGACGTTTGCCTTTTCGGAAAGGGGCTCTGCCGAGAACGAGCACCGTGAGATGTGCTGTCTGTGGGGAAGCACAGATGCCCAGTGCTGATGTGCCTGTGGATAGGCTGCACGGGGAGGGTGAAGACCAGCAAGAGCTTTCAGCGCTGGCAGCTTCCTTGTGGGAGAAGGAGCCGGACGTATGCCTTTTCGGAAACGGGCTCTGCCGAGAACAAGCACCGTGACATGTGCTGTCTGTGGGGAAGCACAGAAGCCCAGTGCTGTTGTGCCAGTGGGTAAGCTGTACTGGGACGGTGAAGACCAGCAAGAGCTTTCAGGGCTGGCAGCTTCCTTGTGGGAGAAGGAGCCGGACGTTTGCCTTTTCGGAAAGGGGCTCTGCCGAGAACGAGCACCGTGAGATGTGCTGTCTGTGGGGAAGCACAGATGCCCAGTGCTGGTGTGCCTGCGGATAGGCTGCACGGGGACGGTGAGGACCAGCAAGACCTTTCAGGGCTGGCAGCTTCCTTGTGGGAGAAGGAGCTGGACGTTTGCCTTTTCGGAAAGGGGCTCTGCCGAGAACGAGCACCGTGAGATGTGCTTTCTGTTCGAAAGCAGAGATGCCCAGTGCTGTTGTGCCTGTGGATAGGATGCACAGGGACAGTGAAGACCAGCAAGGTCTTTCAGGGCTGGCAGCTTCCTTGTGGGAGAAGGAGCCGGACGTTTGCCTTTTCGAAAAGAAGCTCTGCAGAGATCGAGCACCGTGACGTGTACCGTGCCTGGGCAAGTACAGATGCCCAGTGCTGTTGTGCCAGTGGGTAAGCTGTACTGGGACAGTGAAGACCAGCAAGAGCTTTCAGGGCTGGCAGCTTCCTTGTGGGAGAAGGAGCCGGACGTTTGCCTTTTCGGAAACGGGCTCTGCCGAGAACAAGCACCGTGAGATGTGCTGTCTGTGGGGAAGCACAGATGCCCAGTGCTGTTGTGCCTGTGGATAGGCTGCACGGGGACGGTGAGGACCAGCAAGAGGTTTCAGCGCTGGCAGCTTCCTTGTGGGAGAAGGAGCCGGACGTTTGCCTTTTCGGAAACGGGCTCTGCCGAGAACGAGCACCGTGAGATGTGCTGTCTGTGGGGAAGCACAGATGCCCAGTGCTGTTGTGCCTGCGGATAGGCTGCACGGGGACGGTGAGGACCAGCAAGAGCTTTCAGGGCTGGCAGCTTCCTTGTGGGAGAAGGAGCCGGACGTTTGCCTTTTCGGAAAGGGGCTCTGCTGAGAACGAGCACCGTGAGATGTGCTGTCTGTGGGGAAGCACAGACGCCCAGTGCTGTTGTGCCTGCGGATAGGCTGCACGGGGAGGGTGAGGACCAGCAAGAGCTTTCAGGGCTGGCAGCTTCCTTGTGGGAGAAGGAGCTGGACGTTTGCCTTTTCGGAAAGGGGCTCTGCCGAGAACGAGCACCGTGAGATGCGCTTTCTGTTCGAAAGCAGAGATGCCCAGTGCTGTTGTGCCTGTGGATAGGATGCACAGGGACAGTGAAGACCAGCAAGGTCTTTCAGGGCTGGCAGCTTCCTTGTGGGAGAAGGAGCCGGACGTTTGCCTTTTCGGAAAGAAGCTCTGCAGAGATCGAGCACCGTGACGTGTACCGTGCCTGGGCAAGTACAGATGCCCAGTGCTGTTGTGCCAGTGGGTAAGCTGTACTGGGACAGTGAAGACCAGCAAGGTCTTTCAGGCCTGGCAGCTTCCTTGTGGGAGAAGGAGCCCGACGTTTGCCTTTTCGGAAAGGGGCTCTGCCGAGAACGAGCACCGTGAGATGCGCTTTCTGTTCGAAAGCAGAGATGCCCAGTGCTGTTGTGCCTGCGGATAGGCTGCACGGGGAGGGTGAGGACCAGCAAGGTCTTTCAGGGCTGGCAGCTTCCTTGTGGGAGAAGGAGCCGGACGTTTGCCTTTTCGGAAAGGGGCTCTGCCGAGAACGAGCACCGTGAGATGTTCTGTCTGTGGGGAAGCACAGATCCCCAGTGCTGGTGTGCCTGCGGATAGGCTGCACGGGGACGGTGAGGACCAGGAAGAGCTTTCAGCGCTGGCAGCTTCCTTGTGGGAGAAGGAGCTGGACCTTTGTCTTTTCGGAAACGGTCTCTGCCGAGAACGAGTGCCGCGAGCTGTGCTGTCTGTGGGAAAGCACCGATCCCCAGTGCTGTTGTGCCTGCGGATAGGCTGCACGGGGACAGTGAAGAACAGCAAGAGCTTTCAGGGCAGGTAGCTTCCTTGTGGGAGAAGGAGCCGGACGTTTGCCTTTTCGAAAAGAAGCTCTGCAGAGATCGAGCGCTGTGACTTGTACCGTGCCTGGGCAAGTACAGATGCCCAGTGCTGTTGTGCCAGTGGGTAAGCTGTACTGGGACAGTGAAGACCAGCAAGGTCTTTCAGGCCTGGCAGCTTCCTTGTGGGAGAAGGAGCCCGACGTTTGCCTTTTCGGAAACGGGCTCTGCCGAGAACGAGCACCGTGAGATGTGCTGTCTGTGGGGAAGCACAGATGCCCAGTGCTGATGTGCCTGTGGATAGGCTGCACGGGGAGGGTGAAGACCAGCAAGAGCTTTCAGGGCTGGCAGCTTCCTTGTGGGAGAAGGAGCCGGACGTTTGCCTTTTCGGAAAGGGGCTCTGCCGAGAACGAGCGCCGTCAGATGTGCTGTCTGTGGGGAAGCACCGATCCCCAGTGCTGTTGTGCCTGCGGATAGGCTGCACGGGGACGGTGAGGACCAGCAAGAGCTTTCAGGGCTGGCAGCTTCCTTGTGGGAGAAGGAGCTGGACGTTTGCCTTTTCGGAAAGGGGCTCTGCCGAGAACGAGCACCGTGAGATGCGCTTTCTGTTCGAAAGCAGAGATGCCCAGTGCTGTTGTGCCTGCGGATAGGCTGCACAGGGAGGGTGAGGACCAGCAAGAGCTTTCAGGGCTGGCAGCTTCCTTGTGGGAGAAGGAGCCGGACGTTTGCCTTTTCGGAAAGGGGCTCTGCCGAGAACGAGCACCGTGAGATGTTCTGTCTGTGGGGAAGCACAGATGCCCAGTGCTGTTGTGCCTGCGGATAGGCTGCACGGGGACGGTGAGGACCAGGAAGGTCTTTCAGGGCTGGCAGCTTCCTTGTGGGAGAAGGAGCTGGACGTTTGTCTTTTCGGAAACGGTCTCTTCCGAGAACGAGTGCCGCGAGCTGTGCTGTCTGTGGGAAAGCACCGATCCCCAGTGCTGTTGTGCCTGCGGATAGGCTGCACGGGGACAGTGAAGAACAGCAAGAGCTTTCAGGGCAGGTAGCTTCCTTGTGGGAGAAGGAGCCGGACGTTTGCCTTTTCGAAAAGAAGCTCTGAAGAGATCGAGCGCCGTGACTTGTACCGTGCCTGGGCAAGTACAGATGCCCAGTGCTGTTGTGCCAGTGGGTAAGCTGTACTGGGACAGTGAAGACCAGCAAGGTCTTTCAGGGCTGGCAGCTTCCTTGTGGGAGAAGGAGCCGGACGTTTGCCTTTTCGGAAACGGGCTCTGCCGAGAACGAGCACCGTGAGATGTGCTGTCTGTGGGGAAGCACAGATGCCCAGTGCTGATGTGCCTGTGGATAGGCTGCACGGGGAGGGTGAAGACCAGCAAGAGCTTTCAGCGCTGGCAGCTTCCTTGTGGGTAAGGAGCCGGACGTTTGCCTTTTCGGAAACGGGCTCTGCCGAGAACGAGCACCGTGAGATGCGCTTTCTGTTCGAAAGCAGAGATGCCCAGTGCTGTTGTGCCTGTGGATAGGATGCACAGGGACAGTGAAGACCAGCAAGGTCTTTCAGGGCTGGCAGCTTCCTTGTGGGAGAAGGAGCCGGACGTTTGCCTTTTCGGAAAGGGGCTCTGCCGAGAACGAGCACCGTGAGATGTGCTGTCTGTGGGGAAGCACAGATGCCCAGTGCTGGTGTGCCTGCGGATAGGCTGCACGGGGACGGTGAGGACCAGGAAGAGCTTTCAGCGCTGGCAGCTTCCTTGTGGGAGAAGGAGCTGGACGTTTGTCTTTTCGGAAACGGTCTCTGCCGAGAACGAGTGCCGCGAGCTGTGCTGTCTGTGGGAAAGCACCGATCCCCAGTGCTGTTGTGCCTGCGGATAGGCTGCACGGGGACAGTGAAGAACAGCAAGAGCTTTCAGGGCAGGTAGCTTCCTTGTGGGAGAAGGAGCCGGACGTTTGCCTTTTCGAAAAGAAGCTCTGCAGAGATCGAGCGCCGTGACGTGTACCGTGCCTGGGCAAGTACAGATGCCCAGTGCTGTTGTGCCAGTGGGTAAGCTGTACTGGGACAGTGAAGACCAGCAAGAGCTTTCAGGGCTGGCAGCTTCCTTGTGGGTGAAGGAGCCGGACGTTTGCCTTTTCGGAAACGGGCTCTGCCGAGAACAAGCACCGTGACATGTGCTGTCTGTGGGGAAGCACAGATGCCCAGTGCTGTTGTGCCTGCGGATAGGCTGCACGGGGACGGTGAGGACCAGCAAGAGCTTTCAGGGCAGGTAGCTTCCTTGTGGGTAAGGAGCTGGACGTTTGCCTTTTCGAAAAGAAGCTCTGCAGAGATCGAGCGCCGTGACGTGTACCGTGCCTGGGCAAGTACATATGCCCAGTGCTGTTGTGCCAGTCGGTAAGCTGTACTGGGACAGTGAAGACCAGCAAGGTCTTTCAGGGCTGGCAGCTTCCTTGTGGGAGAAGGAGCCGGACGTTTGCCTTTTCGGAAAGGGGCTCTGCCGAGAACGAGCACCGTGAGATGTGCTGTCTGTGGGGAAGCACAGATGCCCAGTGCTGGTGTGCCTGCGGATAGGCTGCACGGGGAGGGTGAGGACCAGCAAGAGCTTTCAGGGCTGGCAGCTTCCTTGTGGGAGAAGGAGCTGGACGTTTGCCTTTTCGGAAAGGGGCTCTGCCGAGAACGAGCACCGTGAGATGTGCTTTCTGTTCGAAAGCAGAGATGCCCAGTGCTGTTGTGCCTGTGGATAGGATGCACAGGGACAGTGAAGACCAGCAAGGTCTTTCAGGGCTGGCAGCTTCCTTGTGGGAGAAGGAGCCGGACGTTTGCCTTTTCGGAAAGGGGCTCTGCCGAGAACGAGTGCCGCGAGCTGTGCTGTCTGTGGGAAAGCACAGATGCCCAGTGCTGTTGTGCCTGCGGATAGGCTGCACGGGGACAGTGAAGAACAGCAAGAGCTTTCAGGGCAGGTAGCTTCCTTGTGGGAGAAGGAGCCGGACGTTTGCCTTTTCGAAAAGAAGCTCTGCAGAGATCGAGCGTCGTGACGTGTACCGTGCCTGGGCAAGTACATATGCCCAGTGCTGTTGTGCCAGTGGGTAAGCTGTACTGGGACAGTGAAGACCAGCAAGGTCTTTCAGGGCTGGCAGCTTCCTTGTGGGAGAAGGAGCCGGACGTTTGCCTTTTCGGAAACGGGCTCTGCCGAGAACGAGCACCGTGAGATGTGCTGTCTGTGGGGAAGCACAGATGCCCAGTGCTGTTGTGCCTGCGGATAGGCTGCACGGGGACGGTGAGGACCAGCAAGAGCTTTCAGGGCTGGCAGCTTCCTTGTGGGAGAAGGAGCCGGACGTTTGCCTTTTCGGAAAGGGGCTCTGCCGAGAACGAGCACCGTGAGATGTGCTGTCTGTGGGGAAGCACAGATGCCCAGTGCTGTTGTGCCTGCGGATAGGCTGCACGGGGAGGGTGAGGACCAGCAAGAGCTTTCAGGGCTGGCAGCTTCCTTGTGGGAGAAGGAGCTGGACGTTTGCCTTTTCGGAAAGGGGCTCTGCCGAGAACGAGCACCGTGAGATGCGCTTTCTGTTCGAAAGCAGAGATGCCCAGTGCTGTTGTGCCTGTGGATAGGATGCACAGGGACAGTGAAGACCAGCAAGGTCTTTCAGGGCTGGCAGCTTCCTTGTGGGAGAAGGAGCCGGACGTTTGCCTTTTCGGAAAGGGGCTCTGCCGAGAACGAGCACCGTGAGATGTTCTGTCTGTGGGGAAGCACAGATCCCCAGTGCTGTTGTGCCTGTGGATAGGCTGCACGGGGACGGTGAGGACCAGGAAGAGCTTTCAGCGCTGGCAGCTTCCTTGTGGGAGAAGGAGCTGGACCTTTGTCTTTTCGGAAACGGTCTCTGCCGAGAACGAGTGCCGCGAGCTGTGCTGTCTGTGGGAAAGCACCGATCCCCAGTGCTGTTGTGCCTGCGGATAGGCTGCACGGGGACAGTGAAGAACAGCAAGAGCTTTCAGGGCAGGTAGCTTCCTTGTGGGAGAAGGAGCCGGACGTTTGCCTTTTCGAAAAGAAGCTCTGCAGAGATCGAGCGCCGTGACTTGTACCGTGCCTGGGCAAGTACAGATGCCCAGTGCTGTTGTGCCAGTGGGTAAGCTGTACTGGGACAGTGAAGACCAGCAAGGTCTTTCAGGGCTGGCAGCTTCCTTGTGGGAGAAGGAGCCGGACGTTTGCCTTTTCGGAAACGGGCTCTGCCGAGAACGAGCACCGTGAGATGTGCTGTCTGTGGGGAAGCACAGATGCCCAGTGCTGTTGTGCCTGCGGATAGGCTGCACGGGGACGGTGAGGACCAGCAAGAGCTTTCAGGGCTGGCAGCTTCCTTGTGGGAGAAGGAGCCGGACGTTTGCCTTTTCGGAAAGGGGCTCTGCCGAGAACGAGCACCGTGAGATGTGCTGTCTGTGGGGAAGCACAGATGCCCAGTGCTGTTGTGCCTGCGGATAGGCTGCACGGGGAGGGTGAGGACCAGCAAGAGCTTTCAGGGCTGGCAGCTTCCTTGTGGGAGAAGGAGCTGGACGTTTGCCTTTTCGGAAAGGGGCTCTGCCGAGAACGAGCACCGTGAGATGCGCTTTCTGTTCGAAAGCAGAGATGCCCAGTGCTGTTGTGCCTGTGGATAGGATGCACAGGGACAGTGAAGACCAGCAAGGTCTTTCAGGGCTGGCAGCTTCCTTGTGGGAGAAGGAGCCGGACGTTTGCCTTTTCGGAAAGGGGCTCTGCCGAGAACGAGCACCGTGAGATGTTCTGTCTGTGGGGAAGCACAGATCCCCAGTGCTGTTGTGCCTGCGGATAGGCTGCACGGGGACGGTGAGGACCAGGAAGAGCTTTCAGCGCTGGCAGCTTCCTTGTGGGAGAAGGAGCTGGACCTTTGTCTTTTCGGAAACGGTCTCTGCCGAGAACGAGTGCCGCGAGCTGTGCTGTCTGTGGGAAAGCACCGATCCCCAGTGCTGTTGTGCCTGCGGATAGGCTGCACGGGGACAGTGAAGAACAGCAAGAGCTTTCAGGGCAGGTAGCTTCCTTGTGGGAGAAGGAGCCGGACGTTTGCCTTTTCGAAAAGAAGCTCTGCAGAGATCGAGCGCCGTGACTTGTACCGTGCCTGGGCAAGTACAGATGCCCAGTGCTGTTGTGCCAGTGGGTAAGCTGTACTGGGACAGTGAAGACCAGCAAGGTCTTTCAGGCCTGGCAGCTTCCTTGTGGGAGAAGGAGCCCGACGTTTGCCTTTTCGGAAACGGGCTCTGCCGAGAACGAGCACCGTGAGATGTGCTGTCTGTGGGGAAGCACAGATGCCCAGTGCTGATGTGCCTGTGGATAGGCTGCACGGGGAGGGTGAAGACCAGCAAGAGCTTTCAGGGCTGGCAGCTTCCTTGTGGGAGAAGGAGCCGGACGTTTGCCTTTTCGGAAAGGGGCTCTGCCGAGAACGAGCGCCGTGAGATGTGCTGTCTGTGGGGAAGCACAGATGCCCAGTGCTGTTGTGCCTGCGGATAGGCTGCACGGGGACGGTGAGGACCAGCAAGAGCTTTCAGGGCTGGCAGCTTCCTTGTGGGAGAAGGAGCTGGACGTTTGCCTTTTCGGAAAGGGGCTCTGCCGAGAACGAGCACCGTGAGATGCGCTTTCTGTTCGAAAGCAGAGATGCCCAGTGCTGTTGTGCCTGCGGATAGGCTGCACGGGGAGGGTGAGGACCAGCAAGAGCTTTCAGCGCTGGCAGCTTCCTTGTGGGAGAAGGAGCCGGACGTTTGCCTTTTCGGAAAGGGGCTCTGCCGAGAACGAGCACCGTGAGATGTTCTGTCTGTGGGGAAGCACAGATGCCCAGTGCTGTTGTGCCTGCGGATAGGCTGCACGGGGACGGTGAGGACCAGGAAGGTCTTTCAGGGCTGGCAGCTTCCTTGTGGGAGAAGGAGCTGGACGTTTGTCTTTTCGGAAACGGTCTCTGCCGAGAACGAGTGCCGCGAGCTGTGCTGTCTGTGGGAAAGCACCGATCCCCAGTGCTGTTGTGCCTGCGGATAGGCTGCACGGGGACAGTGAAGAACAGCAAGAGCTTTCAGGGCAGGTAGCTTCCTTGTGGGAGAAGGAGCCGGACGTTTGCCTTTTCGAAAAGAAGCTCTGCAGAGATCGAGCGCCGTGACTTGTACCGTGCCTGGGCAAGTACAGATGCCCAGTGCTGTTGTGCCAGTGGGTAAGCTGTACTGGGACAGTGAAGACCAGCAAGAGCTTTCAGGGCTGGCAGCTTCCTTGTGGGTGAAGGAGCCGGACGTTTGCCTTTTCGGAAAGGGGCTCTGCCGAGAACGAGCACCGTGAGATGTGCTGTCTGTGGGGAAGCACAGATGCCCAGTGCTGATGTGCCTGTGGATAGGCTGCACGGGGAGGGTGAAGACCAGCAAGAGCTTTCAGCGCTGGCAGCTTCCTTGTGGGTAAGGAGCCGGACGTTTGCCTTTTCGGAAAGGGGCTCTGCCGAGAACGAGCACCGTGAGATGCGCTTTCTGTTCGAAAGCAGAGATGCCCAGTGCTGTTGTGCCTGTGGATAGGATGCACAGGGACAGTGAAGACCAGCAAGGTCTTTCAGGGCTGGCAGCTTCCTTGTGGGAGAAGGAGCCGGACGTTTGCCTTTTCGGAAAGGGGCTCTGCCGAGAACGAGCACCGTGAGATGTGCTGTCTGTGGGGAAGCACAGATGCCCAGTGCTGGTGTGCCTGCGGATAGGCTGCACGGGGACGGTGAGGACCAGGAAGAGCTTTCAGCGCTGGCAGCTTCCTTGTGGGAGAAGGAGCTGGACGTTTGTCTTTTCGGAAACGGTCTCTGCCGAGAACGAGTGCCGCGAGCTGTGCTGTCTGTGGGAAAGCACCGATCCCCAGTGCTGTTGTGCCTGCGGATAGGCTGCACGGGGACAGTGAAGAACAGCAAGAGCTTTCAGGGCAGGTAGCTTCCTTGTGGGAGAAGGAGCCGGACGTTTGCCTTTTCGAAAAGAAGCTCTGCAGAGATCGAGCGCCGTGACGTGTACCGTGCCTGGGCAAGTAGAGATGCCCAGTGCTGTTGTGCCAGTGGGTAAGCTGTACTGGGACAGTGAAGACCAGCAAGAGCTTTCAGGGCTGGCAGCTTCCTTGTGGGTGAAGGAGCCGGACGTTTGCCTTTTCGGAAACGGGCTCTGCCGAGAACAAGCACCGTGACATGTGCTGTCTGTGGGGAAGCACAGATGCCCAGTGCTGTTGTGCCTGCGGATAGGCTGCACGGGGACAGTGAAGAACAGCAAGAGCTTTCAGGGCAGGTAGCTTCCTTGTGGGTAAGGAGCCGGACGTTTGCCTTTTCGAAAAGAAGCTCTGCAGAGATCGAGCGCCGTGACGTGTACCGTGCCTGGGCAAGTACATATGCCCAGTGCTGTTGTGCCAGTCGGTAAGCTGTACTGGGACAGTGAAGACCAGCAAGGTCTTTCAGGGCTGGCAGCTTCCTTGTGGGAGAAGGAGCCGGACGTTTGCCTTTTCGGAAACGGGCTCTGCCGAGAACGAGCACCGTGAGATGTGCTGTCTGTGGGGAAGCACAGATGCCCAGTGCTGGTGTGCCTGCGGATAGGCTGCACGGGGACGGTGAGGACCAGCAAGAGCTTTCAGGGCTGGCAGCTTCCTTGTGGGAGAAGGAGCTGGACGTTTGCCTTTTCGGAAAGGGGCTCTGCCGAGAACGAGCACCGTGAGATGTGCTTTCTGTTCGAAAGCAGAGATGCCCAGTGCTGTTGTGCCTGTGGATAGGATGCACAGGGACAGTGAAGACCAGCAAGGTCTTTCAGGGCTGGCAGCTTCCTTGTGGGAGAAGGAGCTGGACGTTTGTCTTTTCGGAAAGGGGCTCTGCCGAGAACGAGTGCCGCGAGCTGTGCTGTCTGTGGGAAAGCACAGATGCCCAGTGCTGTTGTGCCTGCGGATAGGCTGCACGGGGACAGTGAAGAACAGCAAGAGCTTTCAGGGCAGGTAGCTTCCTTGTGGGAGAAGGAGCCGGACATTTGCCTTTTCGAAAAGAAGCTCTGCAGAGATCGAGCGTCGTGACGTGTACCGTGCCTGGGCAAGTACATATGCCCAGTGCTGTTGTGCCAGTGGGTAAGCTGTACTGGGACAGTGAAGACCAGCAAGGTCTTTCAGGGCTGGCAGCTTCCTTGTGGGAGAAGGAGCCGGACGTTTGCCTTTTCGGAAACGGGCTCTGCCGAGAACAAGCACCGTGAGATGTGCTGTCTGTGGGGAAGCACAGATGCCCAGTGCTGTTGTGCCTGCGGATAGGCTGCACGGGGACGGTGAGGACCAGCAAGAGCTTTCAGGGCTGGCAGCTTCCTTGTGGGAGAAGGAGCCGGACGTTTGCCTTTTCGGAAAGGGGCTCTGCCGAGAACGAGCACCGTGAGATGTGCTGTCTGTGGGGAAGCACAGATGCCCAGTGCTGTTGTGCCTGCGGATAGGCTGCACGGGGAGGGTGAGGACCAGCAAGAGCTTTCAGGGCTGGCAGCTTCCTTGTGGGAGAAGGAGCTGGACGTTTGCCTTTTCGGAAAGGGGGTCTGCCGAGAACGAGCACCGTGAGATGCGCTTTCTGTTCGAAAGCAGAGATGCCCAGTGCTGTTGTGCCTGTGGATAGGATGCACAGGGACAGTGAAGACCAGCAAGGTCTTTCAGGGCTGGCAGCTTCCTTGTGGGAGAAGGAGCCGGACGTTTGCCTTTTCGGAAAGGGGCTCTGCCGAGAACGAGCACCGTGAGATGTTCTGTCTGTGGGGAAGCACAGATCCCCAGTGCTGTTGTGCCTGCGGATAGGCTGCACGGGGACGGTGAGGACCAGGAAGAGCTTTCAGCGCTGGCAGCTTCCTTGTGGGAGAAGGAGCTGGACCTTTGTCTTTTCGGAAACGGTCTCTGCCGAGAACGAGTGCCGCGAGCTGTGCTGTCTGTGGGAAAGCACCGATCCCCAGTGCTGTTGTGCCTGCGGATAGGCTGCACGGGGACAGTGAAGAACAGCAAGAGCTTTCAGGGCAGGTAGCTTCCTTGTGGGAGAAGGAGCCGGACGTTTGCCTTTTCGAAAAGAAGCTCTGCAGAGATCGAGCGCCGTGACTTGTACCGTGCCTGGGCAAGTACAGATGCCCAGTGCTGTTGTGCCAGTGGGTAAGCTGTACTGGGACAGTGAAGACCAGCAAGGTCTTTCAGGCCTGGCAGCTTCCTTGTGGGAGAAGGAGCCCGACGTTTGCCTTTTCGGAAACGGGCTCTGCCGAGAACGAGCACCGTGAGATGTTCTGTCTGTGGGGAAGCACAGATGCCCAGTGCTGATGTGCCTGTGGATAGGCTGCACGGGGAGGGTGAAGACCAGCAAGGTCTTTCAGGGCTGGCAGCTTCCTTGTGGGAGAAGGAGCCGGACGTTTGCCTTTTCGGAAACGGGCTCTGCCGAGAACGAGCACCGTGAGATGTGCTGTCTGTGGGGAAGCACAGATGCCCAGTGCTGATGTGCCTGTGGATAGGCTGCACGGGGAGGGTGAAGACCAGCAAGAGCTTTCAGCGCTGGCAGCTTCCTTGTGGGAGAAGGAGCCGGACGTTTGCCTTTTCGGAAACGGGCTCTGCCGAGAACGAGCACCGTGAGATGTGCTGTCTGTGGGGAAGCACAGATGCCCAGTGCTGTTGTGCCTGCGGATAGGCTGCACGGGGACAGTGAAGAACAGCAAGAGCTTTCAGGGCTGGCAGCTTCCTTGTGGGAGAAGGAGCTGGACGTTTGCCTTTTCGGAAACGGGCTCTGCCGAGAACGAGCGCCGTGAGATGTGCTGTTTGTGGGGAAGCACAGATGCGCAGTGCTGTTGTGCCTGCGGATAGGCTGCACGGGGAGGGTGAGGACCAGCAAGAGCTTTCAGCGCTGGCAGCTTCCTTGTGGGAGAAGGAGCCGGACGTTTGCCTTTTCGGAAAGGGGCTCTGCCGAGAACGAGCACCGTGAGATGTGCTGTCTGAGGGGAAGCACAGATGCCCAGTGCTGTTGTGCCTGCGGATAGGCTGCACGGGGACGGTGAGGACCAGCAAGAGCTTTCAGGGCTGGCAGCTTCCTTGTGGGAGAAGGAGCTGGACGTTTGCCTTTTCGGAAAGGGGCTCTGCCGAGAACGAGCACCGTGAGATGTGCTTTCTGTTCGAAAGCAGAGATGCCCAGTGCTGTTGTGCCTGTGGATAGGATGCACAGGGACAGTGAAGACCAGCAAGGTCTTTCAGGGCTGGCAGCTTCCTTGTGGGAGAAGGAGCTGGACCTTTGTCTTTTCGAAAAGAAGCTCTGCAGAGATCGAGCACCGTGAGATGTGCTGTCTGTGGGAAAGCACAGACGCCAACTGCTGTTGTGCCTGTGGATAGGCTGCGCGGGGACAGTGAAGACGAGCAAGAGCTTTCAGAGCTGGCAGCTTCCTTGTGAGAGAAGGAGCCGGACGTTTGCCTTTTCGAAAAGAAGCTCTGCAGAGATCGAGCGCCGTGACGTGTACCGTGCCTGGGCAAGTACAGATGCCCAGTGCTGTTGTGCCAGTGGGTAAGCTGTACTGGGACAGTGAAGACCAGCAAGAGCTTTCAGGGCTGGCAGCTTCCTTGTGGGTGAAGGAGCCGGACGTTTGCCTTTTCGGAAAGGGGCTCTGCCGAGAACGAGCACCGTGAGATGTGCTGTCTGTGGGGAAGCACAGATGCCCAGTGCTGTTGTGCCTGCGGATAGGCTGCACGGGGAGGGTGAGGACCAGCAAGAGCTTTCAGGGCTGGCAGCTTCCTTGTGGGAGAAGGAGCTGGACGTTTGCCTTTTCGGAAAGGGGCTCTGCCGAGAACGAGCACCGTGAGATGCGCTTTCTGTTCGAAAGCAGAGATGCCCAGTGCTGTTGTGCCTGTGGATAGGATGCACAGGGACAGTGAAGACCAGCAAGGTCTTTCAGGGCTGGCAGCTTCCTTGTGGGAGAAGGAGCCGGACGTTTGCCTTTTCGGAAAGGGGCTCTGCCGAGAACGAGCACCCTGAGATGTTCTGTCTGTGGGGAAGCACAGATCCCCAGTGCTGTTGTGCCTGCGGATAGGCTGCACGGGGACGGTGAGGACCAGGAAGAGCTTTCAGCGCTGGCAGCTTCCTTGTGGGAGAAGGAGCTGGACCTTTGTCTTTTCGGAAACGGTCTCTGCCGAGAACGAGTGCCGCGAGCTGTGCTGTCTGTGGGAAAGCACCGATCCCCAGTGCTGTTGTGCCTGCGGATAGGCTGCACGGGGACAGTGAAGAACAGCAAGAGCTTTCAGGGCAGGTAGCTTCCTTGTGGGAGAAGGAGCCGGACGTTTGCCTTTTCGAAAAGAAGCTCTGCAGAGATCGAGCGCCGTGACTTGTACCGTGCCTGGGCAAGTACAGATGCCCAGTGCTGTTGTGCCAGTGGGTAAGCTGTACTGGGACAGTGAAGACCAGCAAGGTCTTTCAGGCCTGGCAGCTTCCTTGTGGGAGAAGGAGCCCGACGTTTGCCTTTTCGGAAACGGGCTCTGCCGAGAACGAGCACCGTGAGATGTGCTGTCTGTGGGGAAGCACAGATGCCCAGTGCTGATGTGCCTGTGGATAGGCTGCACGGGGAGGGTGAAGACCAGCAAGGTCTTTCAGGGCTGGCAGCTTCCTTGTGGGAGAAGGAGCCGGACGTTTGCCTTTTCGGAAACGGGCTCTGCCGAGAACGAGCACCGTGAGATGTGCTGTCTGTGGGGAAGCACAGATGCCCAGTGCTGATGTGCCTGTGGATAGGCTGCACGGGGAGGGTGAAGACCAGCAAGAGCTTTCAGCGCTGGCAGCTTCCTTGTGGGAGAAGGAGCCGGACGTTTGCCTTTTCGGAAACGGGCTCTGCCGAGAACGAGCACCGTGAGATGTGCTGTCTGTGGGGAAGCACAGATGCCCAGTGCTGTTGTGCCTGCGGATAGGCTGCACGGGGACAGTGAAGAACAGCAAGAGCTTTCAGGGCTGGCAGCTTCCTTGTGGGAGAAGGAGCTGGACGTTTGCCTTTTCGGAAACGGGCTCTGCCGAGAACGAGCGCCGTGAGATGTGCTGTTTGTGGGGAAGCACAGATGCGCAGTGCTGTTGTGCCTGCGGATAGGCTGCACGGGGAGGGTGAGGACCAGCAAGAGCTTTCAGCGCTGGCAGCTTCCTTGTGGGAGAAGGAGCCGGACGTTTGCCTTTTCGGAAAGGGGCTCTGCCGAGAACGAGCACCGTGAGATGTGCTGTCTGAGGGGAAGCACAGATGCCCAGTGCTGTTGTGCCTGCGGATAGGCTGCACGGGGACGGTGAGGACCAGCAAGAGCTTTCAGGGCTGGCAGCTTCCTTGTGGGAGAAGGAGCTGGACGTTTGCCTTTTCGGAAAGGGGCTCTGCCGAGAACGAACACCGTGAGATGTGCTTTCTATTCGAAAGCAGAGATGCCCAGTGCTGTTGTGCCTGTGGATAGGATGCACAGGGACAGTGAAATCCAGCAAGGTCTTTCAGGGCTGGCAGCTTCCTTGTGGGAGAAGGAGCCGGACGTTTGCCTTTTCGAAAAGAAGCTCTGCAGAGATCGAGCACCGTGAGATGTGCTGTCTGTGGGAAAGCACAGACGCCAACTGCTGTTGTGCCTGTGGATAGGCTGCGCGGGGACAGTGAAGACGAGCAAGAGCTTTCAGAGCTGGCAGCTTCCTTGTGAGAGAAGGAGCCGGACGTTTGCCTTTTCGAAAAGAAGCTCTGCAGAGATCGAGCGCCGTGACGTGTACCGTGCCTGGGCAAGTACAGATGCCCAGTGCTGTTGTGCCAGTGGGTAAGCTGTACTGGGACAGTGAAGACCAGCAAGAGCTTTCAGGGCTGGCAGCTTCCTTGTGGGTGAAGGAGCCGGACGTTTGCCTTTTCGGAAACGGGCTCTGCCGAGAACAAGCACCGTGACATGTGCTGTCTGTGGGGAAGCACAGATGCCCAGTGCTGTTGTGCCTGCGGATAGGCTGCACGGGGACGGTGAGGACCAGCAAGAGCTTTCAGGGCAGGTAGCTTCCTTGTGGGTAAGGAGCCGGACGTTTGCCTTTTCGAAAAGAAGCTCTGCAGAGATCGAGCGCCGTGACGTGTACCGTGCCTGGGCAAGTACATATGCCCAGTGCTGTTGTGCCAGTCGGTAAGCTGTACTGGGACAGTGAAGACCAGCAAGGTCTTTCAGGGCTGGCAGCTTCCTTGTGGGAGAAGGAGCCGGACGTTTGCCTTTTCGGAAAGGGGCTCTGCCGAGAACGAGCACCGTGAGATGTGCTGTCTGTGGGGAAGCACAGATGCCCAGTGCTGGTGTGCCTGCGGATAGGCTGCACGGGGACGGTGAGGACCAGCAAGAGCTTTCAGGGCTGGCAGCTTCCTTGTGGGAGAAGGAGCTGGACGTTTGCCTTTTCGGAAAGGGGCTCTGCCGAGAACGAGCACCGTGAGATGTGCTTTCTGTTCGAAAGCAGAGATGCCCAGTGCTGTTGTGCCTGTGGATAGGATGCACAGGGACAGTGAAGACCAGCAAGGTCTTTCAGGGCTGGCAGCTTCCTTGTGGGAGAAGGAGCCGGACGTTTGCCTTTTCGAAAAGAAGCTCTGCAGAGATCGAGCGCCGTGACGTGTACCGTGCCTGGGCAAGTACATATGCCCAGTGCTGTTGTGCCAGTCGGTAAGCTGTACTGGGACAGTGAAGACCAGCAAGGTCTTTCAGGGCTGGCAGCTTCCTTGTGGGAGAAGGAGCCGGACGTTTGCCTATTCGGAAACGGGCTCTGCCGGGAACGAGCACCGTGAGATGTGCTGTCTGTGGGGAAGCACAGATGCCCAGTGCTGGTGTGCCTGCGGATAGGCTGCACGGGGACGGTGAGGACCAGCAAGAGCTTTCAGGACTGGCAGCTTCCTTGTGGGAGAAGGAGCCGGACGTTTGCCTTTTCGGAAAGGGGCTCTGCCGAGAACGAGCACCATGAGATGTGCTGTCTGTGGGGAAGCACAGATGCCCAGTGCTGTTGTGCCTGCGGATAGGCTGCACGGGGACGGTGAGGACCAGCAAGAGCTTTCAGGGCTGGCAGCTTCCTTGTGGGAGAAGGAGCCGGACGTTTGCCTTTTCGGAAAGGGGCTCTGCCGAGAACGAGCACCATGAGATGCGCTTTCTGTTCGAAAGCAGAGATGCCCAGTGCTGTTGTGCCTGTGGATAGGATGCACAGGGACAGTGAAGACCAGCAAGGTCTTTCAGGGCTGGCAGCTTCCTTGTGGGAGAAGGAGCCGGACGTTTGCCTTTTCGGAAAGGGGCTCTGCCGAGAACGAGCACCGTGAGATGTGCTGTCTGTGGGGAAGCACAGATGCCCAGTGCTGGTGTGCCTGCGGATAGGCTGCACGGGGACGGTGAGGACCAGGAAGAGCTTTCAGCGCTGGCAGCTTCCTTGTGGGAGAAGGAGCTGGACCTTTGTCTTTTCGGAAACGGTCTCTGCCGAGAACGAGTGCCGCGAGCTGTGCTGTCTGTGGGAAAGCACCGATCCCCAGTGCTGTTGTGCCTGCGGATAGGCTGCACGGGGACAGTGAAGAACAGCAAGAGCTTTCAGGGCAGGTAGCTTCCTTGTGGGAGAAGGAGCCGGACGTTTGCCTTTTCGAAAAGAAGCTCTGCAGAGATCGAGCGCCGTGACTTGTACCGCGCCTGGGCAAGTACAGATGCCCAGTGCTGTTGTGCCAGTGGGTAAGCTGTACTGGGACAGTGAAGACCAGCAAGGTCTTTCAGGGCTGGCAGCTTCCTTGTGGGAGAAGGAGCCGGACGTTTGCCTTTTCGGAAACGGGCTCTGCCGAGAACGAGCACCGTGAGATGTGCTGTCTGTGGGGAAGCACAGATGCCCAGTGCTGATGTGCCTGTGGATAGGCTGCACGGGGAGGGTGAAGACCAGCAAGAGCTTTCAGCGCTGGCAGCTTCCTTGTGGGAGAAGGAGCCGGACGTTTGCCTTTTCGGAAACGGGCTCTGCCGAGAACGAGCACCGTGAGATGTGCTGTCTGTGGGGAAGCACAGATGCCCAGTGCTGTTGTGCCTGCGGATAGGCTGCACGGGGACAGTGAAGACCAGCAAGAGCTTTCAGGGCTGGCAGCTTCCTTGTGGGAGAAGGAGCCGGACGTTTGCCTTTTCGGAAACGGGCTCTGCCGAGAACGAGCGCCGTGAGATGTGCTGTTTGTGGGGAAGCACAGATGCGCAGTGCTGTTGTGCCTGCGGATAGGCTGCACGGGGAGGGTGAGGACCAGCAAGGTCTTTCAGCGCTGGCAGCTTCCTTGTGGGAGAAGGAGCCGGACGTTTGCCTTTTCGGAAAGGGGCTCTGCCGAGAACGAGCACCGTGAGATGTGCTGTCTGAGGGGAAGCACAGATGCCCACTGCTGGTGTGCCTGCGGATAGGCTGCACGGGGACGGTGAGGACCAGCAAGAGCTTTCAGGGCTGGCAGCTTCCTTGTGGGAGAAGGAGCCGGACGTTTGCCTTTTCGGAAAGGGGCTCTGCCGAGAACGAGCACCGTGAGATGTGCTGTCTGTGGGGAAGCACAGATCCCCAGTGCTGGTGTGCCTGCGGATAGGCTGCACGGGGACGGTGAGGACCAGCAAGAGCTTTCAGGGCTGGCAGCTTCCTTGTGGGAGAAGGAGCTGGACGTTTGCCTTTTCGGAAACGGGCTCTGCCGAGAACGAGCACCGTGAGATGTGCTGTCTGTGGGGAAGCACAGATGCCCAGTGCTGTTGTGCCTGCGGATAGGCTGCACGGGGACGGTGAGGACCAGCAAGAGCTTTCAGGGCAGGTAGCTTCCTTGTGGGAGAAGGAGCCGGACGTTTGCCTTTTCGAAAAGAAGCTCTGCAGAGATCGAGCGCCGTGACGTGTACCGTGCCTGGGCAAGTACATATGCCCAGTGCTGTTGTGCCAGTGGGTAAGCTGTACTGAGACAGTGAAGACCAGCAAGGTCTTTCAGGGCTGGCAGCTTCCTTGTGGGAGAAGGAGCCGGACGTTTGCCTTTTCGGAAAGGGGCTCTGCCGAGAACGAGCACCGTGAGATGTGCTGTCTGTGGGAAAGCACAGACGCCAACTGCTGTTGTGCCTGTGGATAGGCTGCGCGGGGACAGTGAAGACGAGCAAGAGCTTTCAGAGCTGGCAGCTTCCTTGTGAGAGAAGGAGCCGGACGTTTGCCTTTTCGAAAAGAAGCTCTGCAGAGATCGAGCGCCGTGACGTGTACCGTGCCTGGGCAAGTACAGATGCCCAGTGCTGTTGTGCCAGTCGGTAAGCTGCACGGGGACGGTGAGGACCAGCAAGAGCTTTCAGGGCTGGCAGCTTCCTTGTGGGAGAAGGAGCCGGACGTTTGCCTTTTCGAAAAGAAGCTCTGCAGAGATCGAGCGCCGTGACGTGTACCGTGCCTGGGCAAGTACATATGCCCAGTGCTGTTGTGCCAGTCGGTAAGCTGTACTGGGACAGTGAAGACCAGCAAGGTCTTTCAGGGCTGGCAGCTTCCTTGTGGGAGAAGGAGCCGGACGTTTGCCTTTTCGGAAAGGGGCTCTGCCGAGAACGAGCACCGTGAGATGTGCTGTCTGTGGGGAAGCACAGATGCCCAGTGCTGTTGTGCCTGCGGATAGGCTGCACGGGGAGGGTGAGGACCAGCAAGAGCTTTCAGGGCTGGCAGCTTCCTTGTGGGAGAAGGAGCTGGACGTTTGCGTTTTCGGAAAGGGGCTCTGCCGAGAACGAGCACCGTGAGATGCGCTTTCTGTTCGAAAGCAGAGATGCCCAGTGCTGTTGTGCCTGTGGATAGGATGCACAGGGACAGTGAAGACCAGCAAGGTCTTTCAGGGCTGGCAGCTTCCTTGTGGGAGAAGGAGCCGGACGTTTGCCTTTTCGGAAAGGGGCTCTGCCGAGAACGAGCACCGTGAGATGTTCTGTCTGTGGGGAAGCACAGATGCCCAGTGCTGTTGTGCCTGCGGATAGGCTGCACGGGGACGGTGAGGACCAGGAAGAGCTTTCAGCGCTGGCAGCTTCCTTGTGGGAGAAGGAGCTGGACGTTTGTCTTTTCGGAAACGGTCTCTGCCGAGAACGAGTGCCGCGAGCTGTGCTGTCTGTGGGAAAGCACCGATCCCCAGTGCTGTTGTGCCTGCGGATAGGCTGCACGGGGACAGTGAAGAACAGCAAGAGCTTTCAGGGCAGGTAGCTTCCTTGTGGGAGAAGGAGCCGGACGTTTGCCTTTTCGAAAAGAAGCTCTGCAGAGATCGAGCGCCGTGACGTGTACCGTGCCTGGGCAAGTACAGATGCCCAGTGCTGTTGTGCCAGTGGGTAAGCTGTACTGGGACAGTGAAGACGAGCAAGGTCTTTCAGGGCTGGCAGCTTCCTTGTGGGAGAAGGAACCAGACGTTTGCCTTTTCGGAAACGGGCTCTGCCGAGAACAAGCACCATGACATGTGCTGTCTGTGGGGAAGCACAGATGCCCAGTGCTGTTGTGCCTGTGGATAGGCTGCACGGGGACGGTGAGGACCAGCAAGAGCTTTCAGCGCTGGCAGCTTCCTTGTGGGAGAAGGAGCCGGACGTTTGCCTTTTCGGAAACGGGCTCTGCCGAGAACGAGCACCGTGAGATGTGCTGTCTGTGGGGAAGCACAGATGCCCAGTGCTGTTGTGCCTGCGGATAGGCTGCACGGGGACGGTGAGGACCAGCAAGGTCTTTCAGGGCAGGTAGCTTCCTTGTGGGAGAAGGAGCCGGACGTTTGCCTTTTCGAAAAGAAGCTCTGCAGAGATCGAGCACCGTGAGATGTGCTGTCTGTGGGAAAGCACAGACGCCCACTGCTGTTGTGCCTGTGGATAGGCTGCGCGGGGACAGTGAAGACGAGTAAGAGCTTTCAGAGCTGGCAGCTTCCTTGTGAGAGAAGGAGCCGGACGTTTGCCTTTTCGAAAAGAAGCTCTGCAGAGATCGAGCGCCGTGACGTGTACCGTGCCTGGGCAAGTACAGATGCCCAGTGCTGTTGTGCCAGTGGGTAAGCTGTACTGGGACAGTGAAGACCAGCAAGGTCTTTCAGGGCTGGCAGCTTCCTTGTGGGAGAAGGAGCCGGACGTTTGCCTTTTCGGAAAGGGGCTCTGCCGAGAACGAGCACCGTGAGATGTTCTGTCTGTGGGGAAGCACAGATCCCCAGTGCTGTTGTGCCTGCGGATAGGCTGCACGGGGACGGTGAGGACCAGCAAGATCTTTCAGCGCTGGCAGCTTCCTTGTGGGAGAAGGAGCCGGACGTTTGTCTTTTCGGAAACGGTCTCTGCCGAGAACGAGTGCCGCGAGCTGTGCTGTCTGTGGGAAAGCACCGATCCCCAGTGCTGTTGTGCCTGCGGATAGGCTGCACGGGGACAGTGAAGAACAGCAAGAGCTTTCAGGGCAGGTAGCTTCCTTGTGGGAGAAGGAGCCGGACGTTTGCCTTTTCGAAAAGAAGCTCTGCAGAGATCGAGCGCCGTGACTTGTACCGTGCCTGGGCAAGTACAGATGCCCAGTGCTGTTGTGCCAGTGGGTAAGCTGTACTGGGACAGTGAAGACCAGCAAGGTCTTTCAGGGCTGGCAGCTTCCTTGTGGGAGAAGGAGCCGGACGTTTGCCTTTTCGGAAACGGGCTCTGCCGAGAACGAGCACCGTGATATGTGCTGTCTGTGGGGAAGCACAGATGCCCAGTGCTGATGTGCCTGTGGATAGGCTGCACGGGGAGGGTGAAGACCAGGAAGAGCTTTCAGCGCTGGCAGCTTCCTTGTGGGAGAAGGAGCCGGACGTATGCCTTTTCGGAAACGGGCTCTACCGAGAACAAGCACCGTGAGATGTGCTGTCTGTGGGGAAGCACAGATGCCCAGTGCTGTTGTGCCAGTGGGTAAGCTGTACTGGGACGGTGAAGACCAGCAAGAGCTTTCAGGGCTGGCAGCTTCCTTGTGGGAGAAGGAGCCGGACGTTTGCCTTTTTGGAAAGGGGCTCTGCCGAGAACGAGCACCGTGAGATGTGCTGTCTGTGGGGAAGCACAGATGCCCAGTGCTGGTGTGCCTGCGGATAGGCTGCACGGGGACAGTGAAGAACAGCAAGAGCTTTCAGGGCAGGTAGCTTCCTTGTGGGAGAAGGAGCCGGACGTTTGCCTTTTCGAAAAGAAGCTCTGCAGAGATCGAGCGCCGTGACTTGTACCGTGCCTGGGCAAGTACAGATGCCCAGTGCTGTTGTGCCAGTGGGTAAGCTGTACTGGGACAGTGAAGACCAGCAAGGTCTTTCAGGGCTGGCAGCTTCCTTGTGGGAGAAGGAGCCGGACGTTTGCCTTTTCGGAAACGGGCTCTGCCGAGAACGAGCACCGTGATATGTGCTGTCTGTGGGGAAGCACAGATGCCCAGTGCTGATGTGCCTGTGGATAGGCTGCACGGGGAGGGTGAAGACCAGGAAGAGCTTTCAGCGCTGGCAGCTTCCTTGTGGGAGAAGGAGCCGGACGTATGCCTTTTCGGAAACGGGCTCTACCGAGAACAAGCACCGTGAGATGTGCTGTCTGTGGGGAAGCACAGATGCCCAGTGCTGTTGTGCCAGTGGGTAAGCTGTACTGGGACGGTGAAGACCAGCAAGAGCTTTCAGGGCTGGCAGCTTCCTTGTGGGAGAAGGAGCCGGACGTTTGCCTTTTTGGAAAGGGGCTCTGCCGAGAACGAGCACCGTGAGATGTGCTGTCTGTGGGGAAGCACAGATGCCCAGTGCTGGTGTGCCTGTGGATAGGATGCACAGGGACAGTGAAGACCAGCAAGGTCTTTCAGGGCTGGCAGCTTCCTTGTGGGAGAAGGAGCCGGACGTTTGCCTTTTCGAAAAGAATCTCTGCAGAGATCGAGCACCGTGAGATGTGCTGTCTGTGGGAAAGCACATACGCCAACTGCTGTTGTGCCTGTGGATAGGCTGCGCGGGGACAGTGAAGAACAGCAAGAGCTTTCAGGGCTGGCAGCTTCCTTGTGAGAGAAGGAGCCGGACGTTTGCCTTTTCGAAAAGAAGCTCTGCAGAGATCGAGCGCCGTGACGTGTACCGTGCCTGGGCAAGTACAGATGCCCAGTGCTGTTGTGCCAGTGGGTAAGCTGTACTGGGACAGTGAAGACCAGCAAGAGCTTTCAGGGCTGGCAGCTTCCTTGTGGGAGAAGGAGCCGGACGTTTGCCTTTTCGGAAAGGGGCTCTGCCGAGAACGAGCACCGTGACATGTGCTGTCTGTGGGGAAGCACAGATGCCCAGTGCTGGTGTGCCTGCGGATAGGCTGCACGGGGACGGTGAGGACCAGCAAGAGCTTTCAGGGCAGGTACCTTCCTTGTGGGAGAAGGAGCCGGACGTTTGCCTTTTCGAAAAGAAGCTCTGCAGAGATCGAGCGCCGTGACGTGTACCGTGCCTGGGCAAGTACAGATGCCCAGTGCTGTTGTGCCAGTGGGTAAGCTGTACTGGGACAGTGAAGACCAGCAAGGTCTTTCAGGGCTGGCAGCTTCCTTGTGGGAGAAGGAGCCGGACGTTTGCCTTTTCGAAAAGAAGCTCTGCAGAGACCGAGCGCCGTGAGATGTGCTGTCTGTGGGGAAGCACAGATGCCCAGTGCTGGTGTGCCTGCGGATAGGCTGCACGTGGACGGTGAGGACCAGCAAGAGCTTTCAGGGCTGGCAGCTTCCTTGTGGGAGAAGGAGCCGGACGTTTGCCTTTTCGGAAAGGGGCTCTGCCGAGAACGAGCACCATGAGATGTGCTGTCTGTGGGGAAGCACAGATGCCCAGTGCTGTTGTGCCTGCGGATAGGCTGCACGGGGACGGTGAGGACCAGCAAGAGCTTTCAGGGCTGGCAGCTTCCTTGTGGGAGAAGGAGCTGGACGTTTGCCTTTTCGGAAACGGTCTCTGCCGAGAACGAGCACCGTGAGATGCGCTTTCTGTTCGAAAGCAGAGATGCCCAGTGCTGTTGTGCCTGTGGATAGGATGCACAGGGACAGTGAAGACTAGCAAGGTATTTCAGGGCAGGTACCTTCCTTGTGGGAGAAGGAGCCGGACGTTTGCCTTTTCGGAAAGGGGCTCTGCCGAGAACGAGCACCGTGAGATGTGCTGTCTGTGGGGAAGCACAGATGCCCAGTGCTGTTGTGCCTGCGGATAGGCTGCACGGGGACGGTGAGGACCAGGAAGAGCTTTCAGCGCTGGCAGCTTCCTTGTGGGAGAAGGAGCTGGACGTTTGTCTTTTCGGAAACGGTCTCTGCCGAGAACGAGTGCCGCGAGCTGTGCTGCCTGTGGGAAAGCACCGATCCCCAGTGCTGTTGTGCCTGCGGATAGGCTGCACGGGGACAGTGAAGAACAGCAAGAGCTTTCAGGGCAGGTAGCTTCCTTGTGGGGGAAGGAGCCGGACGTTTGCCTTTTCGAAAAGAAGCTCTGCAGAGATCGAGCGCCGTGACTTGTACCGTGCCTGGGCACGTACAGATGCCCAGTGCTGTTGTGCCAGTGGGTAAGCTGTACTGGGACAGTGAAGACCAGCAAGGTCTTTCAGGGCTGGCAGCTTCCTTGTGGGAGAAGGAGCCGGACGTTTGCCTTTTCGGAAAGGGGCTCTGCCGAGAACGAGCACCGTGAGATGTGCTGTCTGTGGGGAAGCACAGATGCCCAGTGCTGATGTGCCTGTGGATAGGCTGCACGGGGAGGGTGAAGACAAGCAAGAGCTTTCAGCGCTGGCAGCTTCCTTGTGGGAGAAGGAGCCGGACGTATGCCTTTTCGGAAACGGGCTCTGCCGAGAACAAGCACCGTGACATGTGCTGTCTGTGGGGAAGCACAGATGCCCAGTGCTGTTGTGCCAGTGGGTAAGCTGTACTGGGACGGTGAAGACCAGCAAGAGCTTTCAGGGCTGGCAGCTTCCTTGTGGGAGAAGGAGCCGGACGTTTGCCTTTTTGGAAAGGGGCTCTGCCGAGAACGAGCACCGTGAGATGTGCTGTCTGTGGGAAAGCACAGAAACCCACTGCTGTTGTGCCTGTGGATAGGCTGCGCGGGGACAGTGAAGACGAGTAAGAGCTTTCAGAGCTGGCAGCTTCCTTGTGAGAGAAGGAGCCGGACGTTTGCCTTTTCGAAAAGAAGCTCTGCAGAGATCGAGCGCCGTGACGTGTACCGTGCCTGGGCAAGTACAGATGCCCAGTGCTGTTGTGCCAGTGGGTAAGCTGTACTGGGACAGTGAAGACCAGCAAGGTCTTTCAGGGCTGGCAGCTTCCTTGTGGGAGAAGGAGCCGGACGTTTGCCTTTTCGGAAAGGGGCTCTGCCGAGAACGAGCACCGTGAGATGTTCTGTCTGTGGGGAAGCACAGATCCCCAGTGCTGTTGTGCCTGCGGATAGGCTGCACGGGGACGGTGAGGACCAGCAAGAGCTTTCAGCGCTGGCAGCTTCCTTGTGGGAGAAGGAGCCGGACGTTTGTCTTTTCGGAAACGGTCTCTGCCGAGAACGAGTGCCGCGAGCTGTGCTGTCTGTGGGAAAGCACCGATCCCCAGTGCTGTTGTGCCTGCGGATAGGCTGCACGGGGACAGTGAAGAACAGCAAGAGCTTTCAGGGCAGGTAGCTTCCTTGTGGGAGAAGGAGCCGGACGTTTGCCTTTTCGAAAAGAAGCTCTGCAGAGATCGAGCGCCGTGACGTGTACCGTGCCTGGGCAAGTACAGATGCCCAGTGCTGTTGTGCCAGTGGGTAAGCTGTACTGGGACAGTGAAGACCAGCAAGGTCTTTCAGGGCTGGCAGCTTCCTTGTGGGAGAAGGAGCCCGACGTTTGCCTTTTCGGAAACGGGCTCTGCTGAGAACAAGCACCGTGACATGTGCTGTCTGTGGGGAAGCACAGATGCCCAGTGCTGTTGTGCCTGTGGATAGGATGCACGGGGAGGGTGAAGACCAGCAAGAGCTTTCAGAGCTGGCAGCTTCCTTGTGGGAGAAGGAGCCGGACGTATGCCTTTTCGGAAACGGGCTCTGCCGAGAACGAGCACCGTGAGATGTGCTGTCTGTGGGAAAGCACAGACGCCCAGTGCTGGTGTGCCTGCGGATAGGCTGCGCGGGGACAGTGAAGACGAGCAAGAGCTTTCAGAGCTGGCAGCTTCCTTGTGAGAGTAGGAGCCGGACGTTTGCCTTTTCGAAAAGAAGTTCTGCAGAGATCGAGCGCCGTGACGTGTACCGTGCCTGGGCAAGTACAGATGCCCAGTGCTGTTGTGCCAGTGGGTAAGCTGTACTGGGACAGTGAAGACCAGCAAGGTCTTTCAGGGCTGGCAGCTTCCTTGTGGGAGAAGGAGCCGGACGTTTGTCTTTTCGGAAAGGCGCTATGTCGAGAACGAGCACCGTGAGATGTGCTGTCTGTGGGAAAGCACAGACGCCCACTGCTGTTGTGCCTGTGGATAGGCTGCGCGGGGACAGTGAAGACGAGCAAGAGCTTTCAGAGCTGGCAGCTTCCTTGTGAGAGAAGTAGCCGGACGTTTGCCTTTTCGAAAAGAAGCTCTGCAGAGATCGAGCGCCGTGACGTGTACCGTGCCTGGGCAAGTACAGATGCCCAGTGCTGTTGTGCCAGTGGGTAAGCTGTACTGAGACAGTGAAGACCAGCAAGGTCTTTCAGGGCTGGCAGCTTCCTTGTGGGAGAAGGAGCCGGACGTTTGCCTTTTCGGAAAGGGGCTCTGCCGAGAACGAGCACCGTGAGATGTGCTGTCTGTGGGGAAGCACAGATGCCCAGTGCTGTTGTGCCTGTGGATAGGATGCACGGGGAGGGTGAAGACCAGCAAGATCTTTCAGCGCTGGCAGCTTCCTTGTGGGAGAAGGAGCCGGACGTATGCCTTTTCGGAAACGGGCTCTGCCGAGAACGTGCACCGTGAGATGTGCTGTCTGTGGGGAAGCAGAGATCCCCAGTTCTGTTGTGCCAGTGGGTAAGCTGTACTGGGACAGTGAAGACAAGCAAGAGCTTTCAGGGCAGGTAGCTTCCTTGTGGGAGAAGGAGCCGGACGTTTGCCTTTTCGAAAAGAAGCTCTGCAGAGATCGAGCGCCGTGACTTGTACCGTGCCTGGGCAAGTACAGATGCCCAGTGCTGTTGTGCCAGTGGGTAAGCTGTACTGGGACAGTGAAGACGAGTAAGGTCTTTCAGGGCTGGCAGCTTCCTTGTGGGAGAAGGAGCCGGACGTTTGCCTTTTCGGAAACGGGCTCTGCCGAGAACAAGCACCGTGACATGTGCTGTCTGTGGGAAAGCACAGATGCCCAGTGCTGTTGTGCCTGTGGATAGGATGCACGGGGAGGGTGAAGACCAGCAAGAGCTTTCAGCGCTGGCAGCTTCCTTGTGGGAGAAGGAGCCGGACGTATGCCTTTTCGGAAACGGGCTCTGCCGAGAACGTGCACCGTGAGATGTGCTGTCTGTGGGGAAGCAGAGATCCCCAGTTCTGTTGTGCCAGTGGGTAAGCTGTACTGGGACAGTGAAGACAAGCAAGAGCTTTCAGGGCAGGTAGCTTCCTTGTGGGAGAAGGAGCCGGACGTTTGCCTTTTCGAAAAGAAGCTCTGCAGAGATCCAGCGCCGTGACTTGTACCGTGCCTGGGCAAGTACAGATGCCCAGTGCTGTTGTGCCAGTGGGTAAGCTGTACTGGGACAGTGAAGACGAGTAAGGTCTTTCAGGGCTGGCAGCTTCCTTGTGGGAGAAGGAGCCAGACGTTTGCCTTTTCGGAAACGGGCTCTGCCGAGAACAAGCACCGTGACATGTGCTGTCTGTGGGAAAGCACAGATGCCCAGTGCTGTTGTGCCAGTGGGTAAGCTGTACTGGGACAGTGAAGACCAGCAAGAGCTTTCAGGGCTGGCAGCTTCCTTGTGGGAGAAGGAGCCGGACGTTTGCCTTTTCGGAAAGGGGCTCTGCCGAGAACGAGCACCGTGAGATGTTCTGTCTGTGGGGAAGCACAGATCCCCAGTGCTGTTGTGCCTGCGGATAGGCTGCACGGGGACGGTGAGGACCAGCAAGATCTTTCAGCGCTGGCAGCTTCCTTGTGGGAGAAGGAGCCGGACGTTTGTCTTTTCGGAAACGGTCTCTGCCGAGAACGAGTGCCGCGAGCTGTGCTGTCTGTGGGAAAGCACCGATCCCCAGTGCTGTTGTGCCTGCGGATAGGCTGCACGGGGACAGTGAAGAACAGCAAGAGCTTTCAGGGCAGGTAGCTTCCTTGTGGGAGAAGGAGCCGGACGTTTGCCTTTTCGAAAAGAAGCTCTGCAGAGATCGAGCGCCGTGACTTGTACCGTGCCTGGGCAAGTACAGATGCCCAGTGCTGTTGTGCCAGTGGGTAAGCTGTACTGGGACAGTGAAGACGAGCAAGGTCTTTCAGGGCTGGCAGCTTCCTTGTGGGAGAAGGAGCCGGACGTTTGCCTTTTCGGAAACGGGCTCTGCCGAGAACGAGCACCGTGAGATGCGCTTTCTGTTCGAAAGCAGAGATGCCCAGTGCTGTTGTGCCTGTGGATAGGATGCACAGGGACAGTGAAGACCAGCAAGGTATTTCAGGGCAGGTACCTTCCTTGTGGGAGAAGGAGCCGGACGTTTGCCTTTTCGGAAAGGGGCTCTGCCGAGAACGAGCACCGTGAGATGTTCTGTCTGTGGGGAAGCACAGATGCCCAGTGCTGTTGTGCCTGCGGATAGGCTGCACGGGGACGGTGAGGACCAGGAAGAGCTTTCAGCGCTGGCAGCTTCCTTGTGGGAGAAGGAGCTGGACGTTTGTCTTTTCGGAAAGGGGCTCTGCCGAGAACGAGTGCCGCGAGCTGTGCTGTCTGTGGGAAAGCACCGATCCCCAGTGCTGTTGTGCCTGCGGATAGGCTGCACGGGGACAGTGAAGAACAGCAAGAGCTTTCAGGGCAGGTAGCTTCCTTGTGGGGGAAGGAGCCGGACGTTTGCCTTTTCGAAAAGAAGCTCTGCAGAGATCGAGCGCCGTGACTTGTACCGTGCCTGGGCAAGTACAGATGCCCAGTGCTGTTGTGCCAGTGGGTAAGCTGTACTGGGACAGTGAAGACCAGCAAGGTCTTTCAGGGCTGGCAGCTTCCTTGTGGGAGAAGGAGCCGGACGTTTGCCTTTTCGGAAAGGCGCTATGTCGAGAACGAGCACCGTGAGATGTGCTGTCTGTGGGGAAGCACAGATGCCCAGTGCTGATGTGCCTGTGGATAGGCTGCGCGGGGACAGTGAAGACGAGCAAGAGCTTTCAGCGCTGGCAGCTTCCTTGTGGGAGAAGGAGCCGGACGTATGCCTTTTCGGAAACGGGCTCTGCCGAGAACAAGCACCGTGACATGTGCTGTCTGTGGGGAAGCACAGATGCCCAGTGCTGTTGTGCCAGTGGGTAAGCTGTACTGGGACGGTGAAGACCAGCAAGAGCTTTCAGGGCTGGCAGCTTCCTTGTGGGAGAAGGAGCCGGACGTTTGCCTTTTTGGAAAGGGGCTCTGCCGAGAACGAGCACCGTGAGATGTGCTGTCTGTGGGAAAGCACAGACGCCCACTGCTGTTGTGCCTGTGGATAGGCTGCGCGGGGACAGTGAAGACGAGTAAGAGCTTTCAGAGCTGGCAGCTTCCTTGTGAGAGAAGGAGCCGGACGTTTGCCTTTTCGAAAAGAAGCTCTGCAGAGATCGAGCGCCGTGACGTGTACCGTGCCTGGGCAAGTACAGATGCCCAGTGCTGTTGTGCCAGTGGGTAAGCTGTACTGGGACAGTGAAGACCAGCAAGGTCTTTCAGGGCTGGCAGCTTCCTTGTGGGAGAAGGAGCCGGACGTTTGCCTTTTCGGAAAGGGGCTCTGCCGAGAACGAGCACCGTGAGATGTTCTGTCTGTGGGGAAGCACAGATCCCCAGTGCTGTTGTGCCTGCGGATAGGCTGCACGGGGACGGTGAGGACCAGCAAGATCTTTCAGCGCTGGCAGCTTCCTTGTGGGAGAAGGAGCCGGACGTTTGTCTTTTCGGAAACGGTCTCTGCCGAGAACGAGTGCCGCGAGCTGTGCTGTCTGTGGGAAAGCACCGATCCCCAGTGCTGTTGTGCCTGCGGATAGGCTGCACGGGGACAGTGAAGAACAGCAAGAGCTTTCAGGGCAGGTAGCTTCCTTGTGGGGGAAGGAGCCGGACGTTTGCCTTTTCGAAAAGAAGCTCTGCAGAGATCGAGCGCCGTGACTTGTACCGTGCCTCGGCAAGTACAGATGCCCAGTGCTGTTGTGCCAGTGGGTAAGCTGTACTGGGACAGTGAAGACGAGCAAGGTCTTTCAGGGCTGGCAGCTTCCTTGTGGGAGAAGGAGCCGGACGTTTGCCTTTTCGGAAACGGGCTCTGCCGAGAACAAGCACCGTGACATGTGCTGTCTGTGGGGAAGCACAGATGCCCAGTGCTGTTGTGCCTGTGGATAGGATGCACGGGGAGGGTGAAGACCAGCAAGAGCTTTCAGAGCTGGCAGCTTCCTTGTGGGAGAAGGAGCCGGACGTATGCCTTTTCGGAAACGGGCTCTGCCGAGAACGAGCACCGTGAGATGTGCTGTCTGTGGGAAAGCACAGACGCCCAGTGCTGGTGTGCCTGCGGATAGGCTGCGCGGGGACAGTGAAGACGAGCAAGAGCTTTCAGAGCTGGCAGCTTCCTTGTGAGAGTAGGAGCCGGACGTTTGCCTTTTCGAAAAGAAGTTCTGCAGAGATCGAGCGCCGTGACGTGTACCGTGCCTGGGCAAGTACAGATGCCCAGTGCTGTTGTGCCAGTGGGTAAGCTGTACTGGGACAGTGAAGACCAGCAAGGTCTTTCAGGGCTGGCAGCTTCCTTGTGGGAGAAGGAGCCGGACGTTTGCCTTTTCGGAAAGGCGCTATGTCGAGAACGAGCACCGTGAGATGTGCTTTCTGTTCGAAAGCAGAGATGCCCAGTGCTGTTGTGCCTGTGGATAGGATGCGCGGGGACAGTGAAGACCAGCAAGGTCTTTCAGGGCTGGCAGCTTCCTTGTGGGAGAAGGAGCCGGACGTTTGCCTTTTCGAAAAGAAGCTCTGCAGAGATCGAGCGCCGTGACGTGTACCGTGCCTGGGCAAGTACAGATGCCCAGTGCTGTTGTGCCAGTGGGTAAGCTGTACTGAGACAGTGAAGACCAGCAAGGTCTTTCAGGGCTGGCAGCTTCCTTGTGGGAGAAGGAGCCGGACGTTTGCCTTTTCGGAAATGGGCTCTGCCGAGAACAAGCACCGTGACATGTGCTGTCTGTGGGGAAGCACAGATGCCCAGTGCTGTTGTGCCTGTGGATAGGATGCGCGGGGAGGGTGAAGACCAGCAAGAGCTTTCAGCGCTGGCAGCTTCCTTGTGGGAGAAGGAGCCGGACGTATGCCTTTTCGGAAACGGGCTCTGCCGAGAACGTGCACCGTGAGATGTGCTGTCTGTGGGGAAGCAGAGATCCCCAGTTCTGTTGTGCCAGTGGGTAAGCTGTACTGGGACAGTGAAGACAAGCAAGAGCTTTCAGGGCAGGTAGCTTCCTTGTGGGAGAAGGAGCCGGACGTTTGCCTTTTCGAAAAGAAGCTCTGCAGAGATCGAGCGCCGTGACTTGTACCGTGCCTGGGCAAGTACAGATGCCCAGTGCTGTTGTGCCAGTGGGTAAGCTGTACTGGGACAGTGAAGACGAGTAAGGTCTTTCAGGGCTGGCAGCTTCCTTGTGGGAGAAGGAGCCAGACGTTTGCCTTTTCGGAAACGGGCTCTGCCGAGAACAAGCACCGTGACATGTGCTGTCTGTGGGAAAGCACAGATGCCCAGTGCTGTTGTGCCAGTGGGTAAGCTGTACTGGGACAGTGAAGACCAGCAAGAGCTTTCAGGGCTGGCAGCTTCCTTGTGGGAGAAGGAGCCGGACGTTTGCCTTTTCGGAAAGGGGCTCTGCCGAGAACGAGCACCGTGAGATGTTCTGTCTGTGGGGAAGCACAGATCCCCAGTGCTGTTGTGCCTGCGGATAGGCTGCACGGGGACGGTGAGGACCAGCAAGAGCTTTCAGCGCTGGCAGCTTCCTTGTGGGAGAAGGAGCTGGACGTTTGTCTTTTCGGAAACGGTCTCTGCCGAGAACGAGTGCCGCGAGCTGTGCTGTCTATGGGAAAGCACCGATCCCCAGTGCTGTTGTGCCTGCGGATAGGCTGCACGGGGACAGTGAAGAACAGCAAGATCTTTCAGGGCAGGTAGCTTCCTTGTGGGAGAAGGAGCCGGACGTTTGCCTTTTCGAAAAGAAGCTCTGCATAGATCGAGCGCCGTGACTTGTACCGTGCCTGGGCAAGTACAGATGCCCAGTGCTGTTGTGCCAGTGGGTAAGCTGTACTGGGACAGTGAAGACCAGCAAGGTATTTCAGGGCTGGCAGCTTCCTTGTGGGAGAAGGAGCCGGACGTTTGCCTTTTCGGAAACGGGCTCTGCCGAGAAAGAGCACCGTGAGATGTTCTGTCTGTGGGGAAGCACAGATGCCCAGTGCTGTTGTGCCTGCGGATAGGCTGCACGGGGAGGGTGAGGACCAGCAAGAGCTTTCAGGGCTGGCAGCTTCCTTGTGGGAGAAGGAGCTGGACGTTTGCCTTTTCGGAAAGGGGCTCTGCCGAGAACGAGCACCGTGAGATGCGCTTTCTGTTCGAAAGCAGAGATGCCCAGTGCTGTTGTGCCTGTGGATAGGATGCACAGGGACAGTGAAGACCAGCAAGAGCTTTCAGGGCAGGTAGCTTCCTTGTGGGAGAAGGAGCCGGACGTTTGCCTTTTCGGAAAGGGGCTCTGCCGAGAACGAGCACCGTGAGATGTTCTGTCTGTGGGGAAGCACAGATGCCCAGTGCTGTTGTGCCTGCGGATAGGCTGCACGGGGACGGTGAGGACCAGGAAGAGCTTTCAGCGCTGGCAGCTTCCTTGTGGGAGAAGGAGCTGGACCTTTGTCTTTTCGGAAACGGTCTCTGCCGAGAACGAGTGCCGCGAGCTGTGCTGTCTGTGGGAAAGCACCGATCCCCAGTGCTGTTGTGCCTGCGGATAGGCTGCACGGGGACAGTGAAGAACAGCAAGAGCTTTCAGGGCAGGTAGCTTCCTTGTGGGAGAAGGAGCCGGACGTTTGCCTTTTCGAAAAGAAGCTCTGCAGAGATCGAGCGCCGTGACTTGTACCGTGCCTGGGCAAGTACAGATGCCCAGTGCTGTTGTGCCAGTGGGTAAGCTGTACTGGGACAGTGAAGACCAGCAAGGTCTTTCAGGGCTGGCAGCTTCCTTGTGGGAGAAGGAGCCCGACGTTTGCCTTTTCGGAAACGGGCTCTGCTGAGAACAAGCACCGTGACATGTGCTGTCTGTGGGGAAGCACAGATGCCCAGTGCTGTTGTGCCTGTGGATAGGATGCACGGGGAGGGTGAAGACCAGCAAGAGCTTTCAGAGCTGGCAGCTTCCTTGTGGGAGAAGGAGCCGGACGTATGCCTTTTCGGAAACGGGCTCTGCCGAGAACGAGCACCGTGAGATGTGCTGTCTGTGGGAAAGCACAGACGCCCAGTGCTGGTGTGCCTGCGGATAGGCTGCGCGGGGACAGTGAAGACGAGCAAGAGCTTTCAGAGCTGGCAGCTTCCTTGTGAGAGTAGGAGCCGGACGTTTGCCTTTTCGAAAAGAAGTTCTGCAGAGATCGAGCGCCGTGACGTGTACCGTGCCTGGGCAAGTACAGATGCCCAGTGCTGTTGTGCCAGTGGGTAAGCTGTACTGGGACAGTGAAGACCAGCAAGGTCTTTCAGGGCTGGCAGCTTCCTTGTGGGAGAAGGAGCCGGACGTTTGCCTTTTCGGAAAGGCGCTATGTCGAGAACGAGCACCGTGAGATGTGCTGTCTGTGGGAAAGCACAGACGCCCACTGCTGTTGTGCCTGCGGATAGGCTGCGCGGGGACGGTGAGGACCAGCAAGAGCTTTCAGGGCTGGCAGCTTCCTTGTGGGAGAAGGAGCCGGACGTTTGCCTTTTCGAAAAGAAGCTCTGCAGAGATCGAGCGCCGTGACGTGTACCGTGCCTGGGCAAGTACAGATGCCCAGTGCTGTTGTGCCAGTGGGTAAGCTGTACTGGGACAGTGAAGACCTGCAAGAGCTTTCAGGGCTGGCAGCTTCCTTGTGGGAGAAGGAGCTGGACGTTTGTCTTTTCGGAAACGGTCTCTGCCGAGAACGAGTGCCGCGAGCTGTGCTGTCTGTGGGAAAGCACCGATCCCCAGTGCTGTTGTGCCTGCGGATAGGCTGCACGGGGAGGGTGAAGACCAGCAAGAGCTTTCAGCGCTGGCAGCTTCTTTGTGGGAGAAGGAGCCGGACGTATGCCTTTTCGGAAACGGGCTCTGTCGAGAACGTGCACCGTGAGATGTGCTGTCTGTGGGGAAGCACAGATGCCCAGTGCTGTTGTGCCAGTGGGTAAGCTGTACTGGGACGGTGAGGACCAGCAAGAGCTTTCAGGGCTGGCAGCTTCCTTGTGGAAGAAGGAGCCGGACGTTTGCCTTTTCGGAAAGGGGCTCTGCCGAGAACAAGCACCGTGACATGTGCTGTCTGTGGGGAAGCACAGATGCCCAGTGCTGTTGTGCCTGTGGATAGGATGCATGGGGAGGGTGAAGACCAGCAAGAGCTTTCAGGGCTGGCAGCTTCCTTGTGGGAGAAGGAGCCGGACGTATGCCTTTTCGGAAACGGGCTCTGCCGAGAACAAGCACCGTGACATGTGCTGTCTGTGGGGAAGCACAGATGCCCAGTGCTGTTGTGCCTGTGGATAGGATGCACGGGGAGGGTGAAGACCAGCAAGAGCTTTCAGAGCTGGCAGCTTCCTTGTGGGAGAAGGAGCCGGACGTATGCCTTTTCGGAAACGGGCTCTGCCGAGAACGAGCACCGTGAGATGTGCTGTCTGTGGGAAAGCACAGACGCCCAGTGCTGGTGTGCCTGCGGATAGGCTGCGCGGGGACAGTGAAGACGAGCAAGAGCTTTCAGAGCTGGCAGCTTCCTTGTGAGAGTAGGAGCCGGACGTTTGCCTTTTCGGAAAGGCGCTATGTCGAGAACGAGCACCGTGAGATGTGCTTTCTGTTCGAAAGCAGAGATGCCCAGTGCTGTTGTGCCTGTGGATAGGATGCGCGGGGACAGTGAAGACCAGCAAGGTCTTTCAGGGCTGGCAGCTTCCTTGTGGGAGAAGGAGCCGGACGTTTGCCTTTTCGAAAAGAAGCTCTGCAGAGATCGAGCGCCGTGACGTGTACCGTGCCTGGGCAAGTACAGATGCCCAGTGCTGGTGTGCCAGTGGGTAAGCTGTACTGAGACAGTGAAGACCAGCAAGGTCTTTCAGGGCTGGCAGCTTCCTTGTGGGAGAAGGAGCCGGACGTTTGCCTTTTCGGAAATGGGCTCTGCCGAGAACAAGCACCGTGACATGTGCTGTCTGTGGGGAAGCACAGATGCCCAGTGCTGTTGTGCCTGTGGATAGGATGCGCGGGGAGGGTGAAGACCAGCAAGAGCTTTCAGCGCTGGCAGCTTCCTTGTGGGAGAAGGAGCCGGACGTATGCCTTTTCGGAAACGGGCTCTGCCGAGAACGTGCACCGTGAGATGTGCTGTCTGTGGGGAAGCAGAGATCCCCAGTTCTGTTGTGCCAGTGGGTAAGCTGTACTGGGACAGTGAAGACAAGCAAGAGCTTTCAGGGCAGGTAGCTTCCTTGTGGGAGAAGGAGCCGGACGTTTGCCTTTTCGAAAAGAAGCTCTGCAGAGATCGAGCGCTGTGACTTGTACCGTGCCTGGGCAAGTACAGATGCCCAGTGCTGTTGTGCCAGTGAGTAAGCTGTACTGGGACAGTGAAGACGAGTAAGGTCTTTCAGGGCTGGCAGCTTCCTTGTGGGAGAAGGAGCCAGACGTTTGCCTTTTCGGAAACGGGCTCTGCCGAGAACAAGCACCGTGACATGTGCTGTCTGTGGGAAAGCACAGATGCCCAGTGCTGTTGTGCCAGTGGGTAAGCTGTACTGGGACAGTGAAGACCAGCAAGAGCTTTCAGGGCTGGCAGCTTCCTTGTGGGAGAAGGAGCCGGACGTTTGCCTTTTCGGAAAGGGGCTCTGCCGAGAACGAGCACCGTGAGATGTTCTGTCTGTGGGGAAGCACAGATCCCCAGTGCTGTTGTGCCTGCGGATAGGCTGCACGGGGACGGTGAGGACCAGCAAGAGCTTTCAGCGCTGGCAGCTTCCTTGTGGGAGAAGGAGCTGGACGTTTGTCTTTTCGGAAACGGTCTCTGCCGAGAACGAGTGCCGCGAGCTGTGCTGTCTATGGGAAAGCACCGATCCCCAGTGCTGTTGTGCCTGCGGATAGGCTGCACGGGGACAGTGAAGAACAGCAAGATCTTTCAGGGCAGGTAGCTTCCTTGTGGGAGAAGGAGCCGGACGTTTGCCTTTTCGAAAAGAAGCTCTGCATAGATCGAGCGCCGTGACTTGTACCGTGCCTGGGCAAGTACAGATGCCCAGTGCTGTTGTGCCAGTGGGTAAGCTGTACTGGGACAGTGAAGACCAGCAAGGTATTTCAGGGCTGGCAGCTTCCTTGTGGGAGAAGGAGCCGGACGTTTGCCTTTTCGGAAACGGGCTCTGCCGAGAACGAGCACCGTGAGATGTTCTGTCTGTGGGGAAGCACAGATGCCCAGTGCTGTTGTGCCTGCGGATAGGCTGCACGGGGAGGGTGAGGACCAGCAAGAGCTTTCAGGGCTGGCAGCTTCCTTGTGGGAGAAGGAGCTGGACGTTTGCCTTTTCGGAAAGGGGCTCTGCCGAGAACGAGCACCGTGAGATGCGCTTTCTGTTCGAAAGCAGAGATGCCCAGTGCTGTTGTGCCTGTGGATAGGATGCACAGGGACAGTGAAGACCAGCAAGGTCTTTCAGGGCTGGCAGCTTCCTTGTGGGAGAAGGAGCCGGACGTTTGCCTTTTCGGAAAGGGGCTCTGCCGAGAACGAGCACCGTGAGATGTTCTGTCTGTGGGGAAGCACAGATGCCCAGTGCTGTTGTGCCTGCGGATAGGCTGCACGGGGACGGTGAGGACCAGGAAGAGCTTTCAGCGCTGGCAGCTTCCTTGTGGGAGAAGGAGCTGGACCTTTGTCTTTTCGGAAACGGTCTCTGCCGAGAACGAGTGCCGCGAGCTGTGCTGTCTGTGGGAAAGCACCGATCCCCAGTGCTGTTGTGCCTGCGGATAGGCTGCACGGGGACAGTGAAGAACAGCAAGAGCTTTCAGGGCAGGTAGCTTCCTTGTGGGAGAAGGAGCCGGACGTTTGCCTTTTCGAAAAGAAGCTCTGCAGAGATCGAGCGCCGTGACTTGTACCGTGCCTGGGCAAGTACAGATGCCCAGTGCTGTTGTGCCAGTGGGTAAGCTGTACTGGGACAGTGAAGACCAGCAAGGTCTTTCAGGGCTGGCAGCTTCCTTGTGGGAGAAGGAGCCCGACGTTTGCCTTTTCGGAAACGGGCTCTGCTGAGAACAAGCACCGTGACATGTGCTGTCTGTGGGGAAGCACAGATGCCCAGTGCTGTTGTGCCTGTGGATAGGATGCACGGGGAGGGTGAAGACCAGCAAGAGCTTTCAGAGCTGGCAGCTTCCTTGTGGGAGAAGGAGCCGGACGTATGCCTTTTCGGAAACGGGCTCTGCCGAGAACGAGCACCGTGAGATGTGCTGTCTGTGGGAAAGCACAGACGCCCAGTGCTGGTGTGCCTGCGGATAGGCTGCGCGGGGACAGTGAAGACGAGCAAGAGCTTTCAGAGCTGGCAGCTTCCTTGTGAGAGTAGGAGCCGGACGTTTGCCTTTTCGAAAAGAAGTTCTGCAGAGATCGAGCGCCGTGACGTGTACCGTGCCTGGGCAAGTACAGATGCCCAGTGCTGTTGTGCCAGTGGGTAAGCTGTACTGGGACAGTGAAGACCAGCAAGGTCTTTCAGGGCTGGCAGCTTCCTTGTGGGAGAAGGAGCCGGACGTTTGCCTTTTCGGAAAGGCGCTATGTCGAGAACGAGCACCGTGAGATGTGCTTTCTGTTCGAAAGCAGAGATGCCCAGTGCTGTTGTGCCTGTGGATAGGATGCGCGGGGACAGTGAAGACCAGCAAGGTCTTTCAGGGCTGGCAGCTTCCTTGTGGGAGAAGGAGCCGGACGTTTGCCTTTTCGAAAAGAAGCTCTGCAGAGATCGAGCGCCGTGACGTGTACCGTGCCTGGGCAAGTACAGATGCCCAGTGCTGGTGTGCCAGTGGGTAAGCTGTACTGAGACAGTGAAGACCAGCAAGGTCTTTCAGGGCTGGCAGCTTCCTTGTGGGAGAAGGAGCCGGACGTTTGCCTTTTCGGAAATGGGCTCTGCCGAGAACAAGCACCGTGACATGTGCTGTCTGTGGGGAAGCACAGATGCCCAGTGCTGTTGTGCCTGTGGATAGGATGCGCGGGGAGGGTGAAGACCAGCAAGAGCTTTCAGCGCTGGCAGCTTCCTTGTGGGAGAAGGAGCCGGACGTATGCCTTTTCGGAAACGGGCTCTGCCGAGAACGTGCACCGTGAGATGTGCTGTCTGTGGGGAAGCAGAGATCCCCAGTTCTGTTGTGCCAGTGGGTAAGCTGTACTGGGACAGTGAAGACAAGCAAGAGCTTTCAGGGCAGGTAGCTTCCTTGTGGGAGAAGGAGCCGGACGTTTGCCTTTTCGAAAAGAAGCTCTGCAGAGATCGAGCGCCGTGACTTGTACCGTGCCTGGGCAAGTACAGATGCCCAGTGCTGTTGTGCCAGTGGGTAAGCTGTACTGGGACAGTGAAGACGAGTAAGGTCTTTCAGGGCTGGCAGCTTCCTTGTGGGAGAAGGAGCCAGACGTTTGCCTTTTCGGAAACGGGCTCTGCCGAGAACAAGCACCGTGACATGTGCTGTCTGTGGGAAAGCACAGATGCCCAGTGCTGTTGTGCCAGTGGGTAAGCTGTACTGGGACAGTGAAGACCAGCAAGAGCTTTCAGGGCTGGCAGCTTCCTTGTGGGAGAAGGAGCCGGACGTTTGCCTTTTCGGAAAGGGGCTCTGCCGAGAACGAGCACCGTGAGATGTTCTGTCTGTGGGGAAGCACAGATCCCCAGTGCTGTTGTGCCTGCGGATAGGCTGCACGGGGACGGTGAGGACCAGCAAGAGCTTTCAGCGCTGGCAGCTTCCTTGTGGGAGAAGGAGCTGGACGTTTGTCTTTTCGGAAACGGTCTCTGCCGAGAACGAGTGCCGCGAGCTGTGCTGTCTATGGGAAAGCACCGATCCCCAGTGCTGTTGTGCCTGCGGATAGGCTGCACGGGGACAGTGAAGAACAGCAAGATCTTTCAGGGCAGGTAGCTTCCTTGTGGGAGAAGGAGCCGGACGTTTGCCTTTTCGAAAAGAAGCTCTGCATAGATCGAGCGCCGTGACTTGTACCGTGCCTGGGCAAGTACAGATGCCCAGTGCTGTTGTGCCAGTGGGTAAGCTGTACTGGGACAGTGAAGACCAGCAAGGTATTTCAGGGCTGGCAGCTTCCTTGTGGGAGAAGGAGCCGGACGTTTGCCTTTTCGGAAACGGGCTCTGCCGAGAAAGAGCACCGTGAGATGTTCTGTCTGTGGGGAAGCACAGATGCCCAGTGCTGTTGTGCCTGCGGATAGGCTGCACGGGGAGGGTGAGGACCAGCAAGAGCTTTCAGGGCTGGCAGCTTCCTTGTGGGAGAAGGAGCTGGACGTTTGCCTTTTCGGAAAGGGGCTCTGCCGAGAACGAGCACCGTGAGATGCGCTTTCTGTTCGAAAGCAGAGATGCCCAGTGCTGTTGTGCCTGTGGATAGGATGCACAGGGACAGTGAAGACCAGCAAGAGCTTTCAGGGCAGGTAGCTTCCTTGTGGGAGAAGGAGCCGGACGTTTGCCTTTTCGGAAAGGGGCTCTGCCGAGAACGAGCACCGTGAGATGTTCTGTCTGTGGGGAAGCACAGATGCCCAGTGCTGTTGTGCCTGCGGATAGGCTGCACGGGGACGGTGAGGACCAGGAAGAGCTTTCAGCGCTGGCAGCTTCCTTGTGGGAGAAGGAGCTGGACCTTTGTCTTTTCGGAAACGGTCTCTGCCGAGAACGAGTGCCGCGAGCTGTGCTGTCTGTGGGAAAGCACCGATCCCCAGTGCTGTTGTGCCTGCGGATAGGCTGCACGGGGACAGTGAAGAACAGCAAGAGCTTTCAGGGCAGGTAGCTTCCTTGTGGGAGAAGGAGCCGGACGTTTGCCTTTTCGAAAAGAAGCTCTGCAGAGATCGAGCGCCGTGACTTGTACCGTGCCTGGGCAAGTACAGATGCCCAGTGCTGTTGTGCCAGTGGGTAAGCTGTACTGGGACAGTGAAGACCAGCAAGGTCTTTCAGGGCTGGCAGCTTCCTTGTGGGAGAAGGAGCCCGACGTTTGCCTTTTCGGAAACGGGCTCTGCTGAGAACAAGCACCGTGACATGTGCTGTCTGTGGGGAAGCACAGATGCCCAGTGCTGTTGTGCCTGTGGATAGGATGCACGGGGAGGGTGAAGACCAGCAAGAGCTTTCAGAGCTGGCAGCTTCCTTGTGGGAGAAGGAGCCGGACGTATGCCTTTTCGGAAACGGGCTCTGCCGAGAACGAGCACCGTGAGATGTGCTGTCTGTGGGAAAGCACAGACGCCCAGTGCTGGTGTGCCTGCGGATAGGCTGCGCGGGGACAGTGAAGACGAGCAAGAGCTTTCAGAGCTGGCAGCTTCCTTGTGAGAGTAGGAGCCGGACGTTTGCCTTTTCGAAAAGAAGTTCTGCAGAGATCGAGCGCCGTGACGTGTACCGTGCCTGGGCAAGTACAGATGCCCAGTGCTGTTGTGCCAGTGGGTAAGCTGTACTGGGACAGTGAAGACCAGCAAGGTCTTTCAGGGCTGGCAGCTTCCTTGTGGGAGAAGGAGCCGGACGTTTGCCTTTTCGGAAAGGCGCTATGTCGAGAACGAGCACCGTGAGATGTGCTGTCTGTGGGAAAGCACAGACGCCCACTGCTGTTGTGCCTGTGGATAGGCTGCGCGGGGACTGTGAAGACGAGCAAGAGCTTTCAGAGCTGGCAGCTTCCTTGTGAGAGAAGGAGCCGGACGTTTGCCTTTTCGAAAAGAAGCTCTGCAGAGATCGAGCGCCGTGACGTGTACCGTGCCTGGGCAAGTACAGATGCCCAGTGCTGTTGTGCCAGTGGGTAAGCTGTACTGGGACAGTGAGGACCAGGAAGAGCTTTCAGCGCTGGCAGCTTCCTTGTGGGAGAAGGAGCTGGACGTTTTTCTTTTCGGAAACGGTCTCTGCCGAGAACGAGTGCCGCGAGCTGTGCTGTCTGTGGGAAAGCACAGATGCCCAGTGCTGTTGTGCCTGCGGATAGGCTGCACGGGGACGGTGAGGACCAGCAAGAGCTTTCAGGGCAGGTAGCTTCCTTGTGGGAGAAGGAGCCGGACGTTTGCCTTTTCGAAAAGAAGCTCTGCAGAGATCGAGCGCCGTGACGTGTACCGTGCCTGGGCAAGCACAGATGCCCAGTGCTGTTGTGCCAGTCGGTAAGCTGTACTGGGACAGTGAAGACCAGCAAGAGCTTTCAGGGCTGGCAGCTTCCTTGTGGGAGAAGGAGCCGGACGTTTGCCTTTTCGGAAAGGGGCTCTGCCGAGAACAAGCACCGTGACATGTGCTGTCTGTGGGGAAGCACAGATGCCCAGTGCTGTTGTGCCTGTGGATAGGATGCATGGGGAGGGTGAAGACCAGCAAGAGCTTTCAGGGCTGGCAGCTTCCTTGTGGGAGAAGGAGCCGGACGTATGCCTTTTCGGAAACGGGCTCTGCCGAGAACAAGCACCGTGACATGTGCTGTCTGTGGGGAAGCACAGATGCCCAGTGCTGTTGTGCCTGTGGATAGGATGCACGGGGAGGGTGAAGACCAGCAAGAGCTTTCAGAGCTGGCAGCTTCCTTGTGGGAGAAGGAGCCGGACGTATGCCTTTTCGGAAACGGGCTCTGCCGAGAACGAGCACCGTGAGATGTGCTGTCTGTGGGAAAGCACAGACGCCCAGTGCTGGTGTGCCTGCGGATAGGCTGCGCGGGGACAGTGAAGACGAGCAAGAGCTTTCAGAGCTGGCAGCTTCCTTGTGAGAGTAGGAGCCGGACGTTTGCCTTTTCGGAAAGGCGCTATGTCGAGAACGAGCACCGTGAGATGTGCTTTCTGTTCGAAAGCAGAGATGCCCAGTGCTGTTGTGCCTGTGGATAGGATGCGCGGGGACAGTGAAGACCAGCAAGGTCTTTCAGGGCTGGCAGCTTCCTTGTGGGAGAAGGAGCCGGACGTTTGCCTTTTCGAAAAGAAGCTCTGCAGAGATCGAGCGCCGTGACGTGTACCGTGCCTGGGCAAGTACAGATGCCCAGTGCTGGTGTGCCAGTGGGTAAGCTGTACTGAGACAGTGAAGACCAGCAAGGTCTTTCAGGGCTGGCAGCTTCCTTGTGGGAGAAGGAGCCGGACGTTTGCCTTTTCGGAAATGGGCTCTGCCGAGAACAAGCACCGTGACATGTGCTGTCTGTGGGGAAGCACAGATGCCCAGTGCTGTTGTGCCTGTGGATAGGATGCGCGGGGAGGGTGAAGACCAGCAAGAGCTTTCAGCGCTGGCAGCTTCCTTGTGGGAGAAGGAGCCGGACGTATGCCTTTTCGGAAACGGGCTCTGCCGAGAACGTGCACCGTGAGATGTGCTGTCTGTGGGGAAGCAGAGATCCCCAGTTCTGTTGTGCCAGTGGGTAAGCTGTACTGGGACAGTGAAGACAAGCAAGAGCTTTCAGGGCAGGTAGCTTCCTTGTGGGAGAAGGAGCCGGACGTTTGCCTTTTCGAAAAGAAGCTCTGCAGAGATCGAGCGCTGTGACTTGTACCGTGCCTGGGCAAGTACAGATGCCCAGTGCTGTTGTGCCAGTGAGTAAGCTGTACTGGGACAGTGAAGACGAGTAAGGTCTTTCAGGGCTGGCAGCTTCCTTGTGGGAGAAGGAGCCAGACGTTTGCCTTTTCGGAAACGGGCTCTGCCGAGAACAAGCACCGTGACATGTGCTGTCTGTGGGAAAGCACAGATGCCCAGTGCTGTTGTGCCAGTGGGTAAGCTGTACTGGGACAGTGAAGACCAGCAAGAGCTTTCAGGGCTGGCAGCTTCCTTGTGGGAGAAGGAGCCGGACGTTTGCCTTTTCGGAAACGGGCTCTGCCGAGAACGAGCACCGTGAGATGTGCTGTCTGTGGGGAAGCACAGATGCCCAGTGCTGTTGTGCCTGCGGATAGGCTGCACGGGGAGGGTGAGGACCAGCAAGAGCTTTCAGGGCTGGCAGCTTCCTTGTGGGAGAAGGAGCTGGACGTTTGCCTTTTCGGAAAGGGGCTCTGCCGAGAACGAGCACCGTGAGATGCGCTTTCTGTTCGAAAGCAGAGATGCCCAGTGCTGTTGTGCCTGTGGATAGGATGCACAGGGACAGTGAAGACCAGCAAGGTCTTTCAGGGCTGGCAGCTTCCTTGTGGGAGAAGGAGCCGGACGTTTGCCTTTTCGGAAAGGGGCTCTGCCGAGAACGAGCACCGTGAGATGTTCTGTCTGTGGGGAAGCACAGATGCCCAGTGCTGTTGTGCCTGCGGATAGGCTGCACGGGGACGGTGAGGACCAGCAAGAGCTTTCAGGGCTGGCAGCTTCCTTGTGGGAGAAGGAGCTGGACCTTTGTCTTTTCGGAAACGGTCTCTGCCGAGAACGAGTGCCGCGAGCTGTGCTGTCTGTGGGAAAGCACCGATCCCCAGTGCTGTTGTGCCTGCGGATAGGCTGCACGGGGACAGTGAAGAACAGCAAGAGCTTTCAGGGCAGGTAGCTTCCTTGTGGGAGAAGGAGCCGGACGTTTGCCTTTTCGAAAAGAAGCTCTGCAGAGATCGAGCGCCGTGACTTGTACCGTGCCTGGGCAAGTACAGATGCCCAGTGCTGTTGTGCCAGTGGGTAAGCTGTACTGGGACAGTGAAGACCAGCAAGAGCTTTCAGGGCTGGCAGCTTCCTTGTGGGAGAAGGAGCCCGACGTTTGCCTTTTCGGAAACGGGCTCTGCTGAGAACAAGCACCGTGACATGTGCTGTCTGTGGGGAAGCACAGATGCCCAGTGCTGTTGTGCCTGTGGATAGGATGCACGGGGAGGGTGAAGACCAGCAAGAGCTTTCAGAGCTGGCAGCTTCCTTGTGGGAGAAGGAGCCGGACGTATGCCTTTTCGGAAACGGGCTCTGCCGAGAACGAGCACCGTGAGATGTGCTGTCTGTGGGAAAGCACAGACGCCCAGTGCTGGTGTGCCTGCGGATAGGCTGCGCGGGGACAGTGAAGACGAGCAAGAGCTTTCAGAGCTGGCAGCTTCCTTGTGAGAGTAGGAGCCGGACGTTTGCCTTTTCGAAAAGAAGTTCTGCAGAGATCGAGCGCCGTGACGTGTACCGTGCCTGGGCAAGTACAGATGCCCAGTGCTGTTGTGCCAGTGGGTAAGCTGTACTGGGACAGTGAAGACCAGCAAGGTCTTTCAGGGCTGGCAGCTTCCTTGTGGGAGAAGGAGCCGGACGTTTGCCTTTTCGGAAAGGCGCTATGTCGAGAACGAGCACCGTGAGATGTGCTGTCTGTGGGAAAGCACAGACGCCCACTGCTGTTGTGCCTGTGGATAGGCTGCGCGGGGACAGTGAAGACGAGCAAGAGCTTTCAGAGCTGGCAGCTTCCTTGTGAGAGAAGTAGCCGGACGTTTGCCTTTTCGAAAAGAAGCTCTGCAGAGATCGAGCGCCGTGACGTGTACCGTGCCTGGGCAAGTACAGATGCCCAGTGCTGTTGTGCCAGTGGGTAAGCTGTACTGGGACAGTGAAGACGAGTAAAGTCTTTCAGGGCTGGCAGCTTCCTTGTGGGAGAAGGAGCCGGACGTTTGCCTTTTCGGAAACGGGCTCTGCCGAGAACAAGCACCGTGACATGTGCTGTCTGTGGGAAAGCACAGATGCCCAGTGCTGTTGTGCCTGTGGATAGGATGCACGGGGAGGGTGAAGACCAGCAAGAGCTTTCAGCGCTGGCAGCTTCCTTGTGGGAGAAGGAGCCGGACGTATGCCTTTTCGGAAACGGGCTCTGCCGAGAACGTGCACCGTGAGATGTGCTGTTTGTGGGGAAGCAGAGATCCCCAGTTCTGTTGTGCCAGTGGGTAAGCTGTACTGGGACAGTGAAGACAAGCAAGAGCTTTCAGGGCAGGTAGCTTCCTTGTGGGAGAAGGAGCCGGACGTTTGCCTTTTCGAAAAGAAGCTCTGCAGAGATCGAGCGCCGTGACTTGTACCGTGCCTGGGCAAGTACAGATGCCCAGTGCTGTTGTGCCAGTGGGTAAGCTGTACTGGGACAGTGAAGACGAGTAAGGTCTTTCAGGGCTGGCAGCTTCCTTGTGGGAGAAGGAGCCAGACGTTTGCCTTTTCGGAAACGGGCTCTGCCGAGAACAAGCACCGTGACATGTGCTGTCTGTGGGAAAGCACAGATGCCCAGTGCTGTTGTGCCAGTGGGTAAGCTGTACTGGGACAGTGAAGACCAGCAAGAGCTTTCAGGGCTGGCAGCTTCCTTGTGGGAGAAGGAGCCGGACGTTTGCCTTTTCGGAAAGGGGCTCTGCCGAGAACGAGCACCGTGAGATGTTCTGTCTGTGGGGAAGCACAGATCCCCAGTGCTGTTGTGCCTGCGGATAGGCTGCACGGGGACGGTGAGGACCAGCAAGAGCTTTCAGCGCTGGCAGCTTCCTTGTGGGAGAAGGAGCCGGACGTTTGTCTTTTCGGAAACGGTCTCTGCCGAGAACGAGTGCCGCGAGCTGTGCTGTCTGTGGGAAAGCACCGATCCCCAGTGCTGTTGTGCCTGCGGATAGGCTGCACGGGGACAGTGAAGAACAGCAAGAGCTTTCAGGGCAGGTAGCTTCCTTGTGGGAGAAGGAGCCGGACGTTTGCCTTTTCGAAAAGAAGCTCTGCAGAGATCGAGCGCCGTGACTTGTACCGTGCCTGGGCAAGTACAGATGCCCAGTGCTGTTGTGCCAGTGGGTAAGCTGTACTGGGACAGTGAAGACGAGCAAGGTCTTTCAGGGCTGGCAGCTTCCTTGTGGGAGAAGGAGCCGGACGTTTGCCTTTTCGGAAACGGGCTCTGCCGAGAACGAGCACCGTGAGATGCGCTTTCTGTTCGAAAGCAGAGATGCCCAGTGCTGTTGTGCCTGTGGATAGGATGCACAGGGACAGTGAAGACCAGCAAGGTATTTCAGGGCAGGTACCTTCCTTGTGGGAGAAGGAGCCGGACGTTTGCCTTTTCGGAAAGGGGCTCTGCCGAGAACGAGCACCGTGAGATGTTCTGTCTGTGGGGAAGCACAGATGCCCAGTGCTGTTGTGCCTGCGGATAGGCTGCACGGGGACGGTGAGGACCAGGAAGAGCTTTCAGCGCTGGCAGCTTCCTTGTGGGAGAAGGAGCTGGACGTTTGTCTTTTCGGAAACGGTCTCTGCCGAGAACGAGTGCCGCGAGCTGTGCTGTCTGTGGGAAAGCACCGATCCCCAGTGCTGTTGTGCCTGCGGATAGGCTGCACGGGGACAGTGAAGAACAGCAAGAGCTTTCAGGGCAGGTAGCTTCCTTGTGGGGGAAGGAGCCGGACGTTTGCCTTTTCGAAAAGAAGCTCTGCAGAGATCGAGCGCCGTGACTTGTACCGTGCCTGGGCAAGTACAGATGCCCAGTGCTGTTGTGCCTGCGGATAGGCTGCACGGGGACAGTGAAGACCAGCAAGGTCTTTCAGGGCTGGCAGCTTCCTTGTGGGAGAAGGAGCCGGACGTTTGCCTTTTCGGAAAGGCGCTATGTCGAGAACGAGCACCGTGAGATGTGCTGTCTGTGGGGAAGCACAGATGCCCAGTGCTGATGTGCCTGTGGATAGGCTGCACGGGGAGGGTGAAGACAAGCAAGAGCTTTCAGCGCTGGCAGCTTCCTTGTGGGAGAAGGAGCCGGACGTATGCCTTTTCGGAAACGGGCTCTGCCGAGAACAAGCACCGTGACATGTGCTGTCTGTGGGGAAGCACAGATGCCCAGTGCTGTTGTGCCAGTGGGTAAGCTGTACTGGGACGGTGAAGACCAGCAAGAGCTTTCAGGGCTGGCAGCTTCCTTGTGGGAGAAGGAGCCGGACGTTTGCCTTTTTGGAAAGGGGCTCTGCCGAGAACGAGCACCGTGAGATGTGCTGTCTGTGGGAAAGCACAGACGCCCACTGCTGTTGTGCCTGTGGATAGGCTGCGCGGGGACAGTGAAGACGAGTAAGAGCTTTCAGAGCTGGCAGCTTCCTTGTGAGAGAAGGAGCCGGACGTTTGCCTTTTCGAAAAGAAGCTCTGCAGAGATCGAGCACCGTGACGTGTACCGTGCCTGGGCAAGTACAGATGCCCAGTGCTGTTGTGCCAGTGGGTAAGCTGTACTGGGACAGTGAAGACCAGCAAGGTCTTTCAGGGCTGGCAGCTTCCTTGTGGGAGAAGGAGCCGGATGTTTGCCTTTTCGGAAAGGGGCTCTGCCGAGAACGAGCACCGTGAGATGTTCTGTCTGTGGGGAAGCACAGATCCCCAGTGCTGTTGTGCCTGCGGATAGGCTGCACGGGGACGGTGAGGACCAGCAAGATCTTTCAGCGCTGGCAGCTTCCTTGTGGGAGAAGGAGCCGGACGTTTGTCTTTTCGGAAACGGTCTCTGCCGAGAACGAGTGCCGCGAGCTGTGCTGTCTGTGGGAAAGCACCGATCCCCAGTGCTGTTGTGCCTGCGGATAGGCTGCACGGGGACAGTGAAGAACAGCAAGAGCTTTCAGGGCAGGTAGCTTCCTTGTGGGGGAAGGAGCCGGACGTTTGCCTTTTCGAAAAGAAGCTCTGCAGAGATCGAGCGCCGTGACTTGTACCGTGCCTGGGCAAGTACAGATGCCCAGTGCTGTTGTGCCAGTGGGTAAGCTGTACTGGGACAGTGAAGACGAGCAAGGTCTTTCAGGGCTGGCAGCTTCCTTGTGGGAGAAGGAGCCGGACGTTTGCCTTTTCGGAAACGGGCTCTGCCGAGAACAAGCACCGTGACATGTGCTGTCTGTGGGGAAGCACAGATGCCCAGTGCTGTTGTGCCTGTGGATAGGATGCACGGGGAGGGTGAAGACCAGCAAGAGCTTTCAGAGCTGGCAGCTTCCTTGTGGGAGAAGGAGCCGGACGTATGCCTTTTCGGAAACGGGCTCTGCCGAGAACGAGCACCGTGAGATGTGCTGTCTGTGGGAAAGCACAGACGCCCAGTGCTGGTGTGCCTGCGGATAGGCTGCGCGGGGACAGTGAAGACGAGCAAGAGCTTTCAGAGCTGGCAGCTTCCTTGTGAGAGTAGGAGCCGGACGTTTGCCTTTTCGAAAAGAAGTTCTGCAGAGATCGAGCGCCGTGACGTGTACCGTGCCTGGGCAAGTACAGATGCCCAGTGCTGTTGTGCCAGTGGGTAAGCTGTACTGGGACAGTGAAGACCAGCAAGGTCTTTCAGGGCTGGCAGCTTCCTTGTGGGAGAAGGAGCCGGACGTTTGCCTTTTCGGAAAGGCGCTATGTCGAGAACGAGCACCGTGAGATGTGCTTTCTGTTCGAAAGCAGAGATGCCCAGTGCTGTTGTGCCTGTGGATAGGATGCGCGGGGACAGTGAAGACCAGCAAGGTCTTTCAGGGCTGGCAGCTTCCTTGTGGGAGAAGGAGCCGGACGTTTGCCTTTTCGAAAAGAAGCTCTGCAGAGATCGAGCGCCGTGACTTGTACCGTGCCTGGGCAAGTACAGATGCCCAGTGCTGTTGTGCCAGTGGGTAAGCTGTACTGAGACAGTGAAGACCAGCAAGGTCTTTCAGGGCTGGCAGCTTCCTTGTGGGAGAAGGAGCCGGACGTTTGCCTTTTCGGAAATGGGCTCTGCCGAGAACAAGCACCGTGACATGTGCTGTCTGTGGGGAAGCACAGATGCCCAGTGCTGTTGTGCCTGTGGATAGGATGCGCGGGGAGGGTGAAGACCAGCAAGAGCTTTCAGCGCTGGCAGCTTCCTTGTGGGAGAAGGAGCCGGACGTATGCCTTTTCGGAAACGGGCTCTGCCGAGAACGTGCACCGTGAGATGTGCTGTCTGTGGGGAAGCAGAGATCCCCAGTTCTGTTGTGCCAGTGGGTAAGCTGTACTGGGACAGTGAAGACAAGCAAGAGCTTTCAGGGCAGGTAGCTTCCTTGTGGGAGAAGGAGCCGGACGTTTGCCTTTTCGAAAAGAAGCTCTGCAGAGATCCAGCGCCGTGACTTGTACCGTGCCTGGGCAAGTACAGATGCCCAGTGCTGTTGTGCCAGTGGGTAAGCTGTACTGGGACAGTGAAGACGAGTAAGGTCTTTCAGGGCTGGCAGCTTCCTTGTGGGAGAAGGAGCCAGACGTTTGCCTTTTCGGAAACGGGCTCTGCCGAGAACAAGCACCGTGACATGTGCTGTCTGTGGGAAAGCACAGATGCCCAGTGCTGTTGTGCCAGTGGGTAAGCTGTACTGGGACAGTGAAGACCAGCAAGAGCTTTCAGGGCTGGCAGCTTCCTTGTGGGAGAAGGAGCCGGACGTTTGCCTTTTCGGAAAGGGGCTCTGCCGAGAACGAGCACCGTGAGATGTTCTGTCTGTGGGGAAGCACAGATCCCCAGTGCTGTTGTGCCTGCGGATAGGCTGCACGGGGACGGTGAGGACCAGCAAGAGCTTTCAGCGCTGGCAGCTTCCTTGTGGGAGAAGGAGCTGGACGTTTGTCTTTTCGGAAACGGTCTCTGCCGAGAACGAGTGCCGCGAGCTGTGCTGTCTATGGGAAAGCACCGATCCCCAGTGCTGTTGTGCCTGCGGATAGGCTGCACGGGGACAGTGAAGAACAGCAAGATCTTTCAGGGCAGGTAGCTTCCTTGTGGGAGAAGGAGCCGGACGTTTGCCTTTTCGAAAAGAAGCTCTGCATAGATCGAGCGCCGTGACTTGTACCGTGCCTGGGCAAGTACAGATGCCCAGTGCTGTTGTGCCAGTGGGTAAGCTGTACTGGGACAGTGAAGACCAGCAAGGTCTTTCAGGGCTGGCAGCTTCCTTGTGGGAGAAGGAGCCGGACGTTTGCCTTTTCGGAAACGGGCTCTGCCGAGAACGAGCACCGTGAGATGTTCTGTCTGTGGGGAAGCACAGATGCCCAGTGCTGTTGTGCCTGCGGATAGGCTGCACGGGGAGGGTGAGGACCAGCAAGAGCTTTCAGGGCTGGCAGCTTCCTTGTGGGAGAAGGAGCTGGACGTTTGCCTTTTCGGAAAGGGGCTCTGCCGAGAACGAGCACCGTGAGATGTTCTGTCTGTGGGGAAGCACAGATCCCCAGTGCTGTTGTGCCTGCGGATAGGCTGCACGGGGACGGTGAGGACCAGCAAGAGCTTTCAGCGCTGGCAGCTTCCTTGTGGGAGAAGGAGCCGGACGTTTGCCTTTTCGGAAAGGGGCTCTGCCGAGAACGAGCACCGTGAGATGTTCTGTCTGTGGGGAAGCACAGATGCCCAGTGCTGTTGTGCCTGCGGATAGGCTGCACGGGGACGGTGAGGACCAGGAAGAGCTTTCAGCGCTGGCAGCTTCCTTGTGGGAGAAGGAGCTGGACCTTTGTCTTTTCGGAAACGGTCTCTGCCGAGAACGAGTGCCGCGAGCTGTGCTGTCTGTGGGAAAGCACCGATCCCCAGTGCTGTTGTGCCTGCGGATAGGCTGCACGGGGACAGTGAAGAACAGCAAGAGCTTTCAGGGCAGGTAGCTTCCTTGTGGGAGAAGGAGCCGGACGTTTGCCTTTTCGAAAAGAAGCTCTGCAGAGATCGAGCGCCGTGACTTGTACCGTGCCTGGGCAAGTACAGATGCCCAGTGCTGTTGTGCCAGTGGGTAAGCTGTACTGGGACAGTGAAGACCAGCAAGGTCTTTCAGGGCTGGCAGCTTCCTTGTGGGAGAAGGAGCCCGACGTTTGCCTTTTCGGAAACGGGCTCTGCTGAGAACAAGCACCGTGACATGTGCTGTCTGTGGGGAAGCACAGATGCCCAGTGCTGTTGTGCCTGTGGATAGGATGCACGGGGAGGGTGAAGACCAGCAAGAGCTTTCAGAGCTGGCAGCTTCCTTGTGGGAGAAGGAGCCGGACGTATGCCTTTTTGGAAACGGGCTCTGCCGAGAACGAGCACCGTGAGATGTGCTGTCTGTGGGAAAGCACAGACGCCCAGTGCTGGTGTGCCTGCGGATAGGCTGCGCGGGGACAGTGAAGACGAGCAAGAGCTTTCAGAGCTGGCAGCTTCCTTGTGAGAGTAGGAGCCGGACGTTTGCCTTTTCGAAAAGAAGTTCTGCAGAGATCGAGCGCCGTGACGTGTACCGTGCCTGGGCAAGTACAGATGCCCAGTGCTGTTGTGCCAGTGGGTAAGCTGTACTGGGACAGTGAAGACCAGCAAGGTCTTTCAGGGCTGGCAGCTTCCTTGTGGGAGAAGGAGCCGGACGTTTGCCTTTTCGGAAAGGCGCTATGTCGAGAACGAGCACCGTGAGATGTGCTGTCTGTGGGAAAGCACAGACGCCCACTGCTGTTGTGCCTGTGGATAGGCTGCGCGGGGACAGTGAAGACGAGCAAGAGCTTTCAGAGCTGGCAGCTTCCTTGTGAGAGAAGTAGCCGGACGTTTGCCTTTTCGAAAAGAAGCTCTGCAGAGATCGAGCGCCGTGACGTGTACCGTGCCTGGGCAAGTACAGATGCCCAGTGCTGTTGTGCCAGTGGGTAAGCTGTACTGAGACAGTGAAGACCAGCAAGGTCTTTCAGGGCTGGCAGCTTCCTTGTGGGAGAAGGAGCCGGACGTTTGCCTTTTCGGAAAGGGGCTCTGCCGAGAACGAGCACCGTGAGATGTGCTGTCTGTGGGGAAGCACAGATGCCCAGTGCTGTTGTGCCTGTGGATAGGATGCACGGGGAGGGTGAAGACCAGCAAGAGCTTTCAGCGCTGGCAGCTTCCTTGTGGGAGAAGGAGCCGGACGTATGCCTTTTCGGAAACGGGCTCTGCCGAGAACGTGCACCGTGAGATGTGCTGTCTGTGGGGAAGCAGAGATCCCCAGTTCTGTTGTGCCAGTGGGTAAGCTGTACTGGGACAGTGAAGACAAGCAAGAGCTTTCAGGGCAGGTAGCTTCCTTGTGGGAGAAGGAGCCGGACGTTTGCCTTTTCGAAAAGAAGCTCTGCAGAGATCGAGCGCCGTGACTTGTACCGTGCCTGGGCAAGTACAGATGCCCAGTGCTGTTGTGCCAGTGGGTAAGCTGTACTGGGACAGTGAAGACGAGTAAGGTCTTTCAGGGCTGGCAGCTTCCTTGTGGGAGAAGGAGCCAGACGTTTGCCTTTTCGGAAACGGGCTCTGCCGAGAACAAGCACCGTGACATGTGCTGTCTGTGGGAAAGCACAGATGCCCAGTGCTGATGTGCCTGTGGATAGGATGCACGGGGAGGGTGAAGACCAGCAAGAGCTTTCAGCGCTGGCAGCTTCCTTGTGGGAGAAGGAGCCGGACGTATGCCTTTTCGGAAACGGGCTCTGCCGAGAACGAGCACCGTGAGATGTGCTGTCTGTGGGGAAGCAGAGATCCCCAGTTCTGTTGTGCCAGTGGGTAAGCTGTACTGGGACAGTGAAGACAAGCAAGAGCTTTCAGGGCAGGTAGCTTCCTTGTGGGAGAAGGAGCCGGACGTTTGCCTTTTCGAAAAGAAGCTCTGCAGAGATCGAGCGCCGTGACTTGTACCGTGCCTGGGCAAGTACAGATGCCCAGTGCTGTTGTGCCAGTGGGTAAGCTGTACTGGGACAGTGAAGACGAGTAAGGTCTTTCAGGGCTGGCAGCTTCCTTGTGGGAGAAGGAGCCAGACGTTTGCCTTTTCGGAAACGGGCTCTGCCGAGAACGAGCACCGTGACATGTGCTGTCTGTGGGAAAGCACAGATGCCCAGTGCTGTTGTGCCAGTGGGTAAGCTGTACTGGGACAGTGAAGACCAGCAAGAGCTTTCAGGGCTGGCAGCTTCCTTGTGGGAGAAGGAGCCGGACGTTTGCCTTTTCGGAAAGGGGCTCTGCCGAGAACGAGCACCGTGAGATGTTCTGTCTGTGGGGAAGCACAGATCCCCAGTGCTGTTGTGCCTGCGGATAGGCTGCACGGGGACGGTGAGGACCAGCAAGAGCTTTCAGCGCTGGCAGCTTCCTTGTGGGAGAAGGAGCTGGACGTTTGTCTTTTCGGAAACGGTCTCTGCCGAGAACGAGTGCCGCGAGCTGTGCTGTCTATGGGAAAGCACCGATCCCCAGTGCTGTTGTGCCTGCGGATAGGCTGCACGGGGACAGTGAAGAACAGCAAGATCTTTCAGGGCAGGTAGCTTCCTTGTGGGAGAAGGAGCCGGACGTTTGCCTTTTCGAAAAGAAGCTCTGCATAGATCGAGCGCCGTGACTTGTACCGTGCCTGGGCAAGTACAGATGCCCAGTGCTGTTGTGCCAGTGGGTAAGCTGTACTGGGACAGTGAAGACGAGCAAGGTCTTTCAGGGCTGGCAGCTTCCTTGTGGGAGAAGGAGCCGGACGTTTGCCTTTTCGGAAACGGGCTCTGCCGAGAACGAGCACCGTGAGATGTTCTGTCTGTGGGGAAGCACAGATGCCCAGTGCTGTTGTGCCTGCGGATAGGCTGCACGGGGAGCGTGAGGACCAGCAAGAGCTTTCAGGGCTGGCAGCTTCCTTGTGGGAGAAGGAGCTGGACGTTTGCCTTTTCGGAAAGGGGCTCTGCCGAGAACGAGCACCGTGAGATGCGCTTTCTGTTCGAAAGCAGAGATGCCCAGTGCTGTTGTGCCTGTGGATAGGATGCACAGGGACAGTGAAGACCAGCAAGGTCTTTCAGGGCTGGCAGCTTCCTTGTGGGAGAAGGAGCCGGACGTTTGCCTTTTCGGAAAGGGGCTCTGCCGAGAACGAGCACCGTGAGATGTTCTGTCTGTGGGGAAGCACAGATCCCCAGTGCTGTTGTGCCTGCGGATAGGCTGCACGGGGACGGTGAGGACCAGGAAGAGCTTTCAGCGCTGGCAGCTTCCTTGTGGGAGAAGGAGCTGGACGTTTGTCTTTTCGGAAACGGTCTCTGCCGAGAACGAGTGCCGCGAGCTGTGCTGTCTGTGGGAAAGCACCGATCCCCAGTGCTGTTGTGCCTGCGGATAGGCTGCAAGGGGACAGTGAAGAACAGCAAGAGCTTTCAGGGCAGGTAGCTTCCTTGTGGGAGAAGGAGCCGGACGTTTGCCTTTTCGAAAAGAAGCTCTGCATAGATCGAGCGCCGTGACTTGTACCGTGCCTGGGCAAGTACAGATGCCCAGTGCTGTTGTGCCAGTCGGTAAGCTGTACTGGGACAGTGAAGACGAGCAAGGTCTTTCAGGGCTGGCAGCTTCCTTGTGGGAGAAGGAGCCGGACGTTTGCCTTTTCGGAAACGGGCTCTGCCGAGAACAAGCACCGTGACATGTGCTGTCTGTGGGGAAGCACAGATGCCCAGTGCTGTTGTGCCTGTGGATAGGATGCACGGAGAGGGTGAAGACCAGCAAGAGCTTTCAGGGCTGGCAGCTTCCTTTTGGGAGAAGGAGCCGGACGTATGCCTTTTCGGAAACGGGCTCTGCCGAGAACAAGCACCGTGACATGTGCTGTCTGTGGGGAAGCACAGATGCCCAGTGCTGTTGTGCCTGTGGATAGGATGCACGGGGAGGGTGAAGACCAGCAAGAGCTTTCAGAGCTGGCAGCTTCCTTGTGGGAGAAGGAGCCGGACGTTTGCCTTTTCGGAAACGGGCTCTGCCGAGAACGAGCACCGTGAGATGTGCTGTCTGTGGGAAAGCACAGACGCCCAGTGCTGGTGTGCCTGCGGATAGGCTGCGCGGGGACAGTGAAGACGAGCAAGAGCTTTCAGAGCTGGCAGCTTCCATGTGAGAGTAGGAGCCGGACGTTTGCCTTTTCGAAAAGAAGTTCTGCAGAGATCGAGCGCCGTGACGTGTACCGTGCCTGGGCAAGTACAGATGCCCAGTGCTGTTGTGCCAGTGGGTAAGCTGTACTGGGACAGTGAAGACCAGCAAGGTCTTTCAGGGCTGGCAGCTTCCTTGTGGGAGAAGGAGCCGGACGTTTGCCTTTTCGGAAAGGCGCTATGTCGAGAACGAGCACCGTGAGATGTGCTGTCTGTGGGAAAGCACAGACGCCCACTGCTGTTGTGCCTGTGGATAGGCTGCGCGGGGACTGTGAAGACGAGCAAGAGCTTTCAGAGCTGGCAGCTTCCTTGTGAGAGAAGGAGCCGGACGTTTGCCTTTTCGAAAAGAAGCTCTGCAGAGATCGAGCGCCGTGACGTGTACCGTGCCTGGGCAAGTACAGATGCCCAGTGCTGTTGTGCCAGTGGGTAAGCTGTACTGGGACAGTGAGGACCAGGAAGAGCTTTCAGCGCTGGCAGCTTCCTTGTGGGAGAAGGAGCTGGACGTTTGTCTTTTCGGAAACGGTCTCTGCCGAGAACGAGTGCCGCGAGCTGTGCTGTCTGTGGGAAAGCACAGATGCCCAGTGCTGTTGTGCCTGCGGATAGGCTGCACGGGGACGGTGAGGACCAGCAAGAGCTTTCAGGGCAGGTAGCTTCCTTGTGGGAGAAGGAGCCGGACGTTTGCCTTTTCGAAAAGAAGCTCTGCAGAGATCGAGCGCCGTGACGTGTACCGTGCCTGGTCAAGCACAGATGCCCAGTGCTGTTGTGCCAGTCGGTAAGCTGTACTGGGACAGTGAAGACCAGCAAGAGCTTTCAGGGCTGGCAGCTTCCTTGTGGGAGAAGGAGCCGGACGTTTGCCTTTTCGGAAAGGGGCTCTGCCGAGAACAAGCACCGTGACATGTGCTGTCTGTGGGGAAGCACAGATGCCCAGTGCTGTTGTGCCTGTGGATAGGATGCATGGGGAGGGTGAAGACCAGCAAGAGCTTTCAGGGCTGGCAGCTTCCTTGTGGGAGAAGGAGCCGGACGTATGCCTTTTCGGAAACGGGCTCTGCCGAGAACAAGCACCGTGACATGTGCTGTCTGTGGGGAAGCACAGATGCCCAGTGCTGTTGTGCCTGTGGATAGGATGCACGGGGAGGGTGAAGACCAGCAAGAGCTTTCAGGGCTGGCAGCTTCCTTGTGGGAGAAGGAGCCGGACGTATGCCTTTTCGGAAACGGGCTCTGCCGAGAACGAGCACCGTGAGATGTGCTGTCTGTGGGAAAGCACAGACGCCCAGTGCTGGTGTGCCTGCGGATAGGCTGCGCGGGACAGTGAAGACGAGCAAGAGCTTTCAGAGCTGGCAGCTTCCTTGTGAGAGTAGGAGCCGGACGTTTGCCTTTTCGGAAAGGCGCTATGTCGAGAACGAGCACCGTGAGATGTGCTTTCTGTTCGAAAGCAGAGATGCCCAGTGGTGTTGTGCCTGTGGATAGGATGCGCGGGGACAGTGAAGACCAGCAAGGTCTTTCAGGGCTGGCAGCTTCCTTGTGGGAGAAGGAGCCGGACGTTTGCCTTTTCGAAAAGAAGCTCTGCAGAGATCGAGCGCCGTGACGTGTACCGTGCCTGGGCAAGTACAGATGCCCAGTGCTGGTGTGCCAGTGGGTAAGCTGTACTGAGACAGTGAAGACCAGCAAGGTCTTTCAGGGCTGGCAGCTTCCTTGTGGGAGAAGGAGCCGGACGTTTGCCTTTTCGGAAATGGGCTCTGCCGAGAACAAGCACCGTGACATGTGCTGTCTGTGGGGAAGCACAGATGCCCAGTGCTGTTGTGCCTGTGGATAGGATGCGCGGGGAGGGTGAAGACCAGCAAGAGCTTTCAGCGCTGGCAGCTTCCTTGTGGGAGAAGGAGCCGGACGTATGCCTTTTCGGAAACGGGCTCTGCCGAGAACGTGCACCGTGAGATGTGCTGTCTGTGGGGAAGCAGAGATCCCCAGTTCTGTTGTGCCAGTGGGTAAGCTGTACTGGGACAGTGAAGACAAGCAAGAGCTTTCAGGGCAGGTAGCTTCCTCGTGGGAGAAGGAGCCGGACGTTTGCCTTTTCGAAAAGAAGCTCTGCAGAGATCGAGCGCTGTGACTTGTACCGTGCCTGGGCAAGTACAGATGCCCAGTGCTGTTGTGCCAGTGAGTAAGCTGTACTGGGACAGTGAAGACGAGTAAGGTCTTTCAGGGCTGGCAGCTTCCTTGTGGGAGAAGGAGCCAGACGTTTGCCTTTTCGGAAACGGGCTCTGCCGAGAACAAGCACCGTGACATGTGCTGTCTGTGGGAAAGCACAGATGCCCAGTGCTGTTGTGCCAGTGGGTAAGCTGTACTGGGACAGTGAAGACCAGCAAGAGCTTTCAGGGCTGGCAGCTTCCTTGTGGGAGAAGGAGCCGGACGTTTGCCTTTTCGGAAAGGGGCTCTGCCGAGAACGAGCACCGTGAGATGTTCTGTCTGTGGGGAAGCACAGATCCCCAGTGCTGTTGTGCCTGCGGATAGGCTGCACGGGGACGGTGAGGACCAGCAAGAGCTTTCAGCGCTGGCAGCTTCCTTGTGGGAGAAGGAGCTGGACGTTTGTCTTTTCGGAAACGGTCTCTGCCGAGAACGAGTGCCGCGAGCTGTGCTGTCTATGGGAAAGCACCGATCCCCAGTGCTGTTGTGCCTGCGGATAGGCTGCACGGGGACAGTGAAGAACAGCAAGATCTTTCAGGGCAGGTAGCTTCCTTGTGGGAGAAGGAGCCGGACGTTTGCCTTTTCGAAAAGAAGCTCTGCATAGATCGAGCGCCGTGACTTGTACCGTGCCTGGGCAAGTACAGATGCCCAGTGCTGTTGTGCCAGTGGGTAAGCTGTACTGGGACAGTGAAGACCAGCAAGGTATTTCAGGGCTGGCAGCTTCCTTGTGGGAGAAGGAGCCGGACGTTTGCCTTTTCGGAAACGGGCTCTGCCGAGAACGAGCACCGTGAGATGTTCTGTCTGTGGGGAAGCACAGATGCCCAGTGCTGTTGTGCCTGCGGATAGGCTGCACGGGGAGGGTGAGGACCAGCAAGAGCTTTCAGGGCTGGCAGCTTCCTTGTGGGAGAAGGAGCTGGACGTTTGCCTTTTCGGAAAGGGGCTCTGCCGAGAACGAGCACCGTGAGATGCGCTTTCTGTTCGAAAGCAGAGATGCCCAGTGCTGTTGTGCCTGTGGATAGGATGCACAGGGACAGTGAAGACCAGCAAGGTCTTTCAGGGCTGGCAGCTTCCTTGTGGGAGAAGGAGCCCGACGTTTGCCTTTTCGGAAACGGGCTCTGCTGAGAACAAGCACCGTGACATGTGCTGTCTGTGGGGAAGCACAGATGCCCAGTGCTGTTGTGCCTGTGGATAGGATGCACGGGGAGGGTGAAGACCAGCAAGAGCTTTCAGAGCTGGCAGCTTCCTTGTGGGAGAAGGAGCCGGACGTATGCCTTTTCGGAAACGGGCTCTGCCGAGAACGAGCACCGTGAGATGTGCTGTCTGTGGGAAAGCACAGACGCCCAGTGCTGGTGTGCCTGCGGATAGGCTGCGCGGGGACAGTGAAGACGAGCAAGAGCTTTCAGAGCTGGCAGCTTCCTTGTGAGAGTAGGAGCCGGACGTTTGCCTTTTCGAAAAGAAGTTCTGCAGAGATCGAGCGCCGTGACGTGTACCGTGCCTGGGCAAGTACAGATGCCCAGTGCTGTTGTGCCAGTGGGTAAGCTGTACTGGGACAGTGAAGACCAGCAAGGTCTTTCAGGGCTGGCAGCTTCCTTGTGGGAGAAGGAGCCGGACGTTTGCCTTTTCGGAAAGGCGCTATGTCGAGAACGAGCACCGTGAGATGTGCTGTCTGTGGGAAAGCACAGACGCCCACTGCTGTTGTGCCTGTGGATAGGCTGCGCGGGGACAGTGAAGACGAGCAAGAGCTTTCAGAGCTGGCAGCTTCCTTGTGAGAGAAGTAGCCGGACGTTTGCCTTTTCGAAAAGAAGCTCTGCAGAGATCGAGTGCCGTGACGTGTACCGTGCCTGGGCAAGTACAGATGCCCAGTGCTGTTGTGCCAGTGGGTAAGCTGTACTGAGACAGTGAAGACCAGCAAGGTCTTTCAGGGCTGGCAGCTTCCTTGTGGGAGAAGGAGCCGGACGTTTGCCTTTTCGGAAAGGGGCTCTGCCGAGAACGAGCACCGTGAGATGTGCTGTCTGTGGGGAAGCACAGATGCCCAGTGCTGTTGTGCCTGTGGATAGGATGCACGGGGAGGGTGAAGACCAGCAAGAGCTTTCAGCGCTGGCAGCTTCCTTGTGGGAGAAGGAGCCGGACGTATGCCTTTTCGGAAACGGGCTCTGCCGAGAACGTGCACCGTGAGATGTGCTGTCTGTGGGGAAGCAGAGATCCCCAGTTCTGTTGTGCCAGTGGGTAAGCTGTACTGGGACAGTGAAGACAAGCAAGAGCTTTCAGGGCAGGTAGCTTCCTTGTGGGAGAAGGAGCCGGACGTTTGCCTTTTCGAAAAGAAGCTCTGCAGAGATCGAGCGCCGTGACTTGTACCGTGCCTGGGCAAGTACAGATGCCCAGTGCTGTTGTGCCAGTGGGTAAGCTGTACTGGGACAGTGAAGACGAGTAAGGTCTTTCAGGGCTGGCAGCTTCCTTGTGGGAGAAGGAGCCAGACGTTTGCCTTTTCGGAAACGGGCTCTGCCGAGAACAAGCACCGTGACATGTGCTGTCTGTGGGAAAGCACAGATGCCCAGTGCTGATGTGCCTGTGGATAGGATGCACGGGGAGGGTGAAGACCAGCAAGAGCTTTCAGCGCTGGCAGCTTCCTTGTGGGAGAAGGAGCCGGACGTATGCCTTTTCGGAAACGGGCTCTGCCGAGAACGTGCACCGTGAGATGTGCTGTCTGTGGGGAAGCAGAGATCCCCAGTTCTGTTGTGCCAGTGGGTAAGCTGTACTGGGACAGTGAAGACAAGCAAGAGCTTTCAGGGCAGGTAGCTTCCTTGTGGGAGAAGGAGCCGGACGTTTGCCTTTTCGAAAAGAAGCTCTGCAGTGATCCAGCGCCGTGACTTGTACCGTGCCTGGGCAAGTACAGATGCCCAGTGCTGTTGTGCCAGTGGGTAAGCTGTACTGGGACAGTGAAGACGAGTAAGGTCTTTCAGGGCTGGCAGCTTCCTTGTGGGAGAAGGAGCCAGACGTTTGCCTTTTCGGAAACGGGCTCTGCCGAGAACAAGCACCGTGAGATGTGCTGTCTGTGGGGAAGCACAGATGCCCAGTGCTGTTGTGCCTGTGGATAGGATGCACGGGGAGGGTGAAGACCAGCAAGAGCTTTCAGAGCTGGCAGCTTCCTTGTGGGAGAAGGAGCCGGACGTATGCCTTTTCGGAAACGGGCTCTGCCGAGAACGAGCACCGTGAGATGTGCTGTCTGTGGGAAAGCACAGACGCCCAGTGCTGGTGTGCCTGCGGATAGGCTGCGCGGGGACAGTGAAGACGAGCAAGAGCTTTCAGAGCTGGCAGCTTCCTTGTGAGAGTAGGAGCCGGACGTTTGCCTTTTCGAAAAGAAGTTCTGCAGAGATCGAGCGCCGTGACGTGTACTGTGCCTGGGCAAGTACAGATGCCCAGTGCTGTTGTGCCAGTGGGTAAGCTGTACTGGGACGGTGAAGACCAGCAAGGTCTTTCAGGGCTGGCAGCTTCCTTGTGGGAGAAGGAGCCGGACGTTTGCCTTTTCGGAAAGGCGCTATGTCGAGAACGAGCACCGTGAGATGTGCTTTCTGTTCGAAAGCAGAGATGCCCAGTGCTGTTGTGCCTGTGGATAGGATGCGCGGGGACAGTGAAGACCAGCAAGGTCTTTCAGGGCTGGCAGCTTCCTTGTGGGAGAAGGAGCCGGACGTTTGCCTTTTCGAAAAGAAGCTCTGCAGAGATCGAGCGCCGTGACGTGTACCGTGCCTGGGCAAGTACAGATGCCCAGTGCTGTTGTGCCAGTGGGTAAGCTGTACTGAGACAGTGAAGACCAGCAAGGTCTTTCAGGGCTGGCAGCTTCCTTGTGGGAGAAGGAGCCGGACGTTTGCCTTTTCGGAAATGGGCTCTGCCGAGAACAAGCACCGTGACATGTGCTGTCTGTGGGGAAGCACAGATGCCCAGTGCTGTTGTGCCTGTGGATAGGATGCGCGGGGAGGGTGAAGACCAGCAAGAGCTTTCAGCGCTGGCAGCTTCCTTGTGGGAGAAGGAGCCGGACGTATGCCTTTTCGGAAACGGGCTCTGCCGAGAACGTGCACCGTGAGATGTGCTGTCTGTGGGGAAGCAGAGATCCCCAGTTCTGTTGTGCCAGTGGGTAAGCTGTACTGGGACAGTGAAGACAAGCAAGAGCTTTCAGGGCAGGTAGCTTCCTTGTGGGAGAAGGAGCCGGACGTTTGCCTTTTCGAAAAGAAGCTCTGCAGAGATCGAGCGCCGTGACTTGTACCGTGCCTGGGCAAGTACAGATGCCCAGTGCTGTTGTGCCAGTGGGTAAGCTGTACTGGGACAGTGAAGACGAGTAAGGTCTTTCAGGGCTGGCAGCTTCCTTGTGGGAGAAGGAGCCAGACGTTTGCCTTTTCGGAAACGGGCTCTGCCGAGAACAAGCACCGTGACATGTGCTGTCTGTGGGAAAGCACAGATGCCCAGTGCTGTTGTGCCAGTGGGTAAGCTGTACTGGGACAGTGAAGACCAGCAAGAGCTTTCAGGGCTGGCAGCTTCCTTGTGGGAGAAGGAGCCGGACGTTTTCCTTTTCGGAAAGGGGCTCTGCCGAGAACGAGCACCGTGAGATGTTCTGTCTGTGGGGAAGCACAGATCCCCAGTGCTGTTGTGCCTGCGGATAGGCTGCACGGGGACGGTGAGGACCAGCAAGAGCTTTCAGCGCTGGCAGCTTCCTTGTGGGAGAAGGAGCTGGACGTTTGTCTTTTCGGAAACGGTCTCTGCCGAGAACGAGTGCCGCGAGCTGTGCTGTCTATGGGAAAGCACCGATCCCCAGTGCTGTTGTGCCTGCGGATAGGCTGCACGGGGACAGTGAAGAACAGCAAGATCTTTCAGGGCAGGTAGCTTCCTTGTGGGAGAAGGAGCCGGACGTTTGCCTTTTCGAAAAGAAGCTCTGCATAGATCGAGCGCCGTGACTTGTACCGTGCCTGGGCAAGTACAGATGCCCAGTGCTGTTGTGCCAGTGGGTAAGCTGTACTGGGACAGTGAAGACCAGCAAGGTATTTCAGGGCTGGCAGCTTCCTTGTGGGAGAAGGAGCCGGACGTTTGCCTTTTCGGAAACGGGCTCTGCCGAGAACGAGCACCGTGAGATGTTCTGTCTGTGGGGAAGCACAGATGCCCAGTGCTGTTGTGCCTGCGGATAGGCTGCACGGGGAGGGTGAGGACCAGCAAGAGCTTTCAGGGCTGGCAGCTTCCTTGTGGGAGAAGGAGCTGGACGTTTGCCTTTTCGGAAAGGGGCTCTGCCGAGAACGAGCACCGTGAGATGCGCTTTCTGTTCGAAAGCAGAGATGCCCAGTGCTGTTGTGCCTGTGGATAGGATGCACAGGGACAGTGAAGACCAGCAAGAGCTTTCAGGGCAGGTAGCTTCCTTGTGGCAGAAGGAGCCGGACGTTTGCCTTTTCGGAAAGGGGCTCTGCCGAGAACGAGCACCGTGAGATGTTCTGTCTGTGGGGAAGCACAGATCCCCAGTGCTGTTGTGCCTGCGGATAGGCTGCACGGGGACGGTGAGGACCAGGAAGAGCTTTCAGCGCTGGCAGCTTCCTTGTGGGAGAAGGAGCTGGACCTTTGTCTTTTCGGAAACGGTCTCTGCCGAGAACGAGTGCCGCGAGCTGTGCTGTCTGTGGGAAAGCACCGATCCCCAGTGCTGTTGTGCCTGCGGATAGGCTGCACGGGGACAGTGAAGAACAGCAAGAGCTTTCAGGGCAGGTAGCTTCCTTGTGGGAGAAGGAGCCGGACGTTTGCCTTTTCGAAAAGAAGCTCTGCATAGATCGAGCGCCGTGACTTGTACCGTGCCTGGGCAAGTACAGATGCCCAGTGCTGTTGTGCCAGTGGGTAAGCTGTACTGGGACAGTGAAGACCAGCAAGGTCTTTCAGGGCTGGCAGCTTCCTTGTGGGAGAAGGAGCCCGACGTTTGCCTTTTCGGAAACGGGCTCTGCTGAGAACAAGCACCGTGACATGTGCTGTCTGTGGGGAAGCACAGATGCCCAGTGCTGTTGTGCCTGTGGATAGGATGCACGGGAAAAGTGAAGACGAGCAAGAGCTTTCAGAGCTGGCAGCTTCCTTGTGAGAGTAGGAGCCGGACGTTTGCCTTTTCGAAAAGAAGTTCTGCAGAGATCGAGCGCCGTGACGTGTACCGTGCCTGGGCAAGTACAGATGCCCAGTGCTGTTGTGCCAGTGGGTAAGCTGTACTGGGACAGTGAAGACCAGCAAGGTCTTTCAGGGCTGGCAGCTTCCTTGTGGGAGAAGGAGCCGGACGTTTGCCTTTTCGGAAAGGCGCTATGTCGAGAACGAGCACCGTGAGATGTGCTGTCTGTGGGAAAGCACAGACGCCCACTGCTGTTGTGCCTGTGGATAGGCTGCGCGGGGACAGTGAAGACGAGCAAGAGCTTTCAGAGCTGGCAGCTTCCTTGTGAGAGAAGGAGCCGGACGTTTGCCTTTTCGAAAAGAAGCTCTGCATAGATCGAGCGCCGTGACGTGTACCGTGCCTGGGCAAGTACAGATGCCCAGTGCTGTTGTGCCAGTGGGTAAGCTGTACTGAGACAGTGAAGACCAGCAAGGTCTTTCAGGGCTGGCAGCTTCCTTGTGGGAGAAGGAGCCGGACGTTTGCCTTTTCGGAAAGCGGCTCTGCCGAGAACGAGCACCGTGAGATGTGCTGTCTGTGGGGAAGCACAGATGCCCAGTGCTGTTGTGCCTGTGGATAGGATGCACGGGGAGGGTGAAGACCAGCAAGAGCTTTCAGCGCTGGCAGCTTCCTTGTGGGAGAAGGAGCCGGACGTATGCCTTTTCGGAAACGGGCTCTGCCGAGAACGTGCACCGTGAGATGTGCTGTCTGTGGGGAAGCAGAGATCCCCAGTTCTGTTGTGCCAGTGGGTAAGCTGTACTGGGACAGTGAAGACAAGCAAGAGCTTTCAGGGCAGGTAGCTTCCTTGTGGGAGAAGGAGCCAGACGTTTGCCTTTTCGAAAAGAAGCTCTGCAGAGATCGAGCGCCGTGACTTGTACCGTGCCTGGGCAAGTACAGATGCCCAGTGCTGTTGTGCCAGTGGGTAAGCTGTACTGGGACAGTGAAGACGAGTAAGGTCTTTCAGGGCTGGCAGCTTCCTTGTGGGAGAAGGAGCCAGACGTTTGCCTTTTCGGAAACGGGCTCTGCCGAGAACAAGCACCGTGACATGTGCTGTCTGTGGGAAAGCACAGATGCCCAGTGCTGTTGTGCCAGTGGGTAAGCTGTACTGGGACAGTGAAGACCAGCAAGAGCTTTCAGGGCTGGCAGCTTCCTTGTGGGAGAAGGAGCCGGACGTTTGCCTTTTCGGAAAGGGGCTCTGCCGAGAACGAGCACCGTGAGATGTTCTGTCTGTGGGGAAGCACAGATCCCCAGTGCTGTTGTGCCTGCGGATAGGCTGCACGGGGACGGTGAGGACCAGCAAGAGCTTTCAGCGCTGGCAGCTTCCTTGTGGGAGAAGGAGCTGGACGTTTGTCTTTTCGGAAACGGTCTCTGCCGAGAACGAGTGCCGCGAGCTGTGCTGTCTATGGGAAAGCACCGATCCCCAGTGCTGTTGTGCCTGCGGATAGGCTGCACGGGGACAGTGAAGAACAGCAAGATCTTTCAGGGCAGGTAGCTTCCTTGTGGGAGAAGGAGCCGGACGTTTGCCTTTTCGAAAAGAAGCTCTGCATAGATCGAGCGCCGTGACTTGTACCGTGCCTGGGCAAGTACAGATGCCCAGTGCTGTTGTGCCAGTGGGTAAGCTGTACTGGGACAGTGAAGACCAGCAAGGTATTTCAGGGCTGGCAGCTTCCTTGTGGGAGAAGGAGCCGGACGTTTGCCTTTTCGGAAACGGGCTCTGCCGAGAACGAGCACCGTGAGATGTTCTGTCTGTGGGGAAGCACAGATGCCCAGTGCTGTTGTGCCTGCGGATAGGCTGCACGGGGAGGGTGAGGACCAGCAAGAGCTTTCAGGGCTGGCAGCTTCCTTGTGGGAGAAGGAGCTGGACGTTTGCCTTTTCGGAAAGGGGCTCTGCCGAGAACGAGCACCGTGAGATGCGCTTTCTGTTCGAAAGCAGAGATGCCCAGTGCTGTTGTGCCTGTGGATAGGATGCACAGGGACAGTGAAGACCAGCAAGAGCTTTCAGGGCAGGTAGCTTCCTTGTGGCAGAAGGAGCCGGACGTTTGCCTTTTCGGAAAGGGGCTCTGCCGAGAACGAGCACCGTGAGATGTTCTGTCTGTGGGGAAGCACAGATCCCCAGTGCTGTTGTGCCTGCGGATAGGCTGCACGGGGACGGTGAGGACCAGGAAGAGCTTTCAGCGCTGGCAGCTTCCTTGTGGGAGAAGGAGCTGGACCTTTGTCTTTTCGGAAACGGTCTCTGCCGAGAACGAGTGCCGCGAGCTGTGCTGTCTGTGGGAAAGCACCGATCCCCAGTGCTGTTGTGCCTGCGGATAGGCTGCACGGGGACAGTGAAGAACAGCAAGAGCTTTCAGGGCAGGTAGCTTCCTTGTGGGAGAAGGAGCCGGACGTTTGCCTTTTCGAAAAGAAGCTCTGCAGAGATCGAGCGCCGTGACTTGTACCGTGCCTGGGCAAGTACAGATGCCCAGTGCTGTTGTGCCAGTGGGTAAGCTGTACTGGGACAGTGAAGACCAGCAAGGTCTTTCAGGGCTGGCAGCTTCCTTGTGGGAGAAGGAGCCCGACGTTTGCCTTTTCGGAAACGGGCTCTGCTGAGAACAAGCACCGTGACATGTGCTGTCTGTGGGGAAGCACAGATGCCCAGTGCTGTTGTGCCTGTGGATAGGATGCACGGGGAGGGTGAAGACCAGCAAGAGCTTTCAGAGCTGGCAGCTTCCTTGTGGGAGAAGGAGCCGGACGTATGCCTTTTCGGAAACGGGCTCTGCCGAGAACGAGCACCGTGAGATGTGCTGTCTGTGGGAAAGCACAGACGCCCAGTGCTGGTGTGCCTGCGGATAGGCTGCGCGGGGACAGTGAAGACGAGCAAGAGCTTTCAGAGCTGGCAGCTTCCTTGTGAGAGTAGGAGCCGGACGTTTGCCTTTTCGAAAAGAAGTTCTGCAGAGATCGAGCGCCGTGACGTGTACCGTGCCTGGGCAAGTACAGATGCCCAGTGCTGTTGTGCCAGTGGGTAAGCTGTACTGGGACAGTGAAGACCAGCAAGGTCTTTCAGGGCTGGCAGCTTCCTTGTGGGAGAAGGAGCCGGACGTTTGCCTTTTCGGAAAGGCGCTATGTCGAGAACGAGCACCGTGAGATGTGCTGTCTGTGGGAAAGCACAGACGCCCACTGCTGTTGTGCCTGTGGATAGGCTGCGCGGGGACAGTGAAGACGAGCAAGAGCTTTCAGAGCTGGCAGCTTCCTTGTGAGAGAAGTAGCCGGACGTTTGCCTTTTCGAAAAGAAGCTCTGCAGAGATCGAGCGCCGTGACGTGTACCGTGCCTGGGCAAGTACAGATGCCCAGTGCTGTTGTGCCAGTGGGTAAGCTGTACTGAGACAGTGAAGACCAGCAAGGTCTTTCAGGGCTGGCAGCTTCCTTGTGGGAGAAGGAGCCGGACGTTTGCCTTTTCGGAAACGGGCTCTGCCGAGAACGAGCACCGTGAGATGTGCTGTCTGTGGGGAAGCACAGATGCCCAGTGCTGTTGTGCCTGTGGATAGGATGCACGGGGAGGGTGAAGACCAGCAAGAGCTTTCAGCGCTGGCAGCTTCCTTGTGGGAGAAGGAGCCGGACGTATGCCTTTTCGGAAACGGGCTCTGCCGAGAACGTGCACCGTGAGATGTGCTGTCTGTGGGGAAGCAGAGATCCCCAGTTCTGTTGTGCCAGTGGGTAAGCTGTACTGGGACAGTGAAGACAAGCAAGAGCTTTCAGGGCAGGTAGCTTCCTTGTGGGAGAAGGAGCCGGACGTTTGCCTTTTCGAAAAGAAGCTCTGCAGAGATCGAGCGCCGTGACTTGTACCGTGCCTGGGCAAGTACAGATGCCCAGTGCTGTTGTGCCAGTGGGTAAGCTGTACTGGGACAGTGAAGACGAGTAAGGTCTTTCAGGGCTGGCAGCTTCCTTGTGGGAGAAGGAGCCAGACGTTTGCCTTTTCGGAAACGGGCTCTGCCGAGAACAAGCACCGTGACATGTGCTGTCTGTGGGAAAGCACAGATGCCCAGTGCTGATGTGCCTGTGGATAGGATGCACGGGGAGGGTGAAGACCAGCAAGAGCTTTCAGCGCTGGCAGCTTCCTTGTGGGAGAAGGAGCCGGACGTATGCCTTTTCGGAAACGGGCTCTGCCGAGAACGTGCACCGTGAGATGTGCTGTCTGTGGGGAAGCAGAGATCCCCAGTTCTGTTGTGCCAGTGGGTAAGCTGTACTGGGACAGTGAAGACAAGCAAGAGCTTTCAGGGCAGGTAGCTTCCTTGTGGGAGAAGGAGCCGGACGTTTGCCTTTTCGAAAAGAAGCTCTGCAGAGATCCAGCGCCGTGACTTGTACCGTGCCTGGGCAAGTACAGATGCCCAGTGCTGTTGTGCCAGTGGGTAAGCTGTACTGGGACAGTGAAGACGAGTAAGGTCTTTCAGGGCTGGCAGCCTCCTTGTGGGAGAAGGAGCCAGACGTTTGCCTTTTCGGAAACGGGCTCTGCCGAGAACAAGCACCGTGACATGTGCTGTCTGTGGGAAAGCACAGATGCCCAGTGCTGTTGTGCCAGTGGGTAAGCTGTACTGGGACAGTGAAGACCAGCAAGAGCTTTCAGGGCTGGCAGCTTCCTTGTGGGAGAAGGAGCCGGACGTTTGCCTTTTCGGAAAGGGGCTCTGCCGAGAACGAGCACCGTGAGATGTGCTGTCTGTGGGGAAGCACAGATCCCCAGTGCTGTTGTGCCTGCGGATAGGCTGCACGGGGACGGTGAGGACCAGCAAGAGCTTTCAGCGCTGGCAGCTTCCTTGTGGGAGAAGGAGCTGGACGTTTGTCTTTTCGGAAACGGTCTCTGCCGAGAACGAGTGCCGCGAGCTGTGCTGTCTATGGGAAAGCACCGATCCCCAGTGCTGTTGTGCCTGCGGATAGGCTGCACGGGGACAGTGAAGAACAGCAAGATCTTTCAGGGCAGGTAGCTTCCTTGTGGGAGAAGGAGCCGGACGTTTGCCTTTTCGAAAAGAAGCTCTGCAGAGATCGAGCGCCGTGACTTGTACCGTGCCTGGGCAAGTACAGATGCCCAGTGCTGTTGTGCCAGTGGGTAAGCTGTACTGGGACAGTGAAGACCAGCAAGGTCTTTCAGGGCTGGCAGCTTCCTTGTGGGAGAAGGAGCCGGACGTTTGCCTTTTCGGAAAGGGGCTCTGCCGAGAACGAGCACCGTGAGATGTTCTGTCTGTGGGGAAGCACAGATGCCCAGTGCTGTTGTGCCTGCGGATAGGCTGCACGGGGAGGGTGAGGACCAGCAAGAGCTTTCAGGGCTGGCAGCTTCCTTGTGGGAGAAGGAGCTGGACGTTTGCCTTTTCGGAAAGGGGCTCTGCAGAGATCGAGCGCCGTGACTTGTACCGTGCCTGGGCAAGTACATATGCCCAGTGCTGTTGTGCCAGTCGGTAAGCTGTACTGGGACAGTGAAGACGAGCAAGGTCTTTCAGGGCTGGCAGCTTCCTTGTGGGAGAAGGAGCCGGACGTTTGCCTTTTCGGAAACGGGCTCTGCCGAGAACAAGCACCGTGACATGTGCTGTCTGTGGGGAAGCACAGATGCCCAGTGCTGTTGTGCCTGTGGATAGGATGCACGGAGAGGGTGAAGACCAGCAAGAGCTTTCAGGGCTGGCAGCTTCCTTTTGGGAGAAGGAGCCGGACGTATGCCTTTTCGGAAACGGGCTCTGCCGAGAACAAGCACCGTGACATGTGCTGTCTGTGGGGAAGCACAGATGCCCAGTGCTGTTGTGCCTGTGGATAGGATGCACGGGGAGGGTGAAGACCAGCAAGAGCTTTCAGAGCTGGCAGCTTCCTTGTGGGAGAAGGAGCCGGACGTATGCCTTTTCGGAAACGGGCTCTGCCGAGAACGAGCACCGTGAGATGTGCTGTCTGTGGGAAAGCACAGACGCCCAGTGCTGGTGTGCCTGCGGATAGGCTGCACGGGGACGGTGAGGACCAGCAAGAGCTTTCAGGGCTGGCAGCTTCCTTGTGAGAGTAGGAGCCGGACGTTTGCCTTTTCGAAAAGAAGCTCTGCAGAGATCGAGCGCCGTGACGTGTACCGTGCCTGGGCAAGTACAGATGCCCAGTGCTGTTGTGCCAGTGGGTAAGCTGTACTGGGACAGTGAGGACCAGCAAGGTCTTTCAGGGCTGGCAGCTTCCTTGTGGGAGAAGGAGCCGGACGTTTGCCTTTTCGGAAAGGGGCTCTGCCGAGATCGAGCACCGTGAGATGCGCTTTCTGTTCGAAAGCAGAGATGCCCAGTGCTGTTGTGCCTGCGGATAGGCTGCACGGGGACGGTGAGGACCAGCAAGAGCTTTCAGGGCAGGTAGCTTCCTTGTGGGAGAAGGAGCCGGACGTTTGCCTTTTCGAAAAGAAGCTCTGCAGAGATCGAGCGCCGTGACGTGTACTGTGCCTGGGCAAGCACAGATGCCCAGTGCTGTTGTGCCAGTCGGTAAGCTGTACTGGGACAGTGAAGACCAGCAAGGTCTTTCAGGGCTGGCAGCTTCCTTGTGGGAGAAGGAGCCGGACGTTTGCCTTTTCGGAAAGGGGCTCTGCCGAGAACGAGCACCGTGAGATGTGCTGTCTGTGGGGAAGCACAGATGCCCAGTGCTGGTGTGCCTGCGGATAGGCTGCACGGGGACGGTGTGTACCAGCAAGAGCTTTCAGGGCTGGCAGCTTCCTTGTGGGAGAAGGAGCTGGACGTTTGCCTTTTCGGAAAGGGGCTCTGCCGAGAACGAGCACCGTGAGATGTGCTTTCTGTTCGAAAGCAGAGATGCCCAGTGCTGTTCTGCCTGTGGATAGGATGCACAGGGACAGTGAAGACCAGCAAGGTCTTTCAGGGCTGGCATCTTCCTTGTGGGAGAAGGAGCCGGACGTTTGCCTTTTCGAAAAGAAGCTCTGCAGAGATCGAGCGCCGTGACTTGTACCGTGCCTGGGCAAGTACAGATGCCCAGTGCTGTTGTGCCAGTGGGTAAGCTGTACTGGGACAGTGAAGACCAGCAAGGTCTTTCAGGGCTGGCAGCTTCCTTGTGGGAGAAGGAGCCGGACGTTTGCCTTTTCGGAAACGGGCTCTGCCGAGAACGAGCACCGTGACATGTGCTGTCTGTGGGGAAGCACAGATGCCCAGTGCTGTTGTGCCTGTGGATAGGATGCACGGGGAGGGTGAAGACCAGCAAGAGCTTTCAGGGCTGGCAGCTTCCTTTTGGGAGAAGGAGCCGGACGTATGCCTTTTCGGAAACGGGCTCTGCCGAGAACAAGCACCGTGACATGTGCTGTCTGTGGGGAAGCACAGATGCCCAGTGCTGTTGTGCCTGTGGATAGGATGCACGGGGAGGGTGAAGACCAGCAAGAGCTTTCAGAGCTGGCAGCTTCCTTGTGGGAAAAGGAGCCGGACGTATGCCTTTTCGGAAACGGGCTCTGCCGAGAACGAGCACCGTGAGATGTGCTGTCTGTGGGAAAGCACAGACGCCCAGTGCTGGTGTGCCTGCGGATAGGCTGCGCGGGGACAGTGAAGACGAGCAAGAGCTTTCAGAGCTGGCAGCTTCCTTGTGAGAGTAGGAGCCGGACGTTTGCCTTTTCGAAAAGAAGTTCTGCAGAGATCGAGCGCCGTGACGTGTACCGTGCCTGGGCAAGTACAGATGCCCAGTGCTGTTGTGCCAGTGGGTAAGCTGTACTGGGACAGTGAAGACCAGCAAGGTCTTTCAGGGCTGGCAGCTTCCTTGTGGGAGAAGGAGCCGGACGTTTGCCTTTTCGGAAAGGCGCTATGTCGAGAACGAGCACCGTGAGATGTGCTGTCTGTGGGAAAGCACAGACGCCCACTGCTGTTGTGCCTGTGGATAGGCTGCGCGGGGACAGTGAAGACGAGCAAGAGCTTTCAGAGCTGGCAGCTTCCTTGTGAGAGAAGGAGCCGGACGTTTGCCTTTTCGAAAAGAAGCTCTGCAGAGATCGAGCGCCGTGACGTGTACCGTGCCTGGGCAAGTACAGATGCCCAGTGCTGTTGTGCCAGTGGGTAAGCTGTACTGGGACAGTGAGGACCAGGAAGAGCTTTCAGCGCTGGCAGCTTCCTTGTGGGAGAAGGAGCCGGACGTTTGCCTTTTCGGAAACGGGCTCTGCCGAGAACAAGCACCGTGACATGTGCTGTCTGTGGGAAAGCACAGATGCCCAGTGCTGTTGTGCCAGTGGGTAAGCTGTACTGGGACAGTGAAGACGAGCAAGGTCTTTCAGGGCTGGCAGCTTCCTTGTGGGAGAAGGAGCCGGACGTTTGCCTTTTCGGAAAGGGGCTCTGCCGAGAACGAGCACCGTGAGATGTTCTGTCTGTGGGGAAGCACCGATCCCCAGTGCTGTTGTGCCTGCGGATAGGCTGCACGGGGACAGTGAAGACCAGCAAGAGCTTTCAGGGCTGGCAGCTTCCTTGTGGGAGAAGGAGCTGGACGTTTGTCTTTTCGGAAACGGTCTCTGCCGAGAACGAGTGCCGCGAGCTGTGCTGTCTGTGGGAAAGCACCGATCCCCAGTGCTGTTGTGCCTGCGGATAGGCTGCACGGGGACAGTGAAGAACAGCAAGATCTTTCAGGGCAGGTAGCTTCCTTGTGGGAGAAGGAGCCGGACGTTTGCCTTTTCGAAAAGAAGCTCTGCAGAGATCGAGCGCCGTGACGTGTACCGTGCCTGGGTAAGTACAGATGCCCAGTGCTGTTGTGCCAGTGGGTAAGCTGTACTGGGACAGTGAAGACCAGCAAGGTATTTCAGGGCTGGCAGCTTCCTTGTGGGAGAAGGAGCCGGACGTTTGCCTTTTCGGAAAGGGGCTCTGCCGAGAACGAGCACCGTGAGATGTGCTGTCTGTGGGGAAGCACAGATGCCCAGTGCTGATGTGCCTGTGGATAGGCTGCACGGGGAGGGTGAAGACCAGCAAGAGCTTTCAGCGCTGGCAGCTTCCTTGTGGGAGAAGGAGCCGGACGTATGCCTTTTCGGAAACGGGCTCTGCCGAGAACAAGCACCGTGACATGTGCTGTCTGTGGGGAAGCACAGATGCCCAGTGCTGTTGTGCCAGTGGGTAAGCTGTACTGGGACGGTGAGGACCAGCAAGAGCTTTCAGCGCTGGCAGCTTCCTTGTGGGAGAAGGAGCCGGACGTTTGCCTTTTCGGAAAGGGGCTCTGCCGAGAACGACCACCGTGAGATGTGCTGTCTGTGGGGAAGCACAGATGCCCAGTGCTGGTGTGCCTGCGGATAGGCTGCACGGGGACAGTGAAGAACAGCAAGAGCTTTCAGGGCAGGTAGCTTCCTTGTGGGAGAAGGAGCCGGACGTTTGCCTTTTCGAAAAGAAGCTCTGCAGAGATCGAGCGCCGTGACTCGTACCGTGCCTGGGCAAGTACAGATGCCCAGTGCTGTTGTGCCAGTGGGTAAGCTGTACTGGGACAGTGAAGACGAGCAAGGTCTTTCAGGGCTGGCAGCTTCCTTGTGGGAGAAGGAGCCGGACGTATGCCTTTTCGGAAACGGGCTCTGCCGAGAACAAGCACCGTGAGATGTGCTGTCTGTGGGGAAGCACAGATGCCCAGTGCTGTTGTGCCTGTGGATAGGATGCACGGGGATGGTGAAGACCAGCAAGAGCTTTCAGGGCTGGCAGCTTCCTTGTGGGAGAAGGAGCCGGACGTATGCCTTTTCGGAAACGGGCTCTGCCGAGAACGAGCACCGTGAGATGTGCTGTCTGTGGGGAAGCAGAGATCCCCAGTTCTGTTGTGCCAGTGGGTAAGCTGTACTGGGACAGTAAAGACAAGCAAGAGCTTTCAGGGCAGGTAGCTTCCTTGTGGGAGAAGGAGCCGGACGTTTGCCTTTTCGAAAAGAAGCTCTGCAGAGATCGAGCGCCGTGACGTGTACCGTGCCTGGGCAAGTACAGATGCCCAGTGCTGTTGTGCCAGTGGGTAAGCTGTACTGGGACAGTGAAGACGAGTAAGGTCTTTCAGGGCTGGCAGCTTCCTTGTGGGATAAGGAGCCGGACGTTTGCCTTTTCGGACACGGGCTCTGCCGAGAACAAGCACCGTGAGATGTGCTGTCTGTGGGAAAGCACAGATGCCCAGTGCTGTTGTGCCAGTGGGTAAGCTGTACTGGGACAGTGAAGACCAGCAAGAGCTTTCAGGGCTGGCAGCTTCCTTGTGGGAGAAGGAGCCGGACGTTTGCCTTTTCGGAAAGGGGCTCTGCCGAGAACGAGCACCGTGAGATGTTCTGTCTGTGGGGAAGCACAGATCCCCACTGCTGTTGTGCCTGCGGATAGGCTGCACGGGGACGGTGAGGACCAGGAAGAGCTTTCAGCGCTGGCAGCTTCCTTGTGGGAGAAGGAGCTGGACGTTTGTCTTTTCGGAAACGGTCTCTGCCGAGAACGAGTGCCGCGAGCTGTGCTGTCTGTGGGAAAGCACCGATCCCCAGTGCTGTTGTGCCTGCGGATAGGCTGCGCGGGGACAGTGAAGAACAGCAAGAGCTTTCAGGGCAGGTAGCTTCCTTGTGGGAGAAGGAGCCGGACGTTTGCCTTTTCGAAAAGAAGCTCTGCAGAGATCGAGCGCCGTGACTTGTACCGTGCCTGGGCAAGTACAGATGCCCAGTGCTGTTGTGCCAGTGGGTAAGCTGTACTGGGACAGTGAAGACGAGCAAGGTCTTTCAGGGCTGGCAGCTTCCTTGTGGGAGAAGGAGCCGGACGTTTGCCTTTTCGGAAACGGGCTCTGCCGAGAACGAGCACCGTGAGATGCGCTTTCTGTTCGAAAGCAGAGATGCCCAGTGCTGTTGTGCCTGCGGATAGGCTGCACGGGGACGGTGAGGACCAGCAAGGTCTTTCAGGGCTGGTAGCTTCCTTGTGGGAGAAGGAGCCGGACGTTTGCCTTTTCGGAAAGGCGCTATGTCGAGAACGAGCACCGTGAGATGTGCTGTCTGTGGGAAAGCACAGACGCCCACTGCTGTTGTGCCTGTGGATAGGCTGCGCGGGGACAGTGAAGACGAGCAAGAGCTTTCAGAGCTGGCAGCTTCCTTGTGAGAGAAGGAGCCGGACGTTTGCCTTTTCGAAAAGAAGCTCTGCAGAGATCGAGCGCCGTGACGTGTACCGTGCCTGGGCAAGTACAGATGCCCAGTGCTGTTGTGCCAGTGGGTAAGCTGTACTGGGACAGTGAAGACCAGCAAGGTCTTTCAGGGCTGGCAGCTTTCTTGTGGGAGAAGGAGCCGGACGTTTGCCTTTTCGGAAACGGGCTCTGCCGAGAACGAGCAGCGTGAGATGTGCTGTCTGTGGGAAAGCACAGATCCCCAGTGCTGGTGTGCCTGCGGATAGGCTGCACGGGGACGGTGAGGACCAGCAAGAGCTTTCAGGTCTGGCAGCTTCCTTGTGGGAGAAGGAGCTGGACGTTTGCCTTTTCGGAAACGGGCTCTGCCGAGATCGAGCACCGTGAGATGCGCTTTCTGTTCGAAAGCAGAGATGCCCAGTGCTGTTGTGCCTGTGGATAGGATGCACAGGGACAGTGAAGACCAGCAAGAGCTTTCAGGGCTGGCAGCTTCCTTGTGGGAGAAGGAGCCGGACGTTTGCCTTTTCGGAAAGGGGCTCTGCCGAGAACGAGCACCGTGAGATGTTCTGTCTGTGGGGAAGCACAGATCCCCAGTGCTGTTGTGCCTGCGGATAGGCTGCACGGGGACGGTGAGGACCAGCAAGAGCTTTCAGCGCTGGCAGCTTCCTTGTGGGAGAAGGAGCTGGACGTTTGTCTTTTCGGAAACGGTCTCTGCCGAGAACGAGTGCCGCGAGCTGTGCTGTCTGTGGGAAAGCACCGATCCCCAGTGCTGTTGTGCCTGCGGATAGGCTGCACGGGGACAGTGAAGAACAGCAAGAGCTTTCAGGGCAGGTAGCTTCCTTGTGGGAGAAGGAGCCGGACGTTTGCCTTTTCGAAAAGAAGCTCTGCAGAGATCGAGCGCCGTGACTTGTACCGTGCCTGGGCAAGTACAGATGCCCAGTGCTGTTGTGCCAGTGGGTAAGCTGTACTGGGACAGTGAAGACCAGCAAGGTCTTTCAGGGCTGGCAGCTTCCTTGTGGGAGAAGGAGCCGGACGTTTGCCTTTTCGGAAATGGGCTCTGCCGAGAACGAGCACCGTGAGATGCGCTTTCTGTTCGAAAGCAGAGATGCCCAGTGCTGTTGTGCCTGCGGATAGGCTGCACGGGGACGTTGAGGACCAGCAAGGTCTTTCAGGGCTGGCAGCTTCCTTGTGGGAGAAGGAGCCGGACGTTTGCCTTTTCGGAAAGGCGCTATGTCGAGAACGAGCACTGTGAGATGTGCTGTCTGTGGGAAAGCACAGACGCCCACTGCTGTTGTGCCTGTGGATAGGCTGCGCGGGGACAGTGAAGACGAGCAAGAGCTTTCAGAGCTGGCAGCTTCCTTGTGAGAGAAGGAGCCGGACGTTTGCCTTTTCGAAAAGAAGCTCTGCAGAGATCGAGCGCCGTGACGTGTACCGTGCCTGGGCAAGTACAGATGCCCAGTGCTGTTGTGCCAGTGGGTAAGCTGTACTGGGACAGTGAAGACCAGCAAGGTCTTTCAGGGCTGGCAGCTTCCTTGTGGGAGAAGGAGCCGGACGTTTGCCTTTTCGGAAACGGGCTCTGCCGAGAACGAGCACCGTGACATGTTCTGTCTGTGGGGAAGCACAGATCCCCAGTGCTGTTGTGCCTGCGGATAGGCTGCACGGGGACGGTGAGGACCAGCAAGAGCTTTCAGCGCTGGCAGCTTCCTTGTGGGAGAAGGAGCTGGACGTTTGTCTTTTCGGAAACGGTCTCTGCCGAGAACGAGTGCCGCGAGCTGTGCTGTCTGTGGGAAAGCACCGATCCCCAGTGCTGTTGTGCCTGCGGATAGGCTGCACGGGGACAGTGAAGAACAGCAAGAGCTTTCAGGGCAGGTAGCTTCCTTGTGGGAGAAGGAGCCGGACGTTTGCCTTTTCGAAAAGAAGCTCTGCAGAGATCGAGCGCCGTGACTCGTACCGTGCCTGGGCAAGTACAGATGCCCAGTGCTGTTGTGCCAGTGGGTAAGCTGTACTGGGACAGTGAAGACCAGCAAGGTCTTTCAGGGCTGGCAGCTTCCTTGTGGGAGAAGGAGCCGGACGTTTGCCTTTTCGGAAAGGCGCTATGTCGAGAACGAGCACCGTGAGATGTGCTGTCTGTGGGAAAGCACAGACGCCCACTGCTGTTGTGCCTGTGGATAGGCTGCGCGGGGACAGTGAAGACGAGCAAGAGCTTTCAGAGCTGGCAGCTTCCTTGTGAGAGAAGGAGCCGGACGTATGCCTTTTCGGAAACGGGCTCTGCCGAGAACAAGCACCGTGACATGTGCTGTCTGTGGGGAAGCACAGATGCCCAGTGCTGTTGTGCCTGTGGATAGGATGCACGGGGAGGGTGAAGACCAGCAAGGTCTTTCAGGGCTGGCAGCTTCCTTGTGGGAGAAGGAGCCGGATGTTTGCCTTTTCGGAAACGGGCTCTGCCGAGAACGAGCACCGTGAGATGCGCTTTCTGTTCGAAAGCAGAGATGCCCAGTGCTGTTGTGCCTGTGGATAGGATGCACAGGGACAGTGAAGACCAGCAAGGTCTTTCAGGGCTGGCAGCTTCCTTGTGGGAGAAGGAGCCGGACGTTTGCCTTTTCGGAAAGGCGCTATGTCGAGAACGAGCACCGTGAGATGTGCTGTCTGTGGGAAAGCACAGACGCCCACTGCTGTTGTGCCTGTGGATAGGCTGCGCGGGGACAGTGAAGACGAGCAAGAGCTTTCAGAGCTGGCAGCTTCCTTGTGAGAGAAGGAGCCGGACGTTTGCCTTTTCGAAAAGAAGCTCTGCAGAGATCGAGCGCCGTGACGTGTACCGTGCCTGGGCAAGTACAGATGCCCAGTGCTGTTGTGCCAGTGGGTAAGCTGTACTGGGACAGTGAAGACCAGCAAGGTCTTTCAGGGCTGGCAGCTTCCTTGTGGGAGAAGGAGCCGGACGTTTGCCTTTTCGGAAACGGGCTCTGCCGAGAACGAGCACCGTGAGATGTGCTGTCTGTGGGGAAGCACAGATGCCCAGTGCTGGTGTGCCTGCGGATAGGCTGCACGGAGACAGTGAGGACCAGCAAGAGCTTTCAGGGCTGGCAGCTTCCTTGTGGGAGAAGGAGCCGGACGTTTGCCTTTTCGAAAAGAAGATCTGCAGAGATCGTGCGCCGTGACTTGTACCGTGCCTGGGCAAGTACAGATGCCCAGTGCTGTTGTGCCAGTGGGTAAGCTGTACTGGGACAGTGAAGACGAGCAAGGTCTTTCAGGGCTGGCAGCTTCCTTGTGGGAGAAGGAGCCGGACGTTTGCCTTTTCGGAAACGGGCTCTGCCGAGAACAAGCACCGTGACATGTGCTGTCTGTGGGGAAGCACAGATGCCCAGTGCTGTTGTGCCTGTGGATAGGATGCACAGGGACAGTGAAGACCAGCAAGGTCTTTCAGGGCTGGCAGCTTCCTTGTGGGAGAAGGAGCCGGACGTATGCCTTTTCGGAAACGGGCTCTGCCGAGAACGTGCACCGTGAGATGTGCTGTCTGTGGGAAAGCACAGACGCCCACTGCTGTTGTGCCTGCGAATAGGCTGCGCGGGGACAGTGAAGACGAGCAAGAGCTTTCAGAGCTGGCAGCTTCCTTGTGAGAGTAGGAGCCGGACGTTTGCCTTTTCGAAAAGAAGCTCTGCAGAGATCGAGCGCCGTGACGTGTACCGTGCCTGGGCAAGTACAGATGCCCAGTGCTGTTGTGCCAGTGGGTAAGCTGTACTGGGACAGTGAAGACGAGCAAGGTCTTTCAGGGCTGGCAGCTTCCTTGTGGGAGAAGGAGCCGGACGTTTGCCTTTTCGGAAAGGCGCTATGTCGAGAACGAGCACCGTTGAGATGTGCTGTCTGTGGGAAAGCACAGACGCCCTCTGCTGTTGTGCCTGTGGATAGGCTGCGCGGGGACAGTGAAGACGAGCAAGAGCTTTCACAGCTGGCAGCTTCCTTGTGAGAGAAGGAGCCGGACGTTTGCCTTTTCGAAAAGAATCTCTGCAGAGATCGAGCGCCGTGACGTGTACCGTGCCTGGGCAAGTACAGATGCCCAGTGCTGTTGTGCCAGTGGGTAAGCTGTACTGAGACAGTGAAGACCAGCAAGGTCTTTCAGGGCTGGCAGCTTCCTTGTGGGAGAAGGAGCCGGACGTTTGCCTTTTCGGAAAGGGGCTCTGCCGAGATCGAGCACCGTGAGATGCGCTTTCTGTTCGAAAGCAGAGATGCCCAGTGCTGTTGTGCCTGCGGATAGGCTGCACGGGGACGGTGAGGACCAGCAAGAGCTTTCAGGGCTGGCAGCTTCCTTGTGGGAGAAGGAGCTGGACGTTTGCCTTTTCGGAAACGGGCTCTGCCGAGATCGAGCACCGTGAGATGCGCTTTCTGTTCGAAAGCAGAGATGCCCAGTGCTGTTGTGCCTGTGGATAGGATGCACAGGGACAGTGAAGACCAGCAAGAGCTTTCAGGGCAGGCAGCTTCCTTGTGGGAGAAGGAGCCGGACGTTTGCCTTTTCGGAAAGGGGCTCTGCCGAGAACGAGCACCGTGAGATGTTCTGTCTGTGGGGAAGCACAGATCCCCAGTGCTGTTGTGCCTGCGGATAGGCTGCACGGGGACGGTGAGGACCAGCAAGAGCTTTCAGCGCTGGCAGCTTCCTTGTGGGAGAAGGAGCTGGACGTTTGTCTTTTCGGAAACGGTCTCTGCCAAGAACGAGTGCCGCGAGCTGTGCTGTCTGTGGGAAAGCACCGATCCCCAGTGCTGTTGTGCCTGCGGATAGGCTGCACGGGGACAGTGAAGAACAGCAAGAGCTTTCAGGGCAGGTAGCTTCCTTGTGGGAGAAGGAGCCGGACGTTTGCCTTTTCGAAAAGAAGCTCTGCAGAGATCGAGCGCCGTGACTTGTACCGTGCCTGGGCAAGTACAGATGCCCAGTGCTGTTGTGCCAGTGGGTAAGCTGTACTGAGACAGTGAAGACCAGCAAGGTATTTCAGGGCTGGCAGCTTCCTTGTGGGAGAAGGAGCCGGACGTTTGCCTTTTCGGAAACGGGCTCTGCCGAGAATGAGCACCGTGAGATGTGCTGTCTGTGGGGAAGCACAGATGCCCAGTGCTGATGTGCCTGTGGATAGGCTGCACGGGGAGGGTGAAGACCAGCAAGAGCTTTCAGCGCTGGCAGCTACTTTGTGGGACAAGGAGCCGGACGTATGCCTTTTCGGAAACGGGCTCTGCCGAGAACGTGCACCGTGAGATGTGCTGTCTGTGGGGAAGCACAGCTGCCCAGTGCTGTTGTGCCAGTGGGTAAGCTGTACTGGGACGGTGAGGACCAGCAAGAGCTTTCAGGGCTGGCAGCTTCCTTGTGGGAGAAGGAGCCGGATGTTTGCCTTTTCGGAAACGGGCTCTGCCGAGAACGAGCACCGTGAGATGTGCTGTCTGTGGGGAAGCACAGATGCCCAGTGCTGTTGTGCCTGCGGATAGGCTGCACGGGGACGGTGAGGACCAGCAACAGCTTTCAGGGCAGGTAGCTTCCTTGTGGGAGAAGGAGCCGGACGTTTGCCTTTTCGAAAAGAAGCTCTGCAGAGATCGAGCGCCGTGACGTGTACCGTGCCTGGGCAAGTACAGATGCCCAGTGCTGTTGTGCCAGTGGGTAAGCTGTACTGGGACAGTGAAGACCAGCAAGAGCTTTCAGGGCTGGCAGCTTACTTGTGGGAGAAGGAGCCGGACGTTTGCCTTTTTGGAAAGGGGCTCTGCCGAGAACGAGCACCGTGACATGTTCTGTCTGTGGGGAAGCACAGATCCCCAGTGCTGTTGTGCCTGCGGATAGGCTGCACGGGGACGGTGAGGACCAGCAAGAGCTTTCAGGGCAGGTAGCTTCCTTGTGGGAGAAGGAGCCGGACGTTTGCCTTTTCGAAAAGAAGCTCTGCAGAGATCGAGCGCCGTGACTTGTACCGTGCCTGGGCAAGTACAGATGCCCAGTGCTGTTGTGCCAGTGGGTAAGCTGTACTGGGACAGTGAAGACGAGCAAGGTCTTTCAGGGCTGGCAGCTTCCTTGTGGGAGAAGGAGCCGGACGTTTGCCTTTTCGGAAAGGGGCTCTGCCGAGAACGTGCACCGTGAGATGTGCTGTCTGTGGGGAAGCACAGATGCCCAGTGCTGTTGTGCCTGTGGATAGGATGCACGGGGAGGGTGAAGACCAGCAAGAGCTTTCACAGCTGGCAGCTTCCTTGTGGGAGAAGGAGCCGGACGTATGCCTTTTCGGAAAGGGGCTCTGCCGAGAACGAGCACCATGAGATGCGCTTTCTGTTCGAAAGCAGAGATGCCCAGTGCTGTTGTGCCTGTGGATAGGATGCACAGGGACAGTGAAGACCAGCAAGGTCTTTCAGGGCTGGCAGCTTCCTTGTGGGAGAAGGAGCCGGACGTTTGCCTTTTCGGAAAGGCGCTATGTCGAGAACGAGCACCGTGAGATGTGCTGTCTGTGGGAAAGCACAGACGCCCACTGCTGTTGTGCCTGCGGATAGGCTGCGCGGGGACAGTGAAGACGAGCAAGAGCTTTCAGAGCTGGCAGCTTCCTTGTGAGAGTAGGAGCCGGACGTTTGCCTTTTCGAAAAGAAGCTCTGCAGAGATCGAGCGCCGTGACGTGTACCGTGCCTGGGCAAGTACAGATGCCCAGTGCTGTTGTGCCAGTGGGTAAGCTGTACTGGGACAGTGAAGACCAGCAAGAGCTTTCAGGGCTGGCAGCTTCCTTGTGGGAGAAGGAGCCGGACGTTTGCCTTTTCGGAAAGGGGCTCTGCCGAGAACGAGCACCGTGAGATATTCTGTCTGTGGGGAAGCACAGATCCCCAGTGCTGTTGTGCCTGCGGATAGGCTGCACGGGGACGGTGAGGACCAGGAAGAGCTTTCAGCGCTGGCAGCTTCCTTGTGGGAGAAGGAGCTGGACGTTTGTCTTTTCGGAAACGGTCTCTTCCGAGAACGAGTGCCGCGAGCTGTGCTGTCTGTGGGAAAGCACCGATCCCCAGTGATGTTGTGCCTGCGGATAGGCTGCGCGGGGACGGTGAAGAACAGCAAGAGCTTTCAGGGCAGGTAGCTTCCTTGTGGGAGAAGGAGCCGGACGTTTGCCTTTTAGAAAAGAAGCTCTGCAGAGATCGAGCGCCGTGACTTGTACCGTGCCTGGGCAAGTACAGATGTCCAGTGCTGTTGTGCCAGTGGGTAAGCTGTACTGGGACAGTGAAGACGAGCAAGGTCTTTCAGGGCTGGCAGCTTCCTTGTGGGAGAAGGAGCCGGACGTTTGCCTTTTCGGAAACGGGCTCTGCCGAGAACGAGCACCGTGAGATGTGCTGTCTGTGGGGAAGCACAGATGCCCAGTGCTGATGTGCCTGTGGATAGGCTGCACGGGGAGGGTGAAGACCAGCAAGAGCTTTCAGCGCTGGCAGCTTCCTTGTGGGAGAAGGAGCCGGACGTATGCCTTTTCGGAAACGGGCTCTGCCGAGAACGTGCACCGTGAGATGTGCTGTCTGTGGGGAAGCACAGATGCCCAGTGCTGTTGTGCCAGTGGGTAAGCTGTACTGGGACGGTGAGGACCAGCAAGAGCTTTCAGGGCTGGCAGCTTCCTTGTGGGAGAAGGAGCCAGACGTTTGCCTTTTCGGAAAGGGGCTCTGCCGAGAACGAGCACCGTGAGATGTGCTGTCTGTGGGGAAGCACAGATGCCCAGTGCTGTTTTGCCAGTGGGTAAGCTGTACTGGGACAGTGAAGACCAGCAAGAGCTTTCAGGGCTGGCAGCTTCCTTGTGGGAGAAGGAGCCGGACGTTTGCCTTTTCGGAAACGGGCTCTGCGGAGAACGAGCACCGTGAGATGTGCTGTCTGTGGGGAAGCACAGATCCCCAGTGCTGTTGTGCCTGCGGATAGGCTGCACGGGGACGGTGAGGACCAGCAAGAGCTTTCAGGGCAGGTACCTTCCTTGTGGGAGAAGGAGCCGGACGTTTGCCTTTTCGAAAAGAAGCTCTGCAGAGATCGAGCGCCGTGACGTGTATCGTGCCTGGGCAAGTACAGATGCCCAGTGCTGTTGTGCCAGTGGGTAAGCTGTACTGGGACAGTGAAGACCAGCAAGGACTTTCAGGGCTGGCAGCTTCCTTGTGGGAGAAGGAGCCGGACGTTTGCCTTTTCGGAAACGGGCTCTGCCGAGAACGAGCACCGTGAGATGTGCTGTCTGTGGGAAAGCACAGATCCCCAGTGCTGGTGTGCCTGCGGATAGGCTGCACGGGGAGGGTGAAGACCAGCAAGAGCTTTCAGGGCTGGCAGCTTCCTTGTGGGAGAAGGAGCCGGACGTTTGCCTTTTCGGAAACGGGCTCTGCCGAGAACGAGCACCGTGAGATGTGCTGTCTGTGGGGAAGCACAGATCCCCAGTGGTGTTGTGCCTGCGGATAGGCTGCACGGGGACGGTGAGGACCAGCAAGAGCTTTCAGGGCAGGTACCTTCCTTGTGGGAGAAGGAGCCGGACGTTTGCCTTTTCGGAAAGGGTCTCTGCCGAGAACGAGCACCGTGAGATGCGCTTTCTGTTCGAAAGCAGAGATGCCCAGTGCTGTTGTGCCTGTGGATAGGATGCACAGGGACAGTGAAGACCAGCAAGGTCTTTCAGGGCTGGCAGCTTCCTTGTGGGAGAAGGAGCCGGACATTTGCCTTTTCGGAAAGGCGCTATGTCGATAACGAGCACCGTGAGATGTGCTGTCTGTGGGAAAGCACAGACGCCAACTGCTGTTGTGCCTGTGGATAGGCTGCGCGGGGACAGTGAAGACGAGCAAGAGCTTTCAGAGCTGGCAGCTTCCTTGTGAGAGAAGGAGCCGGACGTTTGCCTTTTCGAAAAGAAGCTCTGCAGAGATCGAGCGCCGTGACGTGTACCGTGCCTGGGCAAGTACAGATGCCCAGTGCTGTTGTGCCAGTGGGTAAGCTGTACTGGGACAGTGAAGACCAGCAAGAGCTTTCAGGGCTGGCAGCTTCCTTGTGGGTGAAGGAGCCGGACGTTTGCCTTTTCGGAAAGGGGCTCTGCCGAGAACGAGCACCGTGACATGTGCTGAATGTGGGGAAGCACAGATGCCCACTGCTGTTGTGCCTGTGGATAGGCTGCACGGGGACGGTGAGGACCAGCAAGAGCTTTCAGGGCAGGTACCTTCCTTGTGGGAGAAGGAGCCGGACGTTTGCCTTTTCGAAAAGAAGCTCTGCAGAGATCGAGCGCCGTGACGTGTACCGTGCCTGGGCAAGTACATATGCCCAGTGCTGTTGTGCCAGTCGGTAAGCTGTACTGGGACAGTGAAGACCAGCAAGGTCTTTCAGGGCTGGCAGCTTCCTTGTGGGAGAAGGAGCCGGACGTTTGCCTTTTCGGAAACGGGCTCTGCCGAGAACGAGCACCGTGAGATGTGCTGTCTGTGGGGAAGCACAGATGCCCAGTGCTGGTGTGCCTGCGGATAGGCTGCACGGGGACGGTGAGGACCAGCAAGAGCTTTCAGGGCTGGCAGCTTCCTTGTGGGAGAAGGAGCCGGACGTTTGCCTTTTCGGAAAGGGGCTCTGCAGAGAACGAGCACCGTGAGATGTGCTGTCTGTGGGGAAGCACAGATCCCCAGTGCTGTTGTGCCTGCGGATAGGCTGCACGGGGACGGTGAGGACCAGCAAGAGCTTTCAGGGCTGGCAGCTTCCTTGTGGGAGAAGGAGCTGGACGTTTGACTTTTCGGAAAGGGGCTCTGCCGAGAACGAGCACTGTGAGATGCGCTTTCTGTTCGAAAGCAGAGATGCCCAGTGCTGTTGTGCCTGTGGATAGGATGCACAGGGACAGTGAAGACCAGCAAGGTCTTTCAGGGCTGGCAGCTTCCTTGTGGGAGAAGGAGCCGGACGTTTGCCTTTTCGGAAAGGCGCTATGTCGAGAACGAGCACCGTGAGATGTGCTGTCTGTGGGGAAGCACAGATGCCCAGTGCTGTTGTGCCTGCGGAAAGGCTGCACGGGGACAGTGAGGACCAGCAAGAGCTTTCAGGGCTGGCAGCTTCCTTGTGGGAGAAGGAGCCGGACGTTTGCCTTTTCGGAAAGGGGCTCTGCCGAGAACGAGCACCGTGAGATGTGCTGTCTGTGGGAAAGCACCGATCCCCAGTGCTGTTGTGCCTGCGGATAGGCTGCACGGGGACAGTGAAGAACAGCAAGGTCTTTCAGGGCTGGCAGCTTCCTTGTGGGAGAAGGAGCTGGACGTTTGTCTTTTCGGAAACGGTCTCTGCGGAGAACGAGTGCCGCGAGCTGTGCTGTCCGTGGGAAAGCACCGATCCCCAGTGCTGTTGTGCCTGCGGATAGGCTGCACGGGGACAGTGAAGAACAGCAAGAGCTTTCAGGGCAGGTAGCTTCCTTGTGGGAGAAGGAGCCGGACGTTTGCCTTTTCGAAAAGAAGCTCTGCAGAGATCGAGCGCCGTGACGTGTATCGTGCCTGGGCAAGTACAGATGCCCAGTGCTGTTGTGCCAGTGGGTAAGCTGTACTGGGACAGTGAAGACCAGCAAGGACTTTCAGGGCTGGCAGCTTCCTTGTGGGAGAAGGAGCCGGACGTTTGCCTTTTCGGAAACGGGCTCTGCCGAGAACGAGCACCGTGACATGTGCTGTCTGTGGGAAAGCACAGATCCCCAGTGCTGGTGTGCCTGCGGATAGGCTGCACGGGGAGGGTGAAGACCAGCAAGAGCTTTCAGGGCTGGCAGCTTCCTTGTGGGAGAAGGAGCCGGACGTTTGCCTTTTCGGAAACGGGCTCTGCCGAGAACGAGCACCGTGAGATGTGCTGTCTGTGGGGAAGCACAGATCCCCAGTGGTGTTGTGCCTGCGGATAGGCTGCACGGGGACGGTGAGGACCAGCAAGAGCTTTCAGGGCAGGTACCTTCCTTGTGGGAGAAGGAGCCGGACGTTTGCCTTTTCGGAAAGGGTCTCTGCCGAGAACGAGCACCGTGAGATGCGCTTTCTGTTCGAAAGCAGAGATGCCCAGTGCTGTTGTGCCTGTGGATAGGATGCACAGGGACAGTGAAGACCAGCAAGGTCTTTCAGGGCTGGCAGCTTCCTTGTGGGAGAAGGAGCCGGACATTTGCCTTTTCGGAAAGGCGCTATGTCGATAACGAGCACCGTGAGATGTGCTGTCTGTGGGAAAGCACAGACGCCAACTGCTGTTGTGCCTGTGGATAGGCTGCGCGGGGACAGTGAAGACGAGCAAGAGCTTTCAGAGCTGGCAGCTTCCTTGTGAGAGAAGGAGCCGGACGTTTGCCTTTTCGAAAAGAAGCTCTGCAGAGATCGAGCGCCGTGACGTGTACCGTGCCTGGGCAAGTACAGATGCCCAGTGCTGTTGTGCCAGTGGGTAAGCTGTACTGGGACAGTGAAGACCAGCAAGAGCTTTCAGGGCTGGCAGCTTCCTTGTGGGTGAAGGAGCCGGACGTTTGCCTTTTCGGAAAGGGGCTCTGCCGAGAACGAGCACCGTGACATGTGCTGTCTGTGGGGAAGCACAGATGCCCACTGCTGTTGTGCCTGTGGATAGGCTGCACGGGGACGGTGAGGACCAGCAAGAGCTTTCAGGGCAGGTACCTTCCTTGTGGGAGAAGGAGCCGGACGTTTGCCTTTTCGAAAAGAAGCTCTGCAGAGATCGAGCGCCGTGACGTGTACCGTGCCTGGGCAAGTACATATGCCCAGTGCTGTTGTGCCAGTGGGTAAGCTGTACTGGGACAGTGAAGACCAGCAAGAGCTTTCAGGGCTGGCAGCTTCCTTGTGGGAGAAGGAGCCGGACGTTTGCCTTTTCGGAAAGGGGCTCTGCCGAGAACGAGCACCGTGAGATGTTCTTTCTGAGGGGAAGCACAGATCCCCAGTGCTGTTGTGCCTGCGGATAGGCTGCACGGGGACGGTGAGGACCAGGAAGAGCTTTCAGCGCTGGCAGCTTCCTTGTGGGAGAAGGAGCTGTACGTTTGTCTTTTCGGAAACGGTCTCTGCCGAGAACGAGTGCCGCGAGCTGTGCTGTCTGTGGGAAAGCACCGATCCCCAGTGCTGTTGTGCCTGCGGATAGGCTGCACGGGGACAGTGAAGAACAGCAAGAGCTTTCAGGGCAGGTAGCTTCCTTGTGGGAGAAGGAGCCGGACGTTTGCCTTTTCGGAAAGGGGCTCTGCTGAGAACGAGCACCGTGAGATGTGCTGTCTGTGGGAAAGCACCGATCCCCAGTGCTGTTGTGCCTGCGGATAGGCTGCACGGGGACAGTGAAGAACAGCAAGGTCTTTCAGGGCTGGCAGCTTCCTTGTGGGAGAAGGAGCTGGACGTTTGTCTTTTCGGAAACGGTCTCTGCCGAGAACGAGTGCTGCGAGCTGTGCTGTCCGTGGGAAAGCACCGATCCCCAGTGCTGTTGTGCCTGCGGATAGGCTGCACGGGGACAGTGAAGAACAGCAAGAGCTTTCAGGGCAGGTAGCTTCCTTGTGGGAGAAGGAGCCAGACGTTTGCCTTTTCGAAAAGAAGCTCTGCAGAGATCGAGCGCCGTGACTTGTACCGTGCCTGGGCAAGTACAGATGCCCAGTGCTGTTGTGCCAGTGGGTAAGCTGTACTGAGACAGTGAAGACCAGCAAGGTCTTTCAGGGCTGGCAGCTTCCTTGTGGGAGAAGGAGCCGGACGTTTGCCTTTACGGAAACGGGCTCTGCCGAGAACGAGCACCGTGAGATGTGCTGTCTGTGGGGAAGCACAGATCCCCAGTGCTGTTGTGCCTGCGGATAGGCTGCACGGGGAGGGTGAAGACCAGCAAGAGCTTTCAGGGCTGGCAGCTTCCTTGTGGGAGAAGGAGCCGGACGTATGCCTTTTCGAAAACGGGCTCTGCCGAGAACGTGCACCGTGAGATGTGCTGTCTGTGGGGAAGCACAGATGCCCAGTGCTGTTTTGCCAGTGGGTAAGCTGTACTGGGACAGTGAAGACCAGCAAGAGCTTTCAGGGCTGGCAGCTTCCTTGTGGGAGAAGGAGCCGGACGTTTGCCTTTTCGGAAACGGGCTCTGCGGAGAACGAGCACCGTGAGATGTGCTGTCTGTGGGGAAGCACAGATCCCCAGTGCTGTTGTGCCTGCGGATAGGCTGCACGGGGACGGTGAGGACCAGCAAGAGCTTTCAGGGCAGGTACCTTCCTTGTGGGAGAAGGAGCCGGACGTTTGCCTTTTCGAAAAGAAGCTCTGCAGAGATCGAGCGCCGTGACGTGTATCGTGCCTGGGCAAGTACAGATGCCCAGTGCTGTTGTGCCAGTGGGTAAGCTGTACTGGGACAGTGAAGACCAGCAAGGTCTTTCAGGGCTGGCAGCTTCCTTGTGGGAGAAGGAGCCGGACGTTTGCCTTTTCGGAAACGGGCTCTGCCGAGAACAAGCACCGTGACATGTGCTGTCTGTGGGGAAGCACAGAAGCCCAGTGCTGTTGGGCCTGCGGATAGGCTGCACGGGGAGGGTGAAGACCAGCAAGAGCTTTCAGGGCTGGCAGCTTCCTTGTGGGAGAAGGAGCCGGACGTTTGCCTTTTCGGAAAGGGGCTCTGCCGAGAACGAGCACCGTGAGATGTGCTGTCTGTGGGGAAGCACAGATCCCCAGTGCTGTTGTGCCTGCGGATAGGCTGCACGGGGACGGTGAGGACCAGCAAGAGCTTTCAGGGCAGGTACCTTCCTTGTGGGAGAAGGAGCCGGACGTTTGCCTTTTCGGAAACGGGCTCTGCCGAGAACGAGCACCGTGAGATGCGCTTTCTGTTCGAAAGCAGAGATGCCCAGTGCTGTTGTGCCTGTGGATAGGATGCACAGGGACAGTGAAGACCAGCAAGGTCTTTCAGGGCTGGCAGCTTCCTTGTGGGAGAAGGAGCCGGATGTTTGCCTTTTCGGAAAGGCGCTATGTCGAGAACGAGCACCGTGAGATGTGCTGTCTGTGGGAAAGCACAGACGCCCACTGCTGTTGTGCCTGTGGATAGGCTGCGCGGGGACAGTGAAGACGAGCAAGAGCTTTCAGAGCTGACAGCTTCCTTGTGAGAGAAGGAGCCGGACGTTTGCCTTTTCGAAAAGAAGCTCTGCAGAGATCGAGCGCCGTGACGTGTACCGTGCCTGGGCAAGTACAGATGCCCAGTGCTGTTGTGCCAGTGGGTAAGCTGTACTGGGACAGTGAAGACGAGCAAGGTCTTTCAGGGCTGGCAGCTTCCTTGTGGGAGAAGGAGCCGGACGTTTGCCTTTTCGGAAACGGGCTCTGCCGAGAACAAGCACCGTGACATGTGCTGTCTGTGGGAAAGCACAGATGCCCAGTGCTGTTGTGCCAGTGGGTAAGCTGTACTGGGACAGTGAAGATCAGCAAGAGCTTTCAGGGCTGGCAGCTTCCTTGTGGGAGAAGGAGCCGGACGTTTGCCATTTCGGAAAGGGGCTCTGCCGAGAACGAGCACCGTGACTTGTACCGTGCCTGGGCAAGTACAGATGCCCAGTGCTGTTGTGCCAGTGGGTAAGCTGTACTGGGACAGTGAAGACCAGCAAGGTATTTCAGGGCTGGCAGCTTCCTTGTGGGAGAAGGAGCCGGACGTTTGCCTTTTCGGAAACGGGCTCTGCCGAGAACGAGCACCGTGAGATGTGCTGTCTGTGGGGAAGCACAGACGCCCAGTGCTGATGTGCCTGTGGATAGGCTGCGCGGGGACGGTGAAGACGAGCAAGAGCTTTCAGCGCTGGCAGCTTCCTTGTGGGAGAAGGAGCCGGACGTATGCCTTTTCGGAAACGGGCTCTGCCGAGAACGAGCACCGTGAGATGCGCTTTCTGTTCGAAAGCAGAGATGCCCAGTGCTGTTGTGCCTGTGGATAGGATGCACAGGGACAGTGAAGACCAGCAAGGTCTTTCAGGGCTGGCAGCTTCCTTGTGGGAGAAGGAGCCGGACGTTTGCCTTTTCGGAAAGGCGCTATGTCGAGAACGAACACCGTGAGATGTGCTGTCTGTGGGGAAGCACAGATGCCCACTGCTGTTGTGCCTGCGGATAGGCTGCACGGGGACGGTGAGGACCAGCAAGAGCTTTCAGCGCTGGCAGCTTCCTTGTGGGAGAAGGAGCCGGACGTTTGCCTTTTCGGAAAGGGGCTCTGCCGAGAACGAGCAACGTGAGATGTGCTGTCTGTGGGGAAGCACCGATCCCCAGTGCTGTTGTGCCTGCGGATAGGCTGCACGGGGACAGTGAAGACCAGCAAGGTCTTTCAGGGCTGGCAGCTTCCTTGTGGGAGAAGGAGCTGGACGTTTGTCTTTTCGGAAACGAGCTCTGCCGAGAACGAGTGCCGCGAGCTGTGCTGTCTGTGGGAAAGCACCGATCCCCAGTGCTGTTGTGCCTGCGGATAGGCTGCATGGGGACAGTGAAGACCAGCAAGGTCTTTCAGGGCTGGCAGCTTCCTTGTGGGAGAAGGAGCCGGACGTTTGCCTTTTCGAAAAGAAGCTCTGCAGAGATCGAGCGCCGTGACGTGTACCGTGCCTGGGCAAGTACAGATGCCCAGTGCTGTTGTGCCAGTGGGTAAGCTGTACTGGGACAGTGAAGACGAGCAAGGTCTTTCAGGGCTGGCAGCTTCCTTGTGGGAGAAGGAGCCAGACGTTTGCCTTTTCGGAAACGGGCTCTGCCGAGAACAAGCACCGTGACATGTGCTGTCTGTGGGAAAGTACAGATGCCCAGTGCTGTTGTGCCAGTGGGTAAGCTGTACTGGGACAGTGAAGACCAGCAAGAGCTTTCAGGGCTGGCAGCTTCCTTGTGGGAGAAGGAGCCGGACGTTTGCCTTTTCGGAAAGGGGCTCTGCCGAGAACGAGCACCGTGAGATGTTCTTTCTGAGGGGAAGCACAGATCCCCAGTGCTGTTGTGCCTGCGGATAGGCTGCACGGGGACGGTGAGGACCAGGAAGAGCTTTCAGCGCTGGCAGCTTCCTTGTGGGAGAAGGAGCTGTACGTTTGTCTTTTCGGAAACGGTCTCTGCCGAGAACGAGTGCCGCGAGCTGTGCTGTCTGTGGGAAAGCACCGATCCCCAGTGCTGTTGTGCCTGCGGATAGGCTGCACGGGGACAGTGAAGAACAGCAAGAGCTTTCAGGGCAGGTAGCTTCCTTGTGGGAGAAGGAGCCGGACGTTTGCCTTTTCGGAAAGGGGCTCTGCTGAGAACGAGCACCGTGAGATGTGCTGTCTGTGGGAAAGCACCGATCCCCAGTGCTGTTGTGCCTGCGGATAGGCTGCACGGGGACAGTGAAGAACAGCAAGGTCTTTCAGGGCTGGCAGCTTCCTTGTGGGAGAAGGAGCTGGACGTTTGTCTTTTCGGAAACGGTCTCTGCCGAGAACGAGTGCTGCGAGCTGTGCTGTCCGTGGGAAAGCACCGATCCCCAGTGCTGTTGTGCCTGCGGATAGGCTGCACGGGGACAGTGAAGAACAGCAAGAGCTTTCAGGGCAGGTAGCTTCCTTGTGGGAGAAGGAGCCGGACGTTTGCCTTTTCGAAAAGAAGCTCTGCAGAGATCGAGCGCCGTGACTTGTACCGTGCCTGGGCAAGTACAGATGCCCAGTGCTGTTGTGCCAGTGGGTAAGCTGTACTGAGACAGTGAAGACCAGCAAGGTCTTTCAGGGCTGGCAGCTTCCTTGTGGGAGAAGGAGCCGGACGTTTGCCTTTACGGAAACGGGCTCTGCCGAGAACAAGCACCGTGAGATGTGCTGTCTGTGGGGAAGCACAGATCCCCAGTGCTGTTGTGCCTGCGGATAGGCTGCACGGGGAGGGTGAAGACCAGCAAGAGCTTTCAGGGCTGGCAGCTTCCTTGTGGGAGAAGGAGCCGGACGTATGCCTTTTCGAAAACGGGCTCTGCCGAGAACGTGCACCGTGAGATGTGCTGTCTGTGGGGAAGCACAGATGCCCAGTGCTGTTTTGCCAGTGGGTAAGCTGTACTGGGACAGTGAAGACCAGCAAGAGCTTTCAGGGCTGGCAGCTTCCTTGTGGGAGAAGGAGCCGGACGTTTGCCTTTTCGGAAACGGGCTCTGCGGAGAACGAGCACCGTGAGATGTGCTGTCTGTGGGGAAGCACAGATCCCCAGTGCTGTTGTGCCTGCGGATAGGCTGCACGGGGACGGTGAGGACCAGCAAGAGCTTTCAGGGCAGGTACCTTCCTTGTGGGAGAAGGAGCCGGACGTTTGCCTTTTCGAAAAGAAGCTCTGCAGAGATCGAGCGCCGTGACGTGTATCGTGCCTGGGCAAGTACAGATGCCCAGTGCTGTTGTGCCAGTGGGTAAGCTGTACTGGGACAGTGAAGACCAGCAAGGTCTTTCAGGGCTGGCAGCTTCCTTGTGGGAGAAGGAGCCGGACGTTTGCCTTTTCGGAAACGGGCTCTGCCGAGAACAAGCACCGTGACATGTGCTGTCTGTGGGGAAGCACAGATGCCCAGTGCTGTTGGGCCTGCGGATAGGCTGCACGGGGAGGGTGAAGACCAGCAAGAGCTTTCAGGGCTGGCAGCTTCCTTGTGGGAGAAGGAGCCGGACGTTTGCCTTTTCGGAAAGGGGCTCTGCCGAGAACGAGCACCGTGAGATGTGCTGTCTGTGGGGAAGCACAGATCCCCAGTGCTGTTGTGCCTGCGGATAGGCTGCACGGGGACGGTGAGGACCAGCAAGAGCTTTCAGGGCAGGTACCTTCCTTGTGGGAGAAGGAGCCGGACGTTTGCCTTTTCGGAAACGGGCTCTGCCGAGAACGAGCACCGTGAGATGCGCTTTCTGTTCGAAAGCAGAGATGCCCAGTGCTGTTGTGCCTGTGGATAGGATGCACAGGGACAGTGAAGACCAGCAAGGTCTTTCAGGGCTGGCAGCTTCCTTGTGGGAGAAGGAGCCGGATGTTTGCCTTTTCGGAAAGGCGCTATGTCGAGAACGAGCACCGTGAGATGTGCTGTCTGTGGGAAAGCACAGACGCCCACTGCTGTTGTGCCTGTGGATAGGCTGCGCGGGGACAGTGAAGACGAGCAAGAGCTTTCAGAGCTGACAGCTTCCTTGTGAGAGAAGGAGCCGGACGTTTGCCTTTTCGAAAAGAAGCTCTGCAGAGATCGAGCGCCGTGACGTGTACCGTGCCTGGGCAAGTACAGATGCCCAGTGCTGTTGTGCCAGTGGGTAAGCTGTACTGGGACAGTGAAGACGAGCAAGGTCTTTCAGGGCTGGCAGCTTCCTTGTGGGAGAAGGAGCCGGACGTTTGCCTTTTCGGAAACGGGCTCTGCCGAGAACAAGCACCGTGACATGTGCTGTCTGTGGGAAAGCACAGATGCCCAGTGCTGTTGTGCCAGTGGGTAAGCTGTACTGGGACAGTGAAGATCAGCAAGAGCTTTCAGGGCTGGCAGCTTCCTTGTGGGAGAAGGAGCCGGACGTTTGCCATTTCGGAAAGGGGCTCTGCCGAGAACGAGCACCGTGACTTGTACCGTGCCTGGGCAAGTACAGATGCCCAGTGCTGTTGTGCCAGTGGGTAAGCTGTACTGGGACAGTGAAGACCAGCAAGGTATTTCAGGGCTGGCAGCTTCCTTGTGGGAGAAGGAGCCGGACGTTTGCCTTTTCGGAAACGGGCTCTGCCGAGAACGAGCACCGTGAGATGTGCTGTCTGTGGGGAAGCACAGACGCCCAGTGCTGATGTGCCTGTGGATAGGCTGCGCGGGGACGGTGAAGACGAGCAAGAGCTTTCAGCGCTGGCAGCTTCCTTGTGGGAGAAGGAGCCGGACGTATGCCTTTTCGGAAACGGGCTCTGCCGAGAACGAGCACCGTGAGATGCGCTTTCTGTTCGAAAGCAGAGATGCCCAGTGCTGTTGTGCCTGTGGATAGGATGCACAGGGACAGTGAAGACCAGCAAGGTCTTTCAGGGCTGGCAGCTTCCTTGTGGGAGAAGGAGCCGGACGTTTGCCTTTTCGGAAAGGCGCTATGTCGAGAACGAACACCGTGAGATGTGCTGTCTGTGGGGAAGCACAGATGCCCACTGCTGTTGTGCCTGCGGATAGGCTGCACGGGGACGGTGAGGACCAGCAAGAGCTTTCAGGGCTGGCAGCTTCCTTGTGGGAGAAGGAGCCGGACGTTTGCCTTTTCGGAAAGGGGCTCTGCCGAGAACGAGCAACGTGAGATGTGCTGTCTGTGGGGAAGCACCGATCCCCAGTGCTGTTGTGCCTGCGGATAGGCTGCACGGGGACAGTGAAGACCAGCAAGGTCTTTCAGGGCTGGCAGCTTCCTTGTGGGAGAAGGAGCTGGACGTTTGTCTTTTCGGAAACGGGCTCTGCCGAGAACGAGTGCCGCGAGCTGTGCTGTCTGTGGGAAAGCACCGATCCCCAGTGCTGTTGTGCCTGCGGATAGGCTGCACGGGGACAGTGAAGACCAGCAAGGTCTTTCAGGGCTGGCAGCTTCCTTGTGGGAGAAGGAGCCGGACGTTTGCCTTTTCGAAAAGAAGCTCTGCAGAGATCGAGCGCCGTGACGTGTACCGTGCCTGGGCAAGTACAGATGCCCAGTGCTGTTGTGCCAGTGGGTAAGCTGTACTGGGACAGTGAAGACGAGCAAGGTCTTTCAGGGCTGGCAGCTTCCTTGTGGGAGAAGGAGCCAGACGTTTGCCTTTTCGGAAACGGGCTCTGCCGAGAACAAGCACCGTGACATGTGCTGTCTGTGGGAAAGTACAGATGCCCAGTGCTGTTGTGCCAGTGGGTAAGCTGTACTGGGACAGTGAAGACCAGCAAGGTATTTCAGGGCTGGCAGCTTCCTTGTGGGAGAAGGAGCCGGACGTTTGCCTTTTCGGAAACGGGCTCTGCCGAGAACGAGCACCGTGAGATGTGCTGTCTGTGGGGAAGCACAGACGCCCAGTGCTGATGTGCCTGTGGATAGGCTGCGCGGGGACGGTGAAGACGAGCAAGAGCTTTCAGCGCTGGCAGCTTCCTTGTGGGAGAAGGAGCCGGACGTATGCCTTTTCGGAAACGGGCTCTGCCGAGAACGAGCACCGTGAGATGCGCTTTCTGTTCGAAAGCAGAGATGCCCAGTGCTGTTGTGCCTGTGGATAGGATGCACAGGGACAGTGAAGACCAGCAAGGTCTTTCAGGGCTGGCAGCTTCCTTGTGGGAGAAGGAGCCGGACGTTTGCCTTTTCGGAAAGGCGCTATGTCGAGAACGAACACCGTGAGATGTGCTGTCTGTGGGGAAGCACAGATGCCCACTGCTGTTGTGCCTGCGGATAGGCTGCACGGGGACGGTGAGGACCAGCAAGAGCTTTCAGGGCTGGCAGCTTCCTTGTGGGAGAAGGAGCCGGACGTTTGCCTTTTCGGAAAGGGGCTCTGCCGAGAACGAGCAACGTGAGATGTGCTGTCTGTGGGGAAGCACCGATCCCCAGTGCTGTTGTGCCTGCGGATAGGCTGCACGGGGACAGTGAAGACCAGCAAGGTCTTTCAGGGCTGGCAGCTTCCTTGTGGGAGAAGGAGCTGGACGTTTGTCTTTTCGGAAACGGGCTCTGCCGAGAACGAGTGCCGCGAGCTGTGCTGTCTGTGGGAAAGCACCGATCCCCAGTGCTGTTGTGCCTGCGGATAGGCTGCACGGGGACAGTGAAGACCAGCAAGGTCTTTCAGGGCTGGCAGCTTCCTTGTGGGAGAAGGAGCCGGACGTTTGCCTTTTCGAAAAGAAGCTCTGCAGAGATCGAGCGCCGTGACGTGTACCGTGCCTGGGCAAGTACAGATGCCCAGTGCTGTTGTGCCAGTGGGTAAGCTGTACTGGGACAGTGAAGACGAGCAAGGTCTTTCAGGGCTGGCAGCTTCCTTGTGGGAGAAGGAGCCAGACGTTTGCCTTTTCGGAAACGGGCTCTGCCGAGAACAAGCACCGTGACATGTGCTGTCTGTGGGAAAGTACAGATGCCCAGTGCTGTTGTGCCAGTGGGTAAGCTGTACTGGGACAGTGAAGACCAGGAAGAGCTTTCAGGGCTGGCAGCTTCCTTGTGGGAGAAGGAGCCGGACGTTTGCCTTTTCGGAAAGGGGCTCTGCCAAGAACGAGCACCGTGAGATGTTCTGTCTGTGGGGAAGCACAGATCCCCAGTGCTGTTGTGCCTGCGGATAGGCTGCACGGGGACGGTGAGGACCAGGAAGAGCTTTCAGCGCTGGCAGCTTCCTTGTGGGAGAAGGAGCTGGACGTTTGTCTTTTCGGAAACGGTCTCTGCCGAGAACGAGTGCCGCGAGCTGTGCTGTCTGTGGGAAAGCACCGATCCCCAGTGCTGTTGTGCCTGCGGATAGGCTGCACGGGGACAGTGAAGAACAGCAAGAGCTTTCAGGGCAGGTAGCTTCCTTGTGGGAGAAGGAGCCGGACGTTTGCCTTTTCGGAAAGGGGCTCTGCCGAGAACGAGCACCGTGACTTGTACCGTGCCTGGGCAAGTACAGATGCCCAGTGCTGTTGTGCCAGTGGGTAAGCTGTACTGGGACAGTGAAGACCAGCAAGGTATTTCAGGGCTGGCAGCTTCCTTGTGGGAGAAGGAGCCGGACGTTTGCCTTTTCGGAAACGGGCTCTGCCGAGAACGAGCACCGTGAGATGTGCTGTCTGTGGGGAAGCACAGACGCCCAGTGCTGATGTGCCTGTGGATAGGCTGCGCGGGGACGGTGAAGACGAGCAAGAGCTTTCAGCGCTGGCAGCTTCCTTGTGGGAGAAGGAGCCGGACGTATGCCTTTTCGGAAACGGGCTCTGCCGAGAACGAGCACCGTGAGATGCGCTTTCTGTTCGAAAGCAGAGATGCCCAGTGCTGTTGTGCCTGTGGATAGGATGCACAGGGACAGTGAAGACCAGCAAGGTCTTTCAGGGCTGGCAGCTTCCTTGTGGGAGAAGGAGCCGGACGTTTGCCTTTTCGGAAAGGCGCTATGTCGAGAACGAACACCGTGAGATGTGCTGTCTGTGGGGAAGCACAGATGCCCAGTGCTGTTGTGCCTGTGGATAGGCTGCACGGGGACGGTGAAGACCAGCAAGAGCTTTCAGGGCTGGCAGCTTCCTTGTGGGAGAAGGAGCCGGACGTATGCCTTTCCGGAAACGGGCTCTGCCGAGAATGAGCACCGTGAGATGTGCTGTCTGTGGGGAAGCACAGATCCCCAGTGCTGTTGTGCCTGCGGATAGGCTGCACGGGGATGGTGAGGACCAGCAAGAGCTTTCAGGGCTGGCAGCTTCCTTGTGGGAGAAGGAGCCGGACGTTTGCCTTTTCGAAAAGAAGCTCTGCAGAGATCGAGCACCGTGAGATGTTCTGTCTGTGGGGAAGCACCGATCCCCAGTGCTGTTGTGCCTGCGGATAGGCTGCACGGGGACCGTGAAGAACAGCAAGAGCTTTCAGGGCAGGTAGCTTCCTTGTGGGAGAAGGAGCCGGACGTTTGCCTTTTCGAAAAGGGGCTCTGCCGAGAACGAGCGCCGTGACGTGTACCGTGCCTGGGCAAGTACAGATGCCCAGTGCTGTTGTGCCAGTGGGTAAGCTGTACTGGGACAGTGAAGACCAGCAAGAGCTTTCAGGGCTGGCAGCTTCCTTGTGGGAGAAGGAGCCGGACGTTTGCCTTTTCGGAAACGGGCTCTGCCGAGAACGAGCACCGTGAGATGTGCTGTCTGTGGGGAAGCACAGATGCCCAGTGCTGTTGTGCCTGTGGATAGGCTGCACGGGGATGGTGAGGACCAGCAAGAGCTTTCAGGGCTGGCAGCTTCCTTGTGGGAGAAGGAGCCGGACGTATGCCTTTCCGGAAACGGGCTCTGCCGAGAACGAGCACCGTGAGATGTGCTGTCTGTGGGAAAGCACAGATGCCCAGTGCTGTTGTGCCAGTGGGTAAGCTGTACTGGGACAGTGAAGACCAGCAAGAGCTTTCAGGGCTGGCAGCTTCCTTGTGGGAGAAGGAGCCGGACGTTTGCCTTTTCGGAAAGGGGCTCTGCCGAGAACGAGCACCGTGAGATGTTCTGTCTGTGGGGAAGCACAGATCCACAGTGCTGTTGTGCCTGCGGATAGGCTGCACGGGGACGGTGAGGACCAGCAAGAGCTTTCAGCGCTGGCAGCTTCCTTGTGGGAGAAGGAGCTGGACGTTTGCCTTTTCGGAAAGGGGCTCTGCCGAGAACGAGTGCCTCGAGCTGTGCTGTCTGTGGGAAAGCACCGATCCCCAGTGCTGTTGTGCCTGCGTATAGGCTGCACGGGGACAGTGAAGAACAGCAAGAGCTTTCAGGGCAGGTAGCTTCCTTGTGGGAGAAGGAGCCGGACGTTTGCCTTTTCGAAAAGAAGCTCTGCAGAGATCGAGCGCCGTGACTTGTACCGTGCCTGGGCAAGTACAGATGCCCAGTGCTGTTGTGCCAGTGGGTAAGCTGTACTGGGACAGTGAAGACCAGCAAGGTATTTCAGGGCTGGCAGCTTCCTTGTGGGAGAAGGAGCCGGACGTTTGCCTTTTCGGAAAGGGGCTCTGCCGAGAACGAGCACCGTGAGATGTGCTGTCTGTGGGGAAGCACAGATGCCCAGTGCTGATGTGCCTGTGGATAGGCTGCACGGGGAGGGTGAAGACCAGCAAGAGCTTTCAGCGCTGGCAGATTCTTTGTGGGAGAAGGAGCCGGACGTATGCCTTTTCGGAAACGGGCTCTGCCGAGAACAAGCACCGTGACATGTGCTGTCTGTGGGGAAGCACAGATCCCCAGTGCTGTTGTGCCTGTGGATAGGCTGCACGGGGACGGTGAGGACCAGCAAGAGCTTTCAGGGCTGGCAGCTTCCTTGTGGGAGAAGGAGCCGGACGTATGCCTTTCCGGAAACGGGCTCTGCCGAGAACGAGCACCGTGAGATGTGCTGTCTGTGGGGAAGCACAGATGCCCAGTGCTGTTGTGCCTGCGGATAGGCTGCACGGGGACGGTGAGGACCAGCAAGAGCTTTCAGCGCTGGCAGCTTCCTTGTGGGAGAAGGAGCCGGACGTTTGCCTTTTCGGAAACGGGCTCTGCCGAGAACGAGCACCGTGAGATGTGCTGTCTGTGGGGAAGCACAGATGCCCAGTGCTGTTGTGCCTGCGGATAGGCTGCACGGGGACGGTGAGGACCAGCAAGAGCTTTCAGGGCAGGTACCTTCCTTGTGGGAGAAGGAGCCGGACGTTTGCCTTTTCGAAAAGAAGCTCTGCAGAGATCGAGCGCCGTGAGATGTTCTGTCTGTGGGGAAGCACCGATCCCCAGTGCTGTTGTGCCTGCGGATAGGCTGCACGGGGACAGTGAAGAACAGCAAGAGCTTTCAGGGCAGGTAGCTTCCTTGTGGGAGAAGGAGCCGGACGTTTGCCTTTTCGAAAAGAAGCTCTGCAGAGATCGAGCGCCGTGACGTGTACCATGCCTGGGCAAGTACAGATGCCCAGTGCTGTTGTGCCAGTGGGTAAGCTGTACTGGGACAGTGAAGACCAGCAAGAGCTTTCAGGGCTGGCAGCTTCCTTGTGGGAGAAGGAGCCGGACGTTTGCCTTTTCGGAAACGGGCTCTGCCGAGAACGAGCACCGTGAGATGTGCTGTCTGTGGGGAAGCACAGATGCCCAGTGCTGTTGTGCCTGCGGATAGGCTGCATGGGGAAGGTGAAGACCAGCAAGAGCTTTCAGGGCTGGCAGCTTCCTTGTGGGAGAAGGAGCCGGACGTATGCCTTTTCGGAAACGGGCTCTGCCGAGAACGTGCACCGTGAGATGTGCTGTCTGTGGGGAAGCACAGATGCCCAGTGCTGTTTTGCCAGTGGGTAAGCTGTACTGGGACAGTGAAGACCAGCAAGGTCTTTCAGGGCTGGCAGCTTCCTTGTGGGAGAAGGAGCCGGAAGTTTGCCTTTTCGGAAAGGGGCTCTGCCGAGAACGAGCACCGTGAGATTGCTGTCTGTGGGGAAGCACAGATGCCCAGTGCTGTTGTGCCTGCGGATAGGCTGCACGGGGACGGTGAGGACCAGCAAGAGCTTTCAGGGCAGGTACCTTCCTTGTGGGAGAAGGAGCCGGACGTTTGCCTTTTCGAAAAGAAGCTCTGCAGAGATCGAGCGCCGTGACGTGTACCGTGCCTGGGCAAGTACAGATGCCCAGTGCTGTTGTGCCTGTGGATAGGATGCACAGGGACAGTGAAGACCAGCAAGGTCTTTCAGGGCTGGCAGCTTCCTTGTGGGAGAAGGAGCCGGACGTTTGCCTTTTCGGAAACGGGCTCTGCCGAGAACGAGCACCGTGAGATGTGCTGTCTGTGGGGAAGCACAGATCCCCAGTGCTTTTGTGCCTGCGGATAGGCTGCACGGGGACGGTGAGGACCAGCAAGAACTTTCAGGGCAGGTACCTTCCTTGTGGGAGAAGGAGCCGGACGTTTGCCTTTTCGAAAAGTAGCTCTGCAGAGATCGAGCGCCGTGACGTGTACCGTGCCTGGGCAAGTACAGATGCCCAGTGCTGTTGTGCCAGTGGGTAAGCTGTACTGGGACAGTGAAGACCAGCAAGGTCTTTCAGGGCTGGCAGCTTCCTTGTGGGAGAAGGAGCCGGACGTTTGCCTTTTCGGAAACGGGCTCTGCCGAGAACAAGCACCGTGACATGTGCTGTCTGTGGGGAAGCACAGATGCCCAGTGCTGTTGTGCCTGCGGATAGGCTGCACGGGGAGGGTGAAGACCAGCAAGAGCTTTCAGGGCTGGCAGCTTCCTTGTGGGAGAAGGAGCCGGACGTTTGCCTTTTCGGAAACGGGCTCTGCCGAGAACGAGCACCGTGAGATGTGCTGTCTGTGGGGAAGCACAGATGCCCAGTGCTGTTGTGCCTGCAGATAGGCTGCACGGGGACGGTGAGGACCAGCAAGAGCTTTCAGGGCAGGTACCTTCCTTGTGGGAGAAGGAGCCGGATGTTTGCCTTTTCGAAAAGGGGCTCTGCCGAGAACGAGCACCGTGAGATGCGCTTTCTGTTCGAAAGCAGAGATGCCCAGTGCTGTTTTGCCTGTGGATAGGATGCACAGGGACAGTGAGGACCAGCAAGGTCTTTCAGGGCTGGCAGCTTCCTTGTGGGAGAAGGAGCCGGACGTTTGCCTTTTCGGAAAGGCGCTATGTCGAGAACGAGCACCGTGAGATGTTCTGTCTGTGTGGAAGCACCGATCCCTAGTGCTGTTGTGCCTGTGGATAGGCTGCACGGGGACGGTGAGGACCAGCAAGAGCTTTCAGGGCTGGCAGCTTCCTTGTGGGAGAAGGAGCCGGACGTTTGTCTTTTCGGAAACGGTCTCTGCCGAGAACGAGTGCCGCGAGCTGTGCTGTCTGTGGGAAAGCACAGATCCCCAGTGCTGTTGTGCCTGCGGATAGGCTGCACGGGGACGGTGAGGACCAGCAAGAGCTTTCAGAGCTGGCAGCTTCCTTGTGAGAGAAGGAGCCGGACGTTTGCCTTTTCGAAAAGAAGCTCTGCAGAGATCGAGCGCCGTGACGTGTACCGTGCCTGGGCAAGTACAGATGCCCAGTGCTGTTGTGCCAGTGGGTAAGCTGTACTGGGACAGTGAAGACGAGCAAGGTCTTTCAGGGCTGGCAGCTTCCTTGTGGGAGAAGGAGCCGGACGTTTGCCTTTTCGGAAACGGGCTCTGCCGAGAACGAGCACCATGAGATGTGCTGTCTGTGGGGAAGCACAGATGCCCAGTGCTGTTGTGCCTGAGGATAGGCTGCACGGGGACGGTGAGGACCAGCAAGAGCTTTCAGGGCAGGTACCTTCCTTGTGGGAGAAGGAGCCGGACGTTTGCCTTTTCGAAAAGAAGCTCTGCAGAGATCGAGCGCCGTGAGATGTTCTGTCTGTGGGGAAGCACCGATCCCCAGTGCTGTTGTGCCTGCGGATAGGCTGCACGGGGACAGTGAAGAACAGCAAGAGCTTTCAGGGCAGGTAGCTTCCTTGTGGGAGAAGGAGCCGGACGTTTGCCTTTTCGAAAAGAAGCTCTGCAGAGATCGAGCGCCGTGACGTGTACCGTGCCTGGGCAAGTACAGATGCCCAGTGCTGTTGTGCCAGTGGGTAAGCTGTACTGGGACAGTGAAGACCAGCAAGGTCTTTCAGGGCTCTCAGCTTCCTTGTGGGAGAAGGAGCCGGACGTTTGCCTTTTCGGAAACGGGCTCTGCCGAGAACGAGCACCGTGAGATGTGCTGTCTATGGGGAAGCACAGATCCCCAGTGCTTTTGTGCCTGTGGATAGGCTGCACGGGGACGGTGAGGACCAGCAAGAGCTTTCAGGGCAGGTACCTTCCTTGTGGGAGAAGGAGCCGGACGTTTGCCTTTTCGAAAAGTAGCTCTGCAGAGATCGAGCGCCGTGACGTGTACTGTGCCTGGGCAAGTACAGATGCCCAGTGCTGTTGTGCCTGTGGATAGGATGCACAGGGACAGTGAAGACCAGCAAGGTCTTTCAGGGCTGGCAGCTTCCTTGTGAGAGAAGGAGCCGGACGTTTGCCTTTTCGAAAAGAAGCTCTGCAGAGATCGAGCGCCGTGACTTGTACCGTGCCTGGGCAAGTACAGATGCCCAGTGCTGTTGTGCCAGTGGGTAAGCTGTACTGGGACAGTGAAGACGAGCAAGGTCTTTCAGGGCTGGCAGCTTCCTTGTGGGAGAAGGAGCCGGACGTTTGCCTTTTCGGAAACGGGCTCTGCCGAGAACGAGCACCGTGAGATGTGCTGTCTGTGGGGAAGCACAGATGCCCAGTGCTGTTGTGCCTGTGGATAGGCTGCACGGGGACGGTGAGGACCAGCAAGAGCTTTCAGGGCTGGCAGCTTCCTTGTGGGAGAAGGAGCCGGACGTATGCCTTTCCGGAAACGGGCTCTGCCGAGAACGAGCACCGTGAGATGTGCTGTCTGTGGGGAAGCACAGATGCCCAGTGCTGTTGTGCCTGCGGATAGGCTGCACGGGGACAGTGAGGACCAGCAAGAGCTTTCAGGGCAGGTAGCTTCCTTGTGGGAGAAGGAGCCGGACGTTTGCCTTTTCGAAATGAAGCTCTGCAGAGATCGAGCGCCGTGAGATGTTCTGTCTGTGGGGAAGCACCGATCCCCAGTGCTGTTGTGCCTGCGGATAGGCTGCACGGGGACAGTGAAGAACAGCAAGAGCTTTCAGGGCAAGTAGCTTCCTTGTGGGAGAAGGAGCCGGACGTTTGCCTTTTCGAAAAGAAGCTCTGCAGAGATCGAGCGCCGTGACGTGTACCGTGCCTGGGCAAGTACAGATGCCCAGTGCTGTTGTGCCAGTGGGTAAGCTGTACTGGGACAGTGAAGACGAGCAAGGTCTTTCAGGGCTGGCAGCTTCCTTGTGGGAGAAGGAGCCGGACGTTTGCCTTTTCGGAAACGGGCTGTGCCGAGAACAAGCACCGTGACATGTGCTGTCTGTGGGGAAGCACAGATGCCCAGTGCTGTTGTGCCTGTGGATAGGCTGCACGGGGACGGTGAGGACCAGCAAGAGCTTTCAGGGCTGGCAGCTTCCTTGTGGGAGAAGGAGCCGGACGTATGCCTTTCCGGAAAGGGGCTCTTCCGAGAACGAGCACCGTGAGATGTGCTGTCTGTGGGGAAGCACAGATCCCCAGTGCTGTTGTGCCTGCGGATAGGCTGCACGGGGACGGTGAGGACCAGCAAGAGCTTTCAGCACTGGCAGCTTCCTTGTGGGAGAAGGAGCCGGACGTTTGCCTTTTCGGAAACGGGCTCTGCCGAGAACGAGCACCGTGAGATGTGCTGTCTGTGGGGAAGCACAGATGCCCAGTGCTGTTGTGCCTGCGGATAGGCTGCACGGGGACGGTGAGGACCAGCAAGAGCTTTCAGGGCAGGTACCTTCCTTGTGGGAGAAGGAGCCGGACGTTTGCCTTTTCGAAAAGAAGCTCTGCAGAGATCGAGCGCCGTGACGTGTACCGTGCCTGGGCAAGTACAGATGCCCAGTGCTGTTGTGCCAGTGGGTAAGCTGTACTGGGACAGTGAAGACGAGCAAGGTCTTTCAGGGCTGGCAGCTTCCTTGTGGGAGAAGGAGCCGGACGTTTGCCTTTTCGGAAACGGGCTGTGCCGAGAACAAGCACCGTGACATGTGCTGTCTGTGGGGAAGCACAGATGCCCAGTGCTTTTGTGCCTGCGGATAGGCTGCACGGGGACGGTGAGGACCAGCAAGAACTTTCAGGGCAGGTACCTTCCTTGTGGGAGAAGGAGCCGGACGTTTGCCTTTTCGAAAAGTAGCTCTGCAGAGATCGAGCGCCGTGACGTGTACCGTGCCTGGGCAAGTACAGATGCCCAGTGCTGTTGTGCCAGTGGGTAAGCTGTACTGGGACAGTGAAGACCAGCAAGAGCTTTCAGCACTGGCAGCTTCCTTGTGGGAGAAGGAGCCGGACGTTTGTCTTTTCGGAAACGGTCTCTGCCGAGAACGAGTGCCGCGAGCTGTGCTGTCTGTGGGAAAGCACAGATCCCCAGTGCTGTTGTGCCTGCGGATAGGCTGCACGGGGACGGTGAGGACCAGCAAGAGCTTTCAGAGCTGGCAGCTTCCTTGTGAGAGAAGGAGCCGGACGTTTGCCTTTTCGAAAAGAAGCTCTGCAGAGATCGAGCGCCGTGACGTGTACCGTGCCTGGGCAAGTACAGATGCCCAGTGCTGTTGTGCCAGTGGGTAAGCTGTACTGGGACAGTGAAGACGAGCAAGGTCTTCCAGGGCTGGCAGCTTCCTTGTGGGAAAAGGAGCCGGACGTTTGCCTTTTCGGAAACGGGCTCTGCCGAGAACGAGCACCATGAGATGTGCTGTCTGTGGGGAAGCACAGATGCCCAGTGCTGTTGTGCCTGTGGATAGGCTGCACGGGGACGGTGAGGACCAGCAAGAGCTTTCAGGGCAGGTACCTTCCTTGTGGGAGAAGGAGCCGGACGTTTGCCTTTTCGAAAAGAAGCTCTGCAGAGATCGAGCGCCGTGAGATGTTCTGTTTGTGGGGAAGCACCGATCCCCAGTGCTGTTGTGCCTGCGGATAGGCTGCACGGGGACAGTGAAGAACAGCAAGAGCTTTCAGGGCAGGTAGCTTCCTTGTGGGAGAAGGAGCCGGACGTTTGCCTTTTCGAAAAGAAGCTCTGCAGAGATCGAGCGCCGTGACGTGTACCGTGCCTGGGCAAGTACAGATGCCCAGTGCTGTTGTGCCAGTGGGTAAGCTGTACTGGGACAGTGAAGACGAGCAAGGTCTTTCAGGGCTGGCAGCTTCCTTGTGGGAGAAGGAGCCGGACGTTTGCCTTTTCGGAAACGGGCTCTGCCGAGAACGAGCACCGTGAGATGTGCTGTCTATGGGGAAGCACAGATCCCCAGTGCTTTTGTGCCTGCGGATAGGCTGCACGGGGACGGTGAGGACCAGCAAGAGCTTTCAGGGCAGGTACCTTCCTTGTGGGAGAAGGAGCCGGACGTTTGCCTTTTCGAAAAGTAGCTCTGCAGAGATCGAGCGCCGTGACGTGTACCGTGCCTGGGCAAGTACAGATGCCCAGTGCTGTTGTGCCTGTGGATAGGATGCACAGGGACAGTGAAGACGAGCAAGGTCTTTCAGGGCTGGCAGCTTCCTTGTGGGAGAAGGAGCCGGACGTTTGCCTTTTCGGAAAGGGGCTCTGCCGAGAACGAGCACCGTGAGATGCGCTTTCTGTTCGAAAGCAGAGATGCCCAGTGCTGTTGTGCCTGTGGATAGGATGCACAGGGATAGTGAAGACCAGCAAGGTCTTTCAGGGCTAGCAGCTTCCTTGTGGGAGAAGGAGCCGGACGTTTGCCTTTTCGGAAAGGCGCTATGTCGAGAACGAGCACCGTGAGATGTTCTGTCTGTGGGGAAGCACCGATCCCCAGTGCTGTTGTGCCTGCGGATAGGATGCACGGGGACGGTGAGGACCAGCAAGAGCTTTCAGGGCTGGCAGCTTCCTTGTGGGAGAAGGAGCTGGACGTTTGCCTTTTCGGAAAGGCGCAATGTCGAGAACGAGCACCGTGAGATGCGCTTTCTGTTCGAAAGTAGAGATGCCCAGTGCTGTTGTGCCTGTGGATAGGATGCACAGGGACAGTGAAGACCAGCAAGAGCTTTCAGGGCTGGCAGCTTCCTTGTGGGAGAAGGAGCCGGACGTTTGTCTTTTCGGAAACGGTCTCTGCCGAGAACGAGTGCCGCGAGCTGTGCTGTCTGTGGGGAAGCACAGATCCCCAGTGCTGTTGTGCCTGCGGATAGGCTGCACGGGGATGGTGAGGACCAGCAAGAGCTTTCAGAGCTGGCAGCTTCCTTGTGAGAGAAGGAGCCGGACGTTTGCCTTTTCGAAAAGAAGCTCTGCAGAGATCGAGCGCCGTGACTTGTACCGTGCCTGGGCAAGTACAGATGCCCATTGCTGTTGTGCCAGTGGGTAAGCTGTACTGGGACAGTGAAGACGAGCAAGGTCTTTCAGGGCTGGCAGCTTCCTTGTGGGAGAAGGAGCCGGACGTTTGCCTTTTCGGAAACGGGCTGTGCCGAGAACGAGCACCGTGACATGTGCTGTCTGTGGGGAAGCACAGATGCCCAGTGCTGTTGTGCCTGTGGATAGGCTGCACGGGGACGGTGAGGACCAGCAAGAGCTTTCAGGGCTGGCAGCTTCCTTGTGGGAGAAGGAGCCGGACGTATGCCTTTCCGGAAACGGGCTCTGCCGAGAACGAGCACCGTGAGATGTGCTGTCTGTGGGGAAGCACAGATGCCCAGTGCTGTTGTGCCTGCGGATAGGCTGCACGGGGACAGTGAGGACCAGCAAGAGCTTTCAGGGCAGGTACCTTCCTTGTGGGAGAAGGAGCCGGACGTTTGCCTTTTCGAAAAGAAGCTCTGCAGAGATCGAGCGCCGTGACGTGTATCGTGCCTGGGCAAGTACAGATGCCCAGTGCTGTTGTGCCAGTGGGTAAGCTGTACTGGGACAGTGAAGACCAGCAAGGTCTTTCAGGGCTGGCAGCTTCCTTGTGGGAGAAGGAGCCGGACGTTTGCCTTTTCGGAAAGGCGCTATGTCGAGAACGAGCACCGTGAGATGTGCTGTCTGTGGGAAAGCACAGACGCCCACTGCTGTTGTGCCTGTGGATAGGCTGCGCGGGGACAGTGAAGACGAGCAAGAGCTTTCAGAGCTGGCAGCTTCCTTGTGAGAGAAGGAGCCGGACGTTTGCCTTTTCGAAAAGAAGCTCTGCAGAGATCGAGCGCCGTGACGTGTACCGTGCCTGGGCAAGTACAGATGCCCAGTGCTGTTGTGCCAGTGGGTAAGCTGTACTGGGACAGTGAAGACGAGCAAGGTCTTTCAGGGCTGGCAGCTTCCTTGTGGGAGAAGGAGCCGGACGTTTGCCTTTTCGGAAACGGGCTCTGCCGAGAACAAGCACCGTGACATGTGCTGTCTGTGGGGAAGCACAGATGCCCAGTGCTGTTGTGCCAGTGGGTAAGCTGTACTGGGACAGTGAAGACCAGCAAGGTCTTTCAGGGCTGGCAGCTTCCTTGTGGGAGAAGGAGCCGGACGTTTGCCTTTTCGGAAACGGGCTCTGCCGAGAACAAGCACCGTGACATGTGCTGTCTGTGGGGAAGCACAGATGCCAAGTGCTGTTGTGCTTGCGGATAGGCTGCACGGGGAGGGTGAAGACCAGCAAGAGCTTTCAGGGCTGGCAGCTTCCTTGTGGGAGAAGGAGCCGGACGTTTGCCTTTTCGGAAACGGGCTCTGCCGAGAACGAGCACCGTGAGATGTGCTGTCTGTGGGGAAGCACAGATGCCCAGTGCTGTTGTGCCTGCGGATAGGCTGCACGGGGACGGTGAGGACCAGCAAGAGCTTTCAGGGCAGGTACCTTCCTTGTGGGAGAAGGAGCCGGACGTTTGCCTTTTCGAAAAGGGACTCTGCCGAGAACGAGCACCGTGAGATGCGCTTTCTGTTCGAAAGCAGAGATGCCCAGTGCTGTTGTGCCTGTGGATAGGATGCACAGGGACAGTGAAGACCAGCAAGGTCTTTCAGGGCTGGCAGCTTCCTTGTGGGAGAAGGAGCCGGACGTTTGCCTTTTCGGAAAGGCGCTATGTCGAGAACGAGCACCGTGAGATGTTCTGTCTGTGGGGAAGCACCGATCCCTAGTGCTGTTGTGCCTGTGGATAGGCTGCACGGGGACGGTGAGGACCAGCAAGAGCTTTCAGGGCTGGCAGCTTCCTTGTGGGAGAAGGAGCCGGACGTTTGTCTTTTCGGAAACGGTCTCTGCCGAGAACGAGTGCCGCGAGCTGTGCTGTCTGTGGGAAAGCACCGATCCCCAGTGCTGTTGTGCCTGCGGATAGGCTGCACGGGGACAGTGAAGAACAGCAAGAGCTTTCAGGGCTGGTAGCTTCCTTGTGAGAGAAGGAGCCGGACGTTTGCCTTTTCGGAAAGGCGCTATGTCGAGAACGAGCACCGTGAGATGCGCTTTCTGTTCGAAAGCAGAGATGCCCAGTGCTGTTGTGCCTGTGGATAGGATGCACAGGGACAGTGAAGACCAGCAAGAGCTTTCAGGGCTGGCAGCTTCCTTGTGGGAGAAGGAGCCGGACGTTTGTCTTTTCGGAAACGGTCTCTGCCGAGAACGAGTGCCGCGAGCTGTGCTGTCTGTGGGAAAGCACAGATCCCCAGTGCTTTTGTGCCTGCGGATAGGCTGCACGGGGACGGTGAGGACCAGCAAGAGCTTTCAGGGCAGGTACCTTCCTTGTGGGAGAAGGAGCCGGACGTTTGCCTTTTCGAAAAGAAGCTCTGCAGAGATCGAGCGCCGTGACTTGTACCGTGCCTGGGCAAGTACAGATGCCCAGTGCTGTTGTGCCAGTGGGTAAGCTGTACTGGGACAGTGAAGACGAGCAAGGTCTTTCAGGGCTGGCAGCTTCCTTGTGGGAGAAGGAGCCGGACGTTTGCCTTTTCGGAAACGGGCTGTGTCGAGAACAAGCACCGTGACATGTGCTGTCTGTGGGGAAGCACAGATGCCCAGTGCTGTTGTGCCTGTGGATAGGCTGCACGGGGACGGTGAGGACGAGCAAGAGCTTTCAGGGCTGGCAGCTTCCTTGTGGGAGAAGGAGCCGGACGTATGCCTTTCCGGAAACGGGCTCTGCCGAGAACGAGCACCGTGAGATGTGCTGTCTGTGGGGAAGCACAGATGCCCAGTGCTGTTGTGCCTGCGGATAGGCTGCACGGGGACAGTGAGGACCAGCAAGAGCTTTCAGGGCAGGTAGCTTCCTTGTGGGAGAAGGAGCCGGACGTTTGCCTTTTCGAAATGAAGCTCTGCAGAGATCGAGCGCCGTGAGATGTTCTGTCTGTGGGGAAGCACCGATCCCCAGTGCTGTTGTGCCTGCGGATAGGCTGCACGGGGACAGTGAAGAACAGCAAGAGCTTTCAGGGCTGGCAGCTTCCTTGTGGGAGAAGGAGCCGGACGTTTGCCTTTTCGGAAAGGGGCTCTGCCGAGAACGAGCACCGTGAGATGCGCTTTCTGTTCGAAAGCAGAGATGCCCAGTGCTGTTGTGCCTGTGGATAGGATGCACAGGGACAGTGAAGACCAGCAAGGTCTTTCAGGGCTGGCAGCTTCCTTGTGGGAGAAGGAGCCGGACGTTTGCCTTTTCGGAAAGGTGCTATGTCGAGAACGAGCACCGTGAGATGTGCTGTCTGTGGGAAAGCACAGACGCCCACTGCTGTTGTGCCTGTGGATAGGCTGCGCGGGGACAGTGAAGACGAGCAAGAGCTTTCAGAGCTGGCAGCTTCCTTGTGAGAGAAGGAGCCGGACGTTTGCCTTTTCGAAAAGAAGCTCTGCAGAGATCGAGCGCCGTGACGTGTACCGTGCCTGGGCAAGTACAGATGCCCAGTGCTGTTGTGCCAGTGGGTAAGCTGTACTGGGACAGTGAAGACGAGCAAGGTCTTTCAGGGCTGGCAGCTTCCTTGTGGGAGAAGGAGCCGGACGTTTGCCTTTTCGGAAACGGGCTCTGCCGAGAACGAGCACCGTGAGATGTGCTGTCTGTGGGGAAGCACAGATCCCCAGTGCTTTTGTGCCTGCGGATAGGCTGCACGGGGACGGTGAGGACCAGCAAGAGCTTTCAGGGCAGGTACCTTCCTTGTGGGAGAAGGAGCCGGACGTTTGCCTTTTCGGAAACGGGCTCTGCCGAGAACAAGCACCGTGACATGTGCTGTCTGTGGGGAAGCACAGATGCCCAGTGCTGTTGTGCCTGTGGATAGGCTGCACGGGGAGGGTGAAGACCAGCAAGAGCTTTCAGCGCTGGCAGCTTCCTTGTGGGAGAAGGAGCCGGACGTATGCCTTTTCGGAAACGGGCTCTGCCGAGAACGAGCACCGTGAGATGTGCTGTCTGTGGGGAAGCACAGATGCCCAGTGCTGTTGTGCCTGCGGATAGGCTGCACGGGGACAGTGAGGACCAGCAAGAGCTTTCAGGGCAGGTACCTTCCTTGTGGGAGAAGGAGCCGGACGTTTGCCTTTTCGAAAAGAAGCTCTGCAGAGATCGAGCGCCGTGACGTGTATCGTGCCTGGGCAAGTACAGATGCCCAGTGCTGTTGTGCCAGTGGGTAAGCTGTACTGGGACAGTGAAGACCAGCAAGGTCTTTCAGGGCTGGCAGCTTCCTTGTGGGAGAAGGAGCCGGACGTTTGCCTTTTCGGAAAGGCGCTATGTCGAGAACGAGCACCGTGAGATGTGCTGTCTGTGGGAAAGCACAGACGCCCACTGCTGTTGTGCCTGTGGATAGGCTGCGCGGGGACAGTGAAGACGAGCAAGAGCTTTCAGAGCTGGCAGCTTCCTTGTGAGAGAAGGAGCCGGACGTTTGCCTTTTCGAAAAGAAGCTCTGCAGAGATCGAGCGCCGTGACGTGTACCGTGCCTGGGCAAGTACAGATGCCCAGTGCTGTTGTGCCAGTGGGTAAGCTGTACTGGGACAGTGAAGACCAGCAAGGTCTTTCAGGGCTGGCAGCTTCCTTGTGGGAGAAGGAGCCGGACGTTTGCCTTTTCGGAAACGGGCTCTGCCGAGAACAAGCACCGTGACATGTGCTGTCTGTGGGGAAGCACAGATGCCCAGTGCTGTTGTGCCAGTGGGTAAGCTGTACTGGGACAGTGAAGACCAGCAAGGTCTTTCAGGGCTGGCAGCTTCCTTGTGGGAGAAGGAGCCGGACGTTTGCCTTTTCGGAAACGGGCTCTGCCGAGAACAAGCACCGTGACATGTGCTGTCTGTGGGGAAGCACAGATGCCAAGTGCTGTTGTGCCTGCGGATAGGCTGCACGGGGAGGGTGAAGACCAGCAAGAGCTTTCAGCGCTGGCAGCTTCCTTGTGGGAGAAGGAGCCGGACGTTTGCCTTTTCGGAAACGGGCTCTGCCGAGAACGAGCACCGTGAGATGTGCTGTCTGTGGGGAAGCACAGATGCCCAGTGCTGTTGTGCCTGCGGATAGGCTGCACGGGGACGGTGAGGACCAGCAAGAGCTTTCAGGGCAGGTACCTTCCTTGTGGGAGAAGGAGCCGGACGTTTGCCTTTTCGAAAAGGGACTCTGCCGAGAACGAGCACCGTGAGATGCGCTTTCTGTTCGAAAGCAGAGATGCCCAGTGCTGTTGTGCCTGTGGATAGGATGCACAGGGACAGTGAAGACCAGCAAGGTCTTTCAGGGCTGGCAGCTTCCTTGTGGGAGAAGGAGCCGGACGTTTGCCTTTTCGGAAAGGCGCTATGTCGAGAACGAGCACCGTGAGATGTTCTGTCTGTGGGGAAGCACCGATCCCTAGTGCTGTTGTGCCTGTGGATAGGCTGCACGGGGACGGTGAGGACCAGCAAGAGCTTTCAGGGCTGGCAGCTTCCTTGTGGGAGAAGGAGCCGGACGTTTGTCTTTTCGGAAACGGTCTCTGCCGAGAACGAGTGCCGCGAGCTGTGCTGTCTGTGGGAAAGCACAGATCCCCAGTGCTTTTGTGCCTGCGGATAGGCTGCACGGGGACGGTGAGGACCAGCAAGAGCTTTCAGGGCAGGTACCTTCCTTGTGGGAGAAGGAGCCGGACGTTTGCCTTTTCGAAAAGAAGCTCTGCAGAGATCGAGCGCCGTGACGTGTACCGTGCCTGGGCAAGTACAGATGCCCAGTGCTGTTGTGCCTGTGGATAGGATGCACAGGGACAGTGAAGACGAGCAAGGTCTTTCAGGGCTGGCAGCTTCCTTGTGGGAGAAGGAGCCGGACGTTTGCCTTTTCGGAAACGGGCTCTGCCGAGAACGAGCACCGTGAGATGTGCTGTCTGTGGGGAAGCACAGATCCCCAGTGCTGTTGTGCCTGCGGATAGGCTGCACGGGGACGGTGAGGACCAGCAAGAGCTTTCAGGGCAGGTACCTTCCTTGTGGGAGAAGGAGCCGGACGTTTGCCTTTTCGAAAAGTAGCTCTGCAGAGATCGAGCACCGTGAGATGCGCTTTCTGTTCGAAAGCAGAGATGCCCAGTGCTGTTGTGCCTGTGGATAGGATGCACAGGGACAGTGAAGACCAGCAAGGTCTTTCAGGGCTGGCAGCTTCCTTGTGGGAGAAGGAGCCGGACGTTTGCCTTTTCGGAAAGGCGCTATGTCGAGAACGAGCACCGTGAGATGTGCTGTCTGTGGGAAAGCACAGATCCCCAGTGCTGGTGTGCCTGCGGATAGGCTGCACGGGGACGGTGAGGACGAGCAAGAGCTTTCAGGGCTGGCAGCTTCCTTGTGGGAGAAGGAGCCGGACGTTTGCCTTTTCGGAAAGGGGCTCTGCCGAGAACGAGCACCGTGAGATGCGCTTTCTGTTCGAAAGCAGAGATGCCCAGTGCTGTTGTGCCTGTGGATAGGATGCACAGGGACAGTGAAGACCAGCAAGGTCTTTCAGGGCTGGCAGCTTCCTTGTGGGAGAAGGAGCCGGACGTTTGCCTTTTCGGAAAGGTGCTATGTCGAGAACGAGCACCGTGAGATGTGCTGTCTGTGGGAAAGCACAGACGCCCACTGCTGTTGTGCCTGTGGATAGGCTGCGCGGGGACAGTGAAGACGAGCAAGAGCTTTCAGAGCTGGCAGCTTCCTTGTGAGAGAAGGAGCCGGACGTTTGCCTTTTCGAAAAGAAGCTCTGCAGAGATCGAGCGCCGTGACGTGTACCGTGCCTGGGCAAGTACAGATGCCCAGTGCTGTTGTGCCAGTGGGTAAGCTGTACTGGGACAGTGAAGACCAGCAAGGTCTTTCAGGGCTGGCAGCTTCCTTGTGGGAGAAGGAGCCGGACGTTTGCCTTTTCGGAAACGGGCTCTACCGAGAACGAGCACCGTGAGATGTGCTGTCTGTGGGGAAGCACAGATCCCCAGTGCTTTTGTGCCTGCGGATAGGCTGCACGGGGACGGTGAGGACCAGCAAGAGCTTTCAGGGCAGGTACCTTCCTTGTGGGAGAAGGAGCCGGACGTTTGCCTTTTCGGAAACGGGCTCTGCCGAGAACAAGCACCGTGACATGTGCTGTCTGTGGGGAAGCACAGATGCCCAGTGCTGTTGTGCCTGTGGATAGGCTGCACGGGGAGGGTGAAGACCAGCAAGAGCTTTCAGCGCTGGCAGCTTCCTTGTGGGAGAAGGAGCCGGACGTATGCCTTTTCGGAAACGGTCTCTGCCGAGAACGTGCACCGTGAGATGTGCTGTCTGTGGGCAAGCACAGATGCCCAGTGCTGTTGTGCCAGTGGGTAAGCTGTACTGGGACAGTGAAGACCAGCAAGGTCTTTCAGGGCTGGCAGCTTCCTTGTGGGAGAAGGAGCCGGACGTTTGCCTTTTCGGAAACGGGCTCTGCCGAGAACGAGCACCGTGAGATGTGCTGTCTGTGGGGAAGCACAGATGCCCAGTGCTGTTGTGCCTGCGGATAGGCTGCACGGGGACAGTGAGGACCAGCAAGAGCTTTCAGGGCAGGTACCTTCCTTGTGGGAGAAGGAGCCGGACGTTTGCCTTTTCGAAAAGAAGCTCTGCAGAGATCGAGCGCCGTGACGTGTATCGTGCCTGGGCAAGTACAGATGCCCAGTGCTGTTGTGCCAGTGGGTAAGCTGTACTGGGACAGTGAAGACGAGCAAGGTCTTTCAGGGCTGGCAGCTTCCTTGTGGGAGAAGGAGCCGGACGTTTGCCTTTTCGGAAAGGCGCTATGTCGAGAACGAGCACCGTGAGATGTGCTGTCTGTGGGAAAGCACAGACGCCCACTGCTGTTGTGCCTGTGGATAGGCTGCGCGGGGACAGTGAAGACGAGCAAGAGCTTTCAGAGCTGGCAGCTTCCTTGTGGGAGAAGGAGCCGGACGTTTGCCTTTTCGAAAAGAAGCTCTGCAGAGATCGAGCGCCGTGACGTGTACCGTGCCTGGGCAAGTACAGATGCCCAGTGCTGTTGTGCCAGTGGGTAAGCTGTACTGGGACAGTGAAGACCAGCAAGGTCTTTCAGGGCTGGCAGCTTCCTTGTGGGAGAAGGAGCCGGACGTTTGCCTTTTCGGAAACGGGCTCTGCCGAGAACAAGCACCGTGACATGTGCTGTCTGTGGGGAAGCACAGATGCCCAGTGCTGTTGTGCCAGTGGGTAAGCTGTACTGGGACAGTGAAGACCAGCAAGGTCTTTCAGGGCTGGCAGCTTCCTTGTGGGAGAAGGAGCCGGACGTTTGCCTTTTCGGAAACGGGCTCTGCCGAGAACAAGCACCGTGACATGTGCTGTCTGTGGGGAAGCACAGATGCCAAGTGCTGTTGTGCCTGCGGATAGGCTGCACGGGGAGGGTGAAGACCAGCAAGAGCTTTCAGGGCTGGCAGCTTCCTTGTGGGAGAAGGAGCCGGACGTTTGCCTTTTCGGAAACGGGCTCTGCCGAGAACGAGCACCGTGAGATGTGCTGTCTGTGGGGAAGCACAGATGCCCAGTGCTGTTGTGCCTGTGGATAGGCTGCACGGGGACGGTGAAGACCAGCAAGAGCTTTCAGGGCAGGTACCTTCCTTGTGGGAGAAGGAGCCGGACGTTTGCCTTTTCGAAAAGGGACTCTGCCGAGAACGAGCACCGTGAGATGCGCTTTCTGTTCGAAAGCAGAGATGCCCAGTGCTGTTGTGCCTGTGGATAGGATGCACAGGGACAGTGAAGACCAGCAAGGTCTTTCAGGGCTGGCAGCTTCCTTGTGGGAGAAGGAGCCGGACGTTTGCCTTTTCGGAAAGGCGCTATGTCGAGAACGAGCACCGTGAGATGTTCTGTCTGTGGGGAAGCACCGATCCCTAGTGCTGTTGTGCCTGTGGATAGGCTGCACGGGGACGGTGAGGACCAGCAAGAGCTTTCAGGGCTGGCAGCTTCCTTGTGGGAGAAGGAGCCGGACGTTTGTCTTTTCGGAAACGGTCTCTGCCGAGAACGAGTGCCGCGAGCTGTGCTGTCTGTGGGAAAGCACCGATCCCCAGTGCTGTTGTGCCTGCGGATAGGCTGCACGGGGACAGTGAAGAACAGCAAGAGCTTTCAGGGCAGGTAGCTTCCTTGTGAGAGAAGGAGCCGGACGTTTGCCTTTTCGGAAAGGCGCTATGTCGAGAACGAGCACCGTGAGATGCGCTTTCTGTTCGAAAGCAGAGATGCCCAGTGCTGTTGTGCCTGTGGATAGGATGCACAGGGACAGTGAAGACCAGCAAGAGCTTTCAGGGCTGGCAGCTTCCTTGTGGGAGAAGGAGCCGGACGTTTGTCTTTTCGGAAACGGTCTCTGCCGAGAACGAGTGCCGCGAGCTGTGCTGTCTGTGGGAAAGCACAGATCCCCAGTGCTGTTGTGCCTGCGGATAGGCTGCACGGGGACGGTGAGGACCAGCAAGAGCTTTCAGAGCTGGCAGCTTCCTTGTGAGAGAAGGAGCCGGACGTTTGCCTTTTCGAAAAGAAGCTCTGCAGAGATCGAGCGCCGTGACGTGTACCGTGCCTGGGCAAGTACAGATGCCCAGTGCTGTTGTGCCAGTGGGTAAGCTGTACTGGGACAGTGAAGACCAGCAAGAGCTTTCAGGGCTGGCAGCTTCCTTGTGGGAGAAGGAGCCGGACGTTTGCCTTTTCGGAAACGGGCTCTGCCGAGAACGAGCACCATGAGATGTGCTGTCTGTGGGGAAGCACAGATGCCCAGTGCTGTTGTGCCTGAGGATAGGCTGCACGGGGACGGTGAGGACCAGCAAGAGCTTTCAGGGCAGGTACCTTCCTTGTGGGTGAAGGAGCCGGACGTTTGCCTTTTCGAAAAGGGACTCTGCCGAGAACGAGCACCGTGAGATGCGCTTTCTGTTCGAAAGCAGAGATGCCCAGTGCTGTTGTGCCTGTGGATAGGATGCACAGGGACAGTGAAGACCAGCAAGGTCTTTCAGGGCTGGCAGCTTCCTTGTGGGAGAAGGAGCCGGACGTTTGCCTTTTCGGAAAGGCGCTATGTCGAGAACGAGCACCGTGAGATGTTCTGTCTGTGGGGAAGCACCGATCCCTAGTGCTGTTGTGCCTGTGGATAGGCTGCACGGGGACGGTGAGGACCAGCAAGAGCTTTCAGGGCTGGCAGCTTCCTTGTGGGAGAAGGAGCCGGACGTTTGTCTTTTCGGAAACGGTCTCTGCCGAGAACGAGTGCCGCGAGCTGTGCTGTCTGTGGGAAAGCACCGATCCCCAGTGCTGTTGTGCCTGCGGATAGGCTGCACGGGGACAGTGAAGAACAGCAAGAGCTTTCAGGGCAGGTAGCTTCCTTGTGAGAGAAGGAGCCGGACGTTTGCCTTTTCGGAAAGGCGCTATGTCGAGAACGAGCACCGTGAGATGCGCTTTCTGTTCGAAAGCAGAGATGCCCAGTGCTGTTGTGCCTGTGGATAGGATGCACAGGGACAGTGAAGACCAGCAAGAGCTTTCAGGGCTGGCAGCTTCCTTGTGGGAGAAGGAGCCGGACGTTTGTCTTTTCGGAAACGGTCTCTGCCGAGAACGAGTGCCGCGAGCTGTGCTGTCTGTGGGAAAGCACAGATCCCCAGTGCTGTTGTGCCTGCGGATAGGCTGCACGGGGATGGTGAGGACCAGCAAGAGCTTTCAGAGCTGGCAGCTTCCTTGTGAGAGAAGGAGCCGGACGTTTGCCTTTTCGAAAAGAAGCTCTGCAGAGATCGAGCGCCGTGACGTGTACCGTGCCTGGGCAAGTACAGATGCCCAGTGCTGTTGTGCCAGTGGGTAAGCTGTACTGGGACAGTGAAGACCAGCAAGAGCTTTCAGGGCTGGCAGCTTCCTTGTGGGAGAAGGAGCCGGACGTTTGCCTTTTCGGAAACGGGCTCTGCCGAGAACGAGCACCATGAGATGTGCTGTCTGTGGGGAAGCACAGATGCCCAGTGCTGTTGTGCCTGAGGATAGGCTGCACGGGGACGGTGAGGACCAGCAAGAGCTTTCAGGGCAGGTACCTTCCTTGTGGGAGAAGGAGCCGGACGTTTGCCTTTTCGAAAAGAAGCTCTGCAGAGATCGAGCGCCGTGAGATGTTCTGTCTGTGGGGAAGCACCGATCCCCAGTGCTGTTGTGCCTGCGGATAGGCTGCACGGGGACAGTGAAGAACAGCAAGAGCTTTCAGGGCAGGTAGCTTCCTTGTGGGAGAAGGAGCCGGACGTTTGCCTTTTCGAAAAGAAGCTCTGCAGAGATCGAGCGCCGTGACGTGTACCGTGCCTGGGCAAGTACAGATGCCCAGTGCTGTTGTGCCAGTGGGTAAGCTGTACTGGGACAGTGAAGACGAGCAAGGTATTTCAGGGCTGGCAGCTTCCTTGTGGGAGAAGGAGCCGGACGTTTGCCTTTTCGAAAAGGGACTCTGCCGAGAACGAGCACCGTGAGATGCGCTTTCTGTTCGAAAGCAGAGATGCCCAGTGCTGTTGTGCCTGTGGATAGGATGCACAGGGACAGTGAAGACCAGCAAGGTCTTTCAGGGCTGGCAGCTTCCTTGTGGGAGAAGGAGCCGGACGTTTGCCTTTTCGGAAAGGCGCTATGTCGAGAACGAGCACCGTGAGATGTTCTGTCTGTGGGGAAGCACCGATCCCTAGTGCTGTTGTGCCTGTGGATAGGCTGCACGGGGACGGTGAGGACCAGCAAGAGCTTTCAGGGCTGGCAGCTTCCTTGTGGGAGAAGGAGCCGGACGTTTGTCTTTTCGGAAACTGTCTCTGCCGAGAACGAGTGCCGCGAGCTGTGCTGTCTGTGGGAAAGCACCGATCCCCAGTGCTGTTGTGCCTGCGGATAGGCTGCACGGGGACAGTGAAGAACAGCAAGAGCTTTCAGGGCAGGTAGCTTCCTTGTGAGAGAAGGAGCCGGACGTTTGCCTTTTCGGAAAGGCGCTATGTCGAGAACGAGCACCGTGAGATGCGCTTTCTGTTCGAAAGCAGAGATGCCCAGTGCTGTTGTGCCTGTGGATAGGATGCACAGGGACAGTGAAGACCAGCAAGAGCTTTCAGGGCTGGCAGCTTCCTTGTGGGAGAAGGAGCCGGACGTTTGTCTTTTCGGAAACGGTCTCTGCCGAGAACGAGTGCCGCGAGCTGTGCTGTCTGTGGGAAAGCACAGATCCCCAGTGCTGTTGTGCCTGCGGATAGGCTGCACGGGGACGGTGAGGACCAGCAAGAGCTTTCAGAGCTGGCAGCTTCCTTGTGAGAGAAGGAGCCGGACGTTTGCCTTTTCGAAAAGAAGCTCTGCAGAGATCGAGCGCCGTGACGTGTACCGTGCCTGGGCAAGTACAGATGCCCAGTGCTGTTGTGCCAGTGGGTAAGCTGTACTGGGACAGTGAAGACCAGCAAGGTCTTTCAGGGCTGGCAGCTTCCTTGTGGGAGAAGGAGCCGGACGTTTGCCTTTTCGGAAACGGGCTCTGCCGAGAACGAGCACCATGAGATGTGCTGTCTGTGGGGAAGCACAGATGCCCAGTGCTGTTGTGCCTGAGGATAGGCTGCACGGGGACGGTGAGGACCAGCAAGAGCTTTCAGGGCAGGTACCTTCCTTGTGGGAGAAGGAGCCGGACGTTTGCCTTTTCGAAAAGAAGCTCTGCAGAGATCGAGCGCCGTGAGATGTTCTGTCTGTGGGGAAGCACCGATCCCCAGTGCTGTTGTGCCTGCGGATAGGCTGCACGGGGACAGTGAAGAACAGCAAGAGCTTTCAGGGCAGGTAGCTTCCTTGTGGGAGAAGGAGCCGGACGTTTGCCTTTTCGAAAAGAAGCTCTGCAGAGATCGAGCGCCGTGACGTGTACCGTGCCTGGGCAAGTACAGATGCCCAGTGCTGTTGTGCCAGTGGGTAAGCTGTACTGGGACAGTGAAGACGAGCAAGGTATTTCAGGGCTGGCAGCTTCCTTGTGGGAGAAGGAGCCGGACGTTTGCCTTTTCGGAAACGGGCTCTGCCGAGAACGAGCACCGTGAGATGTGCTGTCTATGGGGAAGCACAGATCCCCAGTGCTTTTGTGCCTGCGGATAGGCTGCACGGGGACGGTGAGGACCAGCAAGAGCTTTCAGGGCAGGTACCTTCCTTGTGGGAGAAGGAGCCGGACGTTTGCCTTTTCGAAAAGTAGCTCTGCAGAGATCGAGCGCCGTGACGTGTACCGTGCCTGGGCAAGTACAGATGCCCAGTGCTGTTGTGCCTGTGGATAGGATGCACAGGGACAGTGAAGACCAGCAAGGTCTTTCAGGGCTGGCAGCTTCCTTGTGGGAGAAGGAGCCGGACGTTTGCCTTTTCGGAAAGGCGCTATGTCGAGAACGAGCACCGTGAGATGTGCTGTCTGTGGGAAAGCACAGATCCCCAGTGCTGGTGTGCCTGCGGATAGGCTGCACGGGGACGGTGAGGACGAGCAAGAGCTTTCAGGGCTGGCAGCTTCCTTGTGGGAGAAGGAGCCGGACGTTTGCCTTTTCGGAAAGGGGCTCTGCCGAGAACGAGCACCGTGAGATGCGCTTTCTGTTCGAAAGCAGAGATGCCCAGTGCTGTTGTGCCTGTGGATAGGATGCACAGGGACAGTGAAGACCAGCAAGGTCTTTCAGGGCTGGCAGCTTCCTTGTGGGAGAAGGAGCCGGACGTTTGCCTTTTCGGAAAGGTGCTATGTCGAGAACGAGCACCGTGAGATGTGCTGTCTGTGGGAAAGCACAGACGCCCACTGCTGTTGTGCCTGTGGATAGGCTGCGCGGGGACAGTGAAGACGAGCAAGAGCTTTCAGAGCTGGCAGCTTCCTTGTGAGAGAAGGAGCCGGACGTTTGCCTTTTCGAAAAGAAGCTCTGCAGAGATCGAGCGCCGTGACGTGTACCGTGCCTGGGCAAGTACAGATGCCCAGTGCTGTTGTGCCAGTGGGTAAGCTGTACTGGGACAGTGAAGACCAGCAAGGTCTTTCAGGGCAGGTAGCTTCCTTGTGGGAGAAGGAGCCGGACGTTTGCCTTTTCGGAAACGGGCTCTGCCGAGAACGAGCACCGTGAGATGTGCTGTCTGTGGGGAAGCACAGATCCCCAGTGCTTTTGTGCCTGCGGATAGGCTGCACGGGGACGGTGAGGACCAGCAAGAGCTTTCAGGGCAGGTACCTTCCTTGTGGGAGAAGGAGCCGGACGTTTGCCTTTTCGGAAACGGGCTCTGCCGAGAACAAGCACCGTGAGATGTGCTGTCTGTGGGGAAGCACAGATGCCCAGTGCTGTTGTGCCTGTGGATAGGCTGCACGGGGAGGGTGAAGACCAGCAAGGTCTTTCAGCGCTGGCAGCTTCCTTGTGGGAGAAGGAGCCGGACATATGCCTTTTCGGAAACGGTCTCTGCCGAGAACGTGCCCCGTGAGATGTGCTGTCTGTGGGGAAGCACAGATGCCCAGTGCTGTTGTGCCAGTGGGTAAGCTGTACTGGGACAGTGAAGACCAGCAAGGTCTTTCAGGGCTGGCAGCTTCCTTGTGGGAGAAGGAGCCGGACGTTTGCCTTTTCGGAAACGGGCTCTGCCGAGAACGAGCACCGTGAGATGTGCTGTCTGTGGGGAAGCACAGATGCCCAGTGCTGTTGTGCCTGCGGATAGGCTGCACGGGGACAGTGAGGACCAGCAAGAGCTTTCAGGGCAGGTACCTTCCTTGTGGGAGAAGGAGCCGGACGTTTGCCTTTTCGAAAAGAAGCTCTGCAGAGATCGAGCGCCGTGACGTGTATCGTGCCTGGGCAAGTACAGATGCCCAGTGCTGTTGTGCCAGTGGGTAAGCTGTACTGGGACAGTGAAGACCAGCAAGGTCTTTCAGGGCTGGCAGCTTCCTTGTGGGAGAAGGAGCCGGACGTTTGCCTTTTCGGAAAGGTGCTATGTCGAGAACGAGCACCGTGAGATGTGCTGTCTGTGGGAAAGCACAGACGCCCACTGCTGTTGTGCCTGTGGATAGGCTGCGCGGGGACAGTGAAGACGAGCAAGAGCTTTCAGAGCTGGCAGCTTCCTTGTGAGAGTAGGAGCCGGACGTTTGCCTTTTCGGAAACGGGCTCTGCCGAGAACAAGCACCGTGACATGTGCTGTCTGTGGGGAAGCACAGATGTCCAGTGCTGTTGTGCCAGTGGGTAAGCTGTACTGGGACAGTGAAGACCAGCAAGAGCTTTCAGGGCTGGCAGCTTCCTTGTGGGAGAAGGAGCCGGACGTTTGCCTTTTCGGAAAGGGGCTCTGCCGAGAACGAGCACCGTGAGATGTGCTGTCTGTGGGGAAGCACCGATCCCCAGTGCTGTTGTGCCTGCGGATAGGCTGCACGGGGACGGTGAGGACCAGCAAGAGCTTTCAGGGCAGGTAGCTTCCTTGTGAGAGAAGGAGCCGGACGTTTGCCTTTTCGGAAAGGCGCTATGTCGAGAACGAGCACCGTGAGATGCGCTTTCTGTTCGAAAGCAGAGATGCCCAGTGCTGTTGTGCCTGTGGATAGGATGCACAGGGACAGTGAAGACCAGCAGGAGCTTTCAGGGCTGGCAGCTTCCTTGTGGGAGAAGGAGCCGGACGTTTGTCTTTTCGGAAATGGTCTCTGCCGAGAACGAGTGCCGCGAGCTGTGCTGTCTGTGGGAAAGCACAGATCCCCAGTGCTGTTGTGCCTGCGGATAGGCTGCACGGGGACGGTGAGGACCAGCAAGAGCTTTCAGAGCTGGCAGCTTCCTTGTGAGAGAAGGAGCCGGACGTTTGCCTTTTCGAAAAGAAGCTCTGCAGAGATCGAGCGCCGTGACGTGTACCGTGCCTGGGCAAGTACAGATGCCCAGTGCTGTTGTGCCAGTGGGTAAGCTGTACTGGGACAGTGAAGACCAGCAAGGTCTTTCAGGGCTGGCAGCTTCCTTGTGGGAGAAGGAGCCGGACGTTTGCCTTTTCGGAAACGGGCTCTGCCGAGAACAAGCACCGTGAGATGTGCTGTCTGTGGGAAAGCACAGATGCCCAGTGCTGTTGTGCAAGTGGGTAAGCTGTACTGGGACAGTGAAGACCAGCAAGAGCTTTCAGGGCTGGCAGCTTCCTTGTGGGAGAAGGAGCCGGACGTTTGCCTTTTCGGAAATGGGCTCTGCCGAGAACGAGCACCATGAGATGTGCTGTCTGTGGGGAAGCACAGATGCCCAGTGCTGTTGTGCCTGAGGATAGGCTGCACGGGGACGGTGAGGACCAGCAAGAGCTTTCAGGGCAGGTACCTTCCTTGTGGGAGAAGGAGCCGGACGTTTGCCTTTTCGAAAAGAAGCTCTGCAGAGATCGAGCGCCGTGAGATGTTCTGTCTGTGGGAAAGCACCGATCCCCAGTGCTGTTGTGCCTGCGGATAGGCTGCACGGGGACAGTGAAGAACAGCAAGAGCTTTCAGGGCAGGTACCTTCCTTGTGGGAGAAGGAGCCGGACGTTTGCCTTTTCGGAAAGGGGGTCTGCCGAGAACGAGCGCCGTGACATGTGCTGTCTGTGGGAAAGCAGAGATGCCCAGTGCTGTTGTGCCTGTGGATAGGATGCACAGGGACAGTGAAGATCAGCAAGGACTTTCAGGGCTGGCAGCTTCCTTGTGGGAGAAGGAGCCGGACGTTTGCCTTTTCGGAAAGGCGCTATGTCGAGAACGAGCACCGTGAGATGTGCTGTCTGTGGGAAAGCACAGATCCCCAGTGCTGGTGTGCCTGCGGATAGGCTGCACGGGGACGGTGAGGACGAGCAAGAGCTTTCAGGGCTGGCAGCTTCCTTGTGGGAGAAGGAGCCGGACGTTTGCCTTTTCGGAAAGGGGCTCTGCCGAGAACGAGCACCGTGAGATGCGCTTTCTGTTCGAAAGCAGAGATGCCCAGTGCTGTTGTGCCTGTGGATAGGATGCACAGGGACAGTGAAGACCAGCAAGGTCTTTCAGGGCTGGCAGCTTCCTTGTGGGAGAAGGAGCCGGACGTTTGCCTTTTCGGAAAGGTGCTATGTCGAGAACGAGCACCGTGAGACGTGCTGTCTGTGGGAAAGCACAGACGCCCACTGCTGTTGTGCCTGTGGATAGGCTGCGCGGGGACAGTGAAGACGAGCAAGAGCTTTCAGAGCTGGCAGCTTCCTTGTGAGAGAAGGAGCCGGACGTTTGCCTTTTCGAAAAGAAGCTCTGCAGAGATCGAGCGCCGTGACGTGTACCGTGCCTGGGCAAGTACAGATGCCCAGTGCTGTTGTGCCAGTGGGTAAGCTGTACTGGGACAGTGAAGACCAGCAAGGTCTTTCAGGGCTGGCAGCTTCCTTGTGGGAGAAGGAGCCGGACGTTTGCCTTTTCGGAAACGGGCTCTGCCGAGAACGAGCACCGTGAGATGTGCTGTCTGTGGGGAAGCACAGATGCCCAGTGCTGTTGTGCCTGAGGATAGGCTGCACGGGGACGGTGAGGACCAGCAAGAGCTTTCAGGGCAGGTACCTTCCTTGTGGGTGAAGGAGCCGGACGTTTGCCTTTTCGAAAAGGGACTCTGCCGAGAACGAGCACCGTGAGATGCGCTTTCTGTTCGAAAGCAGAGATGCCCAGTGCTGTTGTGCCTGTGGATAGGATGCACAGGGACAGTGAAGACCAGCAAGGTCTTTCAGGGCTGGCAGCTTCCTTGTGGGAGAAGGAGCCGGACGTTTGCCTTTTCGGAAAGGCGCTATGTCGAGAACGAGCACCGTGAGATGTTCTGTCTGTGGGGAAGCACCGATCCCTAGTGCTGTTGTGCCTGTGGATAGGCTGCACGGGGACGGTGAGGACCAGCAAGAGCTTTCAGGGCTGGCAGCTTCCTTGTGGGAGAAGGAGCCGGACGTTTGTCTTTTCGGAAACGGTCTCTGCCGAGAACGAGTGCCGCGAGCTGTGCTGTCTGTGGGAAAGCACCGATCCCCAGTGCTGTTGTGCCTGCGGATAGGCTGCACGGGGACAGTGAAGAACAGCAAGAGCTTTCAGGGCAGGTAGCTTCCTTGTGAGAGAAGGAGCCGGACGTTTGCCTTTTCGGAAAGGCGCTATGTCGAGAACGAGCACCGTGAGATGCGCTTTCTGTTCGAAAGCAGAGATGCCCAGTGCTGTTGTGCCTGTGGATAGGATGCACAGGGACAGTGAAGACCAGCAAGAGCTTTCAGGGCTGGCAGCTTCCTTGTGGGAGAAGGAGCCGGACGTTTGTCTTTTCGGAAACGGTCTCTGCCGAGAACGAGTGCCGCGAGCTGTGCTGTCTGTGGGAAAGCACAGATCCCCAGTGCTGTTGTGCCTGCGGATAGGCTGCACGGGGATGGTGAGGACCAGCAAGAGCTTTCAGAGCTGGCAGCTTCCTTGTGAGAGAAGGAGCCGGACGTTTGCCTTTTCGAAAAGAAGCTCTGCAGAGATCGAGCGCCGTGACGTGTACCGTGCCTGGGCAAGTACAGATGCCCAGTGCTGTTGTGCCAGTGGGTAAGCTGTACTGGGACAGTGAAGACCAGCAAGGTCTTTCAGGGCTGGCAGCTTCCTTGTGGGAGAAGGAGCCGGACGTTTGCCTTTTCGGAAACGGGCTCTGCCGAGAACGAGCACCATGAGATGTGCTGTCTGTGGGGAAGCACAGATGCCCAGTGCTGTTGTGCCTGAGGATAGGCTGCACGGGGACGGTGAGGACCAGCAAGAGCTTTCAGGGCAGGTACCTTCCTTGTGGGAGAAGGAGCCGGACGTTTGCCTTTTCGAAAAGAAGCTCTGCAGAGATCGAGCGCCGTGAGATGTTCTGTCTGTGGGGAAGCACCGATCCCCAGTGCTGTTGTGCCTGCGGATAGGCTGCACGGGGACAGTGAAGAACAGCAAGAGCTTTCAGGGCAGGTAGCTTCCTTGTGGGAGAAGGAGCCGGACGTTTGCCTTTTCGAAAAGAAGCTCTGCAGAGATCGAGCGCCGTGACGTGTACCGTGCCTGGGCAAGTACAGATGCCCAGTGCTGTTGTGCCAGTGGGTAAGCTGTACTGGGACAGTGAAGACGAGCAAGGTATTTCAGGGCTGGCAGCTTCCTTGTGGGAGAAGGAGCCGGACGTTTGCCTTTTCGGAAACGGGCTCTGCCGAGAACGAGCACCGTGAGATGTGCTGTCTATGGGGAAGCACAGATCCCCAGTGCTTTTGTGCCTGCGGATAGGCTGCACGGGGACGGTGAGGACCAGCAAGAGCTTTCAGGGCAGGTACCTTCCTTGTGGGAGAAGGAGCCGGACGTTTGCCTTTTCGAAAAGTAGCTCTGCAGAGATCGAGCGCCGTGACGTGTACCGTGCCTGGGCAAGTACAGATGCCCAGTGCTGTTGTGCCAGTGGGTAAGCTGTACTGGGACAGTGAAGACCAGCAAGGTCTTTCAGGGCAGGTAGCTTCCTTGTGGGAGAAGGAGCCGGACGTTTGCCTTTTCGGAAACGGGCTCTGCCGAGAACGAGCACCGTGAGATGTGCTGTCTGTGGGGAAGCACAGATCCCCAGTGCTTTTGTGCCTGCGGATAGGCTGCACGGGGACGGTGAGGACCAGCAAGAGCTTTCAGGGCAGGTACCTTCCTTGTGGGAGAAGGAGCCGGACGTTTGCCTTTTCGGAAACGGGCTCTGCCGAGAACAAGCACCGTGAGATGTGCTGTCTGTGGGGAAGCACAGATGCCCAGTGCTGTTGTGCCTGTGGATAGGCTGCACGGGGAGGGTGAAGACCAGCAAGGTCTTTCAGCGCTGGCAGCTTCCTTGTGGGAGAAGGAGCCGGACATATGCCTTTTCGGAAACGGTCTCTGCCGAGAACGTGCCCCGTGAGATGTGCTGTCTGTGGGGAAGCACAGATGCCCAGTGCTGTTGTGCCAGTGGGTAAGCTGTACTGGGACAGTGAAGACCAGCAAGGTCTTTCAGGGCTGGCAGCTTCCTTGTGGGAGAAGGAGCCGGACGTTTGCCTTTTCGGAAACGGGCTCTGCCGAGAACGAGCACCGTGAGATGTGCTGTCTGTGGGGAAGCACAGATGCCCAGTGCTGTTGTGCCTGCGGATAGGCTGCACGGGGACAGTGAGGACCAGCAAGAGCTTTCAGGGCAGGTACCTTCCTTGTGGGAGAAGGAGCCGGACGTTTGCCTTTTCGAAAAGAAGCTCTGCAGAGATCGAGCGCCGTGACGTGTATCGTGCCTGGGCAAGTACAGATGCCCAGTGCTGTTGTGCCAGTGGGTAAGCTGTACTGGGACAGTGAAGACCAGCAAGGTCTTTCAGGGCTGGCAGCTTCCTTGTGGGAGAAGGAGCCGGACGTTTGCCTTTTCGGAAAGGTGCTATGTCGAGAACGAGCACCGTGAGATGTGCTGTCTGTGGGAAAGCACAGACGCCCACTGCTGTTGTGCCTGTGGATAGGCTGCGCGGGGACAGTGAAGACGAGCAAGAGCTTTCAGAGCTGGCAGCTTCCTTGTGAGAGTAGGAGCCGGACGTTTGCCTTTTCGGAAACGGGCTCTGCCGAGAACAAGCACCGTGACATGTGCTGTCTGTGGGGAAGCACAGATGTCCAGTGCTGTTGTGCCAGTGGGTAAGCTGTACTGGGACAGTGAAGACCAGCAAGGTCTTTCAGGGCTGGCAGCTTCCTTGTGGGAGAAGGAGCCGGACGTTTGCCTTTTCGGAAAGGGGCTCTGCCGAGAACGAGCACCGTGAGATGTGCTGTCTGTGGGGAAGCACCGATCCCCAGTGCTGTTGTGCCTGCGGATAGGCTGCACGGGGACGGTGAGGACCAGCAAGAGCTTTCAGGGCAGGTAGCTTCCTTGTGAGAGAAGGAGCCGGACGTTTGCCTTTTCGGAAAGGCGCTATGTCGAGAACGAGCACCGTGAGATGCGCTTTCTGTTCGAAAGCAGAGATGCCCAGTGCTGTTGTGCCTGTGGATAGGATGCACAGGGACAGTGAAGACCAGCAGGAGCTTTCAGGGCTGGCAGCTTCCTTGTGGGAGAAGGAGCCGGACGTTTGTCTTTTCGGAAATGGTCTCTGCCGAGAACGAGTGCCGCGAGCTGTGCTGTCTGTGAGAAAGCACAGATCCCCAGTGCTGTTGTGCCTGCGGATAGGCTGCACGGGGACGGTGAGGACCAGCAAGAGCTTTCAGAGCTGGCAGCTTCCTTGTGAGAGAAGGAGCCGGACGTTTGCCTTTTCGAAAAGAAGCTCTGCAGAGATCGAGCGCCGTGACGTGTACCGTGCCTGGGCAAGTACAGATGCCCAGTGCTGTTGTGCAAGTGGGTAAGCTGTACTGGGACAGTGAAGACCAGCAAGAGCTTTCAGGGCTGGCAGCTTCCTTGTGGGAGAAGGAGCCGGACGTTTGCCTTTTCGGAAACGGGCTCTGCCGAGAACGAGCACCGTGAGATGTGCTGTCTGTGGGGAAGCACAGATGCCCAGTGCTGTTGTGCCTGAGGATAGGCTGCACGGGGACGGTGAGGACCAGCAAGAGCTTTCAGGGCAGGTACCTTCCTTGTGGGAGAAGGAGCCGGACGTTTGCCTTTTCGAAAAGAAGCTCTGCAGAGATCGAGCGCCGTGAGATGTTCTGTCTGTGGGAAAGCACCGATCCCCAGTGCTGTTGTGCCTGCGGATAGGCTGCACGGGGACAGTGAAGAACAGCAAGAGCTTTCAGGGCAGGTACCTTCCTTGTGGGAGAAGGAGCCGGACGTTTGCCTTTTCGGAAAGGGGGTCTGCCGAGAACGAGCGCCGTGACATGTGCTGTCTGTGGGAAAGCAGAGATGCCCAGTGCTGTTGTGCCTGTGGATAGGATGCACAGGGACAGTGAAGATCAGCAAGGACTTTCAGGGCTGGCAGCTTCCTTGTGGGAGAAGGAGCCGGACGTTTGCCTTTTCGGAAAGGCGCTATGTCGAGAACGAGCACCGTGAGATGTGCTGTCTGTGGGAAAGCACAGATCCCCAGTGCTGGTGTGCCTGCGGATAGGCTGCACGGGGACGGTGAGGACGAGCAAGAGCTTTCAGGGCTGGCAGCTTCCTTGTGGGAGAAGGAGCCGGACGTTTGCCTTTTCGGAAAGGGGCTCTGCCGAGAACGAGCACCGTGAGATGCGCTTTCTGTTCGAAAGCAGAGATGCCCAGTGCTGTTGTGCCTGTGGATAGGATGCACAGGGACAGTGAAGACCAGCAAGGTCTTTCAGGGCTGGCAGCTTCCTTGTGGGAGAAGGAGCCGGACGTTTGCCTTTTCGGAAAGGTGCTATGTCGAGAACGAGCACCGTGAGATGTGCTGTCTGTGGGAAAGCACAGACGCCCACTGCTGTTGTGCCTGTGGATAGGCTGCGCGGGGACAGTGAAGACGAGCAAGAGCTTTCAGAGCTGGCAGCTTCCTTGTGAGAGAAGGAGCCGGACGTTTGCCTTTTCGAAAAGAAGCTCTGCAGAGATCGAGCGCCGTGACGTGTACCGTGCCTGGGCAAGTACAGATGCCCAGTGCTGTTGTGCCAGTGGGTAAGCTGTACTGGGACAGTGAAGACCAGCAAGGTCTTTCAGGGCTGGCAGCTTCCTTGTGGGAGAAGGAGCCGGACGTTTGCCTTTTCGGAAACGGGCTCTGCCGAGAACGAGCACCGTGAGATGTGCTGTCTGTGGGGAAGCACAGATCCCCAGTGCTGTTGTGCCTGCGGATAGGCTGCACGGGGACGGTGAGGACCAGCAAGAGCTTTCAGGGCAGGTACCTTCCTTGTGGGAGAAGGAGCCGGACGTTTGCCTTTTCGGAAACGGGCTCTGCCGAGAACAAGCACCGTGAGATGTGCTGTCTGTGGGGAAGCACAGATGCCCAGTGCTGTTGTGCCTGTGGATAGGCTGCACGGGGAGGGTGAAGACCAGCAAGAGCTTTCAGCGCTGGCAGCTTCCTTGTGGGAGAAGGAGCCGGACGTATGCCTTTTCGGAAACGGTCTCTGCCGAGAACGTGCACCGTGAGATGTGCTGTCTGTGGGCAAGCACAGATGCCCAGTGCTGTTGTGCCAGTGGGTAAGCTGTACTGGGACAGTGAAGACCAACAAGGTCTTTCAGGGCTGGCAGCTTCCTTGTGGGAGAAGGAGCCGGACGTTTGCCTTTTCGGAAACGGGCTCTGCCGAGAACGAGCACCGTGAGATGTGCTGTCTGTGGGGAAGCACAGATGCCCAGTGCTGTTGTGCCTGCGGATAGGCTGCACGGGGACAGTGAGGACCAGCAAGAGCTTTCAGGGCAGGTACCTTCCTTGTGGGAGAAGGAGCCGGACGTTTGCCTTTTCGAAAAGAAGCTCTGCAGAGATCGAGCGCCGTGACGTGTATCGTGCCTGGGCAAGTACAGATGCCCAGTGCTGTTTTGCCAGTGGGTAAGCTGTACTGGGACAGTGAAGACCAGCAAGGTCTTTCAGGGCTGGCAGCTTCCTTGTGGGAGAAGGAGCCGGACGTTTGCCTTTTTGGAAAGGCGCTATGTCGAGAACGAGCACCGTGAGATGTGCTGTCTGTGGGAAAGCACAGACGCCCACTGCTGTTGTGCCTGTGGATAGGCTGCGCGGGGACAGTGAAGACGAGCAAGAGCTTTCAGAGCTGGCAGCTTCCTTGTGAGAGAAGGAGCCGGACGTTTGCCTTTTCGAAAAGAAGCTCTGCAGAGATCGCGCGCCGTGACGTGTACCGTGCCTGGGCAAGTACAGATGCCCAGTGCTGTTGTGCCAGTGGGTAAGCTGTACTGGGACAGTGAAGACCAGCAAGGTCTTTCAGGGCTGGCAGCTTCCTTGTGGGAGAAGGAGCCGGACGTTTGCCTTTTCGGAAACAGGCTCTGCCGAGAACGAGCACCGTGAGATGTGCTGTCTGTGGGGAAGCACAGATCCCCAGTGCTTTTGTGCCTGCGGATAGGCTGCACGGGGACGGTGAGGACCAGCAAGAGCTTTCAGAGCTGGCAGCTTCCTTGTGGGAGAAGGAGCCGGACGTTTGCCTTTTCGGAAACGGGCTCTGCCGAGAACAAGCACCGTGACATGTGCTGTCTGTGGGGAAGCACAGATGCCCAGTGCTGTTGTGCCTGTGGATAGGCTGCACGGGGAGGGTGAAGACCAGCAAGAGCTTTCAGCGCTGGCAGCTTCCTTGTGGGAGAAGGAGCCGGACGTTTGCCTTTTCGGAAACGGTCTCTGCCGAGAACGTGCACCGTGAGATGTGCTGTCTGTGGGCAAGCACAGATGCCCAGTGCTGTTGTGCCAGTGGGTAAGCTGTACTGGGACAGTGAAGACCAGCAAGGTCTTTCAGGGCTGGCAGCTTCCTTGTGGGAGAAGGAGCCGGACGTTTGCCTTTTCGGAAACGGGCTCTGCCGAGAACGAGCACCGTGAGATGTGCTGTCTGTGGGGAAGCACAGATGCCCAGTGCTGTTGTGCCTGCGGATAGGCTGCATGGGGACAGTGAGGACCAGCAAGAGCTTTCAGGGCAGGTACCTTCCTTGTGGGAGAAGGAGCCGGACGTTTGCCTTTTCGAAAAGAAGCTCTGCAGAGATCGAGCGCCGTGACGTGTACCGTGCCCGGGCAAGTACATATGCCCAGTGCTGTTGTGCCAGTGGGTAAGCTGTACTGGGACAGTGAAGACGAGCAAGGTCTTCAAGGGCTGGCAGCTTCGTTGTGGGAGAAGGAGCCGGACGTTTGCCTTTTCGGAAATGGGCTCTGCCGAGAACAAGCACCGTGACATGTGCTGTCTGTGGGGAAGCACAGATGCCCAGTGCTGTTGTGCCAGTGGGTAAGCTGTACTGGGACAGTGAAGACGAGCAAGAGCTTTCAGGGCTGGCAGCTTCCTTGTGGGAGAAGGAGCCGGACGTTTGCCTTTTCGGAAAGGCGCTATGTCGAGAACGAGCACCGTGAGATGTGCTGTCTGTGGGAAAGCACAGACGCCCACTGCTGTTGTGCCTGTGGATAGGCTGCGCGGGGACAGTGAAGACGAGCAAGAGCTTTCAGAGCTGGCAGCTTCCTTGTGAGAGAAGGAGCCGGACGTTTGCCTTTTCGAAAAGAAGCTCTGCAGAGATCGAGCGCCGTGACGTGTACCGTGCCTGGGCAAGTACAGATGCCCAGTGCTGTTGTGCCAGTGGGTAAGCTGTACTGGGACAGTGAAGACGAGCAAGGTCTTTCAGGGCTGGCAGCTTCCTTGTGGGAGAAGGAGCCGGACGTTTGCCTTTTCGGAAACGGGCTCTGCCGAGAACGAGCACCGTGAGATGTGCTGTCTGTGGGGAAGCACAGATGCCCAGTGCTGTTGTGCCTGCGGATAGGCTGCACGGGGACAGTGAGGACCAGCAAGAGCTTTCAGGGCAGGTACCTTCCTTGTGGGAGAAGGAGCCGGACGTTTGCCTTTTCGAAAAGAAGCTCTGCAGAGATCGAGCGCCGTGACGTGTATCGTGCCTGGGCAAGTACAGATGCCCAGTGCTGTTGTGCCAGTGGGTAAGCTGTACTGGGACAGTGAAGACCAGCAAGGTCTTTCAGGGCTGGCAGCTTCCTTGTGGGAGAAGGAGCCGGACGTTTGCCTTTTCGGAAACGGTCTCTGCCGAGAACGAGTGCCGCGAGCTGTGCTGTCTGTGGGAAAGCACCGATCCCCAGTGCTGTTGTGCCTGCGGATAGGCTGCACGGGGACAGTGAAGAACAGCAAGAGCTTTCAGGGCAGGTAGCTTCCTTGTGGGAGAAGGAGCCGGACGTTTGCCTTTTCGAAAAGAAGCTCTGCAGAGATCGAGCGCCGTGACTTGTACCGTGCCTGGGCAAGTACAGATGCCCAGTGCTGTTGTGCCAGTGGGTAAGCTGTACTGGGACAGTGAAGACGAGCAAGGTCTTTCAGGGCTGGCAGCTTCCTTGTGGGAGAAGGAGCCGGACGTTTGCCTTTTCGGAAACGGGCTCTGCCGAGAACAAGCACCGTGACATGTGCTGTCTGTGGGGAAGCACAGATGCCCAGTGCTGTTGTGCCTGTGGATAGGCTGCACGGGGAGGGTGAAGACGAGCAAGAGCTTTCAGCGCTGGCAGCTTCCTTGTGGGAGAAGGAGCCGGACGTATGCCTTTTCGGAAACGGGCTCTGCCGAGAACGTGCACCGTGAGATGTGCTGTCTGTGGGGAAGCACAGATGCCCAGTGCTGTTGTGCCAGTGGGTAAGCTGTACTGGGACAGTGAAGACGAGCAAGGTCTTTCAGGGCTGGCAGCTTCCTTGTGGGAGAAGGAGCCGGACGTTTGCCTTTTCGGAAACGGGCTCTGCCGAGAACGAGCACCGTGACGTGTACCGTGCCTGGGCAAGTACAGATGCCCAGTGCTGTTGTGCCAGTGGGTAAGCTGTACTGGGACAGTGAAGACCAGCAAGAGCTTTCAGGGCTGGCAGCTTCCTTGTGGGAGAAGGAGCCGGACGTTTGCCTTTTCGGAAATATGCTATGCCGAGAACGAGCACCGTGACATGTGCTGTCTGTGGGGAAGCACAGATCCCCAGTGCTTTTGTGCCTGCGGATAGGCTGCACGGGGACGGTGAGGACCAGCAAGAGCTTTCAGAGCTGGCAGCTTCCTTGTGGGAGAAGGAGCCGGACGTTTGCCTTTTCGGAAACGGGCTCTGCCGAGAACAAGCACCGTGACATGTGCTGTCTGTGGGGAAGCACAGATGCCCAGTGCTGTTGTGCCTGTGGATAGGCTGCACGGGGAGGGTGAAGACCAGCAAGAGCTTTCAGCGCTGGCAGCTTCCTTGTGGGAGAAGGAGCCGGACGTTTGCCTTTTCGGAAACGGTCTCTGCCGAGAACGTGCACCGTGAGATGTGCTGTCTGTGGGCAAGCACAGATGCCCAGTGCTGTTGTGCCAGTGGGTAAGCTGTACTGGGACAGTGAAGACCAGCAAGGTCTTTCAGGGCTGGCAGCTTCCTTGTGGGAGAAGGAGCCGGACGTTTGCCTTTTCGGAAACGGGCTCTGCCGAGAACGAGCACCGTGAGATGTGCTGTCTGTGGGGAAGCACAGATGCCCAGTGCTGTTGTGCCTGCGGATAGGCTGCATGGGGACAGTGAGGACCAGCAAGAGCTTTCAGGGCAGGTACCTTCCTTGTGGGAGAAGGAGCCGGACGTTTGCCTTTTCGAAAAGAAGCTCTGCAGAGATCGAGCGCCGTGACGTGTACCGTGCCCGGGCAAGTACATATGCCCAGTGCTGTTGTGCCAGTGGGTAAGCTGTACTGGGACAGTGAAGACGAGCAAGGTCTTCAAGGGCTGGCAGCTTCGTTGTGGGAGAAGGAGCCGGACGTTTGCCTTTTCGGAAATGGGCTCTGCCGAGAACAAGCACCGTGACATGTGCTGTCTGTGGGGAAGCACAGATGCCCAGTGCTGTTGTGCCAGTGGGTAAGCTGTACTGGGACAGTGAAGACGAGCAAGAGCTTTCAGGGCTGGCAGCTTCCTTGTGGGAGAAGGAGCCGGACGTTTGCCTTTTCGGAAAGGCGCTATGTCGAGAACGAGCACCGTGAGATGTGCTGTCTGTGGGAAAGCACAGACGCCCACTGCTGTTGTGCCTGTGGATAGGCTGCGCGGGGACAGTGAAGACGAGCAAGAGCTTTCAGAGCTGGCAGCTTCCTTGTGAGAGAAGGAGCCGGACGTTTGCCTTTTCGAAAAGAAGCTCTGCAGAGATCGAGCGCCGTGACGTGTACCGTGCCTGGGCAAGTACAGATGCCCAGTGCTGTTGTGCCAGTGGGTAAGCTGTACTGGGACAGTGAAGACGAGCAAGGTCTTTCAGGGCTGGCAGCTTCCTTGTGGGAGAAGGAGCCGGACGTTTGCCTTTTCGGAAAGGGGCTCTGCCGAGAACAAACAGCGTGAGATGTGCTGTCTGTGGGAAAGCACAGATCCCCAGTGCTGGTGTGCCTGCGGATAGGATGCACGGGGACGGTGAGGACCAGCAAGAGCTTTCAGGGCTGGCAGCTTCCTTGTGGGAGAAGGAGCTGGACGTTTGCCTTTTCGGAAAGGGGCTCTGCCGAGATCGAGCACCGTGAGATGCGCTTTCTGTTCGAAAGCAGAGATGCCCAGTGCTGTTGTGCCTGTGGATAGGATGCACAGGGACAGTGAAGACCAGCAAGAGCTTTCAGCGCTGGCAGCTTCCTTGTGAGAGTAGGAGCCGGACGTTTGCCTTTTCGAAAAGAAGCTCTGCAGAGATCGAGCGCCGTGACGTGTACCGTGCCTGGGCAAGTACAGATGCCCAGTGCTGTTGTGCCAGTGGGTAAGCTGTACTGGGACAGTGAAGACGAGCAAGGTCTTTCAGGGCTGGCAGCTTCCTTGTGGGAGAAGGAGCCGGACGTTTGCCTTTTCGGAAACGGGCTCTGCCGAGAACGAGCACCGTGAGATGTGCTGTCTGTGGGGAAGCACAGATGCCCAGTGCTGTTGTGCCTGCGGATAGGCTGCACGGGGACAGTGAGGACCAGCAAGAGCTTTCAGGGCAGGTACCTTCCTTGTGGGAGAAGGAGCCGGACGTTTGCCTTTTCGAAAAGAAGCTCTGCAGAGATCGAGCGCCGTGACGTGTATCGTGCCTGGGCAAGTACAGATGCCCAGTGCTGTTGTGCCAGTGGGTAAGCTGTACTGGGACAGTGAAGACCAGCAAGGTCTTTCAGGGCTGGCAGCTTCCTTGTGGGAGAAGGAGCCGGACGTTTGCCTTTTCGGAAACGGTCTCTGCCGAGAACGAGTGCCGCGAGCTGTGCTGTCTGTGGGAAAGCACCGATCCCCAGTGCTGTTGTGCCTGCGGATAGGCTGCACGGGGACAGTGAAGAACAGCAAGAGCTTTCAGGGCAGGTAGCTTCCTTGTGGGAGAAGGAGCCGGACGTTTGCCTTTTCGAAAAGAAGCTCTGCAGAGATCGAGCGCCGTGACTTGTACCGTGCCTGGGCAAGTACAGATGCCCAGTGCTGTTGTGCCAGTGGGTAAGCTGTACTGGGACAGTGAAGACGAGCAAGGTCTTTCAGGGCTGGCAGCTTCCTTGTGGGAGAAGGAGCCGGACGTTTGCCTTTTCGGAAACGGGCTCTGCCGAGAACAAGCACCGTGACATGTGCTGTCTGTGGGGAAGCACAGATGCCCAGTGCTGTTGTGCCTGTGGATAGGCTGCACGGGGAGGGTGAAGACGAGCAAGAGCTTTCAGCGCTGGCAGCTTCCTTGTGGGAGAAGGAGCCGGACGTATGCCTTTTCGGAAACGGGCTCTGCCGAGAACGTGCACCGTGAGATGTGCTGTCTGTGGGGAAGCACAGATGCCCAGTGCTGTTGTGCCAGTGGGTAAGCTGTACTGGGACAGTGAAGACGAGCAAGGTCTTTCAGGGCTGGCAGCTTCCTTGTGGGAGAAGGAGCCGGACGTTTGCCTTTTCGGAAACGGGCTCTGCCGAGAACGAGCACCGTGACGTGTACCGTGCCTGGGCAAGTACAGATGCCCAGTGCTGTTGTGCCAGTGGGTAAGCTGTACTGGGACAGTGAAGACCAGCAAGAGCTTTCAGGGCTGGCAGCTTCCTTGTGGGAGAAGGAGCCGGACGTTTGCCTTTTCGGAAATATGCTATGCCGAGAACGAGCACCGTGACATGTGCTGTCTGTGGGGAAGCACAGATCCCCAGTGCTGTTGTGCCTGCGGATAGGCTGCACGGGGACGGTGAGGACCAGCAAGAGCTTTCAGGGCAGGTACCTTCCTTGTGGGAGAAGGAGCCGGACGTTTGCCTTTTCGAAAAGAAGCTCTGCAGAGATCGAGCGCCGTGACGTGTACCGTGCCTGGGCAAGTACAGATGCCCAGTGCTGTTGTGCCAGTGGGTAAGCTGTACTGGGACAGTGAAGACGAGCAAGGTCTTTCAGGGCTGGCAGCTTCCTTGTGGGAGAAGGAGCCGGACGTTTGCCTTTTCGGAAACGGGCTCTGCCGAGAACGAGCACCGTGAGATGTGCTGTCTGTGGGGAAGCACAGATCCCCAGTGCTGTTGTGCCTGCGGATAGGCTGCACGGGGACGGTGAGGACCAGCAAGAGCTTTCAGAGCAGGTACCTTCCTTGTGGGAGAAGGAGCCGGACGTTTGCCTTTTCGAAAAGAAGCTCTGCAGAGATCGAGCGCCGTGACGTGTACCGTGCCTGGGCAAGTACAGATGCCCAGTGCTGTTGTGCCAGTGGGTAAGCTGTACTGGGACAGTGAAGACCAGCAAGGTCTTTCAGGGCTGGCAGCTTCCTTGTGGGAGAAGGAGCTGGACGTTTGCCTTTTCGGAAACGGTCTCTGCCGAGAACGAGTGCCGCGAGCTGTGCTGTCTGTGGGAAAGCACCGATCCCCAGTGCTGTTGTGCCTGCGGATAGGCTGCACGGGGACAGTGAAGAACAGCAAGAGCTTTCAGGGCAGGTAGCTTCCTTGTGGGAGAAGGAGCCGGACGTTTGCCTTTTCGAAAAGAAGCTCTGCAGAGATCGAGCGCCGTGACTTGTACCGTGCCTGGGCAAGTACAGATGCCCAGTGCTGTTGTGCCAGTGGGTAAGCTGTACTGGGACAGTGAAGACGAGCAAGGTCTTTCAGGGCTGGCAGCTTCCTTGTGGGAGAAGGAGCCGGACGTTTGCCTTTTCGGAAACGGGCTCTGCCGAGAACAAGCACCGTGAGATGTGCTGTCTGTGGGAAAGCACAGATGCCCAGTGCTGTTGTGCCAGTGGGTAAGCTGTACTGGGACAGTGAAGACGAGCAAGGTCTTTCAGGGCTGGCAGCTTCCTTGTGGGAGAAGGAGCCGGACGTTTGCCTTTTCGGAAACGGGCTCTGCCGAGAACGAGCACCGTGAGATGTGCTGTCTGTGGGGAAGCACAGATGGCCAGTGCTGTTGTGCCTGTGGATAGGCTGCACGGGGAGGGTGAAGACCAGCAAGAGCTTTCAGCGCTGGCAGCTTCCTTGTGGGAGAAGGAGCCGGACGTATGCCTTTTCGGAAACGGGCTCTGCCGAGAACGTGCACCGTGAGATGTGCTGTCTGTGGGGAAGCACAGATGCCCAGTGCTGTTGTGCCAGTGGGTAAGCTGTAGTCGGACAGTGAAGACCAGCAAGAGCTTTCAGGGCTGGCAGCTTCCTTGTGGGAGAAGGAGCCGGACGTTTGCCTTTTCGAAAAGGGGCTCTGCTGAGAACGAGCACCGTGACGTGTACCGTGCCTGGGCAAGTACAGATGCCCAGTGCTGTTGTGCCAGTGGGTAAGCTGTACTGGGACAGTGAAGACCAGCAAGAGCTTTCAGGGCTGGCAGCTTCCTTGTGGGAGAAGGAGCCGGACGTTTGCCTTTTCGGAAATATGCTATGCCGAGAACGAGCACCGTGACATGTGCTGTCTGTGGGGAAGCACAGATGCCCAGTGCTGTTGTGCCTGCGGATAGGCTGCACGGGGACGGTGAGGACCAGCAAGAGCTTTCAGGGCAGGTACCTTCCTTGTGGGAGAAGGAGCCGGACGTTTGCCTTTTCGAAAAGAAGCTCTGCAGAGATCGAGCGCCGTGACGTGTACCGTGCCTGGGCAAGTACAGATGCCCAGTGCTGTTGTGCCAGTGGGTAAGCTGTACTGGGACAGTGAAGACCAGCAAGGTCTTTCAGGGCTGGCAGCTTCCTTGTGGGAGAAGGAGCCGGACGTTTGCCTTTTCGGAAATATGCTATGCCGAGAACGAGCACCGTGACATGTGCTGTCTGTGGGGAAGCACAGATGCCCAGTGCTGTTGTGCCTGCAGATAGGCTGCACGGTGACGGTGAGGACCAGGAAGAGCTTTCAGTGCTGGCAGCTTCCTTGTGGGAGAAGGAGCTGGACGTTTGTCTTTTCGGAAATGGTCTCTGCCGAGAACGAGTGCCGTGAGATGTGCTGTCTGTGGGAAAGCACAGACGCCCACTGCTGTTGTGCCTGTGGATAGGCTGCGCGGGGACAGTGAAGACGAGCAAGAGCTTTCAGAGCTGGCAACTTCCTTGTGAGAGAAGGAGCCGGACGTTTGCCTTTTCGAAAAGAAGCTCTGCAGAGATCGAGCGCCGTGACGTGTACCGTGCCTGGGCAAGTACAGATGCCCAGTGCTGTTGTGCCAGTGGGAAGCTGTACTGGGACAGTGAAGACCAGCAAGAGCTTTCAGGGCTGGCAGCTTCCTTGTGGGAGAAGGAGCCGGACGTTTGCCTTTTCGGAAACGGGCTCTGCCGAGAACGAGCACCGTGAGATGTGCTGTCTGTGGGAAAGCACAGACGCCCACTGCTGTTGTGCCTGTGGATAGGCTGCGCGGGGACAGTGAAGACGAGCAAGAGCTTTCAGAGCTGGCAGCTTCCTTGTGAGAGAAGGAGCCGGACGTTTGCCTTTTCGAAAAGAAGCTCTGCAGAGATCGAGCGCCGTGACGTGTACCGTGCCTGGGCAAGTACAGATGCCCAGTGCTGTTGTGCCAGTGGGTAAGCTGTACTGGGACAGTGAAGACCAGCAAGAGCTTTCAGGGCTGGCAGCTTCCTTGTGGGAGAAGGAGCCGGACGTTTGCCTTTTCGGAAACGGGCTCTGCCGAGAACAAGCACCGTGAGATGTGCTGTCTGTGGGAAAGCACAGATGTCCAGTGCTGTTGTGCCAGTGGGTAAGCTGTACTGGGACAGTGAAGACCAGCAAGAGCTTTCAGGGCTGGCAGCTTCCTTGTGGGAGAAGGAGCCGGACGTTTGCCTTTTCGGAAATATGCTATGCCGAGAACGAGCACCGTGACATGTGCTGTCTGTGGGGAAGCACAGATGCCCACTGCTGTTGTGCCTGTGGATAGGCTGCACGGGGAGGGTGAAGACCAGCAAGAGCTTTCAGGGCTGGCAGCTTCCTTGTGGGAGAAGGAGCCGGACGTTTGCCTTTTCGAAAAGAAGCTCTGCAGAGATCGAGCGCCGTGACGTGTACCGTGCCTGGGCAAGTACAGATGCCCAGTGCTGTTGTGCCAGTGGGTAAGCTGTACTGGGACAGTGAAGACGAGCAAGGTCTTTCAGGGCTGGCAGCTTCTTTGTGGGAGAAGGAGCCGGACGTTTGCCTTTACGGAAAGGGGCTCTGCCGAGAACGAGCACCGTGAGATGCGCTTTCTGTTCGAAAGCAGAGATGCCCAGTGCTGTTGTGCCTGTGGATAGGATGCACAGGGACAGTGAAGACCAGCAAGGTCTTTCAGCGCTGGCAGCTTCCTTGTGGGAGAAGGAGCCGGACGTTTGCCTTTTCGGAAAGGCGCTATGTCGAGAACGAGCACCGTGAGATGTGCTGTCTGTGGGAAAGCACAGACGCCCACTGCTGTTGTGCCTGTGGATAGGCTGCGCGGGGACAGTGAAGACGAGCAAGAGCTTTCAGAGCTGGCAGCTTCCTTGTGAGAGTAGGAGCCGGACGTTTGCCTTTTCGAAAAGAAGCTCTGCAGAGATCGAACGCCGTGACGGGTACCGTGCCTGGGCAAGTACAGATGCCCAGTGCTGTTGTGCCAGTGGGTAAGCTGTACTGGGACAGTGAAGACCAGCAAGGTCTTTCAGGGCTGGCAGCTTCCTTGTGGGAGAAGGAGCCGGACGTATGCCTTTTCGGAAAGGCGCTGTGTCGAGAACGAGCACCGTGAGATGTGCTGTCTGTGGGAAAGCACAGACGCCCACTGCTGTTGTGCCTGTGGATAGGCTGCGCGGGGACAGTGAAGACGAGCAAGGTCTTTCAGGGCAGGCAGCTTCCTTGTGGGAGAAGGAGCCGGACGTTTGCCTTTTCGGAAATGGGCTCTGCCGAGAACGAGCACCGTGAGATGCGCTTTCTGTTCGAAAGCAGAGATGCCCAGTGCTGGTGTGCCTGCGGATAGGCTGCACGGGGACAGTGAAGACCAGCAAGGTCTTTCAGGGCTGGCAGCTTCCTTGTGGGAGAAGGAGCCGGACGTTTGCCTTTTCGGAAAGGCGCTGTGTCGAGAACGAGCACCGTGAGATGTGCTGTCTGTGGGAAAGCACAGACGCCCACTGCTGTTGTGCCTGTGGATAGGCTGCACGGGGACAGTGAAGAACAGCAAGAGCTTTCAGAGCTGGCAGCTTCCTTGTGAGAGAAGGAGCCGGACGTTTGCCTTTTCGAAGAGAAGCTCTGCAGAGATCGAGCGCCGTGACGTGTACCGTGCCTGGGCAAGTACAGATGCCCAGTGCTGTTGTGCCAGTGGGTAAGCTGTACTGGGACAGTGAAGACCAGCAAGAGCTTTCAGGGCTGGCAGCTTCCTTGTGGGAGAAGGAGCCGGACGTTTGTCTTTTCGGAAACGGTCTCTGCCGAGAACGAGTGCCGCGAGCTGTGCTGTCTGTGGGAAAGCACCGATCCCCAGTGCTGTTGTGCCTGCGGATAGGCTGCACGGGGACAGTGAAGAACAGCAAGAGCTTTCAGGGCAGGTAGCTTCCTTGTGGGAGAAGGAGCCGGACGTTTGCCTTTTCGAAAAGAAGCTCTGCAGAGATCGAGCGCCGTGACTTGTACCATGCCTGGGCAAGTACAGATGCCCAGTGCTGTTGTGCCAGTGGGTAAGCTGTACTGGGACAGTGAAGACCAGCAAGGTCTTTCAGGGCTGGCAGCTTCCTTGTGGGAGAAGGAGCCGGACGTTTGCCTTTTCGGAAACGGGCTCTGCCGAGAACGAGCACCGTGAGATGTGCTGTCTGTGGGGAAGCACAGATCCCCAGTGCTGTTGTGCCTGTGGATAGGCTGCACGGGGAGGGTGAAGACCAGCAAGAGCTTTCAGCGCTGGCAGCTTCCTTGTGGGAGAAGGAGCCGGACGTATGCCTTTTCGGAAACGGGCACTGCCGAGAACGTGCACCGTGAGATGTGCTGTCTGTGGGGAAGCACAGATGCCCAGTGCTGTTGTGCCTGCGGATAGGCTGCACGGAGACGGTGAGGACCAGCAAGAGCTTTCAGGGCAGGTACCTTCCTTGTGGGAGAAGGAGCCGGACGTTTGCCTTTTCGAAAAGAAGCTCTGCAGAGATCGAGCGCCGTGACGTGTACCGTGCCTGGGCAAGTACATATGCCCAGTGCTGTTGCGCCAGAGGGTAAGCTGTACTGGGACGGTGAGGACCAGCAAGAGCTTTCAGGGCAGGTACCTTCCTTGTGGGAGAAGGAGCCGGACGTTTGCCTTTTCGAAAAGAAGCTCTGCAGAGATCGAGCGCCGTGACGTGTACCGTGCCTGGGCAAGTACAGATGCCCAGTGCTGTTGTGCCAGTGGGTAAGCTGTACTGGGACAGTGAAGACCAGCAAGGTCTTTCAGGGCTGGCAGCTTCCTTGTGGGAGAAGGAGCCGGACGTTTGCCTTTTCGGAAAGGGGCTCTGCCGAGAACGTGCACCGTGAGATGTGCTGTCTGTGGGGAAGCACAGATGCCCAGTGCTGTTGTGCCTGCGGATAGGCTGCACGGGGACGGTGAGGACCAGCAAGAGCTTTCAGGGCTGGCAGCTTCCTTGTGGGAGAAGGAGCCGGACGTTTGCCTTTTCGGAAAGGGGCTCTGCCGAGAACGAGCACCGTGAGATGTGCTGTCTGTGGGGAAGCACAGATGCCCAGTGCTGTTGTGCCTGTGGATAGGATGCACAGGGACAGTGAAGACGAGCAAGAGCTTTCAGAGCTGGCAGCTTCCTTGTGAGAGTAGGAGCCGGACGTTTGCCTTTTCGGAAAAGCGCTATGTCGAGAACGAGCACCGTGAGATGTGCTGTCTGTGGGAAAGCACAGACGCCCACTGCTGTTGTGCCTGTGGATAGGCTGCGCGGGGACAGTGAAGACGAGCAAGAGCTTTCAGAGCTGGCAGCTTCCTTGTGAGAGTAGGAGCCGGACGTTTGCCTTTTCGAAAAGAAGCTCTGCAGAGATCGAGCGCCGTGACGTGTACCGTGCCTGGGCAAGTACAGATGCCCAGTGCTGTTGTGCCAGTGGGTAAGCTGTACTGGGACAGTGAAGACCAGCAAGGTCTTTCAGGGCTGGCAGCTTCCTTGTGGGAGAAGGAGCTGGACGATTGCCTTTTCGGAAACGGGCTGTGCCGAGAACAAGCACCGTGAGATGTGCTGTCTGTGGGGAAGCACAGATGCCCAGTGCTGTTGTGCCTGTGGATAGGCTGCACGGGGAGGGTGAAGACCAGCAAGAGCTTTCAGCGCTGGCAGCTTCCTTGTGGGAGAAGGAGCCGGACGTATGCCTTTTCGGAAAGGGGCTCTGCCGAGAACGTGCACCGTGAGATGTGCTGTCTGTGGGAAAGCACCGATCCCCAGTGCTGTTGTGCCAGTGGGTAAGCTGTACTGGGACAGTGAAGACCAGCAAGGTCTTTCAGGGCTGGCAGCTTCCTTGTGGGAGAAGGAGCCGGACGTTTGCCTTTTCGGAAACGGGCTCTGCCGAGAACAAGCACCGTGACATGTGCTGTCTGTGGGGAAGCACAGATGCCCAGTGCTGTTGTGCCTGTGGATAGGCTGCACGGGGAGGGTTGAAGACCAGCAAGAGCTTTCAGGGCTGGCAGCTTCCTTGTGGGAGAAGGAGCCGGACGTATGCCTTTTCGGAAACGGGCTCTGCCGAGAACGTGCACCGTGAGATGTGCTGTCTGTGGGAAAGCACAGACGCCCAGTGCTGTTGTGCCAGTGGGTAAGCTGTACTGGGACAGTGAAGACGAGCAAGAGCTTTCAGGGCTGGCAGCTTCCTTGTGGGAGAAGGAGCCGGACGTTTGCCTTTTCGGAAACGGGCTCTGCCGAGAACGAGCACCGTGAGATGTGCTGTCTGTGGGGAAGCACAGATGCCCAGTGCTGTTGTGCCTGCGGATAGGCTGCACGGGGACGGTGAAGACGAGCAAGAGCTTTCAGAGCTGGCAGCTTCCTTGTGAGAGAAGGAGCCGAACGTTTGCCTTTTCGAAAAGAAGCTCTGCAGAGATCGAGCGCCGTGACGTGTACCGTGCCTGGGCAAGTACAGATGCCCAGTGCTGTTGTGCCAGTGGGTAAGCTGTACTGGGACAGTGAAGACCAGCAAGAGCTTTCAGGGCTGGCAGCTTCCTTGTGGGAGAAGGAGCCGGACGTTTGCCTTTACGGAAAGGGGCTCTGCCGAGAACGAGCACCGTGAGATGTGCTGTCTGTGGGGAAGCACAGATGCCCAGTGCTGTTGTGCCTGCGGATAGGCTGCACGGGGACGGTGAGGACCAGCAAGAGCTTTCAGGGCTGGCAGCTTCCTTGTGGGAGAAGGAGCCGGACGTTTGCCTTTTCGGAAAGGGGCTCTGCCGAGAACGAGCACCGTGAGATGTGCTGTCTGTGGGAAAGCATAGATCCCCAGTCCTGGTGTGCCTGCGGATAGGCTGCATGGGGACGGTGAGGACCAGCAAGAGCTTTCAGGGCTGGCAGCTTCCTTGTGGGAGAAGGAGCTGGACGTTTGCCTTTTCGGAAAGGGGCTCTGCCGAGAACGAGCACCGTGAGATGCGCTTTCTGTTCGAAAGCAGAGATGCCCAGTGCTGTTGTGCCTGTGGATAGGATGCACAGGGACAGTGAAGACCAGCAAGGTCTTTCAGGGCTGGCAGCTTCCTTGTGGGAGAAGGAGCCGGACGTTTGCCTTTTCGGAAAGGCGCTATGTCGAGAACGAGCACCGTGAGATGTGCTGTCTGTGGGAAAGCACAGACGCCCACTGCTGTTGTGCCTGTGGATAGGCTGCGCGGGGACAGTGAAGACGAGCAAGAGGTTTCAGAGCTGGCAGCTTCCTTGTGAGAGTAGGAGCCGGACGTTTGCCTTTTCTGAAAGGCGCTATGTCGAGAACGAGCACCGTGAGATGTGCTGTCTGTGGGAAAGCACAGACGCCCACTGCTGTTGTGCCTGTGGATAGGCTGCGCGGGGACAGTGAAGACGAGCAAGAGCTTTCAGGGCTGGCAGCTTCCTTGTGGGAGAAGGAGCCGGATGTTTGCCTTTTCGGAAAGGGGCTCTGCTGAGAACGAGCACCGTGAGATGTTCTGTCTGTGGGGAAGCACCGATCCCCAGTGCTGTTGTGCCAGTGGGTAAGCTGTACTGGGACAGTGAAGACGAGCAAGAGCTTTCAGAGCTGGCAGCTTCCTTGTGAGAGAAGGAGCCGAACGTTTGCCTTTTCGAAAAGAAGCTCTGCAGAGATCGAGCGCCGTGACGTGTACCGTGCCTGGGCAAGTACAGATGCCCAGTGCTGTTGTGCCAGTGGGTAAGCTGTACTGGGACAGTGAAGACCAGCAAGAGCTTTCAGGGCTGGCAGCTTCCTTGTGGGAGAAGGAGCCGGACGTTTGCCTTTTCGGAAAGGGGCTCTGCCGAGAACGAGCACCGTGAGATGTGCTGTCTGTGGGAAAGCACAGACGCCCACTGCTGTTGTGCCTGTGGATAGGCTGCGCGGGGACAGTGAAGACGAGCAAGAGCTTTCAGAGCTGGCAGCTTCCTTGTGAGAGAAGGAGCCGGACGTTTGCCTTTTCGGAAATATGCTATGCCGAGAACGAGCACCGTGACATGTGCTGTCTGTGGGGAAGCACAGATGCCCAGTGCTGTTGTGCCTGCGGATAGGCTGCACGGGGACGGTGAGGACCAGGAAGAGCTTTCAGCGCTGGCAGCTTCCTTGTGGGAGAAGGAGCTGGACGTTTGTCTTTTCGGAAACGGTCTCTGCCGAGAACGAGTGCCGCGAGCTGTGCTGTCTGTGGGAAAGCACAGATCCCCAGTGCTGTTGTGCCTGCGGATAGGCTGCACGGGGAGGGTGAAGAACAGCAAGAGCTTTCAGGGCAGGTAGCTTCCTTGTGGGAGAAGGAGCCGGACGTTTGCCTTTTCGAAAAGAAGCTCTGCAGAGATCGAGCGCCGTGAGTTGTACCGTGCCTGGGCAAGTACAGATGCCCAGTGCTGTTGTGCCAGTGGGTAAGCTGTACTGGGACAGTGAAGACGAGCAAGGTCTTTCAGGGCTGGCAGCTTCCTTGTGGGAGAAGGAGCCGGACGTTTGCCTTTTCGGAAAGGGGCTCTGCCGAGAACGAGCACCGTGAGATGTGCTGTCTGTGGGAAAGCACAGATCCCCAGTCCTGGTGTGCCTGTGGATAGGCTGCACGGGGACGGTGAGGACCAGCAAGAGCTTTCAGGGCTGGCAGCTTCCTTGTGGGAGAAGGAGCCGGACGTTTGCCTTTTCGGAAAGGGGCTCTGCCGAGAATGAGCACCGTGAGATGCGCTTTCTGTTCGAAAGCAGAGATGCCCAGTGCTGTTGTGCCTGTGGATAGGATGCACAGGGACAGTGAAGACCAGCAAGGTCTTTCAGGGCTGGCAGCTTCCTTGTGGGAGAAGGAGCCGGACGTTTGCCTTTTCGGAAAGGCGCTATGTCGAGAACGAGCACCGTGAGATGTGCTGTCTGTGGGAAAGCACAGACGCCCACTGCTGTTGTGCCTGTGTATAGGCTGCGCGGGGACAGTGAAGACGAGCAAGAGCTTTCAGAGCTGGCAGCTTCCTTGTGAGAGAAGGAGCCGGACGTTTGCCTTTTCGAAAAGAAGCTCTGCAGAGATCGAGCGCCGTGACTTGTACCGTGCCCGGGCAAGTACAGCTGCCCAGTGCTGTTGTGCCAGTGGGTAAGCTGTACTGGGACAGTGAAGACGAGCAAGGTCTTTCAGGGCTGGCAGCTTCCTTGTGGGAGAAGGAGCCGGACGTTTGCCTTTTCGGAAACGGGCTCTGCCGAGAACGAGCACCGTGAGATGTGCTGTCTGTGGGGAAGCAGAGATGCCCAGTGCTGGTGTGCCTGCGGATAGGCTGCACGGGGACGGTGAGGACCAGCAAGAGCTTTCAGGGCAGGTACCTTCCTTGTGGGAGAAGGAGCCGGACGTTTGCCTTTTCGAAAAGGGACTCTGCCGAGAACGAGCACCGTGAGATGCGCTTTCTGTTCGAAAGCAGAGATGCCCAGTGCTGTTGTGCCTGTGGATAGGATGCACAGGGACAGTGAAGACCAGCAAGGTCTTTCAGGGCTGGCAGCTTCCTTGTGGGAGAAGGAGCCGGACGTTTGCCTTTTCGGAAAGGCGCTATGTCGAGAACGAGCACCGTGAGATGTTCTGTCTGTGGGGAAGCACCGATCCCTAGTGCTGTTGTGCCTGTGGATAGGCTGCACGGGGACGGTGAGGACCAGCAAGAGCTTTCAGGGCTGGCAGCTTCCTTGTGGGAGAAGGAGCCGGACGTTTGTCTTTTCGGAAACGGTCTCTGCCGAGAACGAGTGCCGCGAGCTGTGCTGTCTGTGGGGAAGCACAGATCCCCAGTCCTGTTGTGCCTGCGGATAGGCTGCACGGGGACAGTGAAGAACAGCAAGAGCTTTCAGGGCAGGTAGCTTCCTTGTGAGAGAAGGAGCCGGACGTTTGCCTTTTCGGAAAGGCGCTATGTCGAGAACGAGCACCGTGAGATGCGCTTTCTGTTCGAAAGCAGAGATGCCCAGTGCTGTTGTGCCTGTGGGTAGGATGCACAGGGACAGTGAAGACGAGCAAGAGCTTTCAGCGCTGGCAGCTTCCTTGTGGGAGAAGGAGCCGGACGTATGCCTTTTCGGAAACGGGCTCTGCCGAGAACGAGCACCGTGAGATGCGCTTTCTGTTCGAAAGCAGAGATGCCCAGTGCTGTTGTGCCTGTGGATAGGATGCACAGGGACAGTGAAGACCAGCAAGAGCTTTCAGGGCTGGCAGCTTCCTTGTGGGAGAAGGAGCCGGACGTTTGTCTTTTCGGAAACGGTCTCTGCCGAGAACGAGTGCCGCGAGCTGTGCTGTCTGTGGGAAAGCACAGATCCCCAGTGCTGTTGTGCCTGCGGATAGGCTGCACGGGGACGGTGAGGACCAGCAAGAGCTTTCAGAGCTGGCAGCTTCCTTGTGAGAGAAGGAGCCGGACGTTTGCCTTTTCGAAAAGAAGCTCTGCAGAGATCGAGCGCCGTGACGTGTACCGTGCCTGGGCAAGTACAGATGCCCAGTGCTGTTGTGCCAGTGGGTAAGCTGTACTGGGACAGTGAAGACCAGCAAGAGCTTTCAGGGCTGGCAGCTTCCTTGTGGGAGAAGGAGCCGGACGTTTGCCTTTTCGGAAACGGGCTCTGCCGAGAACGAGCACCATGAGATGTGCTGTCTGTGGGGAAGCACAGATCCCCAGTCCTGGTGTGCCTGTGGATAGGCTGCACGGGGACGGTGAGGACCAGCAAGAACTTTCAGGGCTGGCAGCTTCCTTGTGGGAGAAGGAGCCGGACGTTTGCCTTTTCGGAAAGGGGCTCTGCCGAGAACGAGCACCGTGAGATGCGCTTTCTGTTCGAAAGCAGAGATGCCCAGTGCTGTTGTGCCTGTGGATAGGATGCACAGGGACAGTGAAGACCAGCAAGGTCTTTCAGGGCTGGCAGCTTCCTTGTGGGAGAAGGAGCCGGACGTTTGCCTTTTCGGAAAGGCGCTATGTCGAGAACGAGCACCGTGAGATGTTCTGTCTGTGGGGAAGCACCGATCCCTAGTGCTGTTGTGCCTGTGGATAGGCTGCACGGGGACGGTGAGGACCAGCAAGAGCTTTCAGGGCTGGCAGCTTCCTTGTGGGAGAAGGAGCCGGACGTTTGTCTTTTCGGAAACGGTCTCTGCCGAGAACGAGTGCCGCGAGCTGTGCTGTCTGTGGGAAAGCACCGATCCCCAGTGCTGTTGTGCCTGCGGATAGGCTGCACGGGGACAGTGAAGAACAGCAAGAGCTTTCAGGGCAGGTAGCTTCCTTGTGAGAGAAGGAGCCGGACGTTTGCCTTTTCGGAAAGGCGCTATGTCGAGAACGAGCACCGTGAGATGCGCTTTCTGTTCGAAAGCAGAGATGCCCAGTGCTGTTGTGCCTGTGGATAGGATGCACAGGGACAGTGAAGACCAGCAAGAGCTTTCAGGGCTGGCAGCTTCCTTGTGGGAGAAGGAGCCGGACGTTTGTCTTTTCGGAAACGGTCTCTGCCGAGAACGAGTGCCGCGAGCTGTGCTGTCTGTGGGAAAGCACAGATCCCCAGTGCTGTTGTGCCTGTGGATAGGCTGCGCAGGGACAGTGAAGACGAGCAAGAGCTTTCAGAGCTGGCAGCTTCCTTGTGAGAGAAGGAGCCGGACGTTTGCCTTTTCGAAAAGAAGCTCTGCAGAGATCGAGCGCCGTGACGTGTACCGTGCCTGGGCAAGTACAGATGCCCAGTGCTGTTGTGCCAGTGGGTAAGCTGTACTGGGACAGTGAAGACCAGCAAGAGCTTTCAGGGCTGGCAGCTTCCTTGTGGGAGAAGGAGCCGGACGTTTGCCTTTTCGGAAAGGGGCTCTGCCGAGAACGAGCACCGTGAGATGTGCTGTCTGTGGGGAAGCACAGATCCCCAGTGCTTTTGTGCCTGCGGATAGGCTGCACGGGGACGGTGAGGACCAGCAAGAGCTTTCAGGGCAGGTACCTTCCTTGTGGGAGAAGGAGCCGGACGTTTGCCTTTTCGGAAACGGGCTCTGCCGAGAACAAGCACCGTGACATGTGCTGTCTGTGGGGAAGCACAGATGCCCAGTGCTGTTGTGCCTGTGGATAAGCTGCACGGGGAGGGTGAAGACCAGCAAGAGCTTTCAGCGCTGGCAGCTTCCTTGTGGGAGAAGGAGCCGGACGTATGCCTTTTCGGAAACGGTCTCTGCCGAGAACGTGCACCGTGAGATGTGCTGTCTGTGGGCAAGCACAGATGCCCAGTGCTGTTGTGCCAGTGGGTAAGCTGTACTGGGACAGTGAGGACCAACAAGGTCTTTCAGGGCTGGCAGCTTCCTTGTGGGAGAAGGAGCCGGACGTTTGCCTTTTCGGAAACGGTCTCTGCCGAGAACGAGCACCGTGAGATGTGCTGTCTGTGGGGAAGCACAGATGCCCAGTGCTGTTGTGCCTGCGGATAGGCTGCACGGGGACAGTGAGGACCAGTAAGAGCTTTCAGGGCAGGTACCTTCCTTGTGGGAGAAGGAGCCGGACGTTTGCCTTTTCGGAAAGGGGCTCTGCCGAGAACGAGCAACGTGACGTGTATCGTGCCTGGGCAAGTACAGATGCCCAGTGCTGTTGTGCCAGTGGGTAAGCTGTACTGGGACAGTGAAGACCAGCAAGGTCTTTCAGGGCTGGCAGCTTCCTTGTGGGAGAAGGAGCCGGACGTTTGCCTTTTTGGAAAGGCGCTATGTCGAGAACGAGCACCGTGAGATGTGCTGTCTGTGGGAAAGCACAGACGCCCACTGCTGTTGTGCCTGTGGATAGGCTGCGCGGGGACAGTGAAGACGAGCAAGAGCTTTCAGAGCTGGCAGCTTCCTTGTGAGAGAAGGAGCCGGACGTTTGCCTTTTCGAAAAGAAGCTCTGCAGAGATCGAGCGCCGTGACGTGTACCGTGCCTGGGCAAGTACAGATGCCCAGTGCTGTTGTGCCAGTGGGTAAGCTGTACTGGGACAGTGAAGACGAGCAAGGTCTTTCAGGGCTGGCAGCTTCCTTGTGGGAGAAGGAGCCGGACGTTTCCCTTTTCGGAAACGGGCTCTGCCGAGAACGAGCACCGTGAGATGTGCTGTCTGTGGGGAAGCACAGATCCCCAGTGCTTTTGTGCCTGCGGATAGGCTGCACGGGGACGGTGAGGACCAGCAAGAGCTTTCAGGGCAGGTACCTTCCTTGTGGGAGAAGGAGCCGGACGTTTGCCTTTTCGGAAACGGGCTCTGCCGAGAACAAGCACCGTGACATGTGCTGTCTGTGGGGAAGCACAGATGCCCAGTGCTGTTGTGCCTGTGGATAGGCTGCACGGGGAGGGTGAAGACCAGCAAGAGCTTTCAGCGCTGGCAGCTTCCTTGTGGGAGAAGGAGCCGGACGTATGCCTTTTCGGAAACGGTCTCTGCCGAGAACGTGCACCGTGAGATGTGCTGTCTGTGGGCAAGCACAGATGCCCAGTGCTGTTATGCCAGTGGGTAAGCTGTACTGGGACAGTGAAGACCAACAAGGTCTTTCAGGGCTGGCAGCTTCCTTGTGGGAGAAGGAGCCGGACGTTTGCCTTTTCGGAAACGGGCTCTGCCGAGAACGAGCACCGTGAGATGTGCTGTCTGTGGGGAAGCACAGATGCCCAGTGCTGTTGTGCCTGCGGATAGGCTGCACGGGGACAGTGAGGACCAGCAAGAGCTTTCAGGGCAGGTACCTTCCTTGTGGGAGAAGGAGCCGGACGTTTGCCTTTTCGAAAAGAAGCTCTGCAGAGATCGAGCGCCGTGACGTGTACCGTGCCCGGGCAAGTACATATGCCCAGTGCTGTTGTGCCAGTGGGTAAGCTGTACTGGGACAGTGAAGACGAGCAAGGTCTTCAAGGGCTGGCAGCTTCGTTGTGGGAGAAGGAGCCGGACGTTTGCCTTTTCGGAAACGGGCTCTGCCGAGAACAAGCACCGTGACATGTGCTGTCTGTGGGGAAGCACAGATGCCCAGTGCTGTTGTGCCAGTGGGTAAGCTGTACTGGGACAGTGAAGACGAGCAAGAGCTTTCAGGGCTGGCAGCTTCCTTGTGGGAGAAGGAGCCGGACGTTTGCCTTTTCGGAAAGGCGCTATGTCGAGAACGAGCACCGTGAGATGTGCTGTCTGTGGGAAAGCACAGACGCCCACTGCTGTTGTGCCTGTGGATAGGCTGCGCGGGGACAGTGAAGACGAGCAAGAGCTTTCAGAGCTGGCAGCTTCCTTGTGAGAGAAGGAGCCGGACGTTTGCCTTTTCGAAAAGAAGCTCTGCAGAGATCGAGCGCCGTGACGTGTACCGTGCCTGGGCAAGTACAGATGCCCAGTGCTGTTGTGCCAGTGGGTAAGCTGTACTGGGACAGTGAAGACCAGCAAGGTCTTTCAGGGCTGGCAGCTTCCTTGTGGGAGAAGGAGCCGGACGTTTGCCTTTTCGGAAACGGGCTCTGCCGAGAACAAACAGCGTGAGATGTGCTGTCTGTGGGAAAGCACAGATCCCCAGTGCTGGTGTGCCTGCGGATAGGATGCACGGGGACGGTGAGGACCAGCAAGAGCTTTCAGGGCTGGCAGCTTCCTTGTGGGAGAAGGAGCTGGACGTTTGCCTTTTCGGAAAGGGGCTCTGCCGAGATCGAGCACCGTGAGATGCGCTTTCTGTTCGAAAGCAGAGATGCCCAGTGCTGTTGTGCCTGCGGATAGGATGCACAGGGACAGTGAAGACCAGCAAGAGCTTTCAGCGCTGGCAGCTTCCTTGTGAGAGTAGGAGCCGGACGTTTGCCTTTTCGAAAAGAAGCTCTGCAGAGATCGAGCGCCGTGACGTGTACCGTGCCTGGGCAAGTACAGATGCCCAGTGCTGTTGTGCCAGTGGGTAAGCTGTACTGGGACAGTGAAGACCAGCAAGGTCTTTCAGGGCTGGCAGCTTCCTTGTGGGAGAAGGAGCCGGACGTTTGCCTTTTCGGAAACGGGCTCTGCCGAGAACGAGCACCGTGAGATGTGCTGTCTGTGGGGAAGCACAGATGCCCAGTGCTGTTGTGCCTGCGGATAGGCTGCACGGGGACGGTGAGGACCAGCAAGAGCTTTCAGAGCAGGTACCTTCCTTGTGGGAGAAGGAGCCGGACGTTTGCCTTTTCGAAAAGAAGCTCTGCAGAGATCGAGCGCCGTGACGTGTACCGTGCCTGGGCAAGTACAGATGCCCAGTGCTGTTGTGCCAGTGGGTAAGCTGTACTGGGACAGTGAAGACCAGCAAGGTCTTTCAGGGCTGGCAGCTTCCTTGTGGGAGAAGGAGCCGGACGTATGCCTTTTCGGAAAGGCGCTGTGTCGAGAACGAGCACCGTGAGATGTGCTGTCTGTGGGAAAGCACAGACGCCCACTGCTGTTGTGCCTGTGGATAGGCTGCGCGGGGACAGTGAAGACGAGCAAGGTCTTTCAGGGCAGGCAGCTTCCTTGTGGGAGAAGGAGCCGGACGTTTGCCTTTTCGGAAATGGGCTCTGCCGAGAACGAGCACCGTGAGATGCGCTTTCTGTTCGAAAGCAGAGATGCCCAGTGCTGGTGTGCCTGCGGATAGGCTGCACGGGGACAGTGAAGACCAGCAAGGTCTTTCAGGGCTGGCAGCTTCCTTGTGGGAGAAGGAGCCGGACGTTTGCCTTTTCGGAAAGGCGCTGTGTCGAGAACGAGCACCGTGAGATGTGCTGTCTGTGGGAAAGCACAGACGCCCACTGCTGTTGTGCCTGTGGATAGGCTGCACGGGGACGGTGAGGACCAGCAAGAGCTTTCAGAGCTGGCAGCTTCCTTGTGAGAGAAGGAGCCGGACGTTTGCCTTTTCGAAGAGAAGCTCTGCAGAGATCGAGCGCCATGACGTGTACCGTGCCTGGGCAAGTACAGATGCCCAGTGCTGTTGTGCCAGTGGGTAAGCTGTACTGGGACAGTGAAGACCAGCAAGAGCTTTCAGGGCTGGCAGCTTCCTTGTGGGAGAAGGAGCCGGACGTTTGTCTTTTCGGAAACGGTCTCTGCCGAGAACGAGTGCCGCGAGCTGTGCTGTCTGTGGGAAAGCACCGATCCCCAGTGCTGTTGTGCCTGCGGATAGGCTGCACGGGGACAGTGAAGAACAGCAAGAGCTTTCAGGGCAGGTAGCTTCCTTGTGGGAGAAGGAGCCGGACGTTTGCCTTTTCGAAAAGAAGCTCTGCAGAGATCGAGCGCCGTGACTTGTACCATGCCTGGGCAAGTACATATGCCCAGTGCTGTTGTGCCAGTGGGTAAGCTGTACTGGGACAGTGAAGACCAGCAAGGTCTTTCAGGGCTGGCAGCTTCCTTGTGGGAGAAGGAGCCGGACGTTTGCCTTTTCGGAAACGGGCTCTGCCGAGAACAAGCACCGTGACATGTGCTGTCTGTGGGAAAGCACAGATCCCCAGTGCTGTTGTGCCTGTGGATAGGCTGCACGGGGAGGGTGAAGACCAGCAAGAGCTTTCAGCGCTGGCAGCTTCCTTGTGGGAGAAGGAGCCGGACGTATGCCTTTTCGGAAACGGGCTCTGCCGAGAACGTGCACCGTGAGATGTGCTGTCTGTGGGGAAGCACAGATGCCCAGTGCTGTTGTGCCTGCGGATAGGCTGCACGGAGACGGTGAGGACCAGCAAGAGCTTTCAGGGCAGGTACCTTCCTTGTGGGAGAAGGAGCCGGACGTTTGCCTTTTCGAAAAGAAGCTCTGCAGAGATCGAGCGCCGTGACGTGTACCGTGCCTGGGCAAGTACATATGCCCAGTGCTGTTGCGCCAGAGGGTAAGCTGTACTGGGACGGTGAGGACCAGCAAGAGCTTTCAGGGCAGGTAGCTTCCTTGTGGGAGAAGGAGCCGGACGTTTGCCTTTTCGAAAAGAAGCTCTGCAGAGATCGAGCGCCGTGACGTGTACCGTGCCTGGGCAAGTACAGATGCCCAGTGCTGGTGTGCCAGTGGGTAAGCTGTACTGGGACAGTGAAGACCAGCAAGGTCTTTCAGGGCTGGCAGCTTCCTTGTGGGAGAAGGAGCCGGACGTTTGCCTTTTCGGAAAGGGGCTCTGCCGAGAACGTGCACCGTGAGATGTGCTGTCTGTGGGGAAGCACAGATGCCCAGTGCTGGTGTGCCTGCGGATAGGCTGCACGGGGACGGTGAGGACCAGCAAGAGCTTTCAGGGCTGGCAGCTTCCTTGTGGGAGAAGGAGCCGGATGTTTGCCTTTTCGGAAAGGGGCTCTGCCGAGAACGAGCACCGTGAGATGTGCTGTCTGTGGGGAAGCACAGATGCCCAGTGCTGTTGTGCCTGTGGATAGGATGCACAGGGACAGTGAAGACGAGCAAGAGCTTTCAGAGCTGGCAGCTTCCTTGTGAGAGTAGGAGCCGGACGTTTGCCTTTTCGGAAACGGGCTCTGCCGAGAACGAGCACCGTGAGATGTGCTGTCTGTGGGAAAGCACAGACGCCCACTGCTGTTGTGCCTGTGGATAGGCTGCGCGGGGACAGTGAAGACGAGCAAGAGCTTTCAGAGCTGGCAGCTTCCTTGTGAGAGTAGGAGCCGGACGTTTGCCTTTTCGAAAAGAAGCTCTGCAGAGATCGAGCGCCGTGACGTGTACCGTGCCTGGGCAAGTACAGATGCCCAGTGCTGTTGTGCCAGTGGGTAAGCTGTACTGGGACAGTGAAGACCAGCAAGGTCTTTCAGGGCTGGCAGCTTCCTTGTGGGAGAAGGAGCTGGACGATTGCCTTTTCGGAAACGGGCTGTGCCGAGAACAAGCACCGTGAGATGTGCTGTCTGTGGGGAAGCACAGATGCCCAGTGCTGTTGTGCCTGTGGATAGGCTGCACGGGGACGGTGAGGAGCAGCAAGAGCTTTCAGGGCTGGCAGCTTCCTTGTGGGAGAAGGAGCCGGACGTTTGCCTTTTCGGAAAGGGGCTCTGCCGAGAACGAGCACCGTGAGATGTGCTGTCTGTGGGAAAGCATAGATCCCCAGTCCTGGTGTGCCTGCGGATAGGCTGCATGGGGACGGTGAGGACCAGCAAGAGCTTTCAGGGCTGGCAGCTTCCTTGTGGGAGAAGGAGCTGGACGTTTGCCTTTTCGGAAAGGGGCTCTGCCGAGAACGAGCACCGTGAGATGCGCTTTCTGTTCGAAAGCAGAGATGCCCAGTGCTGTTGTGCCTGTGGATAGGATGCACAGGGACAGTGAAGACCAGCAAGGTCTTTCAGGGCTGGCAGCTTCCTTGTGGGAGAAGGAGCCGGACGTTTGCCTTTTCGGAAAGGCGCTATGTCGAGAACGAGCACCGTGAGATGTGCTGTCTGTGGGAAAGCACAGACGCCCACTGCTGTTGTGCCTGTGGATAGGCTGCGCGGGGACAGTGAAGACGAGCAAGAGGTTTCAGAGCTGGCAGCTTCCTTGTGAGAGTAGGAGCCGGACGTTTGCCTTTTCTGAAAGGCGCTATGTCGAGAACGAGCACCGTGAGATGTGCTGTCTGTGGGAAAGCACAGACGCCCACTGCTGTTGTGCCTGTGGATAGGCTGCGCGGGGACAGTGAAGACGAGCAAGAGCTTTCAGGGCTGGCAGCTTCCTTGTGGGAGAAGGAGCCGGACGTTTGCCTTTTCGGAAAGGGGCTCTGCTGAGAACGAGCACCGTGAGATGTTCTGTCTGTGGGGAAGCACCGATCCCCAGTGCTGTTGTGCCAGTGGGTAAGCTGTACTGGGACAGTGAAGACGAGCAAGAGCTTTCAGAGCTGGCAGCTTCCTTGTGAGAGAAGGAGCCGAACGTTTGCCTTTTCGAAAAGAAGCTCTGCAGAGATCGAGCGCCGTGACGTGTACCGTGCCTGGGCAAGTACAGATGCCCAGTGCTGTTGTGCCAGTGGGTAAGCTGTACTGGGACAGTGAAGACCAGCAAGAGCTTTCAGGGCTGGCAGCTTCCTTGTGGGAGAAGGAGCCGGACGTTTGCCTTTTCGGAAATATGCTATGCCGAGAACGAGCACCGTGAGATGTTCTGTCTGTGGGGAAGCACAGATGCCCAGTGCTGTTGTGCCTGCGGATAGGCTGCACGGGGACGGTGAGGACCAGGAAGAGCTTTCAGCGCTGGCAGCTTCCTTGTGGGAGAAGGAGCTGGACGTTTGTCTTTTCGGAAACGGTCTCTGCCGAGAACGAGTGCCGCGAGCTGTGCTGTCTGTGGGAAAGCACCGATCCCCAGTGCTGTTGTGCCTGCGGATAGGCTGCACGGGGAGGATGAAGAACAGCAAGAGCTTTCAGGGCAGGTAGCTTCCTTGTGGGAGAAGGAGCCGGATGTTTGCCTTTTCGAAAAGAAGCTCTGCAGAGATCGAGCGCCGTGAGTTGTACCGTGCCTGGGCAAGTACAGATGCCCAGTGCTGTTGTGCCAGTGGGTAAGCTGTACTGGGACAGTGAAGACCAGCAAGACCTTTCAGGGCTGGCAGCTTCCTTGTGGGAGAAGGAGCCGGACGTTTGCCTTTTCGGAAACGGGCTCTGCCGAGAACAAGCACCGTGACATGTGCTGTCTGTGGGGAAGCACAGATGCCCAGTGCTGTTGTGCCTGTGGATAGGCTGCACGGGGACGGTGAAGACCAGCAAGAGCTTTCAGCGCTGGCAGCTTCCTTGTGGGAGAAGGAGCCGGACGTATGCCTTTTCGGAAACGGGCTCTGCCGAGAACGTGCACCGTGAGATGTGCTGTCTGTGGGGAAGCACAGATGCCCAGTGCTGTTGTGCCAGTGGGTAAGCTGTACTGGGACAGTGAAGACCAGCAAGAGCTTTCAGGGCTGGCAGCTTCCTTGTGGGAGAAGGAGCCGGACGTTTGCCTTTTCGGAAACGGGCTCTGCCGAGAACGAGCACCGTGAGATGTGCTGTCTGTGGGGAAGCACAGATGCCCAGTGCTGTTGTGCCTGCGGATAGGCTGCACGGGGACGGTGAAGACGAGCAAGAGCTTTCAGAGCTGGCAGCTTCCTTGTGAGAGAAGGAGCCGAACGTTTGCCTTTTCGAAAAGAAGCTCTGCAGAGATCGAGCGCCGTGACGTGTACCGTGCCTGGGCAAGTACAGATGCCCAGTGCTGTTGTGCCAGTGGGTAAGCTGTACTGGGACAGTGAAGACCAGCAAGAGCTTTCAGGGCTGGCAGCTTCCTTGTGGGAGAAGGAGCCGGACGTTTGCCTTTTCGGAAAGGGGCTCTGCCGAGAACGAGCACCGTGAGATGTGCTGTCTGTGGGAAAGCACAGATCCCCAGTCCTGGTGTGCCTGTGGATAGGCTGCACGGGGACGGTGAGGACCAGCAAGAGCTTTCAGGGCTGGCAGCTTCCTTGTGGGAGAAGGAGCTGGACGTTTGCCTTTTCGGAAAGGGGCTCTGCCGAGAACGAGCACCGTGAGATGCGCTTTCTGTTCGAAAGCAGAGATGCCCAGTGCTGTTGTGCCTGTGGATAGGATGCACAGGGACAGTGAAGAACAGCAAGGTCTTTCAGGGCTGGCAGCTTCCTTGTGGGAGAAGGAGCCGGACGTTTGCCTTTTCGGAAAGGCGCTATGTCGAGAACGAGCACCGTGAGATGTGCTGTCTGTGGGAAAGCACAGACGCCCACTGCTGTTGTGCCTGTGTATAGGCTGCGCGGGGACAGTGAAGACGAGCAAGAGCTTTCAGAGCTGGCAGCTTCCTTGTGAGAGAAGGAGCCGGACGTTTGCCTTTTCGAAAAGAAGCTCTGCAGAGATCGAGCGCCGTGACTTGTGCCGTGCCCGGGCAAGTACAGCTGCCCAGTGCTGTTGTGCCAGTGGGTAAGCTGTACTGGGACAGTGAAGACGAGCAAGGTCTTTCAGGGCTGGCAGCTTCCTTGTGGGAGAAGGAGCCGGACGTTTGCCTTTTCGGAAACGGGCTCTGCCGAGAACAAGCACCGTGACATGTGCTGTCTGTGGGAAAGCACAGATGCCCAGTGCTGTTGTGCCAGTGGGTAAGCTGTACTGGGACAGTGAAGACCAGCAAGAGCTTTCAGGGCTGGCAGCTTCCTTGTGGGAGAAGGAGCCGGACGTTTGCCTTTTCGGAAATATGCTATGCCGAGAACGAGCACCGTGACATGTGCTGTTTGTGGGGAAGCACAGATCCCCAGTGCTGTTGTGCCTGCGGATAGGCTGCACGGGGACGGTGAGGACCAGCAAGAGCTTTCAGGGCTGGCAGCTTCCTTGTGGGAGAAGGAGCTGGACGTTTGTCTTTTCAGAAACGGTCTCTGCCGAGAACGAGTGCCGCGAGCTGTGCTGTCTGTGGGAAAGCACCGATCCCCAGTGCTGTTGTGCCTGCAGATAGGCTGCACGGGGAGGGTGAAGAACAGCAAGAGCTTTCAGGGCAGGTAGCTTCCTTGTGGGAGAAGGAGCCGGACGTTTGCCTTTTCGAAAAGAAGCTCTGCAGAGATCGAGCGCCGTGAGTTGTACCGTGCCTGGGCAAGTACAGATGCCCAGTGCTGTTGTGCCAGTGGGTAAGCTGTACTGGGACAGTGAAGACGAGCAAGGTCTTTCAGGGCTGGCAGCTTCCTTGTGGGAGAAGGAGCCGGACGTTTGCCTTTTCGGAAACGGGCTCTGCCGAGAACAAGCACCGTGACATGTGCTGTCTGTGGGGAAGCACAGATGCCCAGTGCTGTTGTGCCTGTGGATAGGCTGCACGGGGACGGTGAAGACCAGCAAGAGCTTTCAGCGCTGGCAGCTTCCTTGTGGGAGAAGGAGCCGGACGTATGCCTTTTCGGTAACGGGCTCTGCCGAGAACGTGCACCGTGAGATGTGCTGTCTGTGGGGAAGCACAGATGCCCAGTGCTGTTTTGCCAGTGGGTAAGCTGTACTGGGACAGTGAAGACCAGCAAGAGCTTTCAGGGCTGGCAGCTTCCTTGTGGGAGAAGGAGCTGGACGTTTGTCTTTTTGGAAACGGTCTCTGCCGAGAACGAGCGCCGCGAGCTGTGCTGTCTGTGGGAAAGCACCGATCCCCAGTGCTGTTGTGCCTGCGGATAGGCTGCACGGGGACAGTGAAGAACAGCAAGAGCTTTCAGGGCAGGTAGCTTCCTTGTGGGAGAAGGAGCCGGACGTTTGCCTTTTCGAAAAGAAGCTCTGCAGAGATCGAGCGCCGTGACGTGTACCGTGCCTGGGCAAGTACAGATGCCCAGTGCTGTTGTGCCAGTGGGTAAGCTGTACTGGGACAGTGAAGACCAGCAAGGTCTTTCAGGGCTGGCAGCTTCCTTGTGGGAGAAGGAGCCGGACGTTTGCCTTTTCGGAAACGGGCTCTGCCGAGAACGAGCACCGTGACATGTGCTGTCTGTGGGGAAGCACAGATCCCCAGTGCTGTTGTGCCTGTGGATAGGCTGCACGGGGAGGGTGAAGACCAGCAAGAGCTTTCAGCGCTGGCAGCTTCCTTGTGGGAGAAGGAGCCGGACGTATGCCTTTTCGGAAACGGGCTCTGCCGAGAACGTGCACCGTGAGATGTGCTGTCTGTGGGGAAGCACAGGTGCCCAGTGCTGTTTTGCCAGTGGGTAAGCTGTACTGGGACAGTGAAGACCAGCAAGAGCTTTCAGGGCTGGCAGCTTCCTTGTGGGAGAAGGAGCCGGACGTTTGCCTTTTCGGAAAGGGGCTCTGCCGAGAACGAGCACCGTGAGATGTGCTGTCTGTGGGGAAGCACAGATGCCCAGTGCTGTTGTGCCTGCGGATAGGCTGCACAGGGACGGTGAAGACGAGCAAGAGCTTTCAGAGCTGGCAGCTTCCTTGTGAGAGAAGGAGCCGAACGTTTGCCTTTTCGAAAAGAAGCTCTGCAGAGATCGAGCGCCGTGACGTGTACCGTGCCTGGGCAAGTACAGATGCCCAGTGCTGTTGTGCCAGTGGGTAAGCTGTACTGGGACAGTGAAGACCAGCAAGAGCTTTCAGGGCTGGCAGCTTCCTTGTGGGAGAAGGAGCCGGACGTTTGCCTTTTCGGAAAGGGGCTCTGCCGAGAACGAGCACCGTGAGATGTGCTGTCTGTGGGAAAGCACAGATCCCCAGTCCTGGTGTGCCTGTGGATAGGCTGCACGGGGACGGTGAGGACCAGCAAGAGCTTTCAGGGCTGGCAGCTTCCTTGTGGGAGAAGGAGCTGGACGTTTGCCTTTTCGGAAAGGGGCTCTGCCGAGAACGAGCACCGTGAGATGCGCTTTCTGTTCGAAAGCAGAGATGCCCAGTGCTGTTGTGCCTGTGGATAGGATGCACAGGGACAGTGAAGACCAGCAAGGTCTTTCAGGGCTGGCAGCTTCCTTGTGGGAGAAGGAGCCGGACGTTTGCCTTTTCGGAAAGGCGCTATGTCGAGAACGAGCACCGTGAGATGTGCTGTCTGTGGGAAAGCACAGACGCCCACTGCTGTTGTGCCTGTGGATAGGCTGCGCGGGGACAGTGAAGACGAGCAAGAGCTTTCAGAGCTGGCAGCTTCCTTGTGAGAGAAGGAGCCGGACGTTTGCCTTTTCGAAAAGAAGCTCTGCAGAGATCGAGCGCCGTGACTTGTACCGTGCCCGGGCAAGTACAGCTGCCCAGTGCTGTTGTGCCAGTGGGTAAGCTGTACTGGGACAGTGAAGACGAGCAAGGTCTTTCAGGGCTGGCAGCTTCCTTGTGGGAGAAGGAGCCGGACGTTTGCCTTTTCGGAAACGGGCTCTGCCGAGAACAAGCACCGTGACATGTGCTGTCTGTGGGAAAGCACAGATGCCCAGTGCTGTTGTGCCAGTGGGTAAGCTGTACTGGGACAGTGAAGACCAGCAAGAGCTTTCAGGGCTGGCAGCTTCCTTGTGGGAGAAGGAGCCGGACGTTTGCCTTTTCGGAAATATGCTATGCCGAGAACGAGCACCGTGACATGTGCTGTCTGTGGGGAAGCACAGATCCCCAGTGCTGTTGTGCCTGCGGATAGGCTGCACGGGGACGGTGAGGACCAGCAAGAGCTTTCAGGGCTGGCAGCTTCCTTGTGGGAGAAGGAGCTGGACGTTTGTCTTTTCGGAAACGGTCTCTGCCGAGAACGAGTGCCGCGAGCTGTGCTGTCTGTGGGAAAGCACCGATCCCCAGTGCTGTTGTGCCTGCGGATAGGCTGCACGGGGAGGGTGAAGAACAGCAAGAGCTTTCAGGGCAGGTAGCTTCCTTGTGGGAGAAGGAGCCGGACGTTTGCCTTTTCGAAAAGAAGCTCTGCAGAGATCGAGCGCCGTGAGTTGTACCGTGCCTGGGCAAGTACAGATGCCCAGTGCTGTTGTGCCAGTGGGTAAGCTGTACTGGGACAGTGAAGACGAGCAAGGTCTTTCAGGGCTGGCAGCTTCCTTGTGGGAGAAGGAGCCGGACGTTTGCCTTTTCGGAAACGGGCTCTGCCGAGAACAAGCACCGTGACATGTGCTGTCTGTGGGGAAGCACAGATGCCCAGTGCTGTTGTGCCTGTGGATAGGCTGCACGGGGACGGTGAGGACCAGCAAGAGCTTTCAGCGCTGGCAGCTTCCTTGTGGGAGAAGGAGCCGGACGTATGCCTTTTCGGTAACGGGCTCTGCCGAGAACGTGCACCGTGAGATGTGCTGTCTGTGGGGAAGCACCGATCCCCAGTGCTGTTGTGCCTGCGGATAGGCTGCACGGGGACAGTGAAGAACAGCAAGAGCTTTCAGGGCAGGTAGCTTCCTTGTGGGAGAAGGAGCCGGACGTTTGCCTTTTCGAAAAGAAGCTCTGCAGAGATCGAGCGCCGTGAGTTGTACCGTGCCTGGGCAAGTACAGATGCCCAGTGCTGTTGTGCCAGTGGGTAAGCTGTACTGGGACAGTGAAGACCAGCAAGGTCTTTCAGGGCTGGCAGCTTCCTTGTGGGAGAAGGAGCCGGACGTTTGCCTTTTCGGAAACGGGCTCTGCCGAGAACGAGTACCGTGACATGTGCTGTCTGTGGGGAAGCACAGATGCCCAGTGCTGTTGTGCCTGTGGATAGGCTGCACGGGGAGGGTGAAGACCAGCAAGAGCTTTCAGCGCTGGCAGCTTCCTTGTGGGAGAAGGAGCCGGACGTATGCCTTTTCGGAAAGTAGCTCTGCAGAGATCGAGCGCCGTGACGTGTACCGTGCCTGGGCAAGTACAGATGCCCAGTGCTGTTGTGCCAGTGGGTAAGCTGTACTGGGACAGTGAAGACGAGCAAGGTCTTTCAGGGCTGGCAGCTTCCTTGTGGGAGAAGGAGCCGGACGTTTGCCTTTTCGGAAAGGGGCTCTGCCGAGAACGAGCACCGTGAGATGCGCTTTCTGTTCGAAAGCAGAGATGCCCAGTGCTGTTGTGCCTGTGGATAGGATGCACAGGGACAGTGAAGACCAGCAAGGTCTTTCAGGGCTGGCAGCTTCCTTGTGGGAGAAGGAGCCGGACGTTTGCCTTTTCGGAAAGGCGCTATGTCGAGAACGAGCACCGTGAGATGTGCTGTCTGTGGGAAAGCACAGACGCCCACTGCTGTTGTGCCTGTGTATAGGCTGCGCGGGGACAGTGAAGACGAGCAAGAGCTTTCAGAGCTGGCAGCTTCCTTGTGAGAGAAGGAGCCGGACGTTTGCCTTTTCGAAAAGAAGCTCTGCAGAGATCGAGCGCCGTGACTTGTACCGTGCCCGGGCAAGTACAGCTGCCCAGTGCTGTTGTGCCAGTGGGTAAGCTGTACTGGGACAGTGAAGACGAGCAAGGTCTTTCAGGGCTGGCAGCTTCCTTGTGGGAGAAGGAGCCGGACGTTTGCCTTTTCGGAAACGGGCTCTGCCGAGAACAAGCACCGTGACATGTGCTGTCTGTGGGAAAGCACAGATGCCCAGTGCTGTTGTGCCAGTGGGTAAGCTGTACTGGGACAGTGAAGACCAGCAAGAGCTTTCAGGGCTGGCAGCTTCCTTGTAGTAGAAGGAGCCGGACGTTTGCCTTTTCGGAAATATGCTATGCCGAGAACGAGCACCGTGACATGTGCTGTCTGTGGGGAAGCACAGATCCCCAGTGCTGTTGTGCCTGCGGATAGGCTGCACGGGGACGGTGAGGACCAGCAAGAGCTTTCAGAGCTGGCAGCTTCCTTGTGGGAGAAGGAGCTGGACGTTTGTCTTTTCGGAAACGGGCTCTGCCGAGAACGAGTGCCGCGAGCTGTGCTGTCTGTGGGAAAGCACCGATCCCCAGTGCTGTTGTGCCTGCGGATAGGCTGCACGGGGAGGGTGAAGAACAGCAAGAGCTTTCAGGGCAGGTAGCTTCCTTGTGGGAGAAGGAGCCGGACGTTTGCCTTTTCGAAAAGAAGCTCTGCAGAGATCGAGCGCCGTGAGTTGTACCGTGCCTGGGCAAGTACAGATGCCCAGTGCTGTTGTGCCAGTGGGTAAGCTGTACTGGGACAGTGAAGACGAGCAAGGTCTTTCAGGGCTGGCAGCTTCCTTGTGGGAGAAGGAGCCGGACGTTTGCCTTTTCGGAAACGGGCTCTGCCGAGAACAAGCACCGTGACATGTGCTGTCTGTGGGGAAGCACAGATGCCCAGTGCTGTTGTGCCTGTGGATAGGCTGCACGGGGACGGTGAAGACCAGCAAGAGCTTTCAGCGCTGGCAGCTTCCTTGTGGGAGAAGGAGCCGGACGTATGCCTTTTCGGTAACGGGCTCTGCCGAGAACGTGCACCGTGAGATGTGCTGTCTGTGGGGAAGCACAGATGCCCAGTGCTGTTTTGCCAGTGGGTAAGCTGTACTGGGACAGTGAAGACCAGCAAGAGCTTTCAGGGCTGGCAGCTTCCTTGTGGGAGAAGGAGCTGGACGTTTGTCTTTTTGGAAACGGTCTCTGCCGAGAACGAGCGCCGCGAGCTGTGCTGTCTGTGGGAAAGCACCGATCCCCAGTGCTGTTGTGCCTGCGGATAGGCTGCACGGGGACAGTGAAGAACAGCAAGAGCTTTCAGGGCAGGTAGCTTCCTTGTGGGAGAAGGAGCCGGACGTTTGCCTTTTCGAAAAGAAGCTCTGCAGAGATCGAGCGCCGTGACGTGTACCGTGCCTGGGCAAGTACAGATGCCCAGTGCTGTTGTGCCAGTGGGTAAGCTGTACTGGGACAGTGAAGACCAGCAAGGTCTTTCAGGGCTGGCAGCTTCCTTGTGGGAGAAGGAGCCGGACGTTTGCCTTTTCGGAAAGGGGCTCTGCCGAGAACGAGCACCGTGAGATGTGCTGTCTGTGGGGAAGCACAGATGCCCAGTGCTGTTGTGCCTGCGGATAGGCTGCACGGGGACGGTGAGGACCAGCAAGAGCTTTCAGAGCTGGCAGCTTCCTTGTGGGAGAAGGAGCTGGACGTTTGTCTTTTCGGAAACGGTCTCTGCCGAGAACGAGTGCCACGAGCTGTGCTGTCTGTGGGAAAGCACCGATCCCCAGTGCTGTTGTGCCTGCGGATAGGCTGCACGGGGACAGTGAAGAACAGCAAGAGCTTTCAGGGCAGGTAGCTTCCTTGTGGGAGAAGGAGCCGGACGTTTGCCTTTTCGAAAAGAAGCTCTGCAGAGATCGAGCGCCGTGACTTGTACCGTGCCTGGGCAAGTACAGATGCCCAGTGCTGTTGTGCCAGTGGGTAAGCTGTACTGGGACAGTGAAGACCAGCAAGGTCTTTCAGGGCTGGCAGCTTCCTTGTGGGAGAAGGAGCCGGACGTTTGCCTTTTCGGAAACGGGCTCTGCCGAGAACAAGCACCGTGACATGTGCTGTCTGTGGGGAAGCACAGATGCCCAGTGCTGTTGTGCCTGTGGATAGGCTGCACGGGGACGGTGAAGACCAGCAAGAGCTTTCAGCGCTGGCAGCTTCCTTGTGGGAGAAGGAGCCGGACGTATGCCTTTTCGAAAAGAAGCTCTGCCGAGAACGTGCACCGTGAGATGTGCTGTCTGTGGGGAAGCACAGATCCCCAGTGCTGTTGTGCCAGTGGGTAAGCTGTACTCGGACAGTGAAGACCAGCAAGAGCTTTCAGGGCTGGCAGCTTCCTTGTGGGAGAAGGAGCCGGACGTTTGCCTTTTCGGAAAGGGGCTCTGCCGAGAACGAGCACCGTGAGATGTGCTGTCTGTGGGGAAGCACAGATGCCCAGTGCTGTTGTGCCTGCGGATAGGCTGCACGGGGACGGTGAAGACGAGCAAGAGCTTTCAGAGCTGGCAGCTTCCTTGTGAGAGAAGGAGCCGAACGTTTGCCTTTTCGAAAAGAAGCTCTGCAGAGATCGAGCGCCGTGACGTGTACCGTGCCTGGGCAAGTACAGATGCCCAGTGCTGTTGTGCCAGTGGGTAAGCTGTACTGGGACAGTGAAGACCAGCAAGGTCTTTCAGGGCTGGCAGCTTCCTTGTGGGAGAAGGAGCCGGACGTTTGCCTTTTCGGAAACGGGCTCTGCCGAGAACAAGCACCGTGACATGTGCTGTCTGTGGGGAAGCACAGATGCCCAGTGCTGTTGTGCCTGTGGATAGGCTGCACGGGGACGGTGAAGACCAGCAAGAGCTTTCAGCGCTGGCAGCTTCCTTGTGGGAGAAGGAGCCGGACGTATGCCTTTTCGAAAAGAAGCTCTGCCGAGAACGTGCACCGTGAGATGTGCTGTCTGTGGGGAAGCACAGATCCCCAGTGCTGTTGTGCCAGTGGGTAAGCTGTACTCGGACAGTGAAGACCAGCAAGAGCTTTCAGGGCTGGCAGCTTCCTTGTGGGAGAAGGAGCCGGACGTTTGCCTTTTCGGAAAGGGGCTCTGCCGAGAACGAGCACCGTGAGATGTGCTGTCTGTGGGGAAGCACAGATGCCCAGTGCTGTTGTGCCTGCGGATAGGCTGCACGGGGACGGTGAAGACGAGCAAGAGCTTTCAGAGCTGGCAGCTTCCTTGTGAGAGAAGGAGCCGAACGTTTGCCTTTTCGAAAAGAAGCTCTGCAGAGATCGAGCGCCGTGACGTGTACCGTGCCTGGGCAAGTACAGATGCCCAGTGCTGTTGTGCCAGTGGGTAAGCTGTACTGGGACAGTGAAGACCAGCAAGAGCTTTCAGGGCTGGCAGCTTCCTTGTGGGAGAAGGAGCCGGACGTTTGCCTTTTCGGAAAGGGGCTCTGCCGAGAACGAGCACCGTGAGATGTGCTGTCTGTGGGAAAGCACAGATCCCCAGTCCTGGTGTGCCTGTGGATAGGCTGCACGGGGACGGTGAGGACCAGCAAGAGCTTTCAGGGCTGGCAGCTTCCTTGTGGGAGAAGGAGCTGGACGTTTGCCTTTTCGGAAAGGGGCTCTGCCGAGAACGAGCACCGTGAGATGCGCTTTCTGTTCGAAAGCAGAGATGCCCAGTGCTGTTGTGCCTGTGGATAGGATGCACAGGGACAGTGAAGACCAGCAAGGTCTTTCAGGGCTGGCAGCTTCCTTGTGGGAGAAGGAGCCGGACGTTTGCCTTTTCGGAAAGGCGCTATGTCGAGAACGAGCACCGTGAGATGTGCTGTCTGTGGGAAAGCACAGACGCCCACTGCTGTTGTGCCTGTGTATAGGCTGCGCGGGGACAGTGAAGACGAGCAAGAGCTTTCAGAGCTGGCAGCTTCCTTGTGAGAGAAGGAGCCGGACGTTTGCCTTTTCGAAAAGAAGCTCTGCAGAGATCGAGCGCCGTGACTTGTACCGTGCCCGGGCAAGTACAGCTGCCCAGTGCTGTTGTGCCAGTGGGTAAGCTGTACTGGGACAGTGAAGACCAGCAAGGTCTTTCAGGGCTGGCAGCTTCCTTGTGGGAGAAGGAGCCGGACGTTTGCCTTTTCGGAAACGGGCTCTGCCGAGAACAAGCACCGTGACATGTGCTGTCTGTGGGAAAGCACAGATGCCCAGTGCTGTTGTGCCAGTGGTTAAGCTGTACTGGGACAGTGAAGACCAGCAAGAGCTTTCAGGGCTGGCAGCTTCCTTGTGGGAGAAGGAGCCGGACGTTTGCCTTTTCGGAAATATGCTATGCCGAGAACGAGCACCGTGACATGTGCTGTCTGTGGGGAAGCACAGATCCCCAGTGCTGTTGTGCCTGCGGATAGGCTGCACGGGGACGGTGAAGACCAGCAAGAGCTTTCAGAGCTGGCAGCTTCCTTGTGGGAGAAGGAGCCGGACGTATGCCTTTTCGGTAACGGGCTCTGCCGAGAACGTGCACCGTGAGATGTGCTGTCTGTGGGGAAGCACAGATGCCCAGTGCTGTTTTGCCAGTGGGTAAGCTGTACTGGGACAGTGAAGACCAGCAAGAGCTTTCAGGGCTGGCAGCTTCCTTGTGGGAGAAGGAGCTGGACGTTTGTCTTTTTGGAAACGGTCTCTGCCGAGAACGAGCGCCGCGAGCTGTGCTGTCTGTGGGAAAGCACCGATCCCCAGTGCTGTTGTGCCTGCGGATAGGCTGCACGGGGACAGTGAAGAACAGCAAGAGCTTTCAGGGCAGGTAGCTTCCTTGTGGGAGAAGGAGCCGGACGTTTGCCTTTTCGAAAAGAAGCTCTGCAGAGATCGAGCGCCGTGACTTGTACCGTGCCTGGGCAAGTACAGATGCCCAGTGCTGTTGTGCCAGTGGGTAAGCTGTACTGGGACAGTGAAGACCAGCAAGGTCTTTCAGGGCTGGCAGCTTCCTTGTGGGAGAAGGAGCCGGACGTTTGCCTTTTCGGAAACGGGCTCTGCCGAGAACGAGCACCGTGACATGTGCTGTCTGTGGGGAAGCACAGATCCCCAGTGCTGTTGTGCCTGTGGATAGGCTGCACGGGGACGGTGAAGACCAGCAAGAGCTTTCAGGGCTGGCAGCTTCCTTGTGGGAGAAGGAGCCGGACGTATGCCTTTTCGGAAACGGGCTCTGCCGAGAACGTGCACCGTGAGATGTGCTGTCTGTGGGGAAGCACAGATGCCCAGTGCTGTTGTGCCAGTGGGTAAGCTGTACTGGGACAGTGAAGACCAGCAAGAGCTTTCAGGGCTGGCAGCTTCCTTGTGGGAGAAGGAGCCGGACGTTTGCCTTTTCGGAAAGGGGCTCTGCCGAGAACGAGCACCGTGAGATGTGCTGTCTGTGGGGAAGCACAGATGCCCAGTGCTGTTGTGCATGCGGATAGGCTGCACGGGGACGGTGAAGACGAGCAAGAGCTTTCAGAGCTGGCAGCTTCCTTGTGAGAGAAGGAGCCGAACGTTTGCCTTTTCGAAAAGAAGCCCTGCAGAGATCGAGCGCCGTGACGTGTACCGTGCCTGGGCAAGTACAGATGCCCAGTGCTGTTGTGCCAGTGGGTAAGCTGTACTGGGACAGTGAAGACCAGCAAGAGCTTTCAGGGCTGGCAGCTTCCTTGTGGGAGAAGGAGCCGGACGTTTGCCTTTTCGGAAAGGGGCTCTGCCGAGAACGAGCACCGTGAGATGTGCTGTCTGTGGGAAAGCACAGATCCCCAGTCCTGGTGTGCCTGTGGATAGGCTGCACGGGGACGGTGAGGACCAGCAAGAGCTTTCAGGGCTGGCAGCTTCCTTGTGGGAGAAGGAGCTGGACGTTTGCCTTTTCGGAAAGGGGCTCTGCCGAGAACGAGCACCGTGAGATGCGCTTTCTGTTCGAAAGCAGAGATGCCCAGTGCTGTTGTGCCTGTGGATAGGATGCACAGGGACAGTGAAGACCAGCAAGGTCTTTCAGGGCTGGCAGCTTCCTTGTGGGAGAAGGAGCCGGACGTTTGCCTTTTCGGAAAGGCGCTATGTCGAGAACGAGCACCGTGAGATGTGCTGTCTGTGGGAAAGCACAGACGCCCACTGCTGTTGTGCCTGTGTATAGGCTGCGCGGGGACAGTGAAGACGAGCAAGAGCTTTCAGAGCTGGCAGCTTCCTTGTGAGAGAAGGAGCCGGACGTTTGCCTTTTCGAAAAGAAGCTCTGCAGAGATCGAGCGCCGTGACTTGTACCGTGCCCGGGCAAGTACAGCTGCCCAGTGCTGTTGTGCCAGTGGGTAAGCTGTACTGGGACAGTGAAGACGAGCAAGGTCTTTCAGGGCTGGCAGCTTCCTTGTGGGAGAAGGAGCCGGACGTTTGCCTTTTCGGAAACGGGCTCTGCCGAGAACAAGCACCGTGACATGTGCTGTCTGTGGGAAAGCACAGATGCCCAGTGCTGTTGTGCCAGTGGGTAAGCTGTACTGGGACAGTGAAGACCAGCAAGAGCTTTCAGGGCTGGCAGCTTCCTTGTGGGAGAAGGAGCCGGACGTTTGCCTTTTCGGAAATATGCTATGCCGAGAACGAGCACCGTGACATGTGCTGTCTGTGGGGAAGCACAGATCCCCAGTGCTGTTGTGCCTGCGGATAGGCTGCACGGGGACGGTGAGGACCAGCAAGAGCTTTCAGGGCTGGCAGCTTCCTTGTGGGAGAAGGAGCTGGACGTTTGTCTTTTCGGAAACGGGCTCTGCCGAGAACGAGTGCCGCGAGCTGTGCTGTCTGTGGGAAAGCACCGATCCCCAGTGCTGTTGTGCCTGCGGATAGGCTGCACGGGGAGGGTGAAGAACAGCAAGAGCTTTCAGGGCAGGTAGCTTCCTTGTGGGAGAAGGAGCCGGACGTTTGCCTTTTCGAAAAGAAGCTCTGCAGAGATCGAGCGCCGTGAGTTGTACCGTGCCTGGGCAAGTACAGATGCCCAGTGCTGTTGTGCCAGTGGGTAAGCTGTACTGGGACAGTGAAGACGAGCAAGGTCTTTCAGGGCTGGCAGCTTCCTTGTGGGAGAAGGAGCCGGACGTTTGCCTTTTCGGAAACGGGCTCTGCCGAGAACAAGCACCGTGACATGTGCTGTCTGTGGGGAAGCACAGATGCCCAGTGCTGTTGTGCCTGCGGATAGGCTGCACGGGGACGGTGAAGACCAGCAAGAGCTTTCAGCGCTGGCAGCTTCCTTGTGGGAGAAGGAGCCGGACGTATGCCTTTTCGGTAACGGACTCTGCCGAGAACGTGCACCGTGAGATGTGCTGTCTGTGGGGAAGCACAGATGCCCAGTGCTGTTTTGCCAGTGGGTAAGCTGTACTGGGACAGTGAAGACCAGCAAGAGCTTTCAGGGCTGGCAGCTTCCTTGTGGGAGAAGGAGCTGGACGTTTGTCTTTTTGGAAACGGTCTCTGCCGAGAACGAGCGCCGCGAGCTGTGCTGTCTGTGGGAAAGCACCGATCCCCAGTGCTGTTGTGCCTGCGGATAGGCTGCACGGGGACAGTGAAGAACAGCAAGAGCTTTCAGGGCAGGTAGCTTCCTTGTGGGAGAAGGAGCCGGACGTTTGCCTTTTCGAAAAGAAGCTCTGCAGAGATCGAGCGCCGTGACTTGTACCGTGCCTGGGCAAGTACAGATGCCCAGTGCTGTTGTGCCAGTGGGTAAGCTGTACTGGGACAGTGAAGACCAGCAAGGTCTTTCAGGGCTGGCAGCTTCCTTGTGGGAGAAGGAGCCGGACGTTTGCCTTTTCGGAAAGGGGCTCTGCCGAGAACGAGCACCGTGAGATGTTCTGTCTGTGGGGAAGCACAGATCCCCAGTGCTGTTGTGCCTGCGGATAGGCTGCACGGGGACGGTGAAGATCAGCAAGGTCTTTCAGGGCTGGCAGCTTCCTTGTGGGAGAAGGAGCCGGACGTTTGCCTTTTCGGTAAGAGGCTATGTCGAGAACGAGCACCGTGAGATGTTCTGTCTGTGGGGAAGCACAGATCCCCAGTGCTGTTGTGCCTGCGGATAGGCTGCACGGGGACGGTGAAGATCAGCAAGGTCTTTCAGGGCTGGCAGCTTCCTTGTGGGAGAAGGAGCCGGACGTTTGCCTTTTCGGAAAGGGGCTCTGCCGAGAACGAGCACCGTGAGATGTTCTGTCTGTGGGGAAGCACAGATCCCCAGTGCTGTTGTGCCTGCGGATAGGCTGCACGGGGACGGTGAAGATCAGCAAGGTCTTTCAGGGCTGGCAGCTTCCTTGTGGGAGAAGGAGCCGGACGTTTGCCTTTTCGGTAAGAGGCTATGTCGAGAACGAGCACCGTGAGATGTGCTGTCTGTGGGAAAGCACCGATCCCCAGTGCTGGTGTGCCTGCGGATAGGCTGCACGGGGACGGTGAGGACCAGCAAGAGCTTTCAGGGCTGGCAGCTTCCTTGTGGGAGAAGGAGCCGGACGTTTGCCTTTTCGGAAAGGGGCTCTGCCAAGAACGAGCACCGTGAGATGCGTTTTCTGTTCGAAAGCAGAGATGCCCAGTGCTGTTGTGCCTGTGGATAGGATGCACAGGGACAGTGAAGACCAGCAAGGTCTTTCAGGGCTGGCAGCTTCCTTGTGGGAGAAGGAGCCGGACGTTTGCCTTTTCGGAAACAGGCTCTGCCGAGAAAGAGTGCCGCGAGATGTGTTGTCTGTGGGAAAGCACCGATCCCCAGTGCTGTTGTGCCTGCGGATAGGCTGCACGGGGACAGTGAAGACCAGCAAGGTCTTTCAGGGCTGGCAGCTTCCTTTTGGGAGAAGGAGCCGGACGTTTGCCTTTTCGGAAAGGCGCTTTGTCGAGATCGAGCGCCGTGACTTTTACCGTGCCTGGGAAAGCACCGATCCCCAGTGCTGTTGAGCCAGTGGGTAAGCTGTACTGGGACAGTGAAGACCAGCAAGGTCTTTCAGGGCTGGCAGCTTCCTTGTGGGAGAAGGAGCCGGACGTTTGCCTTTTCGGAAAGGCGCTATGTCGAGAACGAGTGCCGCGAGATGTGCTGTCTGTGGGAAAGCACAGATGCCCAGTGCTGTTCTGCCTGCGGATAGGCTGCACGGGGACTGTGAGGACCAGCAAGAGCTTTCAGGGCTGGCAGCTTCCTTGTGGGAGAAGGAGCTGGACGTTTGTCTTTTCGGAAACGGGCTCTGCCGAGAACGAGTGCCGCGAGATGTGCTGTCTGTGGGAAAGCACCGATCCCCAGTGCTGTTGTGCCTGCGGATAGGCTGCACGGGGACGGTGAGGACCAGCAAGAGCTTTCAGGGCTGGCAGCTTCCTTGTGGGAGAAGGAGCCGGACGTTTGCCTTTTCGGAAACGGGCTCTGCCGAGAACGAGCACCGTGAGATGTGCTCTCTGTGGGAAAGCACAGATCCCCAGTGCTGTTGTGCCTGCGGATAGGCTGCACGGGGACGGTGAGGACCAGCAAGAGCTTTCAGCGCTGGCAGCTTCCTTGTGGGAGAAGGAGCCAGACGTTTGTCTTTTCGGAAACGGGCTCTGCCGAGAACGAGCACCGTGACGTGTACCGTGCCTGGGAAAGCACAGATCCCCAGTGCTGTTGTGCCTGAGGATAGGCTGCACGGGGACAGTGAAGACCAGCAAGGTCTTTCAGGGCTGGCAGCTTCCTTCTGGGAGAAGGAGCTGGACGTTTGCCTTTCCGGAAAGGGGCTCTGCCGAGAACGAGTGCCGCGAGATGTGCTGTCTGTGGGAAAGCACCGATCCCCAGTGCTGTTGTGCCTGCGGATAGGATGCACAGGGACAGTGAAGACCAGCAAGGTGTTTCAGGGCTGGCAGCTTCCTTGTGGGAGAAGGAGCCGGACGTTTGCCTTTTCGAAAAGAAGCTCTGCAGAGTTCGAGCGCCGTGACGTGTATCGTGCCTGGGCAAGTACAGATGCCCAGTGCTGTTGTGCCAGTGGGTAAGCTGTACTGGGACTGTGAAGATCAGCAAGAGCTTTCAGGGCTGGCAGCTTCCTTGTGGGAGAAGGAGCCGGACGTTTGCCTTTTCGGAAAGGGGCTCTGCCGAGAACGAGCAGCGTGAGATGTTCTGTCTGTGGGGAAGCACAGATCCCCAGTGCTGTTGTGCCTGCGGATAGGCTGCACGGGGACGGTGAAGACGAGCAAGAGCTTTCAGGGCTGGCAGCTTCCTTGTGGGAGAAGGAGCCGGACGTTTGCCTTTTCGGAAAGGGGCTCTGTCGAGAACGAGCACCGTGAGATGTGCTTTCTGTTCGAAAGCAGAGATGCCCAGTGCTGTTGCGCCTGTGGATAGGCTGCACGGGGACGGTGAGGACCAGCAAGAGCTTTCAGGGCTGGCAGCTTCCTTGTGGGAGAAGGAGCCGGACGTATGCCTTTTCGGAAACGGGCTCTGCCGAGAACGAGCACCGTGAGATGTGCTGTCTGTGGGAAAGCAGAGATGCCCAGTGCTGTTGTGCCAGTGGGTAAGCTGTGCTTGGACAGTGAAGACGAGCAAGAGCTTTCAGGGCTGGCAGCTTCCTTGTGGGAGAAGGAGCCGGACGTTTGCCTTTTCGGAAACGGGCTCTGCTGAGAACGAGCACCGCGAGATGTGCTGTCTGTGGGAAAGCACAGATCCCCAGTGCTGTTGTGCCTGTGGATAGGCTGCATGGGGACAGTGAAGACGAGTAAGAGCTTTCAGAGCTGGCAGCTTCCTTGTGGGAGAAGGAGCCGGACGTTTGCCTTTTCGAAAAGAAGCTCTGCAGAGATCGAGCGCCGTGACGTGTACCGTGCCTGGGCAAGTACAGATGCCCAGTGCTGTTGTGCCAGTGGGTAAGCTGTACTGGGACAGTGAAGACGAGCAAGGTCTTTCAGGGCTGGCAGCTTCCTTGTGGGAGAAGGAGCCGGACGTTTGCCTTTTCGGAAACGGGCTCTGCCGAGAACAAGCACCGTGACATGTGCTGTCTGTGGGAAAGCACAGATGCCCAGTGCTGTTGTGCCAGTGGGTAAGCTGTACTGGGACAGTGAAGACCAGCAAGGTCTTTCAGGGCTGGCAGCTTCCTTGTGGGAGAAGGAGCCGGACGTTTGCCTTTTCGGAAACGGGCTCTGCCGAGAACGAGCACCGTGAGATGTGCTGTCTGAGGGAAAGCACCGATCCCCAGTGCTGTTGTGCCTGCGGATAGGCTGCACGGGGACGGTGAGGACGAGCAAGAGCTTTCAGGGCTAGCAGCTTCCTTGTGAGAGAAGGAGCCGGACGTTTGCCTGTTCGGAAAGGGGCTATGCCGAGAACGAGCACGGTGAGATGTGCTGTCTGTGGGAAAGCACAGATGCCCAGTGCTGTTGTGCCTGAGGATAGGCTGCACGGGGACGGTGAAGACGAGCAAGAGCTTTCAGAGCTGGCAGCTTCCTTGTGGGAGAAGGAGCCGGACGTTTGCTTTTTCGGAAAGAGGCTATGCCGAGAACGAGCACCGTGAGATGTGCTGTCTGTGGGGAAGCACAGATCCCCAGTGCTGTTGTGCCTGTGGTTAGGCTGCACGGGGACGGTGAGGACCAGCAAGAGCTTTCAGCGCTGGCAGCTTCCTTGTGGGAGAAAGAGCCGGACGTATGCCTTTTCGGAAACGGGCTCTGCCGAGAACGAGCACCGTGAGATGTGCTGTCTGTGGGAAAGCAGAGATGCCCAGTGCTGTTGTGCCAGTGGGTAAGCTGTGCTTGGACAGTGAAGACGAGCAAGAGCTTTCAGAGCTGGCAGCTTCCTTGTGGGAGAAGGAGCCGGACGTTTGCCTTTTCGGAAACGGGCTCTGCTGAGAACGAGCACCGCGAGATGTGCTGTCTGTGGGGAAGCACAGATGCCCAGTGCTGTTGTGCCAGTGGGTAAGCTGTACTGGGACGGTGAGGACCAGCAAGAGCTTTCAGGGCTGGCAGCTTCCTTGTGGGAGAAGGAGCTGGACGTTTGCCTTTTCGAAAAGAAGCTCTGCAGAGATCGAGCGCCGTGACTTGTACCGTGCCTGGGCAAGTACAGATGCCCAGTGCTGTTGTGCCAGTGGGTAAGCTGTACTGGGACAGTGAAGACGAGCAAGGTATTTCAGGGCTGGCAGCTTCCTTGTGGGAGAAGGAGCCGGACGTTTGCCTTTTCGGAAAGGCGCTATGTCGAGAACGAGCACCGTGAGATGTGCTGTCTGTGGGAAAGCACAGACGCCTACTGCTGTTGTGCCTGCGGATAGGCTGCACGGGGACAGTGAAGACGAGCAAGAGCTTTCAGAGCTGGCAGCTTCCTTGTGAGAGAAGGAGCCGGACGTTTGCCTTTTCGAAAAGAAGCTCTGCAGAGATCGAGCGCCGTGACGTGTACCGTGCCTGGGCAAGTACAGATGCCCAGTGCTGTTGTGCCAGTGGGTAAGCTGTACTGAGACAGTGAAGACCAGCAAGGTCTTTCAGGGCTGGCAGCTTCCTTGTGGGAGAAGGAGCCGGACGTTTGCCTTTTCGGAAACGGGCTCTGCCGAGAACAAGCACAGTGACATGTGCTGTCTGTGGGGAAGCACAGATGCCCAGTGCTGTTGTGCCTGTGGATAGGATGCACGGGGAGGGTGAAGACCAGCAAGAGCTTTCAGCGCTGGCAGCTTCCTTGTGGGAGAAGGAGCCGGACGTATGCCTTTTCGGAAACGGGCTCTGCCGAGAACGTGCACCGTGAGATGTGCTGTCTGTGGGGAAGCAGAGATCCCCAGTTCTGTTGTGCCAGTGGGTAAGCTGTACTGGGACAGTGAAGACAAACAAGAGCTTTCAGGGCAGGTAGCTTCCTTGTGGGAGAAGGAGCCGGACGTTTGCCTTTTCGAAAAGAAGCTCTGCAGAGATCGAGCGCCGTGACGTGTACCGTGCCTGGGCAAGTACAGATGCCCAGTGCTGTTGTGCCAGTGGGTAAGCTGTACTGGGACAGTGAAGACCAGCAAGGTCTTTCAGGGCTGGCAGCTTCCTTGTGGGAGAAGGAGCCGGACGTTTGCCTTTTCGGAAACGGGCTCTGCCGAGAACAAGCACCGTGACATGTGCTGTCTGTGGGAAAGCACAGATGCCCAGTGCTGTTGTGCCAGTGGGTAAGCTGTACTGGGACAGTGAAGACGAGCAAGGTCTTTCAGGGCTGGCAGATTCCTTGTGGGAGAAGGAGCCGGACGTTTGCCTTTTCGGAAAGGGGCTCTGCCGAGAACGAGCACCGTGAGATGTTCTGTCTGTGGGGAAGCTCAGATGCCCAGTGCTGTTGTGCCTGCGGATAGGCTGCAAGGGGACGGTGAGGACCAGCAAGAGCTTTCAGCGCTGGCAGCTTCCTTGTGGGAGAAGGAGCTGGACGTTTGTCTTTTCGGAAACGGTCTCTGCCGAGAACGAGTGCCGCGAGCTGTGCTGTCTGTGGGAAAGCACCGATCCCCAGTGCTGTTGTGCCTGCGGATAGGCTGCACGGGGACAGTGAAGAACAGCAAGAGCTTTCAGGGCAGGTAGCTTCCTTGTGGGAGAAGGAGCCGGACGTTTGCCTTTTCGGAAAGGCGCTATGTCGAGAACGAGCACCGTGAGATGTGCTGTCTGTGGGAAAGCACAGACGCCCAGTGCTGTTGTGCCTGTGGATAGGCTGCGCGGGGACAGTGAAGACGAGCAAGAGCTTTCAGAGCTGGCAGCTTCCTTGTGAGAGAAGGAGCCGGACGTTTGCCTTTTCGAAAAGAAGCTCTGCAGAGATCGAGCGCCGTGACGTGTACCGTGCCTGGGCAAGTACAGATGCCCAGTGCTGTTGTGCCAGTGGGTAAGCTGTACTGGGACAGTGAAGACGAGCAAGGTCTTTCAGGGCTGGCAGCTTCCTTGTGGGAGAAGGAGCCGGACGTTTGCCTTTTCGGAAACGGGCTCTGCCGAGAACAAGCACCGTGACATGTGCTGTCTGTGGGGAAGCACAGATGCCCAGTGCTGTTGTGCCTGTGGATAGGCTGCATGGGGAAGGTGAAGACCAGCAAGAGCTTTCAGCGCTGGCAGCTTCCTTGTGGGAGAAGGAGCCGGACGTATGCCTTTTCGGAAACGGGCTCTGCCGAGAACGTGTACCGTGAGATGTGCTGTCTGTGGGGAAGCACCGATCCCCAGTTCTGTTGTGTCAGTGGGTAAGCTGTACTGGGACAGTGAAGACAAGCAAGAGCTTTCAGGGCTGGCAGCTTCCTTGTGGGAGAAGGAGCCGGACGTTTGCCTTTTCGGAAAGGGTCTCTGCCGAGAACGAGCACCGTGAGATGTTCTGTCTGTGGGGAAGCACAGATCCCCAGTGCTGTTGTGCCTGCGGATAGGCTGCACGGGGACGGTGAGGACCAGCAAGAGCTTTCAGCGCTGGCAGCTTCCTTGTGGGAGAAGGAGCCGGACGTTTGCCTTTTCGGAAAAGCGCTATGTCGAGAACGAGCACCGTGAGATGTGCTGTCTGTGGGAAAGCACAGACGCCCACTGCTGTTGTGCCTGTGGATAGGCTGCGCGGGGACAGTGAAGACGAGCAAGAGCTTTCAGAGCTGGCAGCTTCCTTGTGAGTGTAGGAGCCGGACGTTTTCCTTTTCGAAAATAAGCTCTGCAGAGATCGAGCGCCGTGACGTGTACCGTGCCTGGGCAAGTACAGATGCCCAGTGCTGTTGTGCCAGTGGGTAAGCTGTACTGGGACAGTGAAGACCAGCAAGGTCTTTCAGGGCTGGCAGCTTCCTTGTGGGAGAAGGAGCCGGACGTTTGCCTTTTCGGAAAGGCGCTATGTCGAGAACGACCACCGTGAGATGTGCTGTCTGTGGGAAAGCACAGACGCCCACTGCTGATGTGCCTGCGGATAGGCTGCGCGGGGACAGTGAAGACGAGTAAGAGCTTTCAGAGCTGGCAGCTTCCTTGTGAGAGAAGGAGCCGGACGTTTGCCTTTTCGAAAAGAAGCTCTGCAGAGATCGAGCGCCGTGACGTGTACTGTGCCTGGGCAAGCACAGATGCCCAGTGCTGTTGTGCCAGTGGGTAAGCTGTACTGGGACAGTGAAGACGAGCAAGGTCTTTCAGGGCTGGCAGCTTCCTTGTGGGAGAAGGAGCCGGACGTTTGCCTTTTCTGAAACGGGCTCTTCCGAGAACAAGCACCTTGACATGTGCTGTCTGTGGGGAAGCACAGATGCCCAGTGCTGTTGTGCCTGTGGGTAAGCTGTACTGGGACAGTGAAGACCAGCAAGAGCTTTCAGGGCTGGCAGCTTCCTTGTGAGAGAAGGAGCCGGACGTTTGCCTTTTCGGAAAGGGGCTCTGCCGAGAACGAGCACCGTGAGATGTTCTGTCTGTGGGGAAGCACCGATCCCCAGTGCTGTTGTGCCTGCGGATAGGCTGCACGGGGACAGTGAAGACCGGCAAGGTCTTTCAGGGCTGGCAGCTTCCTTCTGGGAGAAGAGGCCGGACGTTTGCCTTTTCGGAAAGGCGCTATGTCGAGAACGACCACCGTGAGATGTGCTGTCTGTGGGGAAGCACAGATGCCCAGTGCTAGTGTGCCTGCGGATAGGCTGCACGGGGACGGTGAGGACCAGCAAGAGCTTTCAGGGCAGGTACCTTCCTTGTGGGAGAAGGAGCCGGACGTTTGCCTTTTCGGAAACGGGCTCTGCCGAGAACAAGCGCCGTGAGATGTGCTGTCTGTGGGGAAGCACAGATGCCCAGTGCTGGTGTGCCTGCGGATAGGCTGCACGGGGACGGTGAGGACCAGCAAGAGCTTTCAGGGCTGGCAGCTTCCTTGTGGGAGAAGGAGCTGGACGTTTGCCTTTTCGGAAAGGGTCTCTGCCGAGAACGAGCACCGTGAGATGTGCTTTGTGTTCGAAAGCAGAGATGCCCAGTGCTGTTGTGCCTGTGGATAGGATGCACAGGGACAGTGAAGAACAGCAAGGTCTTTCAGGGCTGGCAGCTTCCTTGTGGGAGAAGGAGCCGGACGTTTGCCTTTTCGGAAAGGCGCTATGTCGAGAACGAGCACCGTGAGATGTGCCGTCTGTGGGAAAGCACAGACGCCCACTGCTGTTGTGCCTGTGGATAGGCTGCGCGGGGACAGTGAAGACGAGCAAGAGCTTTCAGAGCTGGCAGCTTCCTTGTGAGAGAAGGAGCCGGACGTTTGCCTTTTCGAAAAGAAGCTCTGCAGAGATCGAGCGCCGTGACGTGTACCGTGCCTGGGCAAGTACAGATGCCCAGTGCTGTTGTGCCAGTGGGTAAGCTGTACTGGGACAGTGAAGACCAGCAAGGTCTTTCAGGGCTGGCAGCTTCCTTGTGGGAGAAGGAGCCGGACGTTTGCCTTTTCGGAAAGGCGCTATGTCGAGAACGAGCACCGTGAGATGTGCTGTCTGTGGGAAAGCACAGACGCCCACTGCTGTTGTGCCTGTGTATAGGCTGCGCGGGGACAGTGAAGACGAGCAAGAGCTTTCAGAGCTGGCAGCTTCCTTGTGAGAGAAGGAGCCGGACGTTTGCCTTTTCGAAAAGAAGCTCTGCAGAGATCGAGCGCCGTGACTTGTACCGTGCCCGGGCAAGTACAGCTGCCCAGTGCTGTTGTGCCAGTGGGTAAGCTGTACTGGGACAGTGAAGACCAGCAAGGTCTTTCAGGGCTGGCAGCTTCCTTGTGGGAGAAGGAGCCGGACGTTTGCCTTTTCGGAAACGGGCTCTGCCGAGAACAAGCACCGTGACATGTGCTGTCTGTGGGAAAGCACAGATGCCCAGTGCTGTTGTGCCAGTGGTTAAGCTGTACTGGGACAGTGAAGACCAGCAAGAGCTTTCAGGGCTGGCAGCTTCCTTGTGGGAGAAGGAGCCGGACGTTTGCCTTTTCGGAAATATGCTATGCCGAGAACGAGCACCGTGACATGTGCTGTCTGTGGGGAAGCACAGATCCCCAGTGCTGTTGTGCCTGCGGATAGGCTGCACGGGGACGGTGAAGACCAGCAAGAGCTTTCAGAGCTGGCAGCTTCCTTGTGGGAGAAGGAGCCGGACGTATGCCTTTTCGGTAACGGGCTCTGCCGAGAACGTGCACCGTGAGATGTGCTGTCTGTGGGGAAGCACAGATGCCCAGTGCTGTTTTGCCAGTGGGTAAGCTGTACTGGGACAGTGAAGACCAGCAAGAGCTTTCAGGGCTGGCAGCTTCCTTGTGGGAGAAGGAGCTGGACGTTTGTCTTTTTGGAAACGGTCTCTGCCGAGAACGAGCGCCGCGAGCTGTGCTGTCTGTGGGAAAGCACCGATCCCCAGTGCTGTTGTGCCTGCGGATAGGCTGCACGGGGACAGTGAAGAACAGCAAGAGCTTTCAGGGCAGGTAGCTTCCTTGTGGGAGAAGGAGCCGGACGTTTGCCTTTTCGAAAAGAAGCTCTGCAGAGATCGAGCGCCGTGACTTGTACCGTGCCTGGGCAAGTACAGATGCCCAGTGCTGTTGTGCCAGTGGGTAAGCTGTACTGGGACAGTGAAGACCAGCAAGGTCTTTCAGGGCTGGCAGCTTCCTTGTGGGAGAAGGAGCCGGACGTTTGCCTTTTCGGAAACGGGCTCTGCCGAGAACGAGCACCGTGACATGTGCTGTCTGTGGGGAAGCACAGATCCCCAGTGCTGTTGTGCCTGTGGATAGGCTGCACGGGGACGGTGAAGACCAGCAAGAGCTTTCAGGGCTGGCAGCTTCCTTGTGGGAGAAGGAGCCGGACGTATGCCTTTTCGGAAACGGGCTCTGCCGAGAACGTGCACCGTGAGATGTGCTGTCTGTGGGGAAGCACAGATGCCCAGTGCTGTTGTGCCAGTGGGTAAGCTGTACTGGGACAGTGAAGACCAGCAAGAGCTTTCAGGGCTGGCAGCTTCCTTGTGGGAGAAGGAGCCGGACGTTTGCCTTTTCGGAAAGGGGCTCTGCCGAGAACGAGCACCGTGAGATGTGCTGTCTGTGGGGAAGCACAGATGCCCAGTGCTGTTGTGCATGCGGATAGGCTGCACGGGGACGGTGAAGACGAGCAAGAGCTTTCAGAGCTGGCAGCTTCCTTGTGAGAGAAGGAGCCGAACGTTTGCCTTTTCGAAAAGAAGCCCTGCAGAGATCGAGCGCCGTGACGTGTACCGTGCCTGGGCAAGTACAGATGCCCAGTGCTGTTGTGCCAGTGGGTAAGCTGTACTGGGACAGTGAAGACCAGCAAGAGCTTTCAGGGCTGGCAGCTTCCTTGTGGGAGAAGGAGCCGGACGTTTGCCTTTTCGGAAAGGGGCTCTGCCGAGAACGAGCACCGTGAGATGTGCTGTCTGTGGGAAAGCACAGATCCCCAGTCCTGGTGTGCCTGTGGATAGGCTGCACGGGGACGGTGAGGACCAGCAAGAGCTTTCAGGGCTGGCAGCTTCCTTGTGGGAGAAGGAGCTGGACGTTTGCCTTTTCGGAAAGGGGCTCTGCCGAGAACGAGCACCGTGAGATGCGCTTTCTGTTCGAAAGCAGAGATGCCCAGTGCTGTTGTGCCTGTGGATAGGATGCACAGGGACAGTGAAGACCAGCAAGGTCTTTCAGGGCTGGCAGCTTCCTTGTGGGAGAAGGAGCCGGACGTTTGCCTTTTCGGAAAGGCGCTATGTCGAGAACGAGCACCGTGAGATGTGCTGTCTGTGGGAAAGCACAGACGCCCACTGCTGTTGTGCCTGTGTATAGGCTGCGCGGGGACAGTGAAGACGAGCAAGAGCTTTCAGAGCTGGCAGCTTCCTTGTGAGAGAAGGAGCCGGACGTTTGCCTTTTCGAAAAGAAGCTCTGCAGAGATCGAGCGCCGTGACTTGTACCGTGCCCGGGCAAGTACAGCTGCCCAGTGCTGTTGTGCCAGTGGGTAAGCTGTACTGGGACAGTGAAGACGAGCAAGGTCTTTCAGGGCTGGCAGCTTCCTTGTGGGAGAAGGAGCCGGACGTTTGCCTTTTCGGAAACGGGCTCTGCCGAGAACAAGCACCGTGACATGTGCTGTCTGTGGGAAAGCACAGATGCCCAGTGCTGTTGTGCCAGTGGGTAAGCTGTACTGGGACAGTGAAGACCAGCAAGAGCTTTCAGGGCTGGCAGCTTCCTTGTGGGAGAAGGAGCCGGACGTTTGCCTTTTCGGAAATATGCTATGCCGAGAACGAGCACCGTGACATGTGCTGTCTGTGGGGAAGCACAGATCCCCAGTGCTGTTGTGCCTGCGGATAGGCTGCACGGGGACGGTGAGGACCAGCAAGAGCTTTCAGGGCTGGCAGCTTCCTTGTGGGAGAAGGAGCTGGACGTTTGTCTTTTCGGAAACGGGCTCTGCCGAGAACGAGTGCCGCGAGCTGTGCTGTCTGTGGGAAAGCACCGATCCCCAGTGCTGTTGTGCCTGCGGATAGGCTGCACGGGGAGGGTGAAGAACAGCAAGAGCTTTCAGGGCAGGTAGCTTCCTTGTGGGAGAAGGAGCCGGACGTTTGCCTTTTCGAAAAGAAGCTCTGCAGAGATCGAGCGCCGTGAGTTGTACCGTGCCTGGGCAAGTACAGATGCCCAGTGCTGTTGTGCCAGTGGGTAAGCTGTACTGGGACAGTGAAGACGAGCAAGGTCTTTCAGGGCTGGCAGCTTCCTTGTGGGAGAAGGAGCCGGACGTTTGCCTTTTCGGAAACGGGCTCTGCCGAGAACAAGCACCGTGACATGTGCTGTCTGTGGGGAAGCACAGATGCCCAGTGCTGTTGTGCCTGCGGATAGGCTGCACGGGGACGGTGAAGACCAGCAAGAGCTTTCAGCGCTGGCAGCTTCCTTGTGGGAGAAGGAGCCGGACGTATGCCTTTTCGGTAACGGACTCTGCCGAGAACGTGCACCGTGAGATGTGCTGTGTGTGGGGAAGCACAGATGCCCAGTGCTGTTTTGCCAGTGGGTAAGCTGTACTGGGACAGTGAAGACCAGCAAGAGCTTTCAGGGCTGGCAGCTTCCTTGTGGGAGAAGGAGCTGGACGTTTGTCTTTTTGGAAACGGTCTCTGCCGAGAACGAGCGCCGCGAGCTGTGCTGTCTGTGGGAAAGCACCGATCCCCAGTGCTGTTGTGCCTGCGGATAGGCTGCACGGGGACAGTGAAGAACAGCAAGAGCTTTCAGGGCAGGTAGCTTCCTTGTGGGAGAAGGAGCCGGACGTTTGCCTTTTCGAAAAGAAGCTCTGCAGAGATCGAGCGCCGTGACTTGTACCGTGCCTGGGCAAGTACAGATGCCCAGTGCTGTTGTGCCAGTGGGTAAGCTGTACTGGGACAGTGAAGACCAGCAAGGTCTTTCAGGGCTGGCAGCTTCCTTGTGGGAGAAGGAGCCGGACGTTTGCCTTTTCGGAAAGGGGCTCTGCCGAGAACGAGCACCGTGAGATGTTCTGTCTGTGGGGAAGCACAGATCCCCAGTGCTGTTGTGCCTGCGGATAGGCTGCACGGGGACGGTGAAGATCAGCAAGGTCTTTCAGGGCTGGCAGCTTCCTTGTGGGAGAAGGAGCCGGACGTTTGCCTTTTCGGTAAGAGGCTATGTCGAGAACGAGCACCGTGAGATGTTCTGTCTGTGGGGAAGCACAGATCCCCAGTGCTGTTGTGCCTGCGGATAGGCTGCACGGGGACGGTGAAGATCAGCAAGGTCTTTCAGGGCTGGCAGCTTCCTTGTGGGAGAAGGAGCCGGACGTTTGCCTTTTCGGAAAGGGGCTCTGCCGAGAACGAGCACCGTGAGATGTTCTGTCTGTGGGGAAGCACAGATCCCCAGTGCTGTTGTGCCTGCGGATAGGCTGCACGGGGACGGTGAAGATCAGCAAGGTCTTTCAGGGCTGGCAGCTTCCTTGTGGGAGAAGGAGCCGGACGTTTGCCTTTTCGGTAAGAGGCTATGTCGAGAACGAGCACCGTGAGATGTGCTGTCTGTGGGAAAGCACCGATCCCCAGTGCTGGTGTGCCTGCGGATAGGCTGCACGGGGACGGTGAGGACCAGCAAGAGCTTTCAGGGCTGGCAGCTTCCTTGTGGGAGAAGGAGCCGGACGTTTGCCTTTTCGGAAAGGGGCTCTGCCAAGAACGAGCACCGTGAGATGCGTTTTCTGTTCGAAAGCAGAGATGCCCAGTGCTGTTGTGCCTGTGGATAGGATGCACAGGGACAGTGAAGACCAGCAAGGTCTTTCAGGGCTGGCAGCTTCCTTGTGGGAGAAGGAGCCGGACGTTTGCCTTTTCGGAAACAGGCTCTGCCGAGAAAGAGTGCCGCGAGATGTGTTGTCTGTGGGAAAGCACCGATCCCCAGTGCTGTTGTGCCTGCGGATAGGCTGCACGGGGACAGTGAAGACCAGCAAGGTCTTTCAGGGCTGGCAGCTTCCTTTTGGGAGAAGGAGCCGGACGTTTGCCTTTTCGGAAAGGCGCTTTGTCGAGATCGAGCGCCGTGACTTTTACCGTGCCTGGGAAAGCACCGATCCCCAGTGCTGTTGAGCCAGTGGGTAAGCTGTACTGGGACAGTGAAGACCAGCAAGGTCTTTCAGGGCTGGCAGCTTCCTTGTGGGAGAAGGAGCCGGACGTTTGCCTTTTCGGAAAGGCGCTATGTCGAGAACGAGTGCCGCGAGATGTGCTGTCTGTGGGAAAGCACAGATGCCCAGTGCTGTTCTGCCTGCGGATAGGCTGCACGGGGACTGTGAGGACCAGCAAGAGCTTTCAGGGCTGGCAGCTTCCTTGTGGGAGAAGGAGCTGGACGTTTGTCTTTTCGGAAACGGGCTCTGCCGAGAACGAGTGCCGCGAGATGTGCTGTCTGTGGGAAAGCACCGATCCCCAGTGCTGTTGTGCCTGCGGATAGGCTGCACGGGGACGGTGAGGACCAGCAAGAGCTTTCAGGGCTGGCAGCTTCCTTGTGGGAGAAGGAGCCGGACGTTTGCCTTTTCGGAAACGGGCTCTGCCGAGAACGAGCACCGTGAGATGTGCTCTCTGTGGGAAAGCACAGATCCCCAGTGCTGTTGTGCCTGCGGATAGGCTGCACGGGGACGGTGAGGACCAGCAAGAGCTTTCAGCGCTGGCAGCTTCCTTGTGGGAGAAGGAGCCAGACGTTTGTCTTTTCGGAAACGGGCTCTGCCGAGAACGAGCACCGTGACGTGTACCGTGCCTGGGAAAGCACAGATCCCCAGTGCTGTTGTGCCTGAGGATAGGCTGCACGGGGACAGTGAAGACCAGCAAGGTCTTTCAGGGCTGGCAGCTTCCTTCTGGGAGAAGGAGCTGGACGTTTGCCTTTCCGGAAAGGGGCTCTGCCGAGAACGAGTGCCGCGAGATGTGCTGTCTGTGGGAAAGCACCGATCCCCAGTGCTGTTGTGCCTGCGGATAGGATGCACAGGGACAGTGAAGACCAGCAAGGTGTTTCAGGGCTGGCAGCTTCCTTGTGGGAGAAGGAGCCGGACGTTTGCCTTTTCGAAAAGAAGCTCTGCAGAGTTCGAGCGCCGTGACGTGTATCGTGCCTGGGCAAGTACAGATGCCCAGTGCTGTTGTGCCAGTGGGTAAGCTGTACTGGGACTGTGAAGATCAGCAAGAGCTTTCAGGGCTGGCAGCTTCCTTGTGGGAGAAGGAGCCGGACGTTTGCCTTTTCGGAAAGGGGCTCTGCCGAGAACGAGCAGCGTGAGATGTTCTGTCTGTGGGGAAGCACAGATCCCCAGTGCTGTTGTGCCTGCGGATAGGCTGCACGGGGACGGTGAAGACGAGCAAGAGCTTTCAGGGCTGGCAGCTTCCTTGTGGGAGAAGGAGCCGGACGTTTGCCTTTTCGGAAAGGGGCTCTGTCGAGAACGAGCACCGTGAGATGTGCTTTCTGTTCGAAAGCAGAGATGCCCAGTGCTGTTGCGCCTGTGGATAGGCTGCACGGGGACGGTGAGGACCAGCAAGAGCTTTCAGGGCTGGCAGCTTCCTTGTGGGAGAAGGAGCCGGACGTATGCCTTTTCGGAAACGGGCTCTGCCGAGAACGAGCACCGTGAGATGTGCTGTCTGTGGGAAAGCAGAGATGCCCAGTGCTGTTGTGCCAGTGGGTAAGCTGTGCTTGGACAGTGAAGACGAGCAAGAGCTTTCAGGGCTGGCAGCTTCCTTGTGGGAGAAGGAGCCGGACGTTTGCCTTTTCGGAAACGGGCTCTGCTGAGAACGAGCACCGCGAGATGTGCTGTCTGTGGGAAAGCACAGATCCCCAGTGCTGTTGTGCCTGTGGATAGGCTGCATGGGGACAGTGAAGACGAGTAAGAGCTTTCAGAGCTGGCAGCTTCCTTGTGGGAGAAGGAGCCGGACGTTTGCCTTTTCGAAAAGAAGCTCTGCAGAGATCGAGCGCCGTGACGTGTACCGTGCCTGGGCAAGTACAGATGCCCAGTGCTGTTGTGCCAGTGGGTAAGCTGTACTGGGACAGTGAAGACGAGCAAGGTCTTTCAGGGCTGGCAGCTTCCTTGTGGGAGAAGGAGCCGGACGTTTGCCTTTTCGGAAACGGGCTCTGCCGAGAACAAGCACCGTGACATGTGCTGTCTGTGGGAAAGCACAGATGCCCAGTGCTGTTGTGCCAGTGGGTAAGCTGTACTGGGACAGTGAAGACCAGCAAGGTCTTTCAGGGCTGGCAGCTTCCTTGTGGGAGAAGGAGCCGGACGTTTGCCTTTTCGGAAACGGGCTCTGCCGAGAACGAGCACCGTGAGATGTGCTGTCTGAGGGAAAGCACCGATCCCCAGTGCTGTTGTGCCTGCGGATAGGCTGCACGGGGACGGTGAGGACGAGCAAGAGCTTTCAGGGCTAGCAGCTTCCTTGTGAGAGAAGGAGCCGGACGTTTGCCTGTTCGGAAAGGGGCTATGCCGAGAACGAGCACGGTGAGATGTGCTGTCTGTGGGAAAGCACAGATGCCCAGTGCTGTTGTGCCTGAGGATAGGCTGCACGGGGACGGTGAAGACGAGCAAGAGCTTTCAGAGCTGGCAGCTTCCTTGTGGGAGAAGGAGCCGGACGTTTGCTTTTTCGGAAAGAGGCTATGCCGAGAACGAGCACCGTGAGATGTGCTGTCTGTGGGGAAGCACAGATCCCCAGTGCTGTTGTGCCTGTGGTTAGGCTGCACGGGGACGGTGAGGACCAGCAAGAGCTTTCAGCGCTGGCAGCTTCCTTGTGGGAGAAAGAGCCGGACGTATGCCTTTTCGGAAACGGGCTCTGCCGAGAACGAGCACCGTGAGATGTGCTGTCTGTGGGAAAGCAGAGATGCCCAGTGCTGTTGTGCCAGTGGGTAAGCTGTGCTTGGACAGTGAAGACGAGCAAGAGCTTTCAGAGCTGGCAGCTTCCTTGTGGGAGAAGGAGCCGGACGTTTGCCTTTTCGGAAACGGGCTCTGCTGAGAACGAGCACCGCGAGATGTGCTGTCTGTGGGGAAGCACAGATGCCCAGTGCTGTTGTGCCAGTGGGTAAGCTGTACTGGGACGGTGAGGACCAGCAAGAGCTTTCAGGGCTGGCAGCTTCCTTGTGGGAGAAGGAGCTGGACGTTTGCCTTTTCGAAAAGAAGCTCTGCAGAGATCGAGCGCCGTGACTTGTACCGTGCCTGGGCAAGTACAGATGCCCAGTGCTGTTGTGCCAGTGGGTAAGCTGTACTGGGACAGTGAAGACGAGCAAGGTATTTCAGGGCTGGCAGCTTCCTTGTGGGAGAAGGAGCCGGACGTTTGCCTTTTCGGAAAGGCGCTATGTCGAGAACGAGCACCGTGAGATGTGCTGTCTGTGGGAAAGCACAGACGCCTACTGCTGTTGTGCCTGCGGATAGGCTGCACGGGGACAGTGAAGACGAGCAAGAGCTTTCAGAGCTGGCAGCTTCCTTGTGAGAGAAGGAGCCGGACGTTTGCCTTTTCGAAAAGAAGCTCTGCAGAGATCGAGCGCCGTGACGTGTACCGTGCCTGGGCAAGTACAGATGCCCAGTGCTGTTGTGCCAGTGGGTAAGCTGTACTGAGACAGTGAAGACCAGCAAGGTCTTTCAGGGCTGGCAGCTTCCTTGTGGGAGAAGGAGCCGGACGTTTGCCTTTTCGGAAACGGGCTCTGCCGAGAACAAGCACAGTGACATGTGCTGTCTGTGGGGAAGCACAGATGCCCAGTGCTGTTGTGCCTGTGGATAGGATGCACGGGGAGGGTGAAGACCAGCAAGAGCTTTCAGCGCTGGCAGCTTCCTTGTGGGAGAAGGAGCCGGACGTATGCCTTTTCGGAAACGGGCTCTGCCGAGAACGTGCACCGTGAGATGTGCTGTCTGTGGGGAAGCAGAGATCCCCAGTTCTGTTGTGCCAGTGGGTAAGCTGTACTGGGACAGTGAAGACAAACAAGAGCTTTCAGGGCAGGTAGCTTCCTTGTGGGAGAAGGAGCCGGACGTTTGCCTTTTCGAAAAGAAGCTCTGCAGAGATCGAGCGCCGTGACGTGTACCGTGCCTGGGCAAGTACAGATGCCCAGTGCTGTTGTGCCAGTGGGTAAGCTGTACTGGGACAGTGAAGACCAGCAAGGTCTTTCAGGGCTGGCAGCTTCCTTGTGGGAGAAGGAGCCGGACGTTTGCCTTTTCGGAAACGGGCTCTGCCGAGAACAAGCACCGTGACATGTGCTGTCTGTGGGAAAGCACAGATGCCCAGTGCTGTTGTGCCAGTGGGTAAGCTGTACTGGGACAGTGAAGACGAGCAAGGTCTTTCAGGGCTGGCAGATTCCTTGTGGGAGAAGGAGCCGGACGTTTGCCTTTTCGGAAAGGGGCTCTGCCGAGAACGAGCACCGTGAGATGTTCTGTCTGTGGGGAAGCTCAGATGCCCAGTGCTGTTGTGCCTGCGGATAGGCTGCAAGGGGACGGTGAGGACCAGCAAGAGCTTTCAGCGCTGGCAGCTTCCTTGTGGGAGAAGGAGCTGGACGTTTGTCTTTTCGGAAACGGTCTCTGCCGAGAACGAGTGCCGCGAGCTGTGCTGTCTGTGGGAAAGCACCGATCCCCAGTGCTGTTGTGCCTGCGGATAGGCTGCACGGGGACAGTGAAGAACAGCAAGAGCTTTCAGGGCAGGTAGCTTCCTTGTGGGAGAAGGAGCCGGACGTTTGCCTTTTCGGAAAGGCGCTATGTCGAGAACGAGCACCGTGAGATGTGCTGTCTGTGGGAAAGCACAGACGCCCAGTGCTGTTGTGCCTGTGGATAGGCTGCGCGGGGACAGTGAAGACGAGCAAGAGCTTTCAGAGCTGGCAGCTTCCTTGTGAGAGAAGGAGCCGGACGTTTGCCTTTTCGAAAAGAAGCTCTGCAGAGATCGAGCGCCGTGACGTGTACCGTGCCTGGGCAAGTACAGATGCCCAGTGCTGTTGTGCCAGTGGGTAAGCTGTACTGGGACAGTGAAGACGAGCAAGGTCTTTCAGGGCTGGCAGCTTCCTTGTGGGAGAAGGAGCCGGACGTTTGCCTTTTCGGAAACGGGCTCTGCCGAGAACAAGCACCGTGACATGTGCTGTCTGTGGGGAAGCACAGATGCCCAGTGCTGTTGTGCCTGTGGATAGGCTGCATGGGGAAGGTGAAGACCAGCAAGAGCTTTCAGCGCTGGCAGCTTCCTTGTGGGAGAAGGAGCCGGACGTATGCCTTTTCGGAAACGGGCTCTGCCGAGAACGTGTACCGTGAGATGTGCTGTCTGTGGGGAAGCACCGATCCCCAGTTCTGTTGTGTCAGTGGGTAAGCTGTACTGGGACAGTGAAGACAAGCAAGAGCTTTCAGGGCTGGCAGCTTCCTTGTGGGAGAAGGAGCCGGACGTTTGCCTTTTCGGAAAGGGTCTCTGCCGAGAACGAGCACCGTGAGATGTTCTGTCTGTGGGGAAGCACAGATCCCCAGTGCTGTTGTGCCTGCGGATAGGCTGCACGGGGACGGTGAGGACCAGCAAGAGCTTTCAGCGCTGGCAGCTTCCTTGTGGGAGAAGGAGCCGGACGTTTGCCTTTTCGGAAAAGCGCTATGTCGAGAACGAGCACCGTGAGATGTGCTGTCTGTGGGAAAGCACAGACGCCCACTGCTGTTGTGCCTGTGGATAGGCTGCGCGGGGACAGTGAAGACGAGCAAGAGCTTTCAGAGCTGGCAGCTTCCTTGTGAGTGTAGGAGCCGGACGTTTTCCTTTTCGAAAATAAGCTCTGCAGAGATCGAGCGCCGTGACGTGTACCGTGCCTGGGCAAGTACAGATGCCCAGTGCTGTTGTGCCAGTGGGTAAGCTGTACTGGGACAGTGAAGACCAGCAAGGTCTTTCAGGGCTGGCAGCTTCCTTGTGGGAGAAGGAGCCGGACGTTTGCCTTTTCGGAAAGGCGCTATGTCGAGAACGACCACCGTGAGATGTGCTGTCTGTGGGAAAGCACAGACGCCCACTGCTGATGTGCCTGCGGATAGGCTGCGCGGGGACAGTGAAGACGAGTAAGAGCTTTCAGAGCTGGCAGCTTCCTTGTGAGAGAAGGAGCCGGACGTTTGCCTTTTCGAAAAGAAGCTCTGCAGAGATCGAGCGCCGTGACGTGTACTGTGCCTGGGCAAGCACAGATGCCCAGTGCTGTTGTGCCAGTGGGTAAGCTGTACTGGGACAGTGAAGACGAGCAAGGTCTTTCAGGGCTGGCAGCTTCCTTGTGGGAGAAGGAGCCGGACGTTTGCCTTTTCTGAAACGGGCTCTTCCGAGAACAAGCACCTTGACATGTGCTGTCTGTGGGGAAGCACAGATGCCCAGTGCTGTTGTGCCTGTGGGTAAGCTGTACTGGGACAGTGAAGACCAGCAAGAGCTTTCAGGGCTGGCAGCTTCCTTGTGAGAGAAGGAGCCGGACGTTTGCCTTTTCGGAAAGGGGCTCTGCCGAGAACGAGCACCGTGAGATGTTCTGTCTGTGGGGAAGCACCGATCCCCAGTGCTGTTGTGCCTGCGGATAGGCTGCACGGGGACAGTGAAGACCGGCAAGGTCTTTCAGGGCTGGCAGCTTCCTTCTGGGAGAAGAGGCCGGACGTTTGCCTTTTCGGAAAGGCGCTATGTCGAGAACGACCACCGTGAGATGTGCTGTCTGTGGGGAAGCACAGATGCCCAGTGCTAGTGTGCCTGCGGATAGGCTGCACGGGGACGGTGAGGACCAGCAAGAGCTTTCAGGGCAGGTACCTTCCTTGTGGGAGAAGGAGCCGGACGTTTGCCTTTTCGGAAACGGGCTCTGCCGAGAACAAGCGCCGTGAGATGTGCTGTCTGTGGGGAAGCACAGATGCCCAGTGCTGGTGTGCCTGCGGATAGGCTGCACGGGGACGGTGAGGACCAGCAAGAGCTTTCAGGGCTGGCAGCTTCCTTGTGGGAGAAGGAGCTGGACGTTTGCCTTTTCGGAAAGGGTCTCTGCCGAGAACGAGCACCGTGAGATGTGCTTTGTGTTCGAAAGCAGAGATGCCCAGTGCTGTTGTGCCTGTGGATAGGATGCACAGGGACAGTGAAGAACAGCAAGGTCTTTCAGGGCTGGCAGCTTCCTTGTGGGAGAAGGAGCCGGACGTTTGCCTTTTCGGAAAGGCGCTATGTCGAGAACGAGCACCGTGAGATGTGCCGTCTGTGGGAAAGCACAGACGCCCACTGCTGTTGTGCCTGTGGATAGGCTGCGCGGGGACAGTGAAGACGAGCAAGAGCTTTCAGAGCTGGCAGCTTCCTTGTGAGAGAAGGAGCCGGACGTTTGCCTTTTCGAAAAGAAGCTCTGCAGAGATCGAGCGCCGTGACGTGTACCGTGCCTGGGCAAGTACAGATGCCCAGTGCTGTTGTGCCAGTGGGTAAGCTGTACTGGGACAGTGAAGACCAGCAAGGTCTTTCAGGGCTGGCAGCTTCCTTGTGGGAGAAGGAGCCGGACGTTTGCCTTTTCGGAAACGGGCTCTGCCGAGAACGAGCACCGTGAGATGTGCTGTCTGTGGGAAAGCACCGATCCCCAGTGCTGTTGTGCCTGCGGATAGGCTGCACGGGGACAGTGAAGACCAGCAAGAGCTTTCAGGGCTGGCAGCTTCCTTGTGGGAGAAGGAGCCGGACGTTTGTCTTTTCGGAAACGGTCTCTGCCGAGAACGAGCACCGTGAGATGCGCTTTCTGTTCGAAAGCAGAGATGCCCAGTGCTGTTGTGCCTGCGGATAGGCTGCACGGGGACAGTGAAGACCGGCAAGGTCTTTCAGGGCTGGCAGCTTCCTTGTGGGAGAAGGAGCCGGACGTTTGCCTTTTCGGAAAGGCGCTATGTCGAGAACGACCACCGTGAGATGTGCTGTCTGTGGGAAAGCACAGACGCCCAGTGCTGTTGTGCCTGTGGATAGGCTGCGCGGGGACAGTGAAGACGAGCAAGGTCTTTCAGAGCTGGCAGCTTCCTTGTGGGAGAAGGAGCCGGACGTATGCCTTTTCGGAAACGGGCTCTGCCGAGAACAAGCGCCGTGAGATGTGCTGTCTGTGGGGAAGCACAGATGCCCAGTGCTGGTGTGCCTGCGGATAGGCTGCACGGGGACGGTGAGGACCAGCAAGAGCTTTCAGGGCTGGCAGCTTCCTTGTGGGAGAAGGAGCTGGACGTTTGCCTTTTCGGAAAGGGTCTCTGCCGAGAACGAGCACCGTGAGATGTGCTTTGTGTTCGAAAGCAGAGATGCCCAGTGCTGTTGTGCCTGTGGATAGGATGCACAGGGACAGTGAAGAACAGCAAGGTCTTTCAGGGCTGGCAGCTTCCTTGTGGGAGAAGGAGCCGGACGTTTGCCTTTTCGGAAAGGCGCTATGTCGAGAACGAGCACCGTGAGATGTGCTGTCTGTGGGAAAGCACAGACGCCCACTGCTGTTGTGCCTGTGGATAGGCTGCGCGGGGACAGTGAAGACGAGCAAGAGCTTTCAGAGCTGGCAGCTTCCTTGTGAGAGAAGGAGCCGGACGTTTGCCTTTTCGAAAAGAAGCTCTGCAGAGATCGAGCGCCGTGACGTGTACCGTGCCTGGGCAAGTACAGATGCCCAGTGCTGTTGTGCCAGTGGGTAAGCTGTACTGGGACAGTGAAGACCAGCAAGGTCTTTCAGGGCTGGCAGCTTCCTTGTGGGAGAAGGAGCCGGACGTTTGCCTTTTCGGAAACGGGCTCTGCCGAGAACGAGCACCGTGAGATGTGCTGTCTGTGGGAAAGCACCGATCCCCAGTGCTGTTGTGCCTGCGGATAGGCTGCACGGGGACAGTGAAGAACAGCAAGGTCTTTCAGGGCTGGCAGCTTCCTTGTGGGAGAAGGAGCCGGACGTTTGTCTTTTCGGAAACGGGCTCTGCCGAGAACGAGTGCCGCGAGCTGTGCTGTCTGTGGGAAAGCACCGATCCCCAGTGCTGTTGTGCCTGCGGATAGGCTGCACGGGGAGGGTGAAGAACAGCAAGAGCTTTCAGGGCAGGTAGCTTCCTTGTGGGAGAAGGAGCCGGACGTTTGCCTTTTCGAAAAGAAGCTCTGCAGAGATCGAGCGCCGTGACTTGTACCGTGCCTGGGCAAGTACAGATGCCCAGTGCTGTTGTGCCAGTGGGTAAGCTGTACTGAGACAGTGAAGACCAGCAAGGTCTTTCAGGGCTGGCAGCTTCCTTGTGGGAGAAGGAGCCGGACGTTTGCCTTTTCGGAAACGGGCTCTGCCGAGAACGAGCACCGTGAGATGTGCTGTCTGTGGGGAAGCACAGATCCCCAGTGCTGTTGTGCCAGTGGGTAAGCTGTACTGGGACAGTGAAGACGAGCAAGGTCTTTCAGGGCTGGCAGCTTCCTTGTGGGAGAAGGAGCCGGACGTTTGCCTTTTCGGAAACGGGATGTGCCGAGAACAAGCACCGTGACATGTGCTGTCTGTGGGGAAGCACAGATGCCCAGTGCTGTTGTGCCTGTGGATAGGCTGCACGGGGACGGTGAAGACCAGCAAGAGCTTTCAGGGCTGGCAGCTTCCTTGTGGGAGAAGGAGCCGGACGTTTGCCTTTTCGGAAAGGGGCTCTGCCGAGAACGAGCACCGTGAGACGTGCTGTCTGTGGGGAAGCACAGATCCCCAGTGCTGTTGTGCCTGCGGATAGGCTGCACGGGGACGGTGAGGACCAGCAAGAGCTTTCAGCGCTGGCAGCTTCCTTGTGGGAGAAGGAGCCGGACGTTTGCCTTTTCGGAAACGGGCTCTGCCGAGAACGAGCACCGTGAGATGTGCTGTCTGTGGGGAAGCACAGATGCCCAGTGCTGTTGTGCCTGCGGATAGGCTGCACGGGGACGGTGAGGACCAGCAAGAGCTTTCAGGGCAGGTACCTTCCTTGTGGGAGAAAGAGCCGGACGTTTGCCTTTTCGAAAAGAAGCTCTGCAGAGATCGAGCGCCGTGAGTTGTACCGTGCCTGGGCAAGTACAGATGCCCAGTGCTGTTGTGCCAGTGGGTAAGCTGTACTGGGACAGTGAAGACCAGCAAGGTCTTTCAGGGCTGGCAGCTTCCTTGTGGGAGAAGGAGCCGGACGTTTGCCTTTTCGGAAACGGGCTCTGCCGAGAACAAGCACCGTGACATGTGCTGTCTGTGGGGAAGCACAGACGCCCACTGCTGTTGTGCCTGTGGATAGGCTGCACGGGGACAGTGAAGACGAGCAAGAGCTTTCAGGGCTGGCAGCTTCCTTGTGGGAGAAGGAGCCGGACGTTTGCCTTTTCGAAAAGAAGCTCTGCAGAGATCGAGCGCCGTGACGTGTACCGTTCCTGGGCAAGTACAGATGCCCAGTGCTGTTGTGCCAGTGGGTAAGCTGTACTGGGACAGTGAAGACGAGCAAGGTCTTTCAGGGCTGGCAGCTTCCTTGTGGGAGAAGGAGCCGGACGTTTGCCTCTTCGGAAACGGGCTCTGCCGAGAACGAGCACCGTGAGATGTGCTGTCTGTGGGGAAGCACAGATGCCCAGTGCTGTTGTGCCTGTGGAGAGGCTGCACGGGGACGGTGAGGACCAGCAAGAGCTTTCAGGGCAGGTACCTTCCTTGTGGGAGAAGGAGCCGGACGTTTGCCTTTTCGAAAAGAAGCTCTGCAGAGATCGAGCACCGTGACGTGTACAGTGCCTGGGCAAGTACATATGCCCAGTGCTGTTGTGCCAGTGGGTAAGCTGTACTGGGACAGTGAAGACCAGCAAGGTCTTTCAGGGCTGGCAGCTTCCTTGTGGGAGAAGGAGCCGGACGTTTGCCTTTTCGGAAACGGGCTCTGCCGAGAACGAGCACCGTGAGATGTGCTGTCTGTGGGGAAGCACAGATCCCCAGTGCTGTTGTGCCTGCGGATAGGCTGCACGGGGACGGTGAGGACCAGCAAGAGCTTTCAGCGCTGGCAGCTTCCTTGTGGGAGAAGGAGCCGGACGTTTGTCTTTTCGGAAACGGTCTCTGCCGAGAACGAGCACCGTGAGATGCGCTTTCTGTTCGAAAGCAGAGATGCCCAGTGCTGGTGTGCCTGTGGATAGGCTGCGCGGGGACAGTGAAGACGAGCAAGGTCTTTCAGAGCTGGCAGCTTCCTTGTGGGAGAAGGAGCCGGACGTATGCCTTTTCGGAAACGGGCTCTGCCGAGAACAAGCGCCGTGAGATGTGCTGTCTGTGGGGAAGCACAGATGCCCAGTGCTGGTGTGCCTGCGGATAGGCTGCACGGGGACGGTGAGGACCAGCAAGAGCTTTCAGGGCTGGCAGCTTCCTTGTGGGAGAAGGAGCTGGACGTTTGCCTTTTCGGAAAGGGTCTCTGCCGAGAACGAGCACCGTGAGATGTGCTTTGTGTTCGAAAGCAGAGATGCCCAGTGCTGTTGTGCCTGTGGATAGGATGCACAGGGACAGTGAAGAACAGCAAGGTCTTTCAGGGCTGGCAGCTTCCTTGTGGGAGAAGGAGCCGGACGTTTGCCTTTTCGGAAAGGCGCTATGTCGAGAACGAGCACCGTGAGATGTGCTGTCTGTGGGAAAGCACAGACGCCCACTGCTGTTGTGCCTGTGGATAGGCTGCGCGGGGACAGTGAAGACGAGCAAGAGCTTTCAGAGCTGGCAGCTTCCTTGTGAGAGAAGGAGCCGGACGTTTGCCTTTTCGAAAAGAAGCTCTGCAGAGATCGAGCGCCGTGACGTGTACAGTGCCTGGGCAAGTACAGATGCCCAGTGCTGTTGTGCCAGTGGGTAAGCTGTACTGGGACAGTGAAGACCAGCAAGGTCTTTCAGGGCTGGCAGCTTCCTTGTGGGAGAAGGAGCCGGACGTTTGCCTTTTCGGAAACGGGCTCTGCCGAGAACGAGCACCGTGAGATGTGCTGTCTGTGGGAAAGCACCGATCCCCAGTGCTGTTGTGCCTGCGGATAGGCTGCACGGGGACAGTGAAGAACAGCAAGGTCTTTCAGGGCTGGCAGCTTCCTTGTGGGAGAAGGAGCCGGACGTTTGTCTTTTCGGAAACGGGCTCTGCCGAGAACGAGTGCCGCGAGCTGTGCTGTCTGTGGGAAAGCACCGATCCCCAGTGCTGTTGTGCCTGCGGATAGGCTGCACGGGGAGGGTGAAGAACAGCAAGAGCTTTCAGGGCAGGTAGCTTCCTTGTGGGAGAAGGAGCCGGACGTTTGCCTTTTCGAAAAGAAGCTCTGCAGAGATCGAGCGCCGTGACTTGTACCGTGCCTCGGCAAGTACAGATGCCCAGTGCTGTTGTGCCAGTGGGTAAGCTGTACTGAGACAGTGAAGACCAGCAAGGTCTTTCAGGGCTGGCAGCTTCCTTGTGGGAGAAGGAGCCGGACGTTTGCCTTTTCGGAAACGGGCTCTGCCGAGAACGAGCACCGTGAGATGTGCTGTCTGTGGGGAAGCACAGATCCCCAGTGCTGTTGTGCCAGTGGGTAAGCTGTACTGGGACAGTGAAGACGAGCAAGGTCTTTCAGGGCTGGCAGCTTCCTTGTGGGAGAAGGAGCCGGACGTTTGCCTTTTCGGAAACGGGATGTGCCGAGAACAAGCACCGTGACATGTGCTGTCTGTGGGGAAGCACAGATGCCCAGTGCTGTTGTGCCTGTGGATAGGCTGCACGGGGACGGTGAAGACCAGCAAGAGCTTTCAGGGCTGGCAGCTTCCTTGTGGGAGAAGGAGCCGGACGTATGCCTTTCCGGAAAGGGGCTCTGCCGAGAACGAGCACCGTGAGACGTGCTGTCTGTGGGGAAGCACAGATCCCCAGTGCTGTTGTGCCTGCGGATAGGCTGCACGGGGAGGGTGAGGACCAGCAAGAGCTTTCAGCGCTGGCAGCTTCCTTGTGGGAGAAGGAGCCGGACGTTTGCCTTTTCGGAAACGGGCTCTGCCGAGAACGAGCACCGTGAGATGTGCTGTCTGTGGGGAAGCACAGATGCCCAGTGCTGTTGTGCCTGCGGATAGGCTGCACGGGGATGGTGAGGACCAGCAAGAGCTTTCAGGGCAGGTACCTTCCTTGTGGGAGAAGGAGCCGGACGTTTGCCTTTTCGAAAAGAAGCTCTGCAGAGATCGAGCGCCGTGACGTGTACCGTGCCTGGGCAAGTACAGATGCCCAGTGCTGTTGTGCCAGTGGGTAAGCTGTACTGGGACAGTGAAGACCAGCAAGGTATTTCAGGGCTGGCAGCTTCCTTGTGGGAGAAGGAGCCGGACGTTTGCCTTTTCGGAAACGGGCTCTGCCGAGAACAAGCACCGTGACATGTGCTGTCTGTGGGGAAGCACAGACGCCCACTGCTGTTGTGCCTGTGGATAGGCTGCACGGGGACAGTGAAGACGAGCAAGAGCTTTCAGGGCTGGCAGCTTCCTTGTGGGAGAAGGAGCCGGACGTTTGCCTTTTCGAAAAGAAGCTCTGCAGAGATCGAGCGCCGTGACGTGTACCGTTCCTGGGCAAGTACAGATGCCCAGTGCTGTTGTGCCAGTGGGTAAGCTGTACTGGGACAGTGAAGACGAGCAAGGTCTTTCAGGGCTGGCAGCTTCCTTGTGGGAGAAGGAGCCGGACGTTTGCCTCTTCGGAAACGGGCTCTGCCGAGAACGAGCACCGTGAGATGTGCTGTCTGTGGGGAAGCACAGATGCCCAGTGCTGTTGTGCCTGTGGATAGGCTGCACGGGGACGGTGAGGACCAGCAAGAGCTTTCAAGGCAGGTACCTTCCTTGTGGGAGAAGGAGCCGGACGTTTGCCTTTTCGAAAAGAAGCTCTGCAGAGATCGAGCACCGTGACGTGTACCGTGCCTGGGCAAGTACATATGCCCAGTGCTGTTGTGCCAGTGGGTAAGCTGTACTGGGACAGTGAAGACCAGCAAGGTCTTTCAGGGCTGGCAGCTTCCTTGTGGGAGAAGGAGCCGGACGTTTGCCTTTTCGGAAACGGGCTCTGCCGAGAACGAGCACCGTGAGATGTGCTGTCTGTGGGGAAGCACAGATGCCCAGTGCTGTTGTGCCTGCGGATAGGCTGCACGGGGACTGTGAGGACCAGCAAGAGCTTTCAGGGCTGGCAGCTTCCTTGTGGGAGAAGGAGCCGGACGTTTGCCTTTTCGGAAAGGGGCTCTGCCGAGAACGAGCACCGTGAGATGTGCTGTCTGTGGGGAAGCACAGATGCCCAGTGCTGTTGTGCCTGCGGATAGGCTGCACGGGGACGGTGAGGACCAGCAAGAGCTTTCAGGGCTGGCAGCTTCCTTGTGGGAGAAGGAGCTGGACGTTTGCCTTTTCGGAAAGGGGCTCTGCCGAGAACGAGCACCGTGAGATGCGCTTTCTGTTCGAAAGCAGAGATGCCCAGTGCTGTTGTGCCTGTGGATAGGATGCACAGGGACAGTGAAGAACAGCAAGGTCTTTCAGGGCTGGCAGCTTCCTTGTGGGAGAAGGAGCCGGACGTTTGCCTTTTCGGAAAGGGGCTCTGCCGAGAACGAGCACCGTGAGATGTTCTGTCTGTGGGGAAGCACCGATCCCCAGTGCTGTTGTGCCTGCGGATAGGCTGCACGGGGACAGTGAAGACGAGCAAGGTCTTTCAGGGCTGGCAGCTTCCTTGTGGGAGAAGGAGCTGGACGTTTGTCTTTTCGGAAACGGTCTCTGCCGAGAACGAGTGCCGCGATCTGTGCTGTCTGTGGGAAAGCACCGATCCCCAGTGCTGTTGTGCCTGCGGATAGGCTGCACGGGGACAGTGAAGACCAGCAAGGTCTTTCAGGGCTGGCAGCTTCCTTGTGGGAGAAGGAGCCGGATGTTTGCCTTTTCGGAAAGGGGCTCTGCCGAGAACGAGCACCGTGAGATGTTCTGTCTGTGGGGAAGCACAGATGCCCAGTGCTGTTGTGCCTGCGGATAGGCTGCACGGGGACGGTGAGGACCAGGAAGAGCTTTCAGCGCTGGCAGCTTCCTTGTGGGAGAAGGAGCTGGACGTTTGTCTTTTCAGAAACGTTCTCTGCCGAGAACGAGTGCCGCGAGCTGTGCTGTCTGTGGGAAAGCACCGATCCCCAGTGCTGTTGTGCCTGCGGATAGGCTGCACGGGGACAGTGAAGACGAGCAAGAGCTTTCAGGGCAGGTAGCTTCCTTGTGGGAGAAGGAGCCGGACGTTTGCCTTTTCGAAAAGAAGCTCTGCAGAGATCGAGCGCCGTGACTTGTACCGTGCCTGGGCAAGTACAGATGCCCAGTGCTCTTGTGCCAGTGGGTAAGCTGTACTGGGACAGTGAAGACCAGCAAGGTCTTTCAGGGCTGGCAGCTTCCTTGTGGGAGAAGGAGCCGGACGTTTGCCTTTTCGGAAACGGGCTCTGCCGAGAACAAGCACCGTGACATGTGCTGTCTGTGGGGAAGCACAGATGCCCAGTGCTGTTGTGCCTGTGGATAGGCTGCACGGGGAGGGTGAAGACCAGCAAGAGCTTTCAGAGCTGGCAGCTTCCTTGTGGGAGAAGGAGCCGGACGTATGCCTTTTCGGAAACGGGCTCTGCCGAGAACGAGCACCGTGAGATGTGCTGTCTGTGGGGAAGCACAGATGCCCAGTGCTGTTGTGCCAGTGGGTAAGCTGTACTGGGACAGTGAAGACCAGCAAGAGCTTTCAGGGCTGGCAGCTTCCTTGTGGGAGAAGGAGCCGGACGTTTGCCTTTTCGGAAACGGGCTCTGCCGAGAACGAGCACCGTGAGATGTGCTGTCTGTGGGGAAGCACAGATGCCCAGTGCTGTTGTGCCTGCGGATAGGCTGCACGGGGACGGTGAGGACCAGCAAGAGCTTTCAGGGCAGGTACCTTCCTTGTGGGAGAAGGAGCCGGACGTTTGCCTTTTTGAAAAGAAGCTCTGCAGAGATCGAGCGCCGTGACGTGTACCGTGCCTGGGCAAGTACATATGCCCAGTGCTGTTGTGCCAGTGGGTAAGCTGTACTGGGACAGTGAAGAACAGCAAGGTCTTTCAGGGCTGGCAGCTTCCTTGTGGGAGAAGGAGCCGGACGTTTGCCTTTTCGAAAAGAAGCTGTGCAGAGATCGAGCGCCGCGACGCGTACCGTGCCTGGGCAAGTACAGATGCCCAGTGCTGTTGTGCCAGTGGGTAAGCTGTACTGGGACAGTGAAGACGAGCAAGGTCTTTCAGGGCTGGCAGCTTCCTTGTGGGAGAAGGAGCCGGACGTTTGCCTTTTCGGAAATGGGCTCTGCCGAGAACGAGCACCGTGAGATGCGCTTTCTGTTCGAAAGCAGAGATGCCCAGTGCTGGTGTGCCTGCGGATAGGCTGCACGGGGACAGTGAAGACCGGCAAGAGCTTTCAGGGCTGGCAGCTTCCTTGTGGGAGAAGGAGCCGGACGTTTGCCTTTTCGGAAAGGCGCTATGTCGAGAACGAGCACCGTGAGATGTGCTGTCTGTGGGAAAGCACAGACGCCCACTGCTGTTGTGCCTGTGGATAGGCTGCGCGGGGACAGTGAAGACGAGCAAGAGCTTTCAGAGCTGGCAGCTTCCTTGTGAGAGAAGGAGCCGGACGTTTGCCTTTTCGAAAAGAAGCTCTGCAGAGATCGAGCGCCGTGACGTGTACCGTGCCTGGGCAAGTACAGATGCCCAGTGCTGTTGTGCCAGTGGGTAAGCTGTACTGGGACAGTGAAGACGAGCAAGGTCTTTCAGGGCTGGCAGCTTCCTTGTGGGAGAAGGAGCCAGACGTTTGCCTTTTCGGAAACGGGCTCTGCCGAGAACAAGCACCGTGACATGTGCTGTCTGTGGGAAAGCACAGATGCCCAGTGCTGTTGTGCCAGTGGGTAAGCTGTACTGGGACAGTGAAGACCAGCAAGAGCTTTCAGGGCTGGCAGCTTCCTTGTGGGAGAAGGAGCCGGACGTTTGCCTTTTCGGAAAGGGGCTCTGCCGAGAACGAGCACCGTGAGATGTTCTGTCTGTGGGGAAGCACAGATCCCCAGTGCTGTTGTGCCTGCGGATAGGCTGCACGGGGACGGTGAGGACCAGGAAGAGCTTTCAGCGCTGGCAGCTTCCTTGTGGGAGAAGGAACTGGACGTTTGTCTTTTCGGAAACGGTCTCTGCCGAGAATGAGTGCCGCGAGCTGTGCTGTCTGTGGGAAAGCACCGATCCCCAGTGCTGTTGTGCCTGCGGATAGGCTGCGCGGGGACAGTGAAGAACAGCAAGAGCTTTCAGGGCAGGTAGCTTCCTTGTGGGAGAAGGAGCCGGACGTTTGCCTTTTCGAAAAGAAGCTCTGCAGAGATCGAGCGCCGTGACTTGTACCGTGCCTGGGCAAGTACAGATGCCCAGTGCTGTTGTGCCAGTGGGTAAGCTGTACCGGGACGGTGAGGACCAGCAAGGTCTTTCAGGGCTGGCAGCTTCCTTGTGGGAGAAGGAGCCGGACGTTTGCCTTTTCGGAAAGGGGCTCTGCCGAGAACGAGCACCGTGAGATGTGCTGTCTGTGGGGAAGCACAGATGCCCAGTGCTGGTGTGCCTGCGGATAGGCTGCACGGGGACGGTGAGGACCAGCAAGAGCTTTCAGGGCTGGCAGCTTCCTTGTGGGAGAAGGAGCTGGACGTTTGCCTTTTCGGAAAGGGGCTCTGCCGAGAACGAGCACCGTGAGATGTGCTTTCTGTTCGAAAGCAGAGATGCCCAGTGCTGTTGTGCCTGTGGATAGGATGCACAGGGACAGTGAAGAACAGCAAGGTCTTTCAGGGCTGGCAGCTTCCTTGTGGGAGAAGGAGCCGGACGTTTGCCTTTTCGGAAATGCGTTATGTCGAGAACGAGCACCGTGAGATGTGCTGTCTGTGGGAAAGCACAGACGCCCACTGCTGTTGTGCCTGTGGATAGGCTGCGCGGGGACAGTGAAGACGAGCAAGAGCTTTCAGGGCTGGCAGCTTCCTTGTGGGAGAAGGAGCCGGACGTTTGCCTTTTCGGAAACGGGCTCTGCAGAGATCGAGCGCCGTGACGTGTACCGTTCCTGGGCAAGTACAGATGCCCAGTGCTGTTGTGCCAGTGGGTAAGCTGTACTGGGACAGTGAAGACGAGCAAGGTCTTTCAGGGCTGGCAGCTTCCTTGTGGGAGAAGGAGCCGGACGTTTGCCTTTTCGGAAAAGGGCTCTGCCGAGAACGAGCACCGTGAGATGTGCTGTCTGTGGGGAAGCACAGACGCCCACTGCTGTTGTGCCTGTGGATAGGCTGCACGGGGACAGTGAAGACGAGCAAGAGCTTTCAGGGCTGGCAGCTTCCTTGTGGGAGAAGGAGCCGGACGTTTGCCTTTTCGAAAAGAAGCTCTGCAGAGATCGAGCGCCGTGACGTGTACCGTGCCTGGGCAAGTACAGATGCCCAGTGCTGTTGTGCCAGTGGGTAAGCTGTACCGGGACGGTGAGGACCAGCAAGGTCTTTCAGGGCTGGCAGCTTCCTTGTGGGAGAAGGAGCCGGACGTTTGCCTTTTCGGAAAGGGGCTCTGCCGAGAACGAGCACCGTGAGATGTGCTGTCTGTGGGGAAGCACAGATGCCCAGTGCTGGTGTGCCTGCGGATAGGCTG